>NC_080086.1:157629940-158244762 GCF_950005125.1 Chionomys nivalis | reverse complement strand
AATCAGGTAGAAAACATGATTTAATATAACAGCAGGTGTTTGAATTTTAAATATTTTTTTCTCATTCTGTAGGTAGTCTCTCAAAACTGCTGTGTGATAGAAATACTTAATTTTGTTGAAGACGAAAGCAAGTACTTTTTAAATTTCCAGTTTTAAGTTTAAAGTTGGGGTTTATATCTAAGAATTTACTGTCAAATTTAAACACTAATTGTTTACCTCTATTATTACTTCTAAGAATTTTATGGTTTTAGTTTTTACTATTTGTTATTGACCAATATCAATACCTATTTATAAGTGAAATGAGAGAGGGTACCTCTTTGTTGCTTTGTACAAGGATACAGAGTTTCTCAGGAATGATTTGTTGAAGGAACTACTTCCTAATTAAAAGAACTTAAAGATTTTGAATAATTTTTGCTTTTGGGTTTATTTCATGTGAGATGGAGTGATATTTTTATTTTTATTTTATTTATTTATTTTTTTTATCGAGACAGGGTTTCTCTGTGGTTTTGGAGCCTGTCCTGGACCTATCTCTTGTAGACTAGGCTGGTCTCGAACTCACAGAGATCCGCCTGCCTAGAGTGATATTTTTATAATTTCAGTATTAATTTTGAAATTATTAAAACTTATTTGTTGATCTACAATATTCTATCTTACAAAGTATTACCTGTGAGTTTGGGTAAGTGTACATTCAGTGACTGGTGTGTGCAAAACTATCTATCTATCTATCATCTATCTTATATTTCTCTATACCTATATATACATAGATACAGCTATTATTTATTTATATCTATCTATGACTAGATAGAAAGATTGAAAGATTAATGAGATAGACAGATATATAGATAGATCAATAGATAGATAGATATCCTCTTTATCAGGTTAATGTTCACCTTAAACTGTTTCATGGTTGATTTTCTGTTTGGATGTTACATAAATTTTAATAGTTTTAATTTTAATATCTCCAGCTACTAATGTCAGAATTCCTACTTTGACATTTAATTATTTGAGTGTTTGTTTCATATCATTTGGGACTCACTGTAGTATATAATGATTTAAATAGGCCCTTATAAGATTTTTGCGTGGTAAACTTACTTTTTAATGAAATGAAAAGAAGAAGTTGATTATTTTAAAAAATGATTGTGTCATTACACTATTTATTTTGTGAAGGAGTAAATATTGTCCTTTTGCAGAAGTAGTTTCAATATGAAAGGAGGGGTTCAGGCATGGCTGTCTCCTCCCTCTTCTACCAGACATCTACGTCCTTATTCTCCTCTTTGCTATCCCATCTTCTCTGACAGGAATATCAGAAATACAGACCATCATCTGACCATGACATGCTAATTCTGAATTTTTCTACCAACTAGAAACATGAGATAATTGATTTCTGGGTTTTGTCAATCACTAAATCTCAGAATGTTGTGATAGAAACAATAATGAATAAAATGTCCATAGGGATTATATTATTATCATTATTTTCTAAGATGAAATATTTATAGGAATATAGTTGCTTACCTTGAATAGTGAGTGATTTCCAGGATGTCAGTATATACTTAGACACAGAAAATGGATTCACTCTAAAGCTTAGCCTTGAGCCATGTTTGTAGGTGACTCTTTATTCAGGCTTTAGAGATTTATTAATTTCGCTAAAAAATAGAATGATGTAAATTTAAGAACATAAATGAGTTACTTTTTGTTAGAATGAAACCATTTTCTTTGTAAGAAATGTAAAGTTTAAATTTTAAGTGTTTACACTTTAAATAGAAAAAGAAGTAGGCTGGAGATGAGAAGATCAAAGAAGTATAAACAAAAACAACTGAGAAGATAATTTTGAAGAAAAAGAAGTAGACAAAAACCTTACTTATTTACAATTAAGGATGTAGCATTATAAACTTAGAATAAAAACAAAAGAAATAATAGAAGTGCCTGCTGAAAGAATGTACCTGGGGAGTGGAACAACAATGATTTAACTTTTCTAAGAAATATAAAAAATAAACAAGTAAGTTTTAAGAGGTAAAATCTGATAGGAGGAATTGACCACGCTTTTAAAACATTGTACAAACTCTGTTTTGTCATTTGTATACTGAGAAACT
This sequence comes from Chionomys nivalis, assembly GCF_950005125.1. Lineage (NCBI taxonomy): Eukaryota > Metazoa > Chordata > Mammalia > Rodentia > Cricetidae > Chionomys > Chionomys nivalis. The sequence continues at coordinate 158,242,672 of NC_080086.1, read as the reverse complement.
TTTGAAGAATTAAACCATTTACCGTTTCTCTTGTGTGGTAGGCAAACACTCCACCACCCAGCAAAATCTGTAGCTTTGTTATGCTTTATTTTGAGTCAGAGCCTTAAGTTGTTCAGCCAAGCACAGAACTTATGGTAATCACACAAGCATGCAGTCTATTGTTCTACTCTAAATGGAGTTGACTGTATTCCTCATATTCAGTGGCAGAAAAAAAAACACAGTTCAAAGAGAATTTCAGCAATAATTTTGAAAACTAATAATAGTTTCATTCAGTATATCGGGACTGAGATAAGACATCAGATGTTGCACGTATTTGAGAGTAGAAATACAATAAATTCTGGTAGAGTAATTCCATATAAAGAAATTACAAAACAGAAAGAAATTTATATTATTGAAAAGATTATTAGCACATCTTTTCAAGGTTCTGTATTAAATCATTACCTTTCCTAGCTGTTATAGCAACAACATAAAAAGAGTAATTCACTATGAATTTGACATTCTTAGATAATAAGTCAATAACATCTGCCTCCACAAAAAACTTTTCATAATCTACATTATCCTTTTATCTGCTTCTTACTTATTAAATGATAAAATTGGTATTTATTAAAAGAAAAATATTTCATGAATATTGTACATTGTTAGATACATTCCAACACAAAACTTCATTTAAAGCTAGATTCTACATTGATTATACACATGGTAAAAAGATAATATGCACATCTGGTAAATAAGATTCTTTATATTTAAAATGGAAACCAGCATGTTAGAGACTAATGTCATTTCTAGAGATTCACAATGGGATCGAAAGATTGATTGACAGATGTTACAACAATCAATTGTTAAATATTCATGAATTTTGTGAAGCAGTTGGCAGCATATCCTTAGTCTGAAATCAAACGCAATTCATGGTGGGATTATTTATACTGCAGAAAATGGCAAGCTCGATAACTCAGCTCTCCCATGGAGCTGTTCTTAAACAGTTACCAGAAGACCACTGAGTTTAGGTTCTGACTTCAAAATATCTCAGAGATTGCAAACATCCAATTTACTTCATGGTGTGTGTCATACTGGCATATGTAATTTAGAACAAATTCATTTGTGTTTTTTTTTTTTCTGTTCCTTGTACTTTTGAAAAAATGTCTGTGAATGTTATTTCATCTTTTAAAGAAATGTGGTGTTTGTGGTCACTGAATACATCCAATGATTCTCGCTCTTTTTCTAATGGATATTAATAAAATAACAGCCTTAAATATTTTCATGCAACTTAACATCAACTAATTCAACTTTGACTTTGCAACACTAATTTTTTAGTTTATTTTGCAAAGAAATATGTAGCCATCAGTACGTCATTTTCCCCCATCTAAAAACATCTGCTGTTCTTTAAACACTATGTGGTAAAGTTCAGAACTTTAACATAAATCCTTACATTTAGAGTACACATGGAAGTCAGGAAATTATTAAGGAGCCATATGGAGGCTTTTAAGCAAGAAAAGACAAAACTCATTTGTGTAAGTAATTGAAAGATAAAAAAATGAAATGGGGGTATTTAAAATGTAATAGGATATGGAGGACAAGGTAGCAGAGAGAATTTAGAGAGGGACAAAGAACCCTAAGGTCTATTAAAAATTCATATGGTAATTTACTGTATAAGTTTACATGCAAACACACATATACACAGAGCAAAAGAGAAAGAAGTGTTAAAATGAAGCTAACCTATCATTGGGAAGCAATGCTCCTATTAGACACTTACAAATAAAATGCCTCATGCCAATAATGGAAGAAATCAGATATTTTTACATTCTAATTATTTATACAATTTTATTTTTAAATGAAAATAATTTTTATACAATATATTATGTACATGATTTCCCTCCCACACTCTCTATAAGATATTCCCCACCACCCCATGCACCCAGTACATTACCCTAGTTCTCTCTCTCGTTAGATAATTTTGGGAAGGTGTTAGTAAGATCACATCAACCCCATCCCCCAACAGTAAAGGTGGTGCTATTCCTCTTTGTTTACCACCATGACTTTATGGTAAGAGCCTATTGCTGAAGACACCAGATTCTGGAGTCCTAGGACATAGAGAAATCTATCTTCTACTGGCTTACCCTGTTGTAAAATATTTGTTTAACCAAGCAAAGACATGTTACATTCATTTATGCTACATCTGTTAACTATGTTCATGTTGCATCTATTAAACTATGTAAGGATGTGTTGAATTTGCATAAATTAAATAAACTTATCCTGGGCTCAGAGAGGCAGGGTTAGCAACTGGTTGACAAAAAATAGCAAGAAGAGCTTAGTTTAGGGTTTTTTAATTTGGGCGGTGTGGCAGGGAGTGACTTACAGGGTGCGAGCAAAGAAAGAAAGATCATCAGTTGCTACTCTAACTCTTTAAGCTTACAGATTTTCATCCTAGCCTTTGATTCTTGAGTTTTATTAAAGCTATATAGACTCAGTCAGGACCACCCTAAGTGGCAGCATCAAAGCCATTGTCTGAGGGAACAGAATTTCCCCCGGGATATGGCCTTAGCATCTAGGCCACAAGGTAAAACAACATTATCTCTACTGCCTGAATTCATCATAGTGGAAGGTGCTGTGCACTATACTGCAGGAGAGAAGTCATCATTAATTTTGACCAGCTGTGAACTGTGTGAGCTCCAGTTATTACTGTGCCAGTGAGACATGCTCTCTGATGCAAGAGTGACATGACTGTTATGGGAGTAGTCAAGCACTTTGTGGTTGGGTTTGATCCCCCACTCCACATTATGAAAGACACACCTGGTATCATTAGTAGGCAACATGTGATGAAAACATAAAATCAGTATTTTTGCTTGAAAAATTAAATTGCTGTCTATGCTGATTCCAGGTCATTAATTCTTCATAAGTTGTTCATCCATACAAGTTTAAATTGCAGGAATGACTGTTGGTTGTTATTTATTTTTGTTCTGACTTATTCTCCTGGGGGACCCACCACCCAGCTCCCAAATAAATGCACAGAGACTTATTCTTAACTATGAACTCATGGTCTTAGTTGACTTGTTTCTAGCCAACTTTTCTTAACTTAAAATATCATTTTTAATAGAAAATAACCTTTTGTTTCTGGGCTTTTATCTTTCTCTATTCTCCATACCTTTCTTTACTTCTTACTCCCTGGCTTACTCTCTAGCTGGGTGACTAGTCCCTGCTATCCTCCTCTCCTCTCACTCCACCTTCTTCCCATAATTTTCCCTTATTCATTCTCTCTGCCTGTCAGCCCCATCTACCTTTTCTCCTGCCTAGTTATTGGTTTGTAGTTCAGCACTTTATTAGACCAATGAGGTGTTTTAGACAGGCAAAGAAACACAGCTTTAGAGAGCTAAGCAAATGCAATATAAAGAAGGCCACACCGCTTTGCATCATTAAACAAATGTTCCACAACATGAACAAATAGCACACTTCTTCAGCTAATATTCTACAACAAATGACTTTTAACTTCCTTTCTATCTTCACTAGGAAAAAATAATCATAAGAAAGAATCTGTGGGACTTTGTAATTTGGTGACCATCATTTTTGCGAAAACAATTAAGCTTTTTTCCCTCTAAAGTAGGTAAATTGATATGAATTTCTAGGGTTGCATGCAGGCCTGTCCTCATTTTCATGTCATGGTGACTTGGAAATGAGGAATTCTGGTACATGAAAGGTCCTATGAATATGTTTTGACTATAGTGGGCACCTCATGTTCCCTTGGGGACTGGGACAGTACTTATTTGCAATCCTGACATACTCTCTAAGTTTATGACATGGAGTGTTGCATACTATTCTGTTTTACCCCAAGAGTCTATATGACCATTCAGATACTCTAACCACGGGGACAGACACTGTGTAGTGAGTACGAAGTAAGAAGCCGACAAAGGGCAAACTAGTAATCTAAAAAATAGCTCCAGGCTCTCAAGGGAAATAAAATGGAAGTAACACAAAATATCCACTTAGTCCTGAAGTTACACGCAATAAAAGGGAAAATGCTACAAGATCCTAATGAGAAATTTAGGGTGCTTCATAAACTTCAAATACCATAAGGTTTACTGTTCTTGAGATCTTTCAGAAGAATGCACTTTCTTTGTGCTCATTAGCAATTACATACAGTACTCAACTTCCTTCATGGACTTCCATCAGGGAGCTGCTTTCATTGTCTATAAGTTCCCGGGCACGCAGCTCCTTCTTCATTTCTAAAGTCCACAGAAAGTATACTTTATTTACTTACTGCCTTCTACTAACTTTACCTCAAACTTTCTTCCACTGCTTGTCTAAAAACATCACTATTATATCAAAAAAATTATTCCTCATATTCAGTATACACCATGAAGGTAAAAGGAAATGTTCTTGCATGTCATTGCTCTGAAATTATCCTCCATCAGTGCCTGTCCGTAATCTAACAGCAGTGGCCTCCACCAAAATCATCAATATGGTAAATCCTTCACAGTCTCTCTGTCATTACCCTGATCATGCTCTCATGTGTTTCTCTCCTTTAGTTTAATTAAACCTCGGTGAATTTTTAAATTGCTTCTTTTATTTCTATTGTTGTTAATTACCACATTTGTAATATTTTGTACCCCTGCTGTCTATATTTGGTTTCTGAATACTAAAGGACTTCTAAACTGGCTATGTAATATTAATGTCACATTTAACTTACTTAATCCTTATACAATTTCTCATTCTTTTAGTGTGCTGAGTCCCTGAACAAGCACAAGCCATATATCAGAGACAGTCTCCTGAGCTTGAGGGGACCTGCTCATCTGTGTTGCAATAACACTCTCTTAATGGATACACTATTGTCAGACTCCCACCAGTGAGACATGAGAATTCCTTGATATCAGGTAACACTTAGTGTACTATTCAGAATTCTCTCACAGAATTTATAAAACGAATGTTTCTCTCTCAATATATACATGTATATTAGTACATAAACTCATATGATACATAATATTTATTAGAATGACTTACAGTCTGTCATCCAGCTAATTCAACAATGGCTGGCATGAATGGAAAGTCCAGAAATCCAGTAGTGGCTCAAATTAGGAACTTGGGTATTTTATCTTTTCATTAGTGTATGCTGGAATCCAAAGAAGTAAATTCTAATGCCCATTTTTCCCCACTAACCTCTTATTGTGAAGATTCTGTATCTCTCCAAGTGTGATTGCTATTCTTGGTTGTCAACTTAACTACAATTGGAATTAAGTAAAAATCAAAATAGGAGTGCACACCTTTGAGGAATTTAAAGTAGGAAGGTCTATTTCTAATCCTGTAACCTGGATTTTTGTAATAGGAACACACACTTTTAATCCAGATCTTTAATCCAAGCCTAATCAGGACCATGTTCTCTGCTGGAAGCCGACACAAGGTCAGGAAAGAAGGAAGCTCTTCTTCTCACCTTGTGGGCAAATCCATTGGCATTAGAACTTGCACGTTAGCCGGTGGCTGCATGGCCACCCTGGGAAATTTCTTCAAGGCAGCTTTTGATGCCATCTCCAAGACCTATGAATTATTGATCCCCAGCCTTCAGAGGGGATCTGTTCACCAAAATCCTCTTATGGAGAATTCAATGATCATCTTGTGAAAACTCACACTAGGGTCTTCATTCAGAAAATCCAGACTCCAGCTGTGACAACTACATAAAGGGTTTTATTTATTTATTTTTTATTTATTTTTTAATTAAAATTTTTTATTAAAAATTTCTGCCTCCTCCCCGGCTCCCTTTCCCCTCCCTCTCCCCCTACTCCCCACGCCCCTTCCCCCTCCCCCTCCCTTTCCAGTCCAAAGAGCAGTCAGGGTTCCCTGCCCTGTGGAAAGTCCAAGGTCCTCCCTCCTCCATCCAGGTCTAGGAAGGTGAGCATCCAAACAGGCTAGGCTCCCACAAAGCCAGTACATGCAGTAGGATCAAAACTCATTGCCATTGTCCTTGGCTTCTCAGCAGCCCTCATTGTCCACCATATTCAGAGAGTCCGGTTTTATCCCATGCTTTTTCAGTCCCAGTCCAGCTGGCCTTGGTGAGCTCCCAATAGATCAGCCCCACTGTCTAAGTGGGTGGGTGCCCCCCTCGTGGTCTTGACTTCCTTGCTCATGTTCTCCCTCCTTCTGTTCCTCATTTGGACCTTGAGAGCTCAGTCCATTGCTCCAATATGGGTCTCTGTCTCTATCTCCATCCATCGCCAGATGAAGATTCTAAGGTGATATGCAAGATATTCATTAGTATGGCTATAGGATCGGGCCATTTCAGGCTCTCTCTCCTCAGCAGCCCAAGGACCTAGTTGGGGACATCTCTCTGGACCCCTGGGAACCCCTCTAGAGTCAAGGCTCTTGTCAACCCTAAAATGGCTCCCTTAATTAAGATATATACTTCCCTGCTCCCATATCCATCTTTACATTATCCCAATCATCCCATTCCCCCAAGCTCTCCCCATCCTCCCCTTCTCACTTGTCTCTCCCCATCTCCCCTTTCCCCCATCCCATTTCACCCCCCAGTTCCCAATTTTTGCCCAGCAATCTTGTTTACTTTCAATATCCAGGAGGATAACTGTACGTTTTTCTTTGGGTTCACCTTCTTATTTAGCTTCTCTAGGATCGCAAATTATAGGCTCAATGTCCTATATTCATGGCTAAAAACCAATTATGAGTGAGTACATCCCATGTTCATCTTTTTGGGTCTGGGTTACCTCACTCAGGGTAGTATTTTCTATTTAGGGTTTTATTTTTTTAATAAAACAGCCTGGTCTACAAGAGCTAGTTCCAGGACTGGCTCCAAAACCACAGAGAAACCCTGTCTCGAAAAAACCAAAAAAAAAAATAAAATAAATAAATAAATAAACTTTGTTAAAAAATAAAATAAAAAGCATCCTCTGGAACATACTGGAGGAAAACAATAAGTATAAAAGTAAATACAGAGAATTATGAAAGAAGGACAATAGATAAATTAAAAACAACAATCCATGAAACAGAGAACAAATTGTTAATATTATCATTAAGAGTCACTTAATTTTTAAAATGAAGAGGTTTTTGTTTAATTTAATCAACAGTTATTAGAGAAAATAATGCAATAAAATACAAATGAAATAAGGTAACATTTGATATGTGAACTATTAAAATATAAACAATTTGAAAATAAACTAAAAATAAAATTCAAAAATGAATAAAGCAGAAAACCACTGTCACAAAGATAGATGGCATGAATAAAATTATCCCTTGATCTGCTACACAAGGAAGTTCATGCCTCTTTCTTTGGAATTCATGTAGAGCTCACGCGTTATCTTCTACTCATAAATTCCTTCTTTCAAGTTTCGAATACATCAAGCTCTTGCTGTCTTTGGTATCTTGCACACTTGTTGTTGATGCTGACTGTAAAAATACACTATTTTCACTCCTGTGTAGCCTACCTCTGTTACCTTCCAAATCAGAATTAACTTGCTACTATCTACCTTTGTAGATAAGTGAGATAAGTGAGTGTTCGCTGCCTAATATGAGGGCTTGCATATCCTCATGCATGCTTGTCATTCACATTAGTAATAGTCACTAATCTTCCATTGCCCTGTTTTGTCCTTCTCACTCCCCAGGGCCACTTTCTCATTTTTTTCATACTCCCCCCAAAATACCAAGGTTTCATCTGAATTAAAAGTCACATAGAAAACATTAGGTATATTTCTTTTGCTCAGTGATCACTGTTTCTTTCATTATTTCTTTCTTCTTTTGGGTAGTTGAAACTTAACTGAATACGTACCATGTTATATATTCCCTGTTTTTTGTCTGCACAGCAGACATACTCTTCTCTAAGCTAATTTTCCTTATTTTACTCTTCCTATCAAATCATCCAAAGTTTTATCCATTTATCAAGTAGGGGGCCTGTTGTTAAGGTTTTAAGTGATTAGATTTCTCCAATATATTTATATTCTTAGTAGATGTCATGCCTTTCCCCACTTAGTTCCTGAAATCTATTCTGATTCCTGGCCTAGGGAGCATGACACCTGGAGAGAAAATAAATCACTTCAGCCATTTTGAGTTTTCTTAATAAAAATTTAGTGTGGGTGCATGTGCATTCAAATTAGAAAACCAGTTGTCATGTGGATGCCCAAAAGGATTTTATTCTTAATATATTCTGCTTGTTATGTAAATATGCACTGACAAAAATGCCAGGCTTAACTTGTCTCAATACTGCTGAAAAAAATCTACATGTAGATAAACAAATACTTTTCTGACTCCTCATTCCCTTGACCTGTGAACCTAAATCCTTTCATGTGCACTATTGGTCTGATGATTTTCCTTTAAAGAACATTCTGGCAGAACCCTTCTTCCTTCTGCCCCCTTCCCTTTTTGGGCACATAACACCACCCAGCTCAGCCTGTCTGGGCACTGGGGGCGAATCCTCATGGCAAGCAGGCAGGCAAGAGTTCCTTTGTTTCACTGGCCTTCCTTCACCAAGCAAGGTAGGCGCTTTGTTTATGAACTACCCAACCAGCATGGAGATCTAATCTCAGCACCAGGAGAGCCATCATTGGGCACGGACAGCTGATCTCAGCACCAGGAGAGCCATCATTGGGCACGGAGATATGATATTGGCACCAGGAGAGACATCACTGGAGCACCAGGAGAGCCATCACTGGGGAGTGCTATCACTGGGAAGGTACATCAGTAGGCAAGGAGACCTGATCCTGTAAAAGAAGATCCATAGGAGAGCATTCGGAGGAAGAGATGGGCAGGCGCCAATGCAAGAATTCACCCAACAATCTGAAAAACAATAGGAAACCACCAGAACCCAGCGACCTCAAAATAGGAGGACACGAACACCTTAATCATGAAGAAGTAGAAAAAATTGACTTTATGAAAGTGATTGATGCCCTTAAACAGCATGTAAAATATGCCCTTATAGAAATGGATGAGAAGTATAACAGAAAGTTTGAAGAATTGAGTAAATCAGTGAATGATACCCTAGGAAACCAAGGAAAAACAATCAAACAGATAATGGATATGGGACACAATAAAAAGACCAAACCTAAAAATAATAGGAGTAGAAGAAGGGGAAGAAGCACAGCTCAACGGTCCAGAAAATATATTTAATCAAATTATAGAAGAAAACTTTCCCAACCTAAAGAAAGATATACCTATGAAGGTTCAAGAAGCATACAGAACACCAAATAGGCTGGATCAAAAAAAATCCCCTCGCCATATAATAATCAAAACACAAAGCATACAGAATAAAGAAAGAATGTTAAGAGCTGCAAAGAAAAAAGGCCAAGTTACTTATAAAGGTAAACCTATCAGACTTACACCTGACTTCTCTATGGAAACCATGAAGCCAGAAGGTCCTGGATAGATGTACTGCAGAAACTAAGAGACCATGGATGCAAGCCCAGACTACTATACCCAGCCAAGCTTTCGTTCACTATAAATGGAGAAAACAAAATTTTCCAGGATAAAAACAAATTTAAACAATACGTAGCCACAAATCCAGCCTTACAGAAAGTAATAGAAGGAAAATCACTAACCAAGGAGTCCAACAATAACCACAATAACTCAGACATCTAGAGACCCTTCACCAGCGAAACTCAAAGAAGGGAAACACACAAAATCTACTACTAAAAAAGTGACCGGAGTTAACAACCACCGGTCATTAATATCACTTAATGTCAATGGACTCAACTCACCTATAAAAAGGCACAGACTAAGAGATTGGATACGAAAACAGGATCCAACATTCTGCTGTTTACAAGGAACACACCTCAAGCACAAAGGCAGGCACCTACTCAGAGTAAAGGGCTGGGATAAGGCTTATCAAGTAAATGGACCTAAGAAACAAGTAGGTGTGGCCATACTAATTTCTAACAAAGTGGACTTCAAACTTAAATCAATCAGAAGAGATGGAGAGGGACATTTTCTACTCATAACAGGAAAAATTAATCAGGATGAAGTCTCAATCCTGAATATCTATGCCCCGAATATAAAAGCACCCACGTACGTAAAAGAAACATTGCTAAAACTCAAGGCAGCCATCAAACCACACACATTAATAGTAGGAGACTTTAACACTCCTCTCTTACCAATGGACAGGTCAATTAGACAGAAACCTAACAGAGAAATAAGAGAATTAATGGAGGTAATGAATCAAATGGACTTAACAGACATCTATAGAATATTCCACCCAAATAGGAAAGAATATACCTTCTTCTCTGCAGCTCATGGAACCTTCTCAAAAATTGACCACATACTCGGTAACAAAGCAAACATCCAGAGTTACAAAAAATATTAGTAGCCACCTGTATCTTATCAGATCACCATGGATTAAAGCTAGAATTCAGCAAGAATGCTACCCCCAGAAAGCCTACAAACTCATGGAAACTGAACAGTCAACTACTGAACCATACCTGGATTAAGGAAGAAATAAAGAAAGAAATTAAAGTCTTCCTTGAATTCGATGAAAATAAAGAAACGACATACTCAAACCTATGGGACACTATGAAAGCAGTCCTGAGAGGAAAGTTCATAGCACTAAATGCCCACTTAAAGAAAACAGAGAAAGCAGACACTGGAGACTTCACAGCCTACCTGAAAGCTCTAGAAAAAAAAGAAGCAGACTCACCTAGGAGGAGTAGAAGCCTGGAAATAATCAAACTGAGGGCTGAAATCAACAAAACAGAAACACAGAAAACAATTGAAAGAATCAATGAAACAAAAAGCTGGTTCCTGGAGAAAATCAACAAGATTGATAACCCCCTATCCAAACTAATCAAATGGCAGAGAGAGAATTTGCAAATTAATAAGATCAGAAATGAAAAGGGGGACATAACCACAGACACAGAGGATATTCAGAGAATCATTAGATCTTACTACAAAAGCCTGTATGCCACAAAAATGAAAAAGAAATGGACACTTTTTAAGAAAAATACCATATACCAAAGTTAAACCAGGACCAGGTGAACAACCTAAATAGACCTGTTAGTCGCGAAGAATTAGAAGCTGTTATCAAAAACCTCCCTTCCAAAAAAAGTCCAGGACCAGATGGTTTCAATGCGGAATTCTACCAGAACTTCCAAGAAGACCTAATACCTATACTCCTTAATGTATTTCACAATATAGAAACAGAAGAATCATTGCCAAATTCCTTTTATGAAGCTACAGTAACTCTGATACCAAAACCACACAAAGACTCAACCAAGAAAGAGAATTACAGGCCAATCTCACTCATGAACATCAACGCAAAAATCCTCAACAAAATACTGGCAAACCGAATCCAAGAACACATTAGAAAAATTATCCATTATGATCAAGTAGGCTTCATACCAGAGATGCAGGGCTGGTTTAACATACACACATCTATCAATGTAATCCATCATATAAATAAACTGAAAGAAAAAAACCATATGATCGTTTCATTAGATGCTGAAAAAGCATTTGACAAAATTCAACATCCCTTTATGATAAAAGTCTTGGAGAGATTAGGGATACAAGGGTCATATCTAAATATATTTAAAGCTATTTACAGCAAGCCGACAGCTAACATCAAATTAAATGGAGAGAAACTTAAAGCCATCCCACTAAAATCAGGAACACGCCACGGCTGTCCACTCTCTCCATACCTCTTCAATATAGTTCTTGAAGTTTTAGCAATAGCAATAAGACAACATAAGGGGATAAAGGGGATTTGAATTGGAAAGGAAGAAGTTAAACTTGCATTATTTGCAGAAGATATGATAGTTAGTATACATAAGCGACCCCCAAAACTCCACCAAAGAACTCCTACAGCTGATAAACACCTTTAGGAATGTGGCAGGATACAAGATCAACTCCAAAAAATCAGTTGCCCTCTTATACAGAAAGGATATGGAAGCAGAGAGGGAAATAAGAGAATCATCACCTTTCACGATAGCCACAAACAGCATAAAATATCTTGGGGTAACTCTAACCAAGGAAGTGAAAGATCTGTTTGACAAGATTTTTAAGGCATTGAAGAAAGAAATTGAAGAGGATACCGGAAAATGGAAGGATCTCCCTTGCTCTTGGATTGGGAGGATCAACATAGTAAAAATGGCAATTCTACCAAAAGCAATCTATAGATTCAATGCAATCCCGATCAAAATCCCATCAAAATTCTTCACAGATCTCGAGAGGACAATAATCAACTTTATATGGAAAAACAAAAAACCCAGGATAGTCAAAACAATCTTATACAATAAAGGAACTTCTGGAGGCATTACCATCCCTGACTTCAAATCCTATTACAGAGCTACAGTAATGAAATCAGCAAGGTACTGTCATAAAAACAGAGAAGTCGACCAATGGAATCGTATAGAAGACCCAGATTTTAACCCACAAACCTATGAACACCTGATTTTCGATAAAGGAGCTAAAAGTATACAATGGAAGAAAGAAAGCATCTTCAACAAATGGTGCTGGCTCAACTGGATGTCAACTTGTAGAAGAATGAAAATAGACCCATATCTATCACCACGCACAAAACTCAAGTCCAAATGGATCAAAGACCTCAATATCAATCTGAACACACTGAACCTGATAGAAGAGAAAATGGGAAGTACCCTACAACATATGAGCACAGGAGATCGCTTCCTATGTATAACCCCAGCAGCACAGACATTAAGGGCAACATTGAATAAATGGGACCTCCTGAAACTAAGAAGCTTCTGTAAAGCAAAGGACACTGTCACTAAGACAAAAAGGCACCCTACTGACTGGGAGAAGATCTTCACCAACCCCACAACAGACAAAGTCTGATCTCCAAAATATATAAAGAACTCAAGAAACTAGACGATAAAATGATAATTAACCCAATTAAAAAATGGGGCACTGAACTGAACAGAGAATTCTCAACAGAAGAATTTCGAATGGCCAAAAGATACTTAAGGTCATGCTCAACCTCCTTAGCGATCAGAGAAATGCAAGTCAAAACAACTTTGAGATATCATCTTACACCTGTCAGAATGGCTAAAATCAAAAACACCAAGGATAGCCTTTGCTGGAGAGGTTGTAGAGAAAGGGGTACCCTCATCCATTGCTGGTGGGACTGAAAACTTGTGCAACCACTTTGGAAATCAGTGTGGCGGTTTCTTAGAAAAATTGGGATCAACCTACCCCTGAACCCAGCATTACCACTCTTGGGAATATACCCAAGAGATCCCTTATCATATGACAAAAGCGTTTGTTCAACTATGTTCATAGCAGCATTATTTGTAATAGCCAGAACCTGGAAGCATCCTAGGTGTTTTTCAATGGAAGAATGGATGAAGAAAGTGTGGAATATATACACATTAGAGTACTACTCTGTGGTAAAAAAACAATGACTTCTCGAATTTTAATGCAAATGGATGGAGATAGAAAATACTATCCTGAGTGAGGTAACCCAGACCCAAAAAGAAGATCATGGGATGTACTCACTCATAATTGGTTTCTAGCCATGGATAGGGGGCCACTGAGTCTATAATTTGTGGTCCTAAAGAAGCTAAACAAGAGGGCAAACCCAAGGAAAAACATATAGTTATCCTCCTGGCTATGGGAAATAGACAAGATTGCCGGGCAAAAAATTGGAATCTTGGGGGTGGGGTGGGATGGGGGTAAGTGGAGATGGGGAGAGAAAAGTGTGAAGGAGAGGATGAGGGGAACTTGGGGAAAAGGGATGATTGGGGATAAATGAAGGTTGGATAGGGGAGCAGGGAAACTCATATCTTAGTTAAGGGAGCCACCTAAGGGTTGGCAAGAGACTTGATCTTGGAGTGGCTACCAGGTGCCCAGGGCAATGTCCCCAGTTAGTTCCTTGGGCACCTGAGGATAGGGAACCTGAAATGAACCTATCCTATAGCCATACTGATGAATATCTTGCATATCACCATAGAACCTTCATCTATCAATGAATGGAGATAGAGACAAAGACCCACACTGGAGCACCGGACTGAGCTCCCAAGGTCCTAATGAGGAGCAGAAGGAGGGAGAACATGAACAAGGAAGTCAGGACCACGAGGGGTGCACCCACCCACTGAGACAGTGGGGCCGATCTACAGGGAGCTCACCAAGGCCAGCTGGACTGTGACTGAAAAAAGCATGGGATAAAACCCGACTCCCTGAACATGGCGGAGAATGAGAGCTGACAAGAGGCCAAGGAAAAAGACACGGGGTTTTGATACTACTTCATGTTTTGGCTTTGTGGGAGCCTAGACAGTTTGGATGTTCACCTTCCTAGACCTGGATGGAGGAGGGAGGACCTTGGACTTTCCACAGGGCAGGGAACCCTGACTGCTCTTGGGACTGGAGAAGGAGGAGAAGAGGTGTGGGGGGAGGGGGAAAGGGGTGGGAGAAGGGGGAGAGAAATGGGAGGTGGGGAGGAAACAGAAATTTTTTTTTTTCAAGAAAAAAAAAGAACATTCTTATTTGGCAAATAAAATGAATATCTGATGTTTTATTTTAGAATACAGAAAATCTAAGAGTAGCCAGTACTTGGCATAATCTGATGTTAAAACTGTTGTGAAAACTATATACACATGCGTGCATACTTGTAGACATGTGTGTGCATGTAGATCAGTATGTATGTGTTGACAACTCTACCATTAGCCTGTCTTCAGTGAGCTATCAGAAATAATTGTTAGTAGCTATACAAAAAGTTAGCTAATTCTGAAATTCCCCCAATATATATTATCTTGCTGTTTTAAAAGTAAAATGTAAAAGCAGTTTGGAAACACCTTTCAACTCCATAATCTATCATGAATAATAGACTCTGATTATATGATCATATTTGTAAATAAAATTATTCATTCAATTAAACAAAGAGGTATGCATTTGCATTTGGCACTGTTGAGAAAACATGTTTAAAAACAAAATCTGCTACCACCTCCAGAAAACCTGTCCACAGAAACAAAAAGAAAGAAAACTGCTTTAATAATGAATAATTAATATGGTGTGCTTTACTAGAGATCTGCTCAAGAAATCAAAAAGAAAAAAAATTCTCTCCTTTAATTCAATCATGAAAAAAATGCAGCTGGCTGATTAAGTGTTCTCAAGGAAGCAGGTCACTTGTCCTCCACTCAGCAGACTCTATTGTGCTTTTTGTCACACTTCCAGATTTGCTTTAGGTTTTGTGTAGTCACTCTATTTTCCTGGTCCATTTAAATGAAAGAAAATTCTCCAACTTTATTAACAGGCTAAGGGCAATTTAGAGTAACAAGCAGTTGAGTTTCTGTGTACAAGAAAACAGGGAAAGGAGTGCTCATCTACAGGACACTTGAAACCTAGACCCTTGAGTCTTGAGGAAGCATCCCTGTTGCTAATTTATCTTTTTAAATTTATGCATATAGGTTTCAAAGGACAAACAAGTCAATAATGAATTTTCTAAAGCTACAATTTTAAGAGAGGTGAGGGTAGAGCAAAGTAGATTTAAAGAAGGGAAAAATACATTTTCTATTTTAAGTGCCCTATATTTAATCTGTATTTGCCCTCACAGCAGACTCAACATTGCAATGAGACATGAGGTATTTGTTGGTTTTTGCCTGATAGGGGGCCCACTGTAATCCTAGCATTCAGGAGGATCAGATGTTCAAAGCTAAGGCTAAAGCTTATCAAACAAATCAGAACACAACTTTGCTGGTTTTAAGCAAAGATTTTCTTTTTACTTACACTAAAGATGACTTCAAAGGTACAAAAAATGTAATAAAAAGAAGCCTATCACAAAATGTCATAGCTTTCCTCTTGCACAGAACCATGGTGAGACTTAGTGGATGAATTATTAAAGAATTAGGAACAAACTTAAAACCTTGGGAAAATGTGTTTCATTGCAACCACAAAGAGTAAACTGCCTAACAGACTGAACTGGGTAATGTTATTCCTTGGTTGGCCTTACTATAGATTCCTAAACCTCAGAAGATTAGCTCTGCTGCTTGGAAGGCCAAAATGTAGAACTACCAAGAAGGTGAATAAATGGATGTCAGAGTTTGATGGGAACTCACAGAAAGTTACTATCTTTTCTGTACCTTAACAAGGAATTAAACAGACACACACAGCTGCAAGAAAAACAGAGACAGTTTACTAGGATGTGGGGAACTTCTAAGGGAGTACTCAGGCAAAGCAAAAAAAAAAAAAAAAAAAAAGAGCTTTGTGGCTCAAACAATCCTAAGACACAAACATTGGGAGTTTTATGTCATTTAGTGGAAGCTTTCAGGCTTATTTACATAGCATAGGCTTTTCCACACATTCTGTTGCATGTGGTTCTCTGGGAAATGGTTTCTACTATGTCTTATTAGCATCTAAAATAGCCACCCAGGGATGTGATTGATTGTAGTATTAAAATAGGTAGCACACCTTCATATGTGGGATATTTGTGCATGTTTCTGAGACAGTGGTTGGATTTAGTCATCCATAGCAGGATGCTTTCAACCCTCCTCTTTGCTAACTGGTTGGTTTTCCTCTTAGGCTAGCTTGTCACTCTCTGTAAAGTCTCCAGTTTCCATTCTCTACCTTATATTCCTTACTCAAAAGCATGTAATTAAATACTGTTTTACTATTAGCATGAGCAGATTATTTTTGTGATATGATGGTGAATGTAGGCGCAGAAAAATGATACTATGAATTAGTGGAAAGATAGACAGTACAGCAGTATAAGAGAGGACTTATCATACTTAAAAGAAGTGCAAGGAGACAGATATGAAGAACAGGTTCAGAAAGCGCTGGGTATCAGAAAAGAGAATGATAGTCTTGAAAGAAATAAAATGAGTGATCTGGGAAGGTGAAAGACAGCTTATGGAATAAAACTGTCAAAAAACAATGAGGGGATAAAAACAAAGAGATGGGTTCAGAGACAGTACAAGACCTTGATCAAAGGATATATGAACAACTAGAGACATGGAGGACTTCAAAAGGAATCTGGCATTTGTATTTTAAAGAAGCCTGCGAATTTTGGTTATGGCTTTTAAAATGATTCAGATAATAGCTTGAAAGGCTAAAGAAGTTGATTATAATATTTGTAAAACAGAATTTGCTTTTATTGTTTTTCTGGTTGCTACATTTTTTTAAAATACTCATTGTTAAAAAGATATTTTAAAGCACATCAAAGAGGAAGACAAAAATTAGTAAAGTCCTGATATTGTACTATTGTTTGCTATTCACTCTTTTGGATTTGTTGTTTATGATTTTCCTTGTGATTTTTTTAGTGTACAGTTTATTAATAGCCTATCACATAGGTTATCTTTAAAATCCCAGTACTAAAATTCATTGGTTCCATCATGCATTATGTGGTTATACTTCTGTTTAAATTTATGAAACTGGAAGAAGTTATATTAAGTCAATTGTAACTCATAACTGAAAACCCTATGTGTGTATTTATGGCATAAAGCTTAGTTCCACTTAACCCCTACATAACAAATAATTTTTTGTAATTACACCATATTTGCTTTTTATTGTATACTTCAATAGCTTACTTCAGTTTGATTTATGATGTAGGAGGTCCTTCTGTCTATGTGTTGTTTAAATTAGTCAATGAATAAATAACACTTGGAGCCTATGGCAGGGAAGAATAGAACTAGGAGGGGAAAGCTAGGCTGTATGCTGGGAGAAAGAAGGGCAGAGTCAGAGAAACACCATGGAGCCGCCTGAGACAGACACTGGTTAGAACTTTACCTGGTAAGCCACAGCCATGTGTTGATACACAGATTAATGGATGGGTTAAATTAAGATGTAAGAGTTAGCCAATAAGAAGCTAGAGCGAATGGAACAAGCAGTGAATTAATTATTACAGTTTCTGTGTGGTTATTTTTGGTCTGAGCTGCCAGAACTAACTAGCGGCCTTCCTACTACAAATTGGCACCCAACAAGTGGCTTTCTGCTCCAACAGATTTATAGTCACTGTTTGTACATTGTAATTCAAATTATGGGATGATATTTCTCAGTAATTTATCATAACATGCTTGTATTTACAACTTTCTTAGAAACTTTACAATATCTTTATTCTATTTCCTTTTCTCTTTTTATTCTTACTGTTTTAACCTTATTATTTTATTAACAAGAACCATGGGCTTTGATGTTTTTATTGTATTCCTTGATGATTTGATGCACTGAACAATAGTTCATTTGAAAGAGTCACCTTAACATAGTAGAGCTATAAAGAAAAAAGGTTAAAATATCTCTATGGCAACTGGATTCCCAAGACCAAGGGTAGGTAGAACCTGTGTATATCAAACATTCAAAAAAGTTTTCAATCCTTGTGGGTTTGGAATGCTGCAGGTATAGAGTCAGATTATATTGGACTGTCTTTAGCACTTCATATGGTCAGTTATTTATCCACTGTATCTGTGACATTTAGATCTTTTGTAAGTTTGACATAAACTAGAATCATCAGAGAAGATGTAACCTCAATTGAAAAAAAATGTTTGCATCAGACTGCCCTTTAGGCAAATTTGTATGATATTTTCTTCATTAATGTTTAATGTGGAAGGGTCCAGCCCACTGTGAAAAGTGATGTTCCTAGGCACATAGTCCTGTTCTGAGTAACAAATAAGGTCTCCTAAGAAAATTGGGAGCATGGGGTAGAATACAAAATGGAGGAAGGAAAAAGAAGAGGAGGGAAGAGAACATGAGGGAACTGGATGACTGAGATGGGGGAAAGGCAGAGAGGAAGAGCAAGGAAAGAGATATTTTGATTGAGGTGTCCATTATGGGGTTGGCAAGAACCCTGGCACTAGGGAAATTCCCCAAAATCCACAAGGATGACTTCAGCTAAGACCCTAAGCAGTGTGGAGAACATAACTGAACTGGCCTTCTCCTGTAATCAGATTGATGACTACCCTAATTGTCATCATAGGAACTTCATGCAGCATCTGATGAAACCAGAGGCAGAGATCCACAACTAGCACTGGGCCAGACTTCCAGTGTCTAGTGGAAGGAAGTGTGGAGCAATAATATGAGCAAAGGGGTCAAGACTGTGATAAAGATACCCACAGAAGCAGCTCATCCGGACTAGTGGGAGTTCAGTGACTCTGGACTGAATGCTGTATGTTTGGTGTTTTGATTATTATGTGCTAAAGTGACTTTTTTCTGGTCTAATCTGTTTGTTGTTCTGTATATTTCTTGTACATTTATAGTTATGTCCTTCTTTAGGTTATAAAATTTTTTTCTTCTATAATTTTGTTTAAAACGTTTTCTGGACTTTTGTGTTGGCAGAGACTGTTCATCCATTCCCAGCTGCTCAGAGCCAAAATAATTACATAAAATTATATTAACTATAATACTGTTTGGCCAATAGCTTTAATGTATTTCTAACTAGCTCTTACACCTTAAATTAACTCATTTCTAGTATTTTATATTTTACCATGAGGCTCATGGTTTGCCAGTAAAGTTTTGGTGTATCTATCTCCTGTGGCAGTTATATGGTATCTCTTTGACTCCATCTAGTCTCTCTCTATAGATCTTTTCCAGACTGGATATATTCTGTTAATCCATTGGCCTAAAGCACCTTCTTTATTAACGAATGGCAGTAAAGCATATTTACAGCATACAGAGGGGAATCCCACATTATTTTTGAACTGGGATTTCTTCTACTAGTCGTAAGTTTAGTCTTTGCATAGGGTCCCAGGTTTCTTGGATGTTTTGTTCCCAGAGGTTTTTTTTTTTATTTTTATTTTTTTAGACTTATTGCTTTTTTGACTCATATGTGAATTTCTTCTATTACAACAGCAATAGCTAAGATTCTCTTTTTCATTTCATATATTCTTTTGATGAAACTTGCCTCTGCAGCTCCTGTTTAAATCCTTAAATTTTTCAATTCCATAATTTTACTTGTTTTTTCTGGTTATTGTTTGTTTGTTTTCTGTTGTTGTTGTTCTTCTTCTTCTTTCTTCTTCTATTCCCAATTTCAGGACTTGAAGAATTTTTTCATTTCTTTAAATTCTTTGTGTTTTCATGGCTTTCTTTAAGGAATTAATGCATTTCCTCCAAAGGATTTGCTTGTGTTTTCCTGTGCTTTTAAAAGGGATTTATTCATTTTCTCCAACAATTTGTTTGCGTTTTCCTGGATTTCTTTAAAGGATTTACTCATTTCCTCTTTAATTAGTTTTAATGTCTTTTTATTGTGCTTCAGCAGTGTTGGAATATTCAAAACCTACCGTGGTGTGGTAAGCTAGCTGGGCTCTAATGGGACATATTGCCCTGTCTGTTGTTGACTGTGTTTTTATTCTGGCCTTGTGGCATCTGGGTTTTGAATGACTTAAGATCTATGTGTTGATTTATAGATTTGTCTTTGTGGGTGTTTTGTTCCTTCTTTTCTGTTTCGTATTTGGATTTTTGGTGACTGTTTGCTGTCTGTTTACTTGGCCTATTCATCTTCTATATTTAGAGGGAATGCCTGCTGATGTTGGAGATTGAGTAACTGGGATGATTTGGGGAAGGAAAGGATAGAGGAGATGGTCTTTGTTATTGCATGGGAATAAAGTCATAAAAGAAATGGAGACCACAGATAATTTTCTGCTACGGAGCTGGGGATGAGAGTGAGGGTATTGGATCTCAGGAGCAGAAGATGTGTTGTTTTGTCTTCTTTCTATTTGTTTCCCTGGGAGGAGCTGTCCTTGATTTAGCAGGGGGTGCCCGCTGGAGTTGGTGTCTTAGACAAAGCAACATATTGAGGGAAAGAGGATAGGAATCAATGGTTTGTGGTATCCATAGGAGATGTTGGCAGGAGTAAGGAATGACAGTTTGGTATTCTATTTCAGTTCAAGGGATAAGACTGGGGTACTAAGTCTGTGGGGACATAGAGAGTAGAAGAACTGCCAGCAGCCTACCAATTTTCTTGCTGATGCAGTCTCTGTTTAGCATGGGATGTCTGCTAGAGTTGGAACTAGGATACAAAAATGAGTATGGGGATTGAGTTTAGAAGGGAATGGTCTCTGGGATCTATAGGAGATGTGTGGAGGAATGAGAAAAAGCTGTAGCTATAATTGTATTACAGCCCTTTGGATAAGCCTAGGGGTTAGGTTTTGGGAAGCAAAGAAAGGAGCAGGTCTGCCGTCAGCCTAACTGGTTTTCTCCACATGGCACATTCTTAATGAGGTATTTTCTAAAGGTCCTAATTGTATGGCAAACCAACATAGGTGCCCCCATCTCCTTATCCCTTTACTGGGTTTGTCTTGTTTTACAACTTATCTGGAGATGATCATCATTTGTGTGATATTTTATTTATGTTTTAATAAAAAAAATGCCTGGCAATCAGAACACAAAACAGACACTCTAGTCAGTCATATAGGCCAGGTGGTATTGGCACACACCTTTAACCACAGCAACCATACTAGTTAGTCATAGAGGCCAGGTGGTTGTAGTGATGAGGCCTGCTTTTCATGCTGCCCAGCTTCTGCACAGCTAGCTTAGCCCCAGAATAATTACATGGAAACTGTATTAATTTAAAAACTGCCTGGCCCATTAGTTCCCCCATCTTATTGGCTAATTTCTCACATCTTTCTTTAACCCATATTTAGTAATCTGTGTGGCACCACAAGGTGATGGCTTACCGGGAAAGATCCTAACCTGCGTCTATCTCGGGTCGGAGAATCATGGCGTCTGCCTGACTCTGCTTCTTTCTCCCAGCATTCTGTTCTGCTACTCCACCTATTTAATCTGCTCTCCTGTCAAAGGCCAAGGCAGTCTCTTTATTTGACCAATGAAAGTAACACATAGACAGAAGACCCACCTACATCAGGTGATAGTGCTGAATATGTTTAATCCCAGCACTAGAGAGAAATATAAGGTGGGATGAGACAGGAACTCACTCTTTTCTAGACTACGAATTTCATAAAGTTACCAGCTCACTAGTGGTTTGGTAGTTTTGTTTTTTGATCTTCAGGCTGAACCCTATTATATGTTTCTGGATTTTTGTTATTCAAACTATATTTGGAGCCTAACATGTGGGAAACAAATATATGAAAAAAGCCATTTGCCTATGGCTTTTTAGCTACTAGTACAGGTCAGAGCTGCACATGGGGCTCCAGGTTTATTTTTTCTAATCTCCCCAAGCCTTTGAGCAAATTTAGGATTTTTCTGTTGTAACTTCTCTGAAACAGAGACATTCCAGAAGCACCAGGACTCCGAATTCCACAGGACTCAGCTGCCCTATACTGACTGGTCCGGCCCTTCAGGCAGTCCCCTGCCACAAGTGCTTCCCCCCAACAACACTCTTTGTGTTTTTCAAACAGATAGATCTCTCTCTCTCTTTCTCTCTCTCTCTCTCTCTCTCTCTCTCTCTCTCTCTCTCTCTCTCTCTCTCCTCCTGTGGTTTTGGATCTCCCTGAACCCCTCCTCCCACTGCTGACAAACTAGGTAGCTGCCTTGAAATCCAGTTTGGCTTTTACTCTTCTACACAGCAGCAATAAGCCTCACATCTTCATCAATATCATTGGTAGCTTAGGCAAGATAAGAAATTCTTAAAGGAAGAAATTAGTTAAAAGGGAGAGTTTTTTTCCACACACATTAAAAAATGGGAAAACACATTGCAAATGGAGGAATTTGGGTCTCTGTATGATAGTATGCTAGACAGTTTAAAAATGGGAAAATTAAATGAGAGGATACCTAATTTAGATGAGATTTATGTAATGTCAATTGTTAATATCAGCTTTATCATTTTTCTCTTATCCCTAAAAACATTGGTTAATCTGAGTGCTAAAATACAGGCCTTAGAAAAATCCAATAAAAAATCACAGAGATATTCAAATTTGGACAAAGGAATTTAAAGGAGAACCAATTTCGGTGTTGCATTATAACAATAAAGAGATTTTCAAACAAACAACCTTAGTATATTCAGTAACTTTACAAAAGTTGTCAAATGGTAGAGGGTCTGTTGCAGCTAACTAGACTCCTGTGGTAATATTAGACTTAAGGAGATTCAAGGAAACAATAGTCCCAAATGGCACGCATGCGCCTTTTGTGAAAGAAATGTTAATCTTGTGATCAGTTTGTAATAGAATTGGTTAAAAGTGTTTTAGAGCCTGGTCCAAAATTACAATGGAGTACCTCATTCAGAGAAGAGGCTAAGTTTATAGAACAACTGAATAGAGCTAGGGGTAGGAAAATCTCTCAAGATCAAATTGGAGAATGAAATTATTCTACTTTAGAAAGGCAAACTGTGTATGATGAGTACACTCTGGATTTTACCCCTCAGCAGCTTTGAATGTTTGGGACAGAATTGGAGAAATAGGAAAGAAAATTGAGTCATTTACTAAAGTTATATAGGGCCCAAAAAGTCTTTATGGATTTATTACAAAGATAGACTTCAGCAGTAAATGGAATGATACCCAATTCAAAAGCTAGACAAATAATAAATGAATCTCTGGCATTTGAAAATGACATTTCTCTATGAAAAAGGATAATTAGACCATTAAAGGCAAGGTTAGCACCTTTGGAGGAATTGATTCAAGATAAAATTAATAGTGAATTATTGGAGGATGCTGCTTGTTTTGTTCCCGTCTGCTCTGCCCTGAAATAATCATACAGAAACTATAATATTTACATAACTGCTTGGCCCATATTGGCTAACTCTTACATTTTAATTTAACCAATCTCCTTTAATCTGTGCATCACCATGAGGTCATGGCCTACCGGCAAAGTTTCAGCACATCTGTCTCCAGTGGTGGCTCCATGGCTTCTCCCTAACTTCACCCTTCTTTGTCCCACGTAGCTAATTTCTACCTTGCTATAGGTCATGCAAGTTTCTTTATTTATTAACCAATAAAAGCAACACATAGACAGAAGGACCTCCCACACCATTTCCCCATTTTGTTTAAACAAAAACGACTTAACCTTAACATATTAAAATTACATATAACAAAAAGCTACCTAGCAAGAATCACAGTTACAAGATTTATATCTACTTTATCTTTCATGATAACTAAGAAAAACTATAACTAACCTATAAATTCTTTAACTCCATCAAAGATCACAGAAGGATATAATATTACCTAAGTAAATAGAAAGTACATTTTAAGTAACTTCTGAAACTCAAGAATTGACAGAGACATCTCACTGCCTTAACAGTCACCAAATGTTCTTCTGTACCATTGGGGCATCCTTCTTCAGCCTACAAACCCATAGTATCCAGTAGACATTCCCATAAAGCAGGAAGCTTCAAAGACAGTTCCACCTATATTGGCGGTTTGTCAGTCATTTTCTTCTGTGTCCTGCAGAATGTCTGACAGACTCTTTCATAAAGACGAAACCCCAAAGGATCATCTCACCTTTAGGCTAGTAGAGCAGTCTTTTCCCTGTGGATCTTGCATGTCTAGTTCATCAAGCAGTCCTGGCAAAAGTCCTGCCCAAATGACCAAACAACTCTATGAGGAGCCTCTTCAAGGTTCATTATCCTCTTGAAGTATATTGGTGCTGACAGGAACAGATATATCTCACTGTTATGAAAAGTCCTAAGACTTAACACATTTTAAATGCCATGTTCTGCAGGTCTCTGAAAGATTTGAAAAATACCTAACTGAAATATATCTCTATATATCTAGAAAATCTAACTAACATGACAACAAGCTTGACTGTCATGGATAACTATTTATTAACATGTATTTCTTAATTAAACATTACATTTTTAAATGAGCTGCACAATTATAATACCTTAAGCTAAAGCAGAAATATATATATATATATATATATTATAGCAAAAATGACCTTAAATTTGTATCAATAAACCAAGATCCATACCAATGCAAACCTCTATAGAATATCTCCTTTAAAATGTAAAGAAACATTTGTAAAATATATTAGGAAATTTGGGCATAGTTCTCTAGAATACTTCCTCCTGATTGGGGGCATTGTTAATCAGGTCTTTCCTGGTGTGTCCCGTGTGCTAGATTCATCTCAGTCAGCAGTTAGGTGAAGTAAGTTTTGGGGTGTTCAGGGCAACTTTTCAGTGGTCTTGGTCCACCAAACCATATTAGTTTGAAATGAATCCACAGGTTCTCACCTCTGTGGAAATAAAAGGAGGACCTCTTTTTCAAAACAACATATCCTTAGATCCATATTTCGAAATCAAGGTATCTTTAAGATATATATGTTGGTTTAGCTTAGCAGTCCATACAATGAAATGTCTGTACTTAGCTCATTCACAGTCAAAAAATTCAAAGAAAACTCAATAATATACATAATCAAGACTCTTTGTAAATTCTCTACCTTTACTTGGCTTATTTTTCTTTACTTCTTTTATGTATGACTATCTCTTCTGTCTCTTTAAAGACTTTGTTTTATATTTTTTAAACAATTTGCTTCTTTTTCAACTCTCTATACTCTTTTTATTCTATCTCTCCCAAGTCTACATACATTTATCTAACACAGTGACCCATTTAGAGGCCTTTTATGTCTGGGTCTGTCCTATCATGTATCTGCAACTCTTTAATGTCCAAAAGCACTTCATAAATGCTAAGTGCTTCTTAAATACTTACACTGTGATGTTAGGATATATATGATACTTCTTGCTTGCTCTGCACAGTCCAACATGGTGTAAGTCTGTTCAATGCCTCTTCAAGCCATGCACATTGTCCTAGTTCCACATTTGCAGAGGTTCTATGTGGAGCATAGTTTGTAACATACTGCTTACAAAAACTTTTAAATCCTTGGTTTCCTGAAAGAACCAGAGGTCACATCGGCAGCATGGCCCAGAAAGCCACTTTTAAAGATGTTCAGCTTTTATTCTGCTACCACTGAGTCAGTAAACCTCTCTTAAAGAAGCATGCCACCAGGAAACAGCAAGAAGCTGTTTCAAACTCTGTATGTTTGTGTCTAGAATTCCTTTTTAAGCCCTCTCAGGTGTTACATGGATTTAGTGCACCACATTGGTGTGCAGATTTGTTGTAATGAAGAGATGCTTCTTGGTTCCTGGCTACTCTGCCACAAAATAACCACACAGAAACTATATTATTTAAATCACTGATTGGCCCATTAACTCTAGCTCCTTACATCTGAATTTAACCTATCTCCATCAATCTGTGTATCACTATGAGTTTGTGGCCTACCAGCAAAGTTCCAGCATGTTTGTCTTCAGCAGCAACACCATTGCTTCTCTCTGATTCTGTCCCTCTTTCTCCCAGCATTAAATTTAGTTTTTCCTACCTAGATAATCTTTACCTTGCTATAGGCTAAGCTAGTTTCTTTATTCATTAAACAATAAAAGCATCACATAGACATAAAGACTTCCCACATCAGTGACTCTCATGGCCATGATGATGGATGTATAGGAGAAGTTATTTCCAGAAGTTTGATGAAAAATTAACATGTCAAGTGTTATAATTGTGGCCAACAAGGTCACCTTAAAAGGAATAGTAGACAGAGTGTTTCTAGAAACAATATTTTTCCTAAGAATAATGCATTATGCAGAAGGTATGGCAAAGGCAGGCATTAGATTAATGAATGTAGATCAATGAGAAATGTTCAAGATAACCCTTTGCTGTTGGGAAACTCTGTGACAGGTCTCCTGAAGTCTGGTTCCACAGGTGTAGATATAACAATAGTTTCATCAGAATCTTGTCATCCTAATTGGCTTCTTCATAATATATATTTTCAATTATTAGAAATCAGAAGTTTATCTCAGGTAAACTCGAGCATATGATGAATCAAATATATTGGTCCAGAAAGACAGAGGAATATTAATACCATATGTGGCTAACATAGCAATGACGTCTGAAGACATGATTTTTTACAACAGTGGAACACTCAGATTAACATTCCTCCATAAAGCCGGGCGGTGGTGGCATACGCCTTTAATCCCAGCACTTGGGAGGCAGAGGCAGGCGGATCTCTGTGAGTTGGAGACCAGCCTGGTCTACAAGAGCTAGTTCCAGGACTGGCTCCAAAACCACAGAGAAACCGTGTCTCGAAAAAACAACAACAACAAAAAATTCCTCCATAAATTAATGAAACAAATCATTCATTTGCCTTACCTCCTGCCTAAAGGATGGGCTCTATAGTTATTGATTTAAAAGATTTTTTTTCTTCACTATACTTTTACAAGAAAAGGACAGAGAAAAATTTTTCTTCCCAGTGCCTAATTTTAATCATTCTCAGTCTGCTAAGAGATATAGTGGAAGATTCTCCCACAGGGAATACTGAATATTCCTACTTTGTGCCAATATTTTGTAAGCCAGCCATTGAAAAATTATGCATAAGCAATTTCCTGAATCCATAGTTTACCATTACATGAAGGACATTTTACTACCGAATTCAAATGCAGATACTTTAGAAAAAAATGTTTGAAGAAGTAAAGAAAATTCTGACTTGTTGGGGATTACAAATTGCTCCTGAAAAATTTCAAAGAGGAAATTCTATTAATTGTTTAAGCTATAAAATAGGTTTACAAAAAATTAGACCCCAAAGGTGAAAATTAGGAGAAATCCATTACAAAATCTAAATCACTTCCAAATATTGCTAGGAGGCATTTCCGATCTATGAGCAAGTGTTGGGAAAGAACCTGATGGCCTGATTGGTTTAAATAAAACCTTAGATAGTTTCAAGGACTTAAATATTTCCAGAGAATTATCATCTGAAACTGAAAGATAATTGTATTTGATTGAAGAAAATTACAAAAGACATATGTAATTCATGTGGATCTGAATCATAACTGCATTCTGATCATATTAACCTTTAAACACTCCCCCAAAGGAATTTTAATACCGCATGAAGATATTATCTTAAAATGGATATTTCTACCACATAAACCAAGTAAAAAAATAAAAAAAAAACTTACATGGAAAAGGTTTCTGAGTTAATTCTAAAGGGAAAGTTAAGACTTTGTCAATCAGAAGGAATAGACCCAGCAGAAATTATAGTACCATTTTTAATAATGACTAAATTGACACATTATGGGAATAAAGTGAATGCTGATAAAGATCTTGTAGTAATTTGGGGAAAGAAATTAGCAGCAACTATCCCAAAACAAGAGAATTCAACTTGTAAAGTGATCCTTCCTTGCATTGTACAGGACACACAAATAAATGGAGCCCCTACATTTCATACTGATGCAAATAAATCACAAAAGGGAGGATACACATCAGAAAATTTAAGTAATGTGGATGAAAGTTTTACGATTCTGTACAAAAGTCAGAATTATATGCTATTCCCATGGTACTAAAGGATTTAAAAAAACCTCAACAAAGTTAATGATTCTCAATATGCAGAAAATATTGTTTTGCATATTGAAACCATTAAATTTATACCAGATGATCCAGAATTGACTTTATTATTTATTCAGTTACAGATAAAATCAAGAATAAAAGTCATCCCATATACATAACACACATCAGATCCATATGGTCTACCAGGTCCTCTAGCACATGACAATGCAGAAACTGGTTTATTATTGATTGGAAATGTGCTAAAGGCCTCAAAAATTCCTAAAAATTATATCAAGAGCAAATTTTTAAAAAATTGACTTTTCCATCAAAAGACAAGAAGTCAAGGAAATTATAAGAAAATGTCCTTACCTATTCTTTATACAAACACAATTACTGGCAGGAGGTAACCCAACTCAAAGGAGTGAAATCTGGCAGATGGGTGTGTTCCATTTTGTAGAATTTGAGAAATTAAAATATGTACAGCACACCATTGATACCTATTGGGTTTTTTGATGGGCAATGACTTTGAGTTTGGAAAAGCCTGATTTGGTAATCACACATTTGGTAGAAGTTATGGCCATCGTGGGTATACCTGCACAAATAAAGACTGATAATATTCTAGCATATATCTCTAAGAAAATAAAAAATTTGCTGATTATAATATAATGCATATTGCAAGTACATCAAAATATTCTACATATTAGAAAGTTATAGAAAGAGCAATTGTACCTAAAAGAAACAATGATAAATATACCTATAAATAGATTACATAAAATTTCATTAACTTTGAATGAAAAAGGAATAGCAGCAGTGGAGAGACACATTAAA
The DNA here is from genome assembly GCF_950005125.1 of Chionomys nivalis. Lineage (NCBI taxonomy): Eukaryota > Metazoa > Chordata > Mammalia > Rodentia > Cricetidae > Chionomys > Chionomys nivalis. The sequence continues at coordinate 158,213,744 of NC_080086.1, read as the reverse complement.
TAGTAGAAAAAAAATACAGAATTAAATTTTCTGATATGCTCTGAAGATGTACTGATCTCAGAATACATACCAGGACACATGTTATGTTGGGGAAAGGGTTTTGTTTTGTTTCAACAGGAGAAGAAAAGTTATGGATAACATCAAAATTGATAGAGATTTGATTTGAACAAGAAACACCTCTTAATTAAAAGAGATAATAGTCTATCAAGATGTGTGGCCATTTAATCTAAATTAACCTAATAAAGCATGTGGTGGAGGTAAACATTTTTAATCCCAGCACTCTGGAGGCAGAGGCAGGCAAATCTCTGTGAGTTCAAGGCCAGGTCTACAAGAGCTGGTTCCATGGCAGGCTACAAAGATACAGAGAAACCCTGTCTTGAAAAACAAAAACCTATAAAACTAACAATACTTTTGAACAGTTATAACTTGCCAAAAGAGAATCTCCCCAAAATTAGGGTTGGGGAAAAGTTTTCTTTCTGTCTTTTCAGGAGAATAAAGGTATCCAGCTAAGAAATAATAAGACCACTGGAAAAATGAGAACTCTGAAGAAAAAGGACAAATCATCCATAAAAAAAATGACAAAAAAAGAAAGAGTAAATTGGCCTGTTGATATATGATATTTCTAACAAGATAAAATTTCATAAATCTTTCTAAATGTTTGTTTCTGCTAGTCTGTAGAGATATATAATGCAAATGACTAATTGTAGTCCCAGTCTGGTTAAAGATTAACGATGGTTTGGAGTTGTAGTGTGCCTCTCTCCTTCTCTAAACCCAATGCTTATTAAAGTGAAATTGAAAATCTCTGTCTTATGCCAGAACATCCAGATGTTGATAGTGTTTCTGTTCAGCCCAGTCATGCAGCCATTCGTCCCAAAGAAATACACAGAGGACTACATTAATTATAAGCTGGTTGGTTGACCTATTAGCTCAGGCTTCTTATTAACTAATTCTTACAACCTACACTAACCCATTATTTTTGTTGTGTTAGCCATGTGGCTGGGTACCTTTTATTAGTGAGGCATTCTCATCATGCTTCCTTTCTATCTGGTTAATGACTGCTGACTGAATCTTTCATCTTCCCATAATTCTCCTGTTCTCTTTTTCCCATCTCTACTTCCTGTCTGGTCTCCTTGCCTATACTTCCTTCCTGGCTACTGGCTAATCAGTGTTTTATTAAAATACAAGTGACAGGGTAGAGACCATTGTCCCACAGCAGCCACCTGATATAGGACAAAAAAAATTAAGGAATATTATATTGCCATTAATCTCATATTTTTTTGTTTTATATCAACTCTTTAGTAGCTTCTTTTCTTAACTTGTTAAATTTAATATATACATAATACTATATATGTTATATTTAGATGACATATATTATACTATACATTATATTTATAATATCTTATAAATAAAATATATATTTAAACATTTTGTTATTATATTAATCATCATATTGAGTACAAATTCTAGAAAAGTGTTTCATCTACCTTTTTGTATATGATTTTGTACTTGAGTCTCTATCATTTTTTGCAGTAATCCAAGAGCACACCTAACAGCAACCTTTGAAGTCTTCATAAGGTGGATGGGCCTCACAATGATGCCCACCATGGGTATGATAGATGAAAACACCACCTAAAGATCAATGTTGGACTACAAACTGCTCAGAACATTTTTTAGGTGGCTAGCTGCGATAATCCAGCCTAATAAACTATTCAAACCAAGACCTGAGATAAGTTCTGTACTTCCCATTTGTAGATTATACATAACAAATGATACAACTACCTCTCCCTGAACTTGACAAATAACACAAATTTTTCTTTTTAGTATTCCCTAAAGAGTCCATCATCCCCAGACAGCAGAAAGTTAATTTTAGGTTATGATGCCCACATTCTTAAGAGTTGAGGTAGGTGGCTTTTGGTCATTCAATGGGTTATGGGTATTTGTCATTGTTTAGGAGGGTTGGTTGTAAGTTGTTATTAGATAAGGCCAGGAGGAAAGTTGGACAAAGAAGATTAGATTCTGAGTTCTTCTCTTGAAAATAAAAAGGGAGATATAGATATTATATGATAAAAGGGTAGATTATTGACTCTACTATGAAAAGAAAAAATAGAGGATATAAATATAAGAAAAAAGTTATATTATTGAGTCTACTTTTAATAAGTAACTATTAGTTTTAAATGTTCTACATTGAATTGGATTTTATATATTGTATACAATTTTGGTATATTTATACAAATTTGAGACTAATTTTGTTAGAACATACTATACATACATTTCTACTCTCATTCAAGGTATTGTGTTTATACAATTTATTTAAAAGTGTAATAAAAAATTTCTAGTCCTTAAAAATTATTATTACCAATTGTTTAAGATAATAAGGAAATAGTGCCTAGTAGTTAATCACCTGCTATAATCAAAACTGTAGTTATATCAGGTATGTTTTCAAGATCAAACAAAAATATATTTTAGGTAGTCAGGTCATCTTCAAACATTTCAGAGATCTACAGAAAATGGTAATTAAATTGTTTTAATATTATAGGTTCTTGTTTTATGACAATGAGACATGTGTGCTCCTGGCAGCACCAATCTAATTCAGAGAAGTTAATGGGCACTGAAGAAACACTACATGGAATTTACTTTCTTTGGGGCAAATGTAAGACACTGGGCAAAATAATTCCCTTGATTTGACTGTTGATATTTTGCTCTCCTACTTAGACAAGCAGGACATGAAAGAAAGTAAGTGCCAAACATTGTCACGTTAAGGAAGGACAGCCCTTCACAATATTCTGCTTCACAGAAAAGTCTGTCAGCTATGCTAGGCCCATAGGCCAAAGATGGATGCCCCAAAGTTGCAGAGCAAATTTAGGTAATTGTCTAGGAAGCCAACAGTTTCTTTCATTTCTTACTTTTTTTTGGGGGGGGGGGAGACATTTGCTTATTCTTCATTCTTTCTCAGTTCATATTATTTCTTCATGTGTCTCTGAGGTAGTTGAAGAGTAGATATTTATGGTTTTCCTGACAGACAGTGGTGGCACCTTTAATTTCTGCAGCCACACTAGTTAGATATAGCCAGAGTTAGATATAGGCTGGCAGTGGTGATGTATATATTTATTGCCATCACTAGAGAGGAATATAAGGTGGGATGAGACAGGATCTCACTTTCTTTCAGTCTGAAGATTTCATAGAGGTTATAACTCTCTAGTGGCTTGGCTGCTTTTCTTTTCTGATCTTCAGGTTGAACCATAATATCTGTCTCTGAGTTTTTATTATTTGTGCTATGCTAATTGCTTATGTGTGTCCCTAAAGAGATTCATAGCTCCATGGCATTAGGAATGATTCTATGATTGTTTATTTTTGCACTTGTATCCAAAAGCAACTGAATTCATACCTAGAATTCAATAAAACATCTTTAATGAGTAAATGAATCCATTCTTAGTTAGGAATAATTTTAGAGTTCAACTTTTTGCAGTGTATTTCATGCAAAGTGGTAGAATAAAGAATGCTCAACAAAAATTTGTCATGTTGCCTCTCTCTTAAGCCAAAGTACTAGTCAAAACAAATACAGGGCTAGTGAGAAGGTTCAGTTCATAAAGGCACTTGCTGCCAAACTTGAATACCTGAATTTAACATATTGGACCAATATGGAAGAAGGAAAGAATCAACTCTTTACATTTGTCCTCAGACAGACAGATGGTGTGTGCACGTGCACGCGCGCACACACACACACACACACACGCACCATATATATATGAGAGAGGTGGGGGTAAATGATAGATGGATAAAGTAAAGGAAAATATTTACTGAAATAATAAAATAGACGTAAAACTTCACCAGAAATCTGAACTTCCTGAACAGTTCACTTATCAATTCTAGTGATCTGAAGATTGAGCTCATGATGCCAGACATGGTGGTGGATGCCTTTTTCCACCTGAGACATTTCCCCAGTGCCAGGTTGGTATTGTCACCATGTAGTAGATATGATATGGAAGTATAATTGTTTGATTATTATTTTTCTAATTGTGATTTGTGTTTAAAAATTAATTTGAGTAGCTTTTAAGAAACTCCATTAATGATAACCTAATAGATTACCTGACTGAAATACATTTATTAGTGTTTGTTAGTTCAAATATACTTAATTATATTCAATATAGCTAGCTATACATACTCTAAAAACTCTTACTCTTAATAAGAATAAATTCATGCAATAAAATAGAGGAATATCCACTTCTTTGTTCTTATCTCCAAAAGTGATTATTATCACTTTCCATAAATTCCAGTATTTATATGCCTACACAATACATATCAGAATGCTTTTTGTTGAGATAAATCCTTATTAAAATAATTGCATATTAAAATATGCAAATCATTTAACTATCAAGAGTTTAAACTAACAATTAGATTAACATAAGGCATAACTCTACACCCTTTCTCTTGCATTCTACTCTTAGCCTTTCTCATCTTTAACTGACTGGACTTGGCCAGCAGATTTCAATCCCATCCCAATTACCTTTGACACTAAAATTCATATTCACTAGAAGAAAGAAAGAGTAATAAATCAAGAGGAGACTCAACATATGTCTATAAATTTTAATGTGCTTTATATGTTATACATATATATAGAAAAACAAAAATACAAAAAAACATTTTAAATGTTTTAAGGGATAATTTGGGATTTTATCCATATCTCTGAAACAGGAATAGAAAAGAACAGCTTTATGAAAGTATTGTGTAAGAATTTATTCCAAATTGAAATATTCCTTCCAAAATGAAGGGCAAAGATTCTTTTGGTTTAGCAAGTAAGACGTGACAAGTGTCAGGGAGTCTCTGAAAAAAAACAAGGTTCTTAGCTGAGCAGTGGTGGTGCACGCCTTTAATTCCAGCACTCAAGAGGCAGATGCATGTGGATCTATGTGAGGTCGAGGCCAGCCTGGTCTATAAGAGCTAGTGCCAGGACAGGCTCCAAAGCTACAGCGAAAACCTATCTTGAAAAAAACAAGAAGATGAAGAAGACGATGACGAAGAAGAAGGAGAAGGAGAAGAAGAAGGAGAAGGAGAAGAAGGAGGAGAAGGAGAAGAAAGAAAGAAGAAAAGGTTCTTAAGATCCCTCCGGTAGTCGGGCAAGTAAATATCTCATCTCACTCAGCTCATCTGAGGAGCTGAATGCACATGTAGAGAGATTCAGGTTTACAGCTTTCAAGATATATCAGAAATTCTAGTTAGGCTTTTTGGCTATACAGCTACCATTAGAATGAAAAAAAAAAATAGGGCTCAGCAGTTAGAAATATTTACTGCTAGCCGGGCGATGGTGGCGCACGCCTTTAATCCCAGCACTTGGGAGGCAGAGGCAGGCGGATCTCTGTGAGTTCGAGACCAGCCTGGTCTACAGAGCTAGTTCCAGGACAGGCTCCAAAGCCACAGAGAAACCCTGTCTCGAAAAACCAAAAAAAAAAAAAAAGAAATATTTACTGCTCTTCTAGAGCAGCCAGGTTCAATTCCCAGTACTCACATTGCAGCTTACAGCTGTCTGTAACTCCAGTTCCAGGGCATCTGATACCTTCACACCAGTGCATACAATATAAAGTTAAATAAATTATAAAAAAATTTAAAAAATAAGACGATTTTAGTGCTCCTAGGTATGAGTTGAGGAGACGGTTTATTGTATATATGAAGAAGAAAATACATAGAGGCATCTGGAATGATCCAGACTGAACTGAGCCGTGAGAGTATGGAGCACAAGAGAGATTTGTTAAAGACAGTAAATAGGAGCCAGGAGGCCTGGAGTGAACTAGGAGACAAAGGAAGCCAAGAGATTAAGAACCAAGAAACAGTGTAGGCAAAAATGACTAAGGCTATTATGCATGTGGATGAGTAGTTAGGGGAAGGAACAGGAAGTTCAGGGACTGGGGAGGTTGAGGGTAGGGGAAGGGGCACTCCAGTCAGGAAGACTCACTAACACTGTGGGTGGCTGCTGAGCAAGACTGGCAGCCAGAGTTTGTTTTGATAGGTTAAATAGGGCCCCCGGTTTAGTGGAGTTTGAGATTTAACACCTTTGATTCATAGATGCTGGTGTAAAAGCTCATATTCCTGTAACTAAACCATAATAGAGTCTTTGGTTGTCCACTGCTGTTAATTGTTATTGTCTGTTTTGGTTATTTATGTTAAGTAGACATTTGTTCAAACCTCCCTTACCAAATTCATACAGCAAGTGAAAAATATATTTTCTGTCACCGACTTACTCTAGTCTGGCTTGTCTTTCAACTATTCATCTTTTATTTTATTTCTTCATCAATCAGATTCAGTATGGTTGCGATGCCATTGCACATACATATTTTGTATCTTTCCATAACTCTATAATCAGCTTAAATTCCTTAAAGATAGACAATGTGTCCTGACTCTCAATCTCTCACAGAATGCTCTTGATGTTTGTGCCATTTTCCTGTGTGACTGACAATCATGAAGCTGTTGGGAATGAAGACATGAAGTAGACTCATTTCTTAATCTCAGCATCATCTCTCTCCACAACTCTATACTTTATTTGTACAATTTACTTTTAAAAATTACTTTCTTCTTGTTGTAATAATGTCATGTATTGCATAGCTTTAAATATCTAATTTTGAGAAAAATCACCAAAAATTGGTACATTGGCTTAGGAAAATAAAATATATAAGTCGGTGTTAAAAGAAAGATTTCATGAATCTGTGCTCAGTTTAAGACTGATGAGTATAAAATCTATATGATTTTTTCCCACCTTCTGTATTTCTTTGTGGGATCATTAATGTTCCCTTTTATTTCAGATATATTTTAACATAATTTATTTTATTTTCAAAATAATTCTTCTCAAAAAGAAATTCTTTGAAAGTAGTTTTTTTAATCATTTTTCTGTTTTGTTCAATTCTCATCATTTCTTAAAAACACCTACATTCAAAAGCCATAATAAATATAATATTTATTTCTTCCATAACACTAAGAAAACTCTGCATTTGTGTCCAGTTATGAGTTACATATTTATACAAGGCTGTAATTTGCAATGGCAAAGGAGAAGCCAGTGTTAGCATGAGATTTAACATTCTGCTCTCTCCATTCCATTTCATTATTACATAAATCATTCAAAATAGTAACACTTTGACTAATAAGATTATTAATGGATTTTGAAATTAGATGCAACCTTGATTGGAAAAAATAAATCATTGTCTGTCAGGCTAATGAACTACATCACCATATTAGGTGGTGGGGAATAAGGTCCAGTGCCTTCAGAGATAGTTCTGACACTCCTCCTCTGTCTTCACACACCAGTAGGAAATAGGCTGTCATCAGTGGCCAGTAATTAAGAGGGACATGTTCTCAGTTCTGCGTATGTCTTTTGTGTGTGTCTGTGTGGTGTTCATAAATAAGTGTAACAATCATGATTAAATGTAAGAAACCCAGTCTAAAAATTTAACTTTGAAATAAACATGGCAGATTTTATTATTAACCATTATATAAGACACTAAAATTTAATTAACAAAATAATTTTGACGAAATGTGCAAGAAAACTCTTTCTTTAAATTAATTTTAGGATTGGCTGTTGAAGATTGGCTGTTGAATTTTGCTTATATAAGCAATGTGTTTAGGCCGGGCGATGGTGGCAAATGCCTTTAATCCTAGCACTCGGGAGGCAGAGGCAGGCGGATCTCTGTGAGTTCGAGACCAGCCTGCTACAGGGCTAGTTCCAGGACAGGCTCCTAAGCCACAGAGAAACCCTGTCTCGAAAAACCAAAAAAAAAAAAAAAAAAAGCAATGTGTTTAGTAGTTTAGTATCTCTCACAGTGTTAGGAATCTGTGAAGTAGTTCTGGTGCACACAGAAGCACACTAAAATCACAAATGTACATGTGCCGCACTTTACATACACACACATTGTTTTTTTGCTTAGAAATCAATTTAATTATATTCTACCAGCACTGGAGCCCAGAAGCTCCATTAATTAAGTCCATGCTGAGAAACCAAGAAAGATAATTTTACGATGGTTGCAACCCTTCTGAGATATAACAAAAATGTAAAACGTTACCCTGTCTCGAAAATTCCAAAAAAAAAAAAAATGTAAAACGTGTCACTAATTTGATAGAGAAAAATATGAAAGGGTATATTTTCATGAAACATTTGCAGTGTTTTTAAAATTTTGTAGTGTAATCAAAACTGTTTACTGTGCGACTTTTAGTGTTGTGACACATTTGAAAACATTTCAAAACCTATGCTGGAAGATTTATTTTCTGCATAAAATAAAGCATAATTTTATTTTTTATTTATTGTGTGTGAATGTGCCTGAATGCAGGCGTGTTGTTATAACAAGTGTGATGATCAGAAGAGAATGATCTGCAGTCAATTCTCTCCTACCTTGTTTCACTTGTTAAGTTTCATGAAAATTTCTATTGCACTCACACAGAAAGCAATGCTTAGGTTCTCATTCATTGTGCTGAGTATGTTTCATTTACCCTTGTTAAATAAAGTTATGTTTTTACAAAATTTACAAAATTTTACAGAATATATTTTGTTTTCTCCCTGAGACCCAAAAGGATTAATTATTGATATCATAAACCACCATCATTCTTCTATATTTGACTCAAAAGGAACACCATGTAGTTACATCATATGCATAACCGCGACACTTACCTTCCATTCATCCTTTTATGATTTTTAACAAAATATAAATAGAACATGGCACAAATACGTGAGGGAAGAAGTTGTCAGTATTTAAAAGGTGCTTCAAAATGATAAGGATTTGTTCATTTTCATTAAAATATAGAAGTATTATAAAGTAGTGTCTACCTGAACAATTTTGGTGTCCACATGTTCAGTCCTCAAATAGCTATGAATACTCTGGGCTTTTTTGTTTGTTTGTTTGTTTGTTTGTTTCTCTTTGGGGGAGGGGAAATTCTCCAGCTACAAATTCTCAGGCCCATTTTTCATCCCTTCTTTTTCCTTGAAAGATGACTACTTTGGATTTTTAGTCCCTCCAAGTAGTAATTTTCCTATTCTTTGTCTTCCTCTTATTTATGAAACACAGTTTGGTTTATTATTTGTAAAAGCAAAACATATGGCCTGCAAAACCCTGAGCCACAATTTCAACAATTTACGTCAGTTGCTTCTATTATTAAATTCTTCATTCTCATTTTCTCACTTTACCAGTCCTCAAATTAGGATTAAGCAGACCCCTTGCTTCTGATAACTGAGATACTACGTAGGTTTAAATTACATTCATGCTGCTTGCAGGCCATTGCTTCCATTATCTTCTGAGTTCTCACTAGGGTGACGTCATTTTATGTGATCACAGTGACAGACATTTCTACTTCCCACAGTGACTAACAGATGCCTGCTACTTCTTCTTCTTATGAATCCAGGTGTCTTGAGATACACAACAGAAATATTGCACACAATACCTGTAATTCTTCTATTTATGCATGCCTCCTCTAAATGTATTCCATCATTACTTTGTCTTTTCAAGTCATTAAAGAGTTTGAGATCATATATACTTCAAATATCAATTCCCTATGCTTTGCCCATAAGAATTTATTTCAGTGCTGAAGAAAGAAGAATAATTTTTATAAAAAGAAATTTTTAGAAAAAAGCTACATTTGGGTATAAGAAAGATTGTTTCCATAAATGATCTAAGAACATTCAAATTACAAAAGATTTAGAAATTTTACTAATGAGCATTTAGAAAACAATCAAGTCTTTAAGAAACAGTATACAACTAAATTTGTAATGATGATATTTTATTTTTATTGTAATCAGTTTAAACTTAAAACATTTTAATATATGTACATGGTTGGAGTTATTAATATGCAGCATTGATAGAAAAATGTACTTTTGAGAGGAATTTTGAGTTTGATAGACTTTGATTTTTGTCAATAATTGTTAATAATAATTAATAATAAATTTTTACACAAAGCCATAGGAAGTAAATCAGAAAAAAACAAAGTCTTTATAACTTGATTTTCTCCCTGTTAATTCTATTCCTGAAAGTATAGCAATAATCAGGAAGACTTAGGAAATGGTTCTCTATACCAGAACTCATAAACTTTATTTTTCCCAACTTAATATTTTACTGACTATTTTAGAATTTCATATCATGCTCCCCAATCACACTCATAATCCTGTCCTCCCAGTTCAGCCCCTACCCTTTTAATCTTCCCCCAAAAGAAGGAGGAAGAGACAGAGCAGAAGAAGACAAGTCCAATTTTCTTTGCCCATACGCTTACTGGAGCATAGACAAATTTCTGGGAGCCAAACTCTTAAAAAATATTGAATAGTTCCACATCCCTGCAACCCCACCGGAAATCCCTTAGTTGTTGAGAGATACACTTCAGCACCCTCACCATACTTTTAAGAGTTTTTTTGATTTTTACTGGCTAGGCTGTTACTTCTATTGGCTGGTGGGGAAGAAGTAAGAATTGTCACAGAAGTCATCTGTTTCATTTTTAAAATAAGGATTACTTTATTTTGAAATTATTTGCTCAAAAAAGTGTTTCTTTAAACATCAATTGTGTCACATTTATTACAAGTTACAAGATATGGGAAAGTGCAAAATCTCAAATAAATTGCAGCTATTATTATAATGACCATTAATTTAAAATATGCCATCAGTTATACAGTACTTCAAATTGAGCTAGTGAAATTGTTTTTTTCTAAAATATATTACTTATGTGTTATATATATATATATATGTGTGTGTGTGTATATATGTACTATTTGTGCATGATCTTATTTTTATAATTATGACTCACATCATTTCCTCCCTTTCCTTTTTTTCCTCCAACCTCTCCTAATCCCTGCCTCGCTATCTCTCAAATTAACATTTCTTTTTCCTTTAATCATAAACACACACAACAAAATGCACATTGCTCAGTACATGCATGAGCTTTAAACTACATATTTCTTATAAATAAAATTAATTTAAAAGCTAGCTATCAAGTTTGTAGAGATGGTTCAGTGGTTAAGATCAGTTTTCAGCACCTACAACAGTTAACTCACACCTGTTTCTAACTCTAGTTCCAGGGAAATCAGACACCCTTTCCTGGACTCAATGAGCAGTGCCCTGCAAGTATGTGCCAACCATGTAGACAAGTAGGTGTACATTCATATAAATATAAATAATTTGAAAGTAAAAATTGTGTTGTTATTATTGCACTTTAAGGCTATTTAGATGAAAACTGAATTTTTCTCAAATGGCTTATTTCCAAAATTGACTGAGACAACTTCCTAAACAAGCTTAGAGGCATTGTAATTTTTCAAGTATAAAGATATAGTAACGTATCTTAGGTATCAATTTATTCTTAGTTGTTATTGGCTGGATATCACAGTACAATTCAAGAGAAATAGCTTAGACTTAAGAGCATCTCATATATTTATATTCGTATAGGAATACACATTGGAATACTGTGGACACTCTAAAGTTCTATTGTATTTTTAGGAAAGTTTTTCTAAATATGTCTTTCTAAAAAAAACTGTCATAAGTTTAGTGAGGAAATACCTTTAACTGAAGGGCTAAGTAATAGTACAAAGTATATCTAAACAATGTGAAACTAAATTTAGAGCTACATTATAGTGAAAAAGATGTGTTCTGTAAGTCTGGATGGTGTGACTATATGCTGACTGGCCAAAGCAGAGATGTCTATTTTTGTAGGGACTGATTGGATGAGAATGCTGAACTTAGGCACGCCACCCATTTCCTAATCAGCATTTCCACGTACTACCTCTTATGTGGTAAACAGAAACAAATGCATGCTTTTGTAAGCCAAAGCATGCATGTGGAGATAGCTATTTCAAACTAAATAATGTCTCTCATTAATGCTCATTATAGTATACTTTCATGGTTATTGTACTCAATTTTTTATGTAGCAGACACTAAACATTAGCAGTGTGACATCAGCATGAGAGAAAGACATATCTGATATAGAGTTCTAAAAATTGTGATGTACCCAATAGAAATCATGAAAAATAAAAGAAGAAAGAAATCATGAAATCATTTAACATGTAATTACACATCAGAGGAATATTTGAATGTCAAAAATTGTATTTCTATTGAGTATGGAAGATATATGAAGAGGATACATATATTATGTTTTATATACATGAGTCCTTAATTGGGGAATGTTTTGATTTTTTTATCTTAATTTTAAGAGGTATTTGTAATTATAATCTACATAATTCAGGTGGTGTCAATAGCTTATTCAGTAAGTGCTTTGTTCCTCACAGAGGGTATAAAAACACCTGGGTATGGTGGCTTGTGATTCCAGATGGGAGGTAGAGGAAGTAGAGGAAAGTAGATCCCTGATAACCACTGACCTGAAAGCCTACCCTGCTTGGAGAGTTTCAGGTCAGTAAGGGAGCCTGTGTCAAAAATAATTAATGTCTCAAAAAGTGTCTTCATGAAAGGTTGAAAGCATCTGAAGGATAGTGCCTTCTGGCCTCTACGTACTCATGAATACTAATGTGCCAGTTTCCATACATATGTATACTCACACATACATATACACATACACATATGATCTAGATCTGTGCAACAACTATACAACAAATTAAATTATCGGCTCAGAGAGGAAATATTATGTCATTACAATACACTGGGCATATTATTTAATTAGCTATGAACACATTATTAATCTGAAAATTAATGTTCATGAATATAATATAACTCAACAAAGTTCAAAGAGGTTATGTCTGTGCTTTTCATTTATTTCATATTCGAAATTTCTGCCATATTCCATACTTAATGTGTCTGGTTATAAAATAGAGGAAAGCTAGAGTCTTGTGTGGTCATACCCATTAAGCTTACCTAATTGTTTCATTAAGGTTTTGTTGGCTGCTAACACTGCTGTTTCCCTGTGTGGGGCAACATATATTCACTGATGAGCATGCTGTACTCATCTACATTCATATTTAAGGACTATTTATCTTTAGCTTTCTGTATTTTTTTTATTCCTTATTCACCAAAATTGAGTTCAATATGCAATAGAATTTTTTCATCTTTATCTTCTTAGCTCTTAGCAGATTCTAGGGAAATCTCTTATAATGTTTTCTATCATCATCTTAACAACTGAACAGAAGTAAATCGACTTGGCCATTTGCAGAATTACTTTACAAAATAGTTAAAGAAGTTGCCAAATGACAGTACCAAGAAACTAATATTGCACACATCCTGACCCATTTGGGGGTAAGATTTCTCTGGGATGCATGATATACCAGTATCATTTTGTGCCACCATTTGATCTTTCAACCAGACAAGAATGTGTGCATCCAGTTACAGAATCAAATCTTGAAGGAATACCTTGGACCAATGTTCTTGTACTAATGACATCTATACTGATATAAAATTTACACTTGAATGTAAAAAATGCTTGCTATCTTACATTACTTTACAATAGTTTGAAATATATCTTAAAGAACCATATTCATGTAAAGGCTTTATTACTACAGAGACCACAGGTTTGCCGCCATCATAAGAGCATGTATATCACTAAATTATTTGACTATTTTTTAATAGATGATTTAAAACATGGCCTATTTTCCATTGAAATTTTGAGTCTAATTAAAAATGTTATAAGCAAATATGATAGTCATCAAATGGTAGCCTTGTTGGAGTAGGTGTGGTCTTGTCAGAGGAAGTGTGTCACTGTAGAGGTAGGCTTTGAGGTCTCATATATGCTTAAGATACCATCCAGTGTCAGAGACCACTTCCTTTTGCCTGCATATCAAGATGTAGCCAGCACCACGATTGCCTGAATGCTGCTGTATCCTGCAATGATGACAATGAACCTAACCTCCAAACTGTAAGTGAGACACCCCATGTTCCTTTATAAGAGTTGTCATGGTCATGGTGTTTCTTCACAGCAATAGAAACTCTAGCTAAGAAAACTTTCCATGTAAGTTTCATTGCCCTAATTTCTCTTGATATGGACAGGGTGGACATAGAATGATTTCAAGTATCAAAATAATACTATATTTGATACTCAATGCAGCACATGAGGCCAAATATGACTATTGAGTACTCAAATCTTTGTCTGGCAACTTCGTCAAGCTGTGTTAAGTAATTAGGTCTTAGAGCTGGGTTCTTGGGGGTAGACATGGAATTTTGAAGGTGATAGTAGAGTGAATTGATGAATGGATACACTATAAATAATTTATCTTGATTATCTACAGTCGTATGATTATTTAACTGCTTCAGTTTTTATGAAAATAAATTTTATTTGGAAAAGCATTTTTAAAGCTGCTTCAGAAGATGTCTGCTTCACTGGATGTATAAACTTAAAATGAGAAATCAGGGGCCTCACTCCAAGTCCTTGCTAGGTCGTTATTTCTCATCACTAATGACCTGATTTGGGTTCTAAAGAAGTTGATGAGCTATTGCCTGAGACTGTCTTTAGTCAAGATTTTTCTCACTTTCCTAATTCTAGAGTCTATAGATTTATAAGTTTTTGTTGTCTTAAAAGGGAGGGGGGTCTGCCTCATTTGCTTGTCCTGCAAATCACACATTGGCACTTGGTCCTCATTGGAAGGACCTCACCAAACGCAAAGTCTTTACTTCCATTTACCCTACATTACCCTTCTCAGCCCCATCTTCTTCTGAATCAAGTAACACCACACCCTCCAATTCCTTCATCAGAGTCACAGCCTGTGTATTTCTCCAAGCTTCCTTGAGTGAAGGGCTTCTTTATACATCTTGCTGACAAAGGTAAATTCTCTTTCCTTGTGTTCAGGGAAATTTTTAGAACAGCTGCCAAAAGATCATCAGATCATCAGTGGTTCTATCCATCAATGTGTTCACACTCACCCATTCTCATTGACCACGTTGGGAGCAATTCATCATTGTTAGACATTGCAGGGAAACCTTTCATAAGCAGAATGTGTGTAAAATCGGTTTCCAGCATTCACTGCCAACAGCTTGAATATGAGAGGATATATTTTCTGGCACAGTGATAATATGCAATCATTTCCTAATTATTTATTTACTGAATGTGTTTTTGACAAGTAGTATTAGGTAGTGAATCTCTGAGAATATATATTGGGATGCTGGTTGCTGTAGACAAAGGCATTCTTCTGTAGATAAAATATGTACTGCTTTATTAGGAATATCATGTGCACTAAATTTGTGAGGCTTTTCTCCAACTTCAGAGATAAATGAAGAAATTCCATTACAAACTCAACATTCCATTGTAAATTTACAATGAGAGAAATTGTCTCATTCCATCAGTTCAACATTGCTGTGATAAACATTTTTGTATCCCATTGTAAAATTAATCTCCTCAGGCCCACTGCTAAGTCATAGCTTGTCACAATAAAAAGTGGGGAGGTGCAAATGCTTTTCTGACTCAGGCAAGGCTTTACGTCACCACAAACCTCACACATATATCCAATGCCACATCAAAAACAAGTAGAGTGTGGCTAGGCAGACCCACAGGAAAGTATGCTGAGACCCTTTTCAATGGAAACTGTTTTGTCAGATTCTGGAAGGGAGTGGCTTATATGTGCATAAAAACAACTCTAAGATGTTCACTTGATCTAGAGAAAGGCATTTATACAGAGTAGTATTTGGAGGTGGAAGTTTAATTAACTGTTAGTCTACACAAGGGAAAAGAAACCACAAGACTAGAAATCCATTCAGGAAACTGAAATTGGGGTCATAATAACCGCACCATGGGGGTGGAGAGTACATGAATAAGTTCAGACTGATGAAAATATTTATTCATTCATTCAATATTAAGGTCATGATTTCTCGGGTGATAATCATTGATAAGCTATATTTCAGTAATACTTAACTTCTTTTTATTTAAACAGAGAAATTGTCTGCTTTTGCCACTGCAAACCTATTGAAAATGGCTACACAATAATCTCATAAGATCCCAGGAATAAACAAAAAAGCAAATCCTGAGTGACTTCTGATGATTTTTACTTATGGTTTGATTTTATACTATATTAAAAATTGGGTCATAAACATTATTACCATGGAATTAGAATGCAATGCAATGGATGAGAAATCAAATTGCTGATGGAAAAGGGAAAAAAATACTTGGTTCAGAGCTGACTCATGTTATTGATTTTTAAATGATCTAGGGCAAGTTTCCCATCAGTTGCTGAGCTGCACCATATAATTGCCAAAATGATGAGCAACCTGCCTCATATGATGCTTCTCCAAGTTTGATCTGGCATATACAACCCAAGGAGCAAAGCCTGGAGCATCAAAAGAATGCATAACTAATACCTCTTCATTCTATGAATATCTAGTGTTCACTTTGAGTGTAGAGAAAGAAAAGTGTTAAAGCCCAAAACTCAATTTGGAATACATAGATGCTATATATTTTCATTAACTCATTTATTTTCTTTATTACCATTTTTGATCATTTTATTGAAATTATAGTTATATCATTTCTTCTTGCCCTTTCATCTCTCTAAACCCTCCCATATAATCTCCTTGCTCTTTTTCAAATCCATGTCTTCTTTTCTACTTTCATTGTTGTGTATATTTGTGTGTGTGCATACGTGTATATTCCTAAATAAAAACATACAGCCTGTTCGGTGTGTGATGTTACATATTTGTGTGTACTTTCAGGACTGACCGCTTGGTATTTGAAAATGAACTGGTATGTCCTTCTGTAGGGAATACTATTTCTCAAGCTTTCAAGAGTCTTTCATTTCCTGGGGTTCTTTGTTTAGGGTTGAACCCTCATTAACTTTCCCCATTCCATATTAGCATGCCTAGTGGTGTTGACATGTTCAGGTCATGTTTGGTAGCAGTGTTGATGAGATTCCATGGGTGTAATTTTTTCTGACATTTATTGGAGACAGCATATCACAGCACACTGACTATTCCAGCTTTTACAGTCTTTCTGTAATCTCTTCCAAAATGATCTCTGAGCCTCAAGTTTAGAAGTTGTATTGTAGATGTATAGTTAAAACTGTGTTCCACAATTCTGCATTTTGATCAGTTTTGGTTTGTTGTAATGGTCTTTACATGTAAAAAAGAGAAGTTCCCTTGACAAGGACTAAACTCATCTGTAGGTATAAGGTCAGATATTTAGACTATAGTAGGAATTACGCTGGTTTAACAAAGTGGAGGTTTTAAGTTTTCCTCTAAGATCCATGCCATCACTAGCCTTAGGTAGATGTGTGTGTTTCCAAAAACTGACCTATCTTTCTCCTTATGAACAGTCTTTAAATCCAATTAGAGAGCTTTTGTTTGCCAGTAGGATATCTGCCACTACTGCAATGCCAATCAGACCTTGGTAAGACCATTTGTTGATTTCCCTCCTTTAGGAGCTTGAACAGGCCAAGCATAGTGGTACAACCCTTTATTCACAGCACTCAAGAGGCAGAGGCACAGATGATTTTTGCAAATTTGAGTAAGCCTAGTGAGTTCCAGGACATCCAGGACTACATACAGTGACACTGTTTTCAGGAATTAGAATAAGAAAGAAAAAGAGAAGATAGAGGAAAAGTCCAAAGTGTCTACTTTAGCAACTGAGCATTACTTTCCATTTATGAGGGACAGTCAAAGACAATAAAAATAGCTTATGATGTTTTTCAGTAATTATGATCAGTAACTGAAAACAGACCTTGTTATACCTTCCTAGTGTTGGAGTTTTTGTTAGATGGTCCACAGCCATTGGACAGAGCATTGTTACCCAGAAGGAACATTTCATTTAAAGCATATATGTATACACCAACTTAGATGTATTATAAGTAATTTTTTATGGATAATGTTATTTTACCCTCTCCATCCTTCTTCAGTATATATCTCCTATCAATTAAATCTTCACATTTCTAGGTGAATAGATGTCACTAGAAAAGATCATATTAAATGTCACACCCTCTCTCTCTTCTGAGGTTCCTAGCTCCAAACCTTCAAATGTGAATGGTGTGAGAAATCCTTCTGTATATATGTTGCTTTATTGATTAACAAAGAAGCCGCTTTCAGCCAATGGTTTAACAGAATATATCCAGGCTGGAAGATATACATATATATCTTCATATATATATATATGAAGAGAGAGAAAGAAGGAGAGAGAGAGGGGGGGGAGAGAGAGAGAGAGAGAGAGAGAGAGAGAGAGAGAGAGAGAGAGAGAGAATGTGGATTCAGTGAGACACCATGTAGCCACCAGAGGAGAAAGATGTGAGTGACCAGTCAGAGTCTTGCCAGTAGGCCATGAATCTTGTAGTAAAATATAATAGAAATGGGTTATTTTAGGATGTATGAGCTAGCTAGAAATATGCTTAAGCTATTGGCCAAACAGTACTGCAAATAGTATAGTTTCTGTGTGATTATTTTGAATCTTGGTGCCCGGGAATAAGCGAACACCCTCAACCAACATGTGTCTATTTAAACTGGAGTACCTGCAGAAAACTAGGAGAATAAAAAATGAGTAATTGTCTGTGACTTAAAGCTATAGAGGTTATATGATAAGTTATATTGATAAATTGTTGTTTTAAGTCTCTATGCAAAATAATGAGCTTCATGTGGCCTTTCCTGAAGTATCAAATGTTTATTTATTTCCTCCCACATGGCTATACTATGAGCTCCTCTATATTGAGTGTCTGCTTTCCCCAAACTAGTTAATGGTGGACCATGTTTATAAATAATAAAACACACATGAGAGGGGAAAATAAGAAGTGAGTGGGAAACAGCAAATTTTAGATTTTTTTCAATATTTTACCGGTTTTTATCTTAAATATCTGGTTCCAAATGAGTTGTTACTTGGGAATCAAGAGTTCTGACCACACCCTTCCTGCCTCTTTACCTTGATGGGTATCTGTTGATTCACTATTACCAGATGTATATCTAAGAATTAATAACTCTATCTCTATAAATATTTACTTAATTTTCTTAAGAAGCTAAAATGTTTTAAAATTCTTGAGATCTTTCTTTTTAATTCAGAAGTATGTAAGTTTGGAAATGATTTTAGTTTCCTCTAAGATGTAATTTTTGAATATTTTGTTACAATTGTGTATGTGTGTCTATGTCTGTGTGTATGCCATTGCACACATGTGAAGATCAGAGGATAATCTCTAATAGTTTATTCTCTATTTTCACCAAGTTGATTATAGAGATCCAGGTCAGACCATTAGTCTTGGTAACAAGGGCCCTTAAACACTGAACTATTTCACCAAACCCTTGAGCTTTTTTAAATTCATAAATAAATTGCTTAATTTTATTATCAGTAAATACTGTGTGGATACTGTTTTCATAGTTTATGCCTTTGTTGTGTATTGTGATTGAAATTCTATAAGAAAATACCAAATAATTTATGATAACTCATTCCAATTGGCAATTGGAATTACATAACAGATTCTCAAGGAAATGTCAATTCATGAGAACAAATAAGTTAAACATACAAAAGACTGTCAACTAGAAGTATAATAAACCATTAACTTAAAATGGACACCTTTTGGACAAGGGACAGCTTAAGCTTTGTATGTCTAAACAAGTGTAGGTAAATAGCTAAAAAATCTGTTTTTCATCTTTCTGCCTTTCCTTCTTCAAAAGATATTTTAAGCATCACAAACCAAATACAGTTGCTTCAGGCATTTGTATTAAATTTTAGATCCACTGTCAAAAATAATTCCAGGACTAAAATGTTACAGAATATTTATTTCTAAAATGTTGTAAGGAATGCAAATATCACTAGTGAGTAGTGCTGAATATGAAGGAATTGAGGGAAAAAATAGCAGAAATATGGATAAACTTCTTTTTTTTTTTCAAGACAGGGTTTCTCTGTGGCTTTGGAGCCTGTCCTGGAACTAGCTCTTATAGACCAGGCTGGCCTCGAACTCACAGATATTCACTGGCCTCTGCCTCCCAAGTGCTGGGATTAAAGGCATGTGCCACCACCACCCAGCAAACATGTGTAAACTTCTTAAGCAAAGTCATCAGAGCCTTGGTTAAGTTCTGGACTCAAATGAACTTAACAAAATATTTTGTTTTAAAAATAACCCATTGAAATGCTTATTGTGAAACAATATTTTCTGGATACAATAGGACACTTGTACATATATACAGGCAGGGACTTTGAGTATCTGAAGAAGATCTGAACAAGATCAAGCCATAGGAATCTCAACATTGAGTGAGGAGGTCAAGAAGGTTCACTCCTAGTTGAGGAACTATAGGCAATTTATGGATGCTGGAAGGGGAAGAGTCATGATTTTGTTGTTGTTGTTGTTTTGTTTTGTTTCAAAGATTCTGCTCCTGGGAGGCAATCCATGCTCCATAAATAGGTGTGTCAAGAAATATAATTAACATATTCATGAGGAGTTCTCTAGTGAGACAAAAGAAGCAATGGTTACAGTAGCAGTGAGCTCCAAACCAGAAATATCTATGTTAACATTCTCCTACCAGTGAACTCTAAGATGACCTCATTTTCACAGTATCAACTGAAACTAGGCCATGGCTGCTACAACTGAAACTCACGCAGACTATTAGGAGTTGACTGTCAGGGAATTACTACACAGCAGCTACCAAGAAAAATCACAGGATGAAAGCAATTCAGGAGAGGAGATTCTACAGAAGAATATTTCTCCCTTCATCTCTACATAGAGAATATAAATATGCAAAAGGTTCAAATATTTGAAAAAAATGCATATTCTAAAATAGAATATTATGGCTGCATTTCACAGGACCATTTAAAAAATTAAATGATGAGAATAAAAGACATGGTGGGTAAAACCTCTGAATAAAGAGAAAATGAGTGATGCTTCATTTCAGTAAAGTAAAAGAGGAATTGTAGAACTTTGTGCCTGTGTGAAGGGTGTGGGCTTAGCAAGAAGCCAACTATGAGATCTTAATAGTAGTTTAATGTAAAAGAAAGAAAATGCTGTAGATAATGTATGTAATGACAGTCAAAACATGAACAAAACTGAATATTTTACCACTACCAAACTTTGAAGGAAATGGCATCTGAGAATGATATGAGCAAAGCAGGGAGGTGCACAAAAGGACAGCTGAGGTTAGCTCCAGCATTAAAAGCTTCCCAAGACTCATAATTCCCTAATTAAGACAGCCTTCACTGAACAAAGTAGAAGGTGATGAGTGTACAGTAAAGAGGGAGGGGGATTCAAAGTGATGATGGGGATTCAAAATGGTGTAAATTTGAGCCTGCAATGCGGAATTTACTTAGAAATCATGATAGAATTTCTGTTATTAAAATGATTCAAGGCTTAAAGTTATAATGTTCACTTCATTCAAGTGGTAAATATATTGCCACCCTAAAGATGAGAAGAATGATGATTAGGGTGTGTGTATCATACTTTTTCTTTTATCATCCTTGTATTTGCTAGAAACAACATTTATAATATTAATGAATAAAATGGTATCATACTATTAACATGAGCCTTTGTTTTTTCATTGTTTAAAGTTATAAAATAAAGAAAACATATTTCACAGGAAAAGCTTTTGTATGGTTAATTTAACTATATATGCACAATAATAGCAACAATATAAAAATGGTACAAATGCAAAATGTTTATGGAAATTGATTTCATTTTGAAATCAAATGCATGCTTCTTAAAGTAGGAAAGTTGTGTTTACAAAATCTGTAGTAACATTTGCTTCTCTAACCAACTACTCATTCTACTTGTTTTTGAGCCATGCTATGACTAAGGACATATTCCTATGTACCTTCCTCCCCTCAGGAAACTGAGTTTATTTGTAGAAAGCAAAAACTTTATAATGATGATCTAATTTTATTTTAATATCCATCTTTGTCTATCTAAATTTCCTTTTAAGAAATAATAAATAATTAATATATAATTAATAATAAATAAGAAATAATTTTTATTTATTAAGGAATAATTTTGTATCATTTTATTGTATTTCATCAAAAACAGTCTAAAATAGCATTTTTAAAAATTGTCTAATAGATTATTCAGGAAAAAGACAACATTTTAATATTGTTATCTACACTTAAGTCTGGGAAATGGTAGGAAAAAAATTGCTATTGCTTTAGGTTCTGTGGTTACTGGGGATCAGGATATAAAGTTTGAGGAAGAAATAGTTTGCTGGGAACTGTTGGGAAATATTATTTTTAAATGGGTTACATTTGTTTTTGCTGTGGAACATTTGTTTTAATGATGTAAAGATGTGTTGTATTCTTTTCTATTGCATTTGTTTAAGTTTCTGAAAATGTGTTACTTTGCTTGTCTAAAACAACTGATTGTTCTAAGAAAGAGCTGAAGGACCGACAGCTAAGCAGAAAAAAAGGACAAGAAGGACTGGCAGATGGAGAGAATAATAGGAGAAACACATCTGAGGAGAAAATAGATAGAGGAGTGAGAAAAGAAGGGGTCATCCACCCAGCCACACAGCCAGACATGGAAAAAGAAGTAAGGACATTGAATAAATGGGACCTCCTGAAACTGAGAAGCTTCTGTAAAGCAAAGGACACTGTCATTAAGACAAAAAGGCAGCCTACTGACTGGGAGAAGATCTTCACCAACCCCGCAACAGACAAAGGTCTGATCTCCAAAATATATAAAGAACTCAAGAAACTAGACTTTAAAAGGATAATTAACCCAATTAAAAAATGGGGCACTGAACTGAACAGAGAATTCTCAACAGAAGAAGTTAAAATGGCCAAAAGATACTTAAGGTCATGCTCAACCTCCTTAGCGATCAGAGAAATGCAAATCAAAACAACTTTGAGATATCATCTTACACCTGTCAGAATGGCTAAAATCAAAAACACCAAGGATAGCCTTTGCTGGAGAGGTTGTGGAGAAAGGGGTACCCTCATCCATTGCTGGTGGGACTGCAAACTTGTGCAACCACTTTGGAAATCAGTGTGGCAGTTTCTCAGAAAAATTGGGATCAACCTACCCCTGGACCCAGCAATACCACTCTTGGGAATATACCCAAGAGATGCCCTATCATATGACAAAAGCATTTGTCCAACTATGTTCATAGCAGCATTATTTGTAATAGCCAGAACCTGGAAGCAACCTAGATGCCCTTCAATGGAAGAATGGATGAAGAAATTGTGGAATATATACACATTAGAGTACTACTCTGTGGTAAAAAACAATGACTTCTCGAATTTTGCATGCAAATGGATGGAAATAGAAAATACGATCCTTAGTGAGGTAACCCAGACCCAAAAAGAAGAACATGGGATGTACTCACTCATAATTGGTTTCTAGCCATGGATAGGGGGACACTGAGTCTATAATTTGTGATCCTAAAGAAGCTAAACAAGAGGGTAAACCCAAGGAAAAACATATAGATATCCTCCCAGCTATGGGAAATAGACATGACTGATGGGCAAAAAATTGGAATCTTGGGGGTGGGGTGGGATGGGGATGAGGGATGATGGGGAGAGAAAAGTGTGAAGGAGAGGATGAGGGGAAATGGGGGAATTGGGGTGATTGGGGATAAAGGAAGGTTGGATAGGGGAGCAGGGAAACTCATACCTTAGGTAAGGGAGCCACCTAAGGGGTGGCAAGAGACTTGAACTTGGAATGGCTACCAGATGCCCAGGGCAATGTCCCCAGTTAGTTCATTGGGGCACCTGAGGATAGGGAACCTGAAATGAACCTATCCTATAATCATACTGATGAATATCTTGCATATCGCCATAGAACCTTCATCTAGCGATGGATGGAGATAGAGCCAGAGACCCACACTGGAGCACTGGACTGAGCTCCCAAGGTTATAATGAGGAGCAGAAGGAGAGAGAACATGAACAAGGAAGTCAGGACCATGAGGGGTGCACCCAACCACTGGGACAGTGGGGCCGATCTATTGGGAGCTCACCAAGGTCAGCTGGACTGGTACTGAAAAAACATGGGATAAAACCGGACTCTCGGAATGTGGCGGACAATGAGAGCTGACGAGAGGCCAAGAAGAATGGCACAGGAACTTTCAACTGGCGATAGATCGAGAGAGAGACAGAGACCCAAATTGGAGCAATGGTCTGAGCTCTTAAGGTCCAAATGAGGAGCAGAAGGAGGGAGAACATGACCAAGGAAATCAGGACCACGAGGCGTGCACCCACCCACTATGACAGTGGAACTGATCTATTGGGAGCTCTTCAAGGCCAGCTGGACTGGGACTGAATAAGCATGGGTTGAAACTGGACTCTCTGAACATGGCGGACAATGAAGGCTGATGAGAAGCCAAGGACAATGGCACTAGGTTTCGATCCTAATACATGAACTGGCTTTGTGGGAGCTTAGCCTGTTTTGTTGCTCACCTTCCTGGGCCTGGATGGAAGTGGGAGGACCTTGGTCTTCCTGTAGGGCAGGGAATTTGGACTGCTCTTCAGTATCGAGAGGGAGGGGGAATGGAGTGGGGGGAGGAGAAGAGGAGTGGGGATGGGGGAGGGGAGTGGGGGGAGGGGGCAATGTGTGGGAGGAAGGGAGGGAAATGGGAAACGGGGAGCAGTTGGAAATTTTAATTAAAAAAGAATAAAAATAAATAAATAAAATAAAATTTGTAGATATGTTTTATGTAGTTTTCAGCATCATAGTGAGATATATTTAGATAAGATAAATGGTATTCAAGCACTTCAATAGGACATAGAGCATGGCATTTAAAATATTTTGTTAATGTACGTTTTTCCATGACAACGAGACACATCTGTTCCTGGTAGCACCAACTTTCTTCAAAAAAAAACTATGGACATTGAAGAAACGCCACAGGAGTTTGCTTCCACTGTAGCAAGATTAGTCATTTGGCCATAAAACTACTTTTGCCTTGATGGCTTGACTGAATACTGTATACCAGGCATGCAGGTCCCACAGGAAAATGGCTGCCAATCTTTGCCAAACCAAGGTGGAGTGATCCTTCATGGTTCCTGCTTTATGGAAGAGTTTGCCAGATATTCTGCAGGACACAGAGGAAAGTGACTAATGAACTTTAACAATACAAGGTAGGACATTCCTTCAAGTTCCCTGTTTCACTGAAAAGTCTGTCAAATATTTTGGGCCTTTTGGGCAAAGTTGAATGCCCAGAACTGCAGAGGAACTTTGCATGACTGCTCAATCAGCCAGATGTCTCTGTCATTTTTAGGCTTTTAGAAGTTGCTTGCAGTGTGTTTCCTGTTTATTCAGGTAATATTATATGCTTTTAGGGACTTGGATAGAGTTAAAGATTACATAGTTATAGATGTAGATTTCCTTAATTATGATAGAATGTAAATTAGTTATAAAACTTTGGAGTAACTTAGATGGGAAGGATGATGGAAGGTTTTCTCTGAATTTGCTAAATACAAATGGGTTGAATATTTTAAATGTAATGTTTACTTGAAAATTATGTTTGTTTTATTTTATTATGTTAAAGTCTAAACCTTTTATTTTTAGACAAAAAGGAAAAAACAGCATAGAATATGATTTTAAGATGTGTTACATTTGTATTTTTACTGTGGAACAGTTTTTTTTTAATGATGGGAGGATATGTTTGTATACTTTTATGTGGCATTGGTTTAATTCTGTGAAGCTCTATTACTTTGTCTCTTTAAAACACCTGATTGGTGTTTTAAAGAAATGAATGGCCAACAGAAAGTCAGGAGAAAGGATAGAAGGACCTTGCAGGCAGAGAGAATAAATAGAATGAGAAATCTTGGGAGAAAAGAGTTAGAGGAGTGAAAATAAAGAAAGGGCCAGCCACTCAGTCACACAGCCAGACATAGAAAAAGAAATAAAGAAAGGAATACAAGAATAGAGAAAGGTAAAAGCCCAGAGGCAAAAACCAGATGGAATAATTTTAAAAAGTTAAAAAAAGTTGGCTGGATACAAGCCAAGCTAAGGCTGAGCATTCAAAAGAAGGAATAAGCCTCCATGTGATTTACTTGGAAAGTAGGTGGTACCCTCCCAGTAAATAAACAAAAAGAGTAAAAGGAGTAAAAAAAAAAATGACGAACTATAAGGAACAGAGTCAACAGCTCTTTTACTTGTAACTTTGTAGAAACAAAAAATGGAGAAGTCATAAACCAGGAAAAGTGTGTAGGGTGAACTGAATCCTCATCCCTCTACTAGGGCTCTGTGAAAGTCTACACAGATTTTCCATGGAACCCAAAGACCCCACTAGACTCATATCACATCTAGTGTACACTTGGATGTACCTTTTTGAGTGTTTATATAAATAGTTATTTTAATACTATAAAATTAATTTGCTAATAGTTGATATATAGATACACAAATATAATGAGTTGTAAATCTTACCTTAAAAATTACCTAATATATGGTATTCCTAATACCTTACAGAAAGTAAGTCTCAGATTATATTTGGGAACTGTCACTTCTTACTTTTCATGAGACATCAAATTGAAGAGATCATTTTAACATTCCATTTCCTACACTTTCACTTAGATAACATATACTATATTCATTTTTATTTTTATAATTTCCCTCCAGTACTGATATTGAACTCAGAGACTGTAAGATGCTAATGCAAATATGTTAGATATTTTCTATGAGTGCTCTGTGTCCCCCCAGTGTGTGTGTTTGTGTGTGTGTGTGTTTCCTGCTCTGTGCTGTGTTATACCTTTTATCCTTTCTTATCTCTACTTATTTAGTTATTAGTTTTGTCTTGTATTTTATTTTTTCTTTTTATTACCTTCTGAGACAGGGTGTCACTTTGTGGAGTAAACTGGTATCCAACTCATACCCATGCTGCCCTTGAACTTGGCAATTATTCTGCCTAGTGCTGGGATTATAGCCACATTCTACTAGATCTGATCTCACACTACACTTTTAATATGTTTTCAATATTCATTATTATTAGAAATAGTTAAAAGTACTAATATTAATGTTGAAATACAATGAACACATATACTTTGATCAAAAGTAATGTTAAGGTAAGAATATTTGACAGTTGCGCAAACCTAAGCTCTTCATATATTCTTTCTCATTTTCTACAAAACTCTTACAAATGAAAGAGAAAATAAAATCATGATAGTATTATCTGTCATGATACATATTTCAAAAATGTGGTTTTCTACAGTGTAAGCCTTTAGAAACATAAAAATTTTAGTTTTAAAGCCACTAATCTTACAATAGGAAATTCCTTTATTCTAAGGCAAACTGCTAATTATTCAGAAAATAAATTTAGCAGTCTACAGCATAGATCATTGCTGATAAATGAAATTCTGAAGCAGCAGTGAAAATTCAATGGGATAAAATTGAAATAAGATAAATTTAGAGGCTTCCAGACTTCTGACACACCATGTCATACCAAAACCAAGTCTGTAGTCCATTAGTGAAGATATGAATAAATATCTCAAATTGGAAATACCACAGTGTTCATTTACTTCATGGTAGAAACAAATATGCACTTTAAAAACATGTGCTTAGACTTAATGCAACTTGGTATGTCATGCTTGGTTAATACTTTTCTGAAGGGAAAAGGGGGGGAGGTGGGGATATTGGGGAGAAGAACAGGAAGCAGCAGGAAGGATCTGAGTGTGGGAATTTTGTGTTAGGACAGTGTGGAAGGGAATGGCTTCCAGGATACCAGCAAAGAAAGGAAATTAACCAGTTGCTACTCTAACTCTCTAAGCTCAGAGGTTTTCAGCCTAGTCTTTGAACCATAAGTTTTATTAGAACTATAGAGATTTAGTTAGAACTACCTTTAATAGCAGCAACAGAACCATTTTAGGGGGTACAGAATTCCTCCCAGACTAAGTCCTTAGCTGCTTAACCCTATATATTTTTAAAAGCAGCCACTGTAGGAAGGTAAAACAAAAGATCTTTCTATTTGTGTTAATGCTTTAGCTAAAACTGCAGTAGATATAGAGAATGTGGAAAACCTTGTCCCTGAATTTAGTGGAAGTGCTTTAAGGTTCTCTGTGTTTAATTTCGTATTGTCTATCATTTTTAAGTATATTGCCTTTATTATTTTTGGGTATATTTCTCGTATCCCTAATCTCTTCAAGACTTTTATCATGAAGGCCTGTTGGATTTTGTCAAAGGCATCTTCAGCATCTAATGAGATGGCCATATGTTTTTTCCTTTAAGTTTGTTTATATGAAGGATTACATCGATAAATTTTCATATTTTCAATCATAGTTGAATCTCTGTTATAAAGACTCTTTGATCATGGTGGATGTATTCTTAGATTTGGTTTGTGAGGATTTTATTGAATATTTTTATCAATACTTATGAATTTTGGGTTTTTTAATTTTTCTATATAAATATATATCCTTATAATAACTTATGAAAAGTGGAATGACTATAGAATACTTAGAGTGAAAATATTTTGGATGAAGAGACCACCTCAATAGGAAGTTCTTTAGGAATAATGGACTTACAAACAGAGCAAACCAAACTAAATCATATTCACAGCATATAGAAGGGAATCTCACATCATCTCCCCTTTCCTGTCTAATTAAAAAGAAAGGTTTTAACTTAAACATTGTAAAATTACATATAACAAAACAGGTATCAAACAAGAATTATATTTATATTATTTAGTCTATTTTATTTGGCAAAATTGAAGAAAATACTCTATCATCTGGATCTTTGTGAGTCTAAACTTTCATATCTATTTTGTTGTTTATCATAACTAAGGAAAACTACAATTATAACTAGTCTTCAACTCTATCAAAGACCCCAGAATGATATAATATTACCTAAGTAAGTAGAAACTGTGTTGTAAGCAACTTCCAAAATTCTAGAAATGTCAGAGTTATCTGGCTGCCTGGACCCAAAATTCTATTCTAATGTTGGGATATCCATCTTCAGTTTATAGGCCTAGAGTCTCTGGCAGATTTCTCAGTGAAGTGGGAAATCTGAAGGACTATACCATATACTTTGGCAAAATTCATCAGTGAATTTTCTTCTGTGTCCTGTAGAATGTCTGGCAGATTCTTTCATGAAGCAGGAACCCAAAGGATTGTTTCACCTTGTTTTCACAGGTTATGAAAATCTATGGGTCCTATATTAACAGTTTATATAGCATATTGTCAAGCAGTCCAGGCAAGAGCAGTGTCTTGCCCAAAACCTAGCTTTGCTACAATGATAGCAAATTTCATATAAGTAGCTTCTTCAATGAACATCATCCTCTTGAAGTAATTGGTGCTGACAGAAGCAGATGTTTCGCACTCTTGAGAAAAGTCTCAGCTCTTAAATCATGTTAAATGTCATATTGTGTAAGTCTTTGAAGTGTTTGAAGATTGCCTATTACTCTGAAATATATCTCTGCATATATAAAAAAACCTAACTAATATGACTATAAATTTGACTATTATAGATGACTATCATTTAGATTTCTTAACTACACATTGCATTTTTAAATGAGCTACATAAACATAATACCTTAAACAAGTGTAGAAATACACATATAGTATAACAAAATTGACCTTAAATTTGTATCAATAAGCCAAAATTCTTACCACTATAAGGGATTTTGAGATTAACAATTGTTTTTGTTGGATTAAAATATATTCAATAAACTACCTTTTTATCATTTCTGTATCATATCCTCATTTTTCTTTAGAAAGAAATTGACTATGACCATTAACCATTTATAACCAGCCCCCTTTAAGTGAAAAAAAATTATAAACAATATTTTGGGAATTTGGGCATACTTTTCTATACTACTTCCTGTTGATTGGGTGCACCAGTAAACTTATGGGGATCCTAAGAAAATTTATAATTATGGTTAAATTTTGGCTTATATTAGTCTGTGAGGCTGCATTGTCTCAGTCAGTTGCCTTGAAGTTGTTCTAGATGTTGGATCATCTGGGCCATCACTACCATGGAGACCTCATGGAGTCTTATTTGGTCAAACATTATTAGCCTAGAAGAAATCCACATAATGAATCATAAAACATGAAGATATCATAAAAGATTCACCCCTGCTGGCAAGCTTTCCTTGTGCTGGAAGTTGTTTCTTATACTGTCTGGGAAGAACAGAAATTGACAGCCATACCCAGGTGTGAAACATATAAGTTACCATAACTAAAATGCCAGAAATGCACACCCAAACAATACTGACATGAATAAATACAAGTAACCAGATATTTTCTGGTTGAGATTTATGCTCTCCCCAAAAGAAAGATAGATCTCATTCCTGGTTTTATTAATGCCAAGAAACTGAGACTACATCAGTCACAGGGTATTGTAGAGAGCAGACTACTATTATTCTGATATTTAGACATAGCTTTAAATTGATTCCCAATGATTTATTAGCATATTGGTAGAATAATAAATCTCTCAAGCCTCCTCACAAGGGGTTCTATTGCAGTAAATGTAATTGGAATTAACACAGAAGAACAAACTTTGTAAGATATTTTTTGAGAGCTTATCTCTAAATGAGACACCCATATCATATGACCTTATCCCAAGGTGCAGGGACCACGGGAATTGTTATAGAACAGTGACTGTGAAGATAGGTGAGTATTAGAAAGGAGAGGATGTGAAGAAGATAAATATACAGTACATGCATATATAATATTCTAAATCAATAAAAGAAAAGTTCTCTCTCAGAAAGACATAAAACCAAAACTTGAACCATTTCATAATCCAATTGTCTTCAGAATATGTTTCTCTAATGAATTAGCCATAGGTACATCCACTGAGAAAAATCAGTGTGGTCACACTCTAAATACTCTGACCGTGGATGACTCTACAAACCATTACATAAGTGTATAGATTGGCTATAGAAAACAGACTATGAATGAACAAGAGACTTTGTTGCCAAAATGCCCCATCCTCTCAGGCATATCTTCAGGACACACCAGCCTGATTGCAAGCATCCCGACTCAACTTATTTGACAAAGAATTTTCTGTGATATTGGAGCTTCATCTCTGTAAAGATGTAAAAGTAGTAGACAATAATGGCTATACAATGTCACATGCATGAAACACTGAACCAATGGCTCTTAGCAGTCAGTATGTAAATGCTTTACCTCACACAATCCAAAATGAGATGTTATGCAAGTTCCACTCTAGAATACATCTCTAGTTCTAGTCATTCCTTTAATTGGCTATCTGATTTTCTCTTCTCAGATATTTTGGTTTCATCTGTTGTCCTTTACGCTTCCAAAGTATGATCTCGCCTTTAGATCTTTATCTCAATGTTTATTTCTGCACCAATGATACTGTAGAAAGTTGGTACAAGATGCAATCAGGAAATTAAAAGCACATAATCTTGGCTATATTGACAAATTGTTTACCAAGAGATACAGAGATCTGGGCCAGATCCTCCAATTGTTTGTCTGAAATGTTGAGTAAGTTCCAAAATAACAATAAAGGACACATGGACTCTTATTCACCCTTGATATTAAAGTGGAACCAGTATTAATGTAGGTGGACTGGAAAATATTTACATTGCCTTCAAAGACATAAAAGACAAAGTGTTGTGTCTCATATTGCTTATTCATTTCTTAACTTCTGTAACATAGAGAAAGAATGTATTAAATGGCGGTGAACAATTCTAATTTAACCAAGAAGAGACCTTAATAAAATTCGTACCTTCAAAAGGAGTGCTCAACAATCACTTTGTATCTAATGCTTGGTTCATGATCTAGCTGGTGAATTATTTTATCAGCACCAGAAAACAGTTCAAATTCACATTCACTTTAAACCATATTAATTATGTATTTATTTTGTTCAACAGAAGAATGTTAACTTGTTTGCTTTCTGCCACAATCAAGGTTAAAAACCAGAAAAAACACATAACACATGTAATCACCATTTTTACAGTTATCTGAACTTTTATTTATATGTGTTAGTAATTACTACAAACATAAAAGCATTATAATTAACCATTCCAGGCTAATAAATAATCTCAGTCAACAAGATTCACCAAAATAAAATAAAACCATGAGAATGTGCAAAAGATAGCCTTCAGCTTAGACAGTTTGGATAAAATTAAGATAAGGTTTGTAGAAATACAGACTGTAAAAGAACAATAGGAAGAAGTCTTGGATCATAATTAAACATAGAGTTGGTGATATGTGATAGAGGGCTCAAACATTAGCTGCAACAATAAAAAAAATTGACATCAAAATTTAAACATAAGAACTTGAATAACAGCAATTTAGAAATGTGAAAATAGAAAAGCATTTTTCATGGTGATATTCTAATTATATAATACTTATGCAAATAACTAATATTAATTAACAATTATAAGCATAGCTAAGATATTTTTAGAAAAGGTTTATTTTATGTTAAAATTTCTGTATGTGAGAATATGTGAACGTACATACAGATATCAGCAGAGGTCAAAAGAGTCATATACCCTGGAGCTTGAGTTGTAGAGGATTATGAGCCAGTTGGTGGGTGTCAGAAACTAAACTTGCACTTTCTGCAAGACCAGTTGATACTCTTTGTCACTGAGACATCTCTTCATCTCCAGCATGAGAGTTTTCAAATCCAGGTATATATTAAAGGCAGACAGTGAACTACTTGCATTCCCTGAGCTTGCTCAGAGATGAACTAAAACTACTTTCCAAAAAGAACTGCTTGCTTCCTGAAAATCTGTATGAGACAAGAGCAAGAATGACTGTGCTAAATATGGAACATCTCATCTTGAGCGACTTGCAGGTCCTGCTCTAGGGTGGGATTTGTAAAAGTAAGATTGTCCCTGCATGAAAATTTGCATTTCTTCACTTTACAGCAACTCGTTGTTTTTCCTGGCCTTTTTAAACTTTAAAACTTCTTCCCTCAACCTATTGATGAAGAATTTCTCTATAAATGTAAACAACTTTATAAATATAAAACAAATGTGTCTTTAATAAGTACTTGCAGTAGGTTGTTTTTACTCTTTTGCTCTTTTGGGGCCCTGTCACCCTGCCACTCAGTTCCCAAATAAATCACACATGGAGTCTTTTTTTTTTTTTTCTGGTTTTCGAGACAGGGTTTCTCTGTGGTTTTGGAGCCTGTCCTGGAACTAGCTCTTGTAGACCAGGCTGGTCTCTAACTCACAGAGATCCACCTGCCTCTGCCTCCCGAGTGCTGTGATTAAAGGCGTGCGCCACCACCGCCGAGCCATGGAGTCTTATTCTTCCTTATAAATGCACGGTTTTAGATTGACATGTTTCTTGCCAGCTTTTCTTAACTAATTATTTCGTCTAATTTTGCCTCTGGGCTTTTACTTTTCTCTAATTCTGTACATCTTTTCTTTAGTTCTTATTTCATGTCTGACTGTGTGCCTGGGTGGGTCACCCCAAGAGTTCTTCTCTCCTCCTTTTCTCATTCCTGAATCCTGTTCTTCTCTTTTTCTCCTTCTATTTATTCTCTCTCCTACCAGTCCCACCTATCCTTTTTCCTGCCTCACTATTGACTGTTCAGGTCTTTATTAGACCAATTAGGTGTTTTAGATGGGCAAAGTAACACACCTTTGCAGAGTTAAACAAATGCAAAATAAAAGACTGCAATACATTTTTACATCATTAAATGAATTTTCTGCAGCATAAAATACCTTAAAATAATATTCTATATTAAATACTGTTAATATTTTTTTCTAGAAATTCCCTCAGACTCACATCTTTAGGTAATAGTAGATAGTCGGTTTCTTTTTAACCATGTCTCTAAGTTGGCATTATTGTTTTGGTTATTCGCTGTTCATTTTTAATTAGATTGTTGAGACACTCATACAAAGTGTTTTGATTATATTTATCACCTCCCTGATCTCTCCCACCTCCTCCTCAGATCCAAAACCCCTTACCTATTCACCCAAACTTGTGGCTTTTTAAAGAACCCATCAAGACCTAATTTGTATTGCCCAAATCTTCTTCAATTGTCTTATAGTATACTGCAGTCAATAGACTAGGGCTATACACTAAGAGAAAACTGTCTCTCCCTCTTCCTGAAGATGGGTTATCTATGACTTAGGGTGAGATTTTATGCCTAACTCTAATCTCATGCTGGGATATGGTCTGGTTTGGACTTGCAGAGATCTTGTTAATGTTGCTGCAACTGCTGTGTACAACTGCTTTGATATGTCTAGAAAATATCACTTCCTTGAAGTTACCCATCTGCCATTTATTCCCTAAGAAAAACATATATAGATCCACCAGGGAAAGGGAAATAGACAAGATCTCCAGAGAAAATTGGGAGCATGGGGGTGGGGGTGGGAGAAGTGAGGAAAGAAGGGGAGAATAGGAAAAAGAAAAGGGGAGAACATGAGGGAACAAAATAGTTGAGATGGAGGAAGGAGAGAAATAAGAGCAAGGAAAAAGATAGTTTGATTGAGGGAGCCTTTACGGGGCTAACAAGAAACCTGGCACTAGAGAAATTCCCAAGAAGTCAAAAGGATGACCTCAGTTAAGACCTTAAGCAATAGTGGAGAGAGTGCCTAAACTGGCTTTGCCCTGTAGTCAAATTGATGACTATCTTAAACGTAACCATAGAACCTTCATCCAGCAACTATTAAAAACAGAGGCATAGACCCTCAACAGAACACAGGACTGAGACCGCAAAGTCCAGTTGAAGAGGGTAGGAGTGAAAATATGAGCAAAGAGGTCAAGAGCGTGATGAGGACACCTACTAAAACAGTTTATCTGAGCTTACCAACTCCAGCCAGACAGGGAAGGAACCATCATAGGACCAAACTAGTCTCTCTGCATGTGGGCGACAGTTGTATGGCTAGAATAGACTGCAGGGCCCCTGGCAGTGGCACTAGGATTTACCCCTATTGATTGTACTACTTTCTTGGAACTCATTTTCCCTTGCTCAGCCTAGATATAGTAGGGAGGGCCTTCAACTTTATTCAAAGCAATGTGCTTTACCCTCTCTGAGGAATCAATGGGGGCTGGCGTGGGGTGTGCTGGTGGAGGGAATGGGTGAAAGACAGAGTGGGAACTGGGATTAGTATGTAAAATTAAAAAAGATAGTTTGCTTTCTTTTAAAAAATTAATTAATTAAAATATTACAAAGAAGCCATATAAAGCTAAAAAATACAACTATTTTTGTGGAATATGGAATAGTAGCAAGCAATAATCAATTACATTTGCTACAAAAAAGAAATCGTTTCATATTAAATGTTTCAAATTTCCATAAAGGCAAGGCTATTTTCCCATTTTTTAATTTAAAACAGTGGTTACTTCCAATAGGAAACAGGTGTAATGTCATATCATACTCTACAGCAAATTTCAGATAAGGGTAACACCATGATACCTGCAAATCTTTAGAAGCTCTAAGACCTTCTAAATAAAGACTAAACAGCCACAAGAGAATATAGAAATGAAGGTGAGAAGGATAACAAAATAGAAAACAACAAAAACCCCACCTCATTTTCACCTGCAGCAATTCTACCGACGTAATTTCTGTCATCTAGAATAAAAGATGGTGCCTACTCCAAAGCCAACACTATGTAGTGTAGCACAAAGCCATGTGAGTCTGCTAAGAGTTCTCAAGAATGTATTTAGGTATAAAATAGTGGTGAACAGTCATGGATACAGTACAATTTAGACACCACTGCTGAACCTGCTGCCTAAGAGCAAGCTGCCTATTCCTCTCTGACCACCCAACAGAGTATAGAAACAAGAAAAGGCCAGACCTTCTCCCTAAGCTGATGCCATGCCCTCAGACACGACCATGCCATAATATTTATAATCCCTGAAATCCATTGGCTAAAGGGTATGTTTGAACTGTGAAAGACACAAAGAAGCAGGTTACTTAATCTTTTCTCTTGCAGAAAAGAAAAATGTTCGTCCTTTGAATTATATTATAACCAAAACCTAACACTTCAGATGTCTTTTATGTTATGAAATGAGTAAAAAGGGAATTTGATATTCAATCATAGCATTTATTACTTTTACATTTTTCTTATGCTTACTTTAAAATAATTGTATGGTGACCTGACCATGCTCCAGTGGACAGTTCCAGATCTGTGAAATGGTCTTGGTTAAAATTTGTGGATCACAGAAGAGAAGAAAAAGATATGAATGTGAGAAAGGAACCTCTAAGAAGTATGGAAAAAGAGAAGAGAGTATAGGGAGTGAGAGGAAAGAGAGTGCTCTGCATGTATGTATACTCATTTAATTATTTATAAAGTAACGTGCAAAAGTAGCTTATACAATTAAAAGCTTAAGCATAATCAGTTTAAGTCTAACCTAAGCTTCAACCTTACTCATTGCTGAAAACTTCATGGAAAATGGATCGTCAGTCTCAAGTCCATTCTTTTTTCATCTGTGGGAATATCAGTTTTTCAGGTTGACATTGATAGTCTGTATTGTTTAAAACAAATTATGTTGTTTGCAGAAAATTGGAAGCCTCAAGAGGCATCATATGATGAGAACTCAATCAGAATCAGAAAGCAACCACCATGTGTTCTCTCGCCCACTGAATCTAGATTTGATGTGCATGTAAAATTATTTATGTATATGATATGCAAGCAGAAAGAAACTGTCTAGTGAAATGAAGGGGGGGAAAGTGTTAGTTAGCTGAGTGAACACAGAGCACATGACCCACATGCATGAAGATGTCTTTATGAAACTCACCACTTTGTACAAGTATAGACCAATTAAAGAGAAAGACAGGTCCAATACATTTCCTTAGGTTTTTCAATATTTATATATTTATTTACTTGTTTCTTTTTGTGACATGATCTCTCTCTGTGTATACTAGCATGGAATTTATTATGTAACTACTCTGGCATTGAATTTGATGACCCTTCTTCCTCATTTTTCCAAATGCTAGAGTTATAGGCATACACCACCATCATCAGCTGCATATTTTACCATTATAAATTCATTTTGTGATTAAATATGTTTGGTCATTATTCATATTTAACATTTTGAATTTTTTCTTTCCATACTACATTACACTTTTCTTATCTGGTGGTCCAGCCTCTTTCTGTGAAGGCCTCAAAGGGAATACATGGAGCTGCCATACTATAACTTTTTATCTGAGGTGGTTAGGGAAAGGAAACACAACTAGTCTTTTGAAAGCTTCCTTCTTTAATGTCCTTCTGTACATATAAAGAATAAAGTTCTTTTGTATTCTTCATTCTGTATTTTATATTCTGTTTTTATCTCTATCCAGAAATTCCCTTCTGCCTTTATTAGTGTGTTCCTTCTCTTTTACCTTTATTTACTCTTTTTATTCTCTCATTTTAGATGTTTTCCTTGTAACTCTATCTTTATCTTGGTGTTTTCCTTCTAACTCATTTTTACTCTATCGTTATTCATTCCCTTACAGCTTATATACCTCAGCAAAATCTTTCAGGTAATATGAAATTAAAATGTGATTGCATTCTGTTTTTAAATTGAATGATTATTGTGAATGTGAGTAAAAAACAATGTATTTTCCATATCCCTTACATTATTAAACATTTGACATATTACAACTGAAAAACAAATGATCCCAAGAACCCACATATATTCATACCCAAACAACTTGTTTTAGATTAACAGTGTGCAAGCAAGAAACATATTCTTCTACTGGCAGGCTTGGTTTTGCAGTTACAAAGAAAGGACCAATCACTTTATTACTTATCTTGAAAAGTAATCTTATAAGGAGTCTTACAGGAACCACAAATCTAAACCTTTATATTTGAAAAACAATCAGGTAGTTCTACTTTAAATCTTTAGGGTATATTCTCACTCATCAATAGTTTTCTTTATATTAGGAAATTGAGGACAAAATGATATTAACCGTCAACTTTGATCATCAACCAATCCTAGCAAGGTGGTAGGTACAACAGCTTATGATAACTGGTACTGCTCTCTTTTTGTTCCCTGAACTTAAAGAGTTTCTCATTCAACTATGTGCTTTTATAAAACTTGAGATTGACTTCTTGGGTTTCTTGCCTCAAAGATATTTAACAAAAACATCTTAGTATAATCTTAAGTTATTTTCTAAACTTTGTTTTAGCTATGATGCACTCTGAAACCTGTAAACATGTCTCTCAACATTAAAATAAAAGAATCTAAGCTATCTGGACTACTGAGACTCAATTGTTTTTCTTAATCATTAACCTAAGCCACAGTCTCAATAGAAACTAACGGGTTCTATCTATGTGACACTTAATTGTTTTATCTTTAATCATCAAAACTCTATTTAAACTAACACTTTTATTATCAATGAGACAGTATAGCTTAGGACTAAATCATCTTCACAATAATCCACAGTTAAAATTGCTGAGTATCCATGAGATAAACACAGTACATTACAGGCAGTGGGGTCTCCCCACATCTGTTCAAATCATGCCGGATACTGGAGATACATGGCAGCAGAAAACATGTAAAGGCAGCAAAAACAAAAGGCATTCTGGAATCTGCGGTCTTGGGGCCTTGCCTATACAAGATGCATCATGGATTTTCTTCCTGCTGGTCTGACACCTCAAACTTCAGTTGCCACCGGCTGCTTCTCTGCCATGGCCACTGGTATTACACTATTTTTTGGGATAAGGAAAAGCCTTTATTTTTTATCTTCTTCTATTCTTTGTAATCTGCAATACGTCTCTCTGCAGTTAACACAGCTCAAGCATGTACTTGCCAATTAGTCACTGGGTAAGTTTGTAGCTATATGTTAAATTGGTCATATAACTTATGAAACGGTAAGTTTTTATAATCCAAAAAATTGCAAAATATAAACATTAATAGTAGAAGATATATTTAAATAACGGGCGGTGGTGGTTCACGCCTTTAATCCCAGCACTCGGGAGGCAGAGGCAGGCAGATCTCTGTGAGTTCGAGGCCAGCCTGGTCTACAAGAGCTAGTTCCGGGACAGGCACCAAAGCTACAGAGAAACCCTGTCTCGAAAAACCAAAAAAAAAAAAAAAAAAAAAATGTATAAAGTGGAGAACATAAAATATGTCTTCTTACACTTCAGGTGCAACAAAAGGTGTTATTGGCTTTAATTTTATAGATATATTAATCTGTATTTCTACTTTAATATTTCTAAATTAAAGTTGAAATATAACTGTGTGGAATAAAATGAGGATGAAATTTCTATTACTGAAGTGCTAGTACAATCAAGAAAATATGTATATAAAGTCATAGTGAGTGCAGACACCTTTGATTGACATTTTAAATTTAAAAAATATGTGGAGAAATAAAGAAAAGGGAGAGGAAGGGAGGGAGGGAAGGAGGGAGGGAGGGAGGGAGGGAGGGAGAGAGGGAGAGACAGACAGACAGACAGACAGACAGAGTAAATTTACAGGAGACAGTTCTCTTCTTAAACCAAATGGATCCAAGGAATCAAATTCAGATTCTCAGTCTTTACTAAAAGTACCGTTTCCAAATGAACCATTTCAACAAACCTTGATATGACCTTTATGAGAAGCCTAACTATGTGATAGGTAAATTTTAGTACTAGCAATATTCTGAATTGAAGGAATGTAGCAATAAGGATATAAATTAGGTTATTCCAATGGAAGACCAGTGTTGTAGAAAGAAATCTGGGATGAATTACAGGACAGAATAAAGCCTTGGGATGTTCTGACTGAACTGAGCCATGATTCAGAGGTGGGTTTGGTTCATTGGTTATCACATTGTCAGATAATTCATGCAGCTTTGCTGTCATGCTTTGATCAGTTCCAAAGTGTTTGATGTGTAGCTATTGAAGGGATGATTAGTTACATCTTTTCTGGAGGTGGGGGACACAGAACACAAACAGATCAAAACCAATTGTGATAAAAAAATTGATACAAGTGCATATCACTGAATTCCAGAGGAAGAAAAGGGAATCATATTAAAAGGCTCTTGTTAAGGATAGGGAAAACCTTGCAATCATTTGTCCTTACAGGTGAGTGACAGTGGACTTTCCAGACTTCTCCCAATTGGCTTACTCTGACAATGCAGCATGCTTCTGGGCATAGGTGGTACTTTGTCTTATTGGAGGTCAGAATGAGCACTGGGGCAGCATCCACTTCTCTGAGAGCATCGCCACCAACCTAGCTACAGAGATGCATTCCTGAGCAGATCCACAGACATGGAGACATCATTTATTCATAACAGTATTTGTAATTTTTTTGTATGTGTTTGCTAATGAACTTTCCATTTTTTGAAAACTGCTTTTATTGTGTCAACCACATTTTCTAGTCACTGATTTATGAAGTGAGAGGTGATGTTTTCTGTAACTATGTTGTATTGCCATTGATTGATTAAGAAGCTGCTTTCAGCCAATGGCTTAATAAAGTAAAGCCAGGCTGGAAGAGATAAATATAAAGAGTAGGCGGAGTCAGGGAGAAGCCATATAGCCCCGCCCTCAGAGGCCGATGTGTCGGGAACCTTGCCAGTAGGCCACGAGCCTCATGATAAAATATAAAATAATAGAGATGGGTTAATTTAAGATATAAGGGCAAGCTAGCAATATGCTTAAGCTATTGGCCAAATAATATTGTAAATAATATAGTTTCTGAGTGTTTATTTCATGGTCTGGGGAGCTGGGAACAAACAAGTAGCCTTCTACTACATATTTAGATGAATGTAAATCAACAGCCTGTTCTAAGAATAGTTTATGACATGGGCAGAGGAAAGACAAGTGCTCCACTGACAGACAGAACACTGAATCTGCATGGATGAAGTCCTGTATACTGTCTGTTGCATCTACAAGAGGTGCGTTATTCTTCTCTTAAAAGAAAAGGAGATGTTTTTAATTATATCTTAGCACTGTATGTTTTGGATGTGGAAAGTCTCCACCTGAGGAAAATGGATGTCATGATTAGAATTTCACACCATTTCTGGGGATAAGAATGAACAAATGACTGTGAACATATTTTTTAATTGTAGATTTGGCATATATATTCAAAGAATATCGAGTCACTCTCAGAATTGGCAAAGCCTTCTTCTAGTCTTAGTACAAATGCTGAGTACAATGCCTCAACATCCTCTTCCTGGGTGTTTACAGCCTGAGACTGCTCACCTACAGAAATCTTCTACTGAAGAAAGCCAATTCCTACCCCTGTGCTATATATGATAAATGCACTGAGGTTCCAGTTTGTTGTGAGATTGGTAAACTACATATGAGAACACACATTCTCCTCTACCCCAGATTTAGGTATGTGTGTCTGTCCTTTCTTCATTCCCTTGACACCCCAGTCAGCTTTCCAGGACCTTGCTGTACAGGCTGCATCAGTAAATAATATTACCAAATGTCTTCCTTTAAAATACTCTCTGTTACTCTAAAAAATTCTCTTACTAAGAAAGAATAAAGGAGAGCCTTCTAGCTGCCAGGGTTTTCAGTGTTCCCTCTGTACTGTATGTTTGATGGTAACATTTGAATTGTTAGTAAAGACTGTCTGTGGGAAATAGTTGTATTTCACATGTATCTTCTTTGACAATTTATCCTTGTAAAGAAAAGGAGCTTTAAAAATTGTTGACAAGAGGACAGATGTGTATGAATAATATTATAACCATCTAACTTTATTGTTAGCAGGTATATGTGGGTGAAGCATCTGAAAAAGATTCAACAAATATATTTTAAAGCAATTCTTTAGACTCTCTTCCCTATGTCTACCTGGAAATACAGCCATCCCTTTCTCAGCAGAATTAACTTCTGTGAATAGAAGTTTCTTAAATAAAAATAGTGTTGTGATGGGCAATTGGTTATTACATGAAAAATACAATATTTCATGTGTATATATGAAAGATTACAGGGATTTCCAGGAAAAAGTGATAATGTATTTATTCTCCACTGTAATTTTAACATTAAACATTAGTTTTAATAACCTATGTTGAAGTGTGGTTGTTCAATACTTGCCAAACGCATAAAAGGCTCTGTGTTTGTCCCTAACATGACAAAGGATGATTGTAGAAAGAACATCATCATAGTAATCATATTTCCAAGGTATGTAACATTAAGACCTCATAGTGTGTTTCATGAGTTTTAGGATGAGTTCATATTGGTTATTGAAGAATTAATCTCACTGGAAGAATGGTGTTCTTGTAGTGTAAAGCATGGGTGCTTCTAAACACTGAGTATATTAACAGGTGACTGAAAGAGACTGCCAAAATTGTAGCCACAACTATGACTCTTCAATTTTCTAATGTATAAAGGAGTATATACAATTTTCTGCCTACTGACTGTCACCATAAAGAATTTTGAATTTAATTATACCTCTAAGTTGTTCCCTCTCCTTGTAATGGACTTCAAATATGTGTAATATATAAATGACATCTAAAAAGTGTCTCAGTGGTAAAACACTATAATTATGAACACCTCTTAGTGTTCTGTTATTTAAGACTTAAACAAAAAATGATTATTATATGTAGAATCTTAATACAGTGGGAACATGTCTCGGTTTGACAACTATTGTGTGACATTTCCTAGGAATTGGTGAGGAAATATGTATTCACTTCCGATAAGTCACCAGTGAATCAGACCAAAGGAATGATCACGCCCAAGTCTAGCTGAGTGAATTGAAGAGGCTTTTGGGTTTCTTATAGGAGTATGGCTGACTTATCAGCAGTTACAGCACTGAAACATCCATCTCAGCATGGATGATGACTTAGAAAAACTCCTTGAAGGCTTTGCAAGCCCTTTTGCTCTTTGGAGAGTGCGTCTACACATCCCAGTAATTGTATAATCTTGGAACAGGAAATTATTAATCTTAAAATATTTATCTTCTTTTGAGAAGGTAATTTTAATTTGAAAAAATATTTATGCAACAAGTATGAATGCATTTTATTTATTAACCCTGTGACTGCTGCAGAAGGTAATAGGGAGTCTAAAAGAGATGATACTCAAGCACAGAGCATAATCAACTGAACGTCTTTATTCCAGCCAGCAAGAACTACACTTTCATATTTAGAATACAAGTGTAGCCGTCATCATTTAGAATAAGGGAATTTAATGACAAAAACCACATCTTGGTATATTACTTCACATCTACACGAGCAAGGCGTGCAACATAAACAGATAAGTAGTTCGTTAAAGAGGGAGATTTGCAAAAACAGGCTATATAATGGAAGCTAGCATAAGTTAGTTGGGGCATCTTGACTTTGTGTTACTAAAGTAGAGGTGGGTAATTTTACAAAATTTCTCCATCAAGGAGATCAAATTCTAGTTAAAACTAACATGACTTCAACAAAAATACAAGTTAGGAGACCATGTGTACTGTCTTACGCTGTGGCAGTCATAAGAACAGTGAGTCCAAAATATAAAGCTGGTATGCCTTCATTTCAGAAGAGACTATTTGTCTTTAAGGCCTTATTTATTGTCTTACAGGAAATTCAACCAGAATTGTTGCCTGTTAACACAAAGACACAGAATGACATATTTTATGTACAAGCTACAATAATCATAATTTTATTGCTACAATAAAATTGTATTTATTGAGGAATAATTTATATATTCTTATGAACTCCTGATGGAAGTCATAAGATTAAGAATGTCCATGTCATAAGAATGGATTATGTGTCAATTATTTCTATGTTGCTGTGACACTCTGACTAAAAGCAACTTTAAAAAAGCAAGGGTTTATTTTGATTTATATGTATGTCTAAAGGGTGAGTCCATCTTGGCAGAGGTTGCAGAACAGCA
Source organism: Chionomys nivalis (assembly GCF_950005125.1). NCBI lineage: Eukaryota > Metazoa > Chordata > Mammalia > Rodentia > Cricetidae > Chionomys > Chionomys nivalis. The sequence goes on along the minus strand of NC_080086.1, from coordinate 158,170,353 downwards.
GGTGGCCAGAACTGAGATATCACATCTCTCTATATCCACATGTAGAAATCAGACAGAGCAAACCAAACTTTAGATGATGCTCTAGCTTCTCAAGCATGTTCCCAGTGACATGCTTCCTTCTGTAAAACTGTACTTTTGAAGACTTCCATAACTTGTCCAAATCACCACCAACTTGAGACTGAATGTTCAAACACATAACCCTATGGGAAGACATTTCTCATTCAAACCATAACAGGCTCATATTAATTTATGGTATGTTTGGTTGTAAAAGCAGATATTGATCTGAAATGTGTTATAGTTTTACTTTTATAGAAAATGAAAGAGACTTGGGGTTTGTAGCCTTTCCTCAGGTCAATTGTCTTGTTTTTGTTTTTTTTAACTGATACACTGTAAAGCCTATCCCACCAACTAGATCTTCATTATAGAGAATATAAATCTTTTATGAGTCTGAGATGGGATTTTGCTTGTATAACATTTGTGATCACAGCAAACTGATGATGGTGTCTTCCTATATACCAAGATTCATTAATCTTAGTGTTTGAGAGAAGGAAGTAAGTATAGCCCAACTTCCAATCTGTTGCCAAAACAATAAAACTAAATGTAAGTTAGATGTATTTTAAAACTGTCATGTCAGAAAAAAAAGTCAAATCCCAAGAAACTATATTCCTTTGTGTAATAATTATAATGACTAAAGTATATTATTCTGTGCTAGGAAGATGGTGCATTAAGTAAAGGCACTTGCTGCCAATCCTGATGATCTGAGTTCAGTCCTCAAGTTCTATGCAATAGAAAGAGAAAAGTAAAACAGAAAAGTTCTATTCTTATCTCCACATGTTCACCCTGGAGCATGCTCATCCACATGCAAAAACCAAAAAATAGACAGTTTAAATATAATAATACTTCACTGTTAAAGAATTGAATAGTGGTGATTCTTGTATTTGAATAATGATGCATTATTGTACACCACCGAGACACCAGAGCTCTTTGTTCATGACGTAGTGGTAATGCCTCATTTCTTCTCTATATCACTCCTCTAGTATTTAAAATCCTTAAAACTTTAGTGATCACAGGGTCATTCTATCCTGGTGATCACAGCATTCCCAACTCTGAGCATTAGAAAATCTCAAATAAGCTAATGCAGTATTAAGCAATATATTGGAAAGCATCAATAGCTGGCACACATCTTAAAATGCAAGTGTCTTGCCTTTTCATGTGTCTTACTTTGACTTTTAAAGTAAGATGATCAAAAAGTTACATTATTTTGCCAGGAAACATTCATTTATTTGAGGAAACACAAAGCTTATGGACGAGACAGTGATGAATAAAAAGATAATTAGCCCATCACATATAAGTTCTTTGTGACAATTCTAGAAATAAATAGGTAGTATTTATGAAAATATTTAAATACTAGCATATAACATTAATTACTCACACATTGGGACTTACTGAATTTTGTTATTCTTTTATCTTTTTATTTGTTCTTTTTTCATATAATACATCCTAACCACATTCTCTCCTCCCTCCAATCCTCCCAGTTTCCTCCTACTTCCCTTCTCCCCCAGATACACTGCTTCTCCATTTCCCTGCAGGAAAAAAGAGCAGGCTTCCCAGGGTTTTTACCTGAACATGGCCTAACAAGATATAATAATACTAGGCATAAGCCCTCACATTGTGGATAGACAAGGCAATCTTGTAGGAAGAAAGAGGTCCCAAGAGCAGGAAAAAGAGTCAGAGACACCGCCACGCCCACTGGTTCCTTAAATATAATTGGCACAATTACTAGGACTTGTGACATTTTTATATGATATTTTTCAAGTCAATATATTAGTGGGGATAATAGAGTAATTTTAATATTTTTGTTGTTGATAAATCTTTTTGTACATTCTAAAATTGTGTGTTTGCCTAGGTGCCTTCTGATAGTTTCAATAAAGAGTTTAATGGTTAATAGCTAGGCAGGAAGAGGTTAGGTGGGACTTCTAGGAAGAAAGAGAAAGGTAAAAGATTTATCTAGTGTAGTGAGGGGAGCAGCGGACTAAGTTCCTGGCACCCGGCAGCCGGCACAGTTAGCTTTATACCCGAAATAATTACACTGAAACTGTATTCTTTTAAATACTGCCTGGCCCATTAGTTCCAGCCTCTTATTGGCTAGCTCTTACATTTTGATCTAACCCATTTCTAATATTCTGTGTAGCACCACGAACTGGCTTACCAGGGAAGATCTTAACCTGCGTCTGTCTGGAGTGAGAGAATCATGGCGACTGCCTGACTCGGCTTCTTTCTCCCAGCATTCTGTTCTGTCTACTCTGCCCACCTAAGGGTTGGCCTATCAAATGGGCCTAGGCAGTTTCTTTATTAATTAACCAATGAAAGCAATAGATTAGAAAGAAATCACTCCCACATCAATCTAGGCACAGGAGAGATGCCAGAAGAAAGGAGAGGAAACAAGAGATATAAGTTGGAAGAGAGATAAAAAGCCACAAGACAAAATATAGGTTGATACAAATGGATTGATTTAAATTATGAGAACTGATGGGATAAGCCTAAGCTATAGACCAAACTTTCATAATCAACAAGTCTTGTGTTATTTGTTGTAAGTTCGTGGCCCAAAGAAAAATCCTTCTACAGCTTTATGCATACGTTCTATGCATGGTTATATCCACATTTTATATTGTAGAATCATTGATAATTGAATGAATATCATTGCTTAATTTACAAATAGTTAAACAGGGCCCTGTGAGATGGCTCAGCAGGTAAAGATACTTGTCACTTGAACTGATGAGATGTATCCCATTCCCAGAACCTATGACATGGAAAAAAGAGAACTGACTTCTACAAGTTGACATCTGACCTCGACATACATGCTATGGTGTGCACATGCACATACACACACACACACACACACACACACACAAACACAAATGTTAAGAAAAAAGGAAAAGAGATAGATGAAAAGAAAAGATTATACAATTAAGTACAAAAGAGGGAGACTAAGCAGCTAACAATCTCACTTGTCTGGGCCACAGCACTGGGCTCTTACATGCAGTGGAGAAAGATGGACTGTAGTAGGAACTGGAATTGCTGAACATTTAACCTTAGGGTCCTCGGACGTGGTGCAGTCTCCTTTGGACTGTTAGCACCATATTAAGAAGGAACAAATATTTACTAATTCTTACATAGGCTTTAAATTAACATAATGGCCTAGGGCTTGTGATTAATGATAACAGATCTGAAAATCCATGCTATGGATAATTAATATTGAAAAGTATGATCCACTGAATTAATAATGCATTCCAAACAACTACTAATACTCATTTATACCAGATGTAGCTTCTTGGTATTAATGAAGCGCTGCAATGTTTTAAGATTCTAAAGAAGTTTGTTAATCAGAAGTTTATATTAAACAGCACCTGTTCAAATATAGATGAAGACTATATTTCAATAACTTCCCTACAATATTAGATTTATTTTTAAGGAAATATTGTGCATTATATAAAAGCTACATGATATATATATATATATGCATATATATATATACATATATATATCACTCTTAACCATTTTGCAAAGTCTTATTCTTTTTATTTAATCATCTGGATTTTGTAATAGATTATTAAATTATTTAATAGTAGGCATAAGTCTGTAAAACAGTGATTGAGTAATTAATGAGAATTGTCAGTAACCACCTCAAACCCTGTACTTTATGTATCTATAATTTGAGAAAAGAATTTCTAAAACTTAGATGTTTCAACTTCTCACATATAACTTTTGACATTTTAAAGACTGGTTTCCAAATCTTATGTTTATCATAAGTCAAATGTATAATGGTCTTCCATTAAACCCTATAGTCTTGTCATATTTTCACCAATAACAATAACATGTACATACATGCCTTAGGCCATTATTTTGCTATTTCACAGCAAAGAATGTGTTCTGTTTATTTAAGTCTTCCTTGTGTGTAAACCTATTTTCCCATAGTCACATCAAAGAAAATTGCCTTTGTAAATAATCTCTCACAAAAAGGCAGTAGTTTTCACCACAAGAGACAGAAAGTAAAGCCAACCAAGAAAATATCTAAATTCAATAATACTGAAGGAATAAGATAGTCTAAAGAATACACACACACACAAAATATATGTACATATATATGCATATGTGTGTTTATTTGTCTACAAATTGTTCTGGTCTACAATACAGCTGTTTTATTTAGAGATTATTAATATTTTTATTGTTTTTAATATTTCCTCAACTTTGAATAAAAATATTAGTTGCAATTAATTAGAAATTAATTTCCTATCATTCACAGCCACAGAAACATTTGAATGACAATATGTATTTATTACTATTTTAAATATTTTTATGTATAAAATTAAGTTTTCAATGTGATTTGTAATGTCTTATTAAAGAACCTAAGTTTAAACATCACCTCTCTATATATATTTATTCTATGTACATTTAATTTGAGCTGATTTTTGTTTTCTACTTAAAATAGATAATTCCACAGAAATATCTGAAAAATAGACTACTTTGAATAGAACTGATACTTTATGATTGTAAACAGAGACTCTACTTTAGTTTCCCTGTCACCCAGATCCATATAATTATAAAAAACTATATTAATTACAACACTACTTGGCCTACTAGCTCATGTTTCTTATTAACTAACTCTTACATCTTAATTTAACCCATTTCTATTAATCTATGTATCAACATGAGGCTGTGGTCTCCCGATAACTTTCCTGCATCTTTCTCCTTTGGCCGGTACATAGCATCTTCCTGACTCTGCCTTCTTTTTCCCTGCATTTACTTTAATTTTCCTTCCTAGCTCTATACTGCTCTGTCATTTGCCAAAGCGTCTTTTTTATTAAGCAACAGTAATAAAACATATTTACAGCACACAGAAGGGAAACCACATCATATGATTTTTTTTTCAAGACATGGTTTTCCTATAGCTTTGGAACCTGTCTTGGAACTAGCTCTTGTAGACCTGTTAGGCTTTAAACTCACAGAGATCTGCTTGATTCTACCTCCTGTGTACTAGGATTAAAGGTTTGTGCCATTACTACCCAACTGATACTTCATGATTTTTTAAGAATTTCATTATGCATATTTAAACGTTAAGAAAGGGGTTATTCTTTGGGTTCACCTTCTTATTTAGCTTCTCTAGAATCACGAATTATAATCTCAATGTCCTTTATTTATGGCTAGAAACCAAATATGAGTGAGTACATCCCATGATCCTCTTTTTGGGTCTGGCTTACCTCACTCAGGATAGTGTTTTCAATTTCCGTCCATTTGTATGCAAAATTCAAGAAGTCATTGTTTTTTACTGCTGAGTAGTACTCTAATATGTATATATTCCATACTTTCTTCATCCATTCTTCCATTGAAGGGCATCTAGGTTGTTTCCAGGTTCTGGCTATTACAAACAATGCTGCTATGAACATAGTTGAGCATATACTTTTGTTGTATGTTTGGGCATCTCTTGGGTATATTCCCAATAGTGGTATTGCTGGGTCGAGAGGTAGGTTGAACCCGACTTTCCTGAGAAACCGCCACACTGCTTTCCAAAGTGGTTGCACAAGTTTGCATTCCCACCAGCAATGGATGAGAGTGCCCCTTTCTCCACAACCTCTCCAGCAGAGGCTATCATTGGTGTTTTTGATTTTAGCCATTCTGACAGGTGTAAGATGGTATCTTAATGTTGTCTTGATTTGCATTTCCAAAGAAAAACATATAAGCATCCCCCTGAATATTAACCTTCATCAGGCGATGAAAGAAGACAGAGACAGAGACCAACATTGGAGCACTGGACTGAAGTCTCACGATCCAAAGGAGGAACAGAAGGAGAGTGAGCACGAGCAAGGAACTCAGGACTGCGAGGGGTGCACCCACACACTGAGGCAATGGGGATGTTCTATCGGGAACTCACCAAGGCCAGCTGGCCGGGGACTGAAAAAGCATGGGACAAAACCGGTCTCGCTGAACATAATGGACAATGAGGACTACTGAGAACTGAAGAACAATGGCAATGGGTTCTTGATCCTATTGCACGTAATGGCTTTGTGGGAGCCCAGGTAGTTTGGATGCTCACCTTAATAGACCTGGATGGAGGTGGGTGGTCCTTGGACCTCCCACAGGGCAGAGAAACCTGCTTGCTCTTTGGGCTGAGGAGGAAGGAAGACTTGATTGGGGGAGGGGGAGGGAATGGGAGGTGGTGGCGGGGAAGAGGCAGAAATCTTTAATAATTAAATAAATTAATTAATAAAAAAAAAAAGAAAGGGGTTATTGTAGACAGGACACTTCAAGATCTCCAGAATATGGTATTTAAAACTTAGACTTTTCTAAAGAGTGAAACATATCTGCTTCTGGCAGCACCAATTACTTCAGAGATATTTATGGGCATTGAAGAAACTCATTATGGATTTTGTCTTCAATGTGACAAGGTTAAGCATTTGGGCAAGAAAATGTTCTTGCCTGGAATTCTTGATAATATTCTTTATGAACTGGACATGTAGGACCTATAGAGAAATGACTGCTGAACTTTCCAAAAGAAGGTGAGACAGTACTTCAGGGTTTCTTCTCCACAAATGAAACCAGTAGACTTTCTGAAGAACATAGAAGAAAGTGACTGACAAACTGCCAATAGAGACAGAAGAGATCTTCAAATTTCCTGCATCATGGAAAAGTCTGCTGGATACAATGGACTGTAGGCTGAAGATGGATGCCCCAATGTTACAGAAGAATTTGGGGTGACTGGAAAGGCAATGAGATGTCTCTGTCAATTCTAGAACTTTGAAAGTTGCTTGCAATGTATTTTTTGTTTACTTCAGTAATATTATATCATTCTTGCATTTTTGAAAAGATGAAGGCATATAGTTATGTTATAGTTTTCCTTAGTTATAATAAAAATATAAATTAGATTTTAAACATTACACTCACAAAGATAGGACAGATAATAGAGTATTTTCTTTATTTTGCTAAATGCAAATGGACTAAATATTGTAACTATAATTCTTGCTTAATAACTGTTTTGTTTTTGTAATTTTATTATATTAAAGTTAAAACCTTTCTTTTTATTTAGACAGAAAAGGGGAGATGATGTGGGATTCCCATATGTATGCTATGAATATATTTAATTACCATTGGTTAATAAAGAAGTTGCTTCATCCTATGTGTAATCATTTTCATCTCTTTAAGAGATGAGCCACACTCACTCCCTCCCCTATCTGCTGAAGCAGGCTGATCTTCAGCTTCAGGCCTGAGCTTGCTCTTTTTTCCATCTTCCTCTCAGAGAGGCAGCTTCCCTTCTGCCTCTCTCCCCACTTCTCCGCTCCTCCCCTTTTCTGTCTCTCTCCCCTTCTCTGTTTCTCTCCCCCCTGCATCCTCTTCTCCTCCCCCACCCTCTCCTCTAAGTAATAAATTTCCAATTAAATTCTGTATGATGTGTCTGTCCACATATCTACCACCTGCTCGCCTGCCCAGCCGCTCACTACTTCAGGGAACTTCAATGTCACCAGGACCAGCCCACCCCACCGCCAGCTGCTCAGGACCCGCCAGCATTTTTAAAAAATCATAAAACTATGGAAGGGCAGGATATAGCCAGACTGGAAGAGATATAGTTAGAGAGTAGGTGGATTCAAGGAGACACCATTTAACTGCTGAAGAAGGACATGCCAGAACATTACCAGTAGGCTACAGCCTCATGATGATACACAAATTAATAGAAATTGGTTAATTTAATATGTAAGAGTTAGTTAATAAGAAGCCTGAGCTAATAGGCCAAATATTGTTGTAATTAATATAGTTTCTGTGTGATTATTCAAGTATGGGTAACTGGAAAATGAATGAACAGCCTCTGCCTACACGGACCTGTGAAGGGGAGGGCATGGGAGATGAGAACATGAGGGAACTAGATGGTTGAGGTGGGGAGGGACAGAGTGGGAGCACAATGGAAGAGAGATCATGATAGAGAAAGCCACTATGGGGTTAGTGAGAAACCTAATGCTAGGAAAATTTCCAAGAGTCAGCAAGAATGAAACCAGCTAAGACTCTAGCAATGGTGGAAAGGGCATCTGAAGTGGTTTTCCCTTGTAATCATATTGGTGACTGCCCCATGTTACAGAGCATTTATCCAGTAACTGATGGAGCCAGATGCAGAGATTCACAACCACGCACCAGGCTGAGCTCTGTGAATCCAATTGGAGAGGGAGAGGAGGGATTATATGAGCAAGGGAGGTCAAGATCATGAAGGAGAAATCTACAGACAAACCAAGTTCATGAAACTCATGAACTCTAGACTGACAGTTGTGGAGCTTTTATGGGACTGAACTAGGCCCCCCTTAGGTGGGAGATTTAGTGAGGCTTGGATTATCTGAGAGGTCCCTGACAGTAGCAACACAATTTATCTCCGGTGCATGAGCTAGATTGTTGGAGTCCATTCCCTATGGTGGGATGCCATTCTCAGCCTTAATGCATGGATGATGGACTTGGTCCTGCTACAACTTAATATTCCAGACATGATGACTGTCCTTAGGAGTCTTTATCTGTTGAGTGGATGGGGTGGTTGCTGCAGGGAAGAACTGTGATTGGAATATAAAACTCTATTAAAATAAAAGAAATTGTTAAACTAATACATAAAGAACACCAAAATTTATTTTTTGTTTTATTTAATTTTTTTTTTAAAGAACATGCATCTTGGCTAACTGGCATTGCTGGTGTAGGGATGTGAAAGGAACTCTGATTCATCTCTCTTGCAACCTATGATGCATCTATTGAAAATTCCTTCAAAGGCATTCCTTTATTCCTAAGTAAATCCCAAACAGAAAGAGTGTGCACCTACAATTATTAACAATATAATACTGGTTATAGATGAAGAGAAGCAAGATCCTTGACAAACAAGAGAGACCTTGTCAGGAAGAAAAGGCAATCAGAGCAATAAGAAGGAAGACCTGTCATTTTACTGTAACCTAATACGGCTCAGCATGTTTGTATATGTCCCCTAACTATTCATGGTGTTTAGATGGACACAATCTAATTTTCACAGCAGGCTGGAGACTGTGCATGTTTTCTTTGGGCTTTGACTTTTCTCCAATGTCTGGCACCAATTAAGTTTTATCAGAAATCATGGTGTGCAAAATCTTGACAAACTTCAGAAAGGGAGCGATGAGCAATGGAAGATTCATACAAGCAATATTGATCACATTTGAAAGAGAACTGCAATATTGCGAGATAATGAGATATAGATTTACTATTATAGAGTGATAAGTTGAAAGATAGGTAAAAATAAAACATACTGCCTTGTGTGTCTCAAAACAGAGATACTAATTTAAGGAGAGAGGGACTAACTTCTCCAAACTGGTTACTACTCCTTGGATATCTGAGTCAGAGCAGCACATTTTTTTTCCTTCAGAAACAAGTAAAAAATTTATATATAAATAAAATAATTAACAGGTAATATCTAAGAATTGATATCTATACTGGAAAGAATACAATTCTTGATAGCTGATTGAACCAAGAGAAAATATTTAAGAAAGCATAAAAGTTTCATTTAGAATTTATTCACCAAGGTAACACATCACAAACTATCTCCCTCGCCTTTCAAAGTGCCTAAGGGATAAGTTGTCTAAGGCAAAACACCTTCACCATACTGCACTTTTGACCATCCACAGACCCGTGCCATCTACCTATCTTTCAAGCTTGAAAGTGTTAATCCTACTTGTATAGTGTTTAAGATGTGCTACTTCATGCCACAGGGCTGTCCTGACAGAACAGAGTTGTCAAAAGCCACAGACAGAGGGGCTCAGGTCTGCTTGCTTAATTAATTGCCCTAGTATTTAAGTTATTGCAGGAAGGAAACTGAAGGCAAGGATGGATCTCATAACTCCAAATTTAGGAGTGTTGAGGATATTGGTGGAATAAAAAACAGAAGAAAAGCCATAGAGTGGTGACCAGTGGTTTAAAAACACCACAGTTAAGAAGAAGCACTCCATTCTGAATATTGTTTCGGGAAGGCATCTAACTCACAAAAGGGTGCTCTTTAATAATTGTAAACTCTTATCTGGCTTCTAAAATCGATTTCAGACATCTGTTTGGCAGCAGAACCATCTGATATGATGATCCCTTGATACACAAAATAAAAACAGCAGCACCTCCACTAGGTGAGTGGACACAACATAGCACACTTGCCACCTAGTGGGCATTCACTGAAATGTCCTCCTTTTATGATTCTATTCAAGAATACATGCAATGTATCCAATGCATCTCACAATATTAAGGTGCACGTGTGTGTGTGTGTGTGTGTTTAGTGTTGCATGGCATGAGATCAAACTATTTATGACATGAATTTTGCTATCTAAACATGAGAAAAGTCCCAGGAAGACTACATTATAGCCATTGACCCATGGAAACACATTCCTTCTAGGGCCCTGATTGAGATAGGACTTGTGGTCATGCTCTCTCCTCACAATTTTGACAGAAAGGTGTACTCTACCAGTAACTGCGAATAATATAGTCTCCTTTTTATTACCACATCTTTAGTTTTTGAGGTTGTAATATAATTACATCACACCACCTTCTCATTACTTCTTCCAAATCCTCTAATATACACATGCTTCCTCCCTTTCAAATTCATGGCCTCTTTTTTTATTAATTGTTTTATTAAAAACATATCTTATTAAGAATTTTCTTTATAGCCGGGCGGTGGTGGCGTACGCCTTTAATCCCAGCACTTGGGAGGCAGAGGCAGATGGATCTCTGTGAGTTCTAGACCAGCCTGGTCTACAAAGGGAGTTCCAGGACAGGCTCCAAAGCTACAGAGAAACCCTGTCTCGAAATACCAAAAAAAAAAAAAAAAAAAAAAAAAAAAAAAAAAAGAATTTTCTTTATTTAACTTCCCACTCTGCTGTCCCTATTCTCTGGATATTCTTTCAAATCCAAAGAATCTCCAAAGTTGGACATTTAAGGATGATGTGGGGCCAAGGACTAGCTGTTTAAGATTTGAGGGAGGGGTTGCTGACACATAATATCTCAAAAAAGTTTCAATTGGCTGATTCATGTTACCATCAGGCTATCAGTGAGGCTTCCCCACACAGAGTTCATCTCTCCAGCACGACTGAAGTGATGAGGAAGAAGGATCACCAGAAAGAGCTGTCAAGGTTTATTATGCCCAGCAAGACATTAAGACTTCTCAGTAGCTGTGTCTCTAAAGCTTCACTTTCAATGACTTGCTAAGCTCTTTTGACTTTGAACTTTCTTTTTTTTTCTGGTTTTTTTTTTTGTTTTGTTTTGTTTTGGTTTTTTGGTTTTTTGTTTTTTTTTGTTTTTTTGTTTTTTGTTTTTTGTTTGTTTTTCAGGACAGGGTTTTTCTGTAGCTTTGGAACCTGTCCTGGAATTAGATCTTGTAGATCAGGCTGGCCTTGAACTCACAGAGATCCACCTGCCTCTGCCTACAAAATGCTGAGATTAAAGGCATGTGTTACCACCACTCAGCTCTTGACTTTGAACTTCTAATCATAACACCATCTCTGCCCAGGACAGATTCTCAACAGTGCAGATGTCCTCAGTTAGTCCTTTCATCCGTGCCTCACTTGGCTGATAAAACCAGCGCAGATATATGTATTACTGCCCTACATTCTGCATAAAATCATTTTTGTCTACTGTGTTTGAGTCTGAACCTAAGGGCGGCTTCTGTTCATTATTACATATTCTACGTACTTTGACACTAAAAATTGTGTTTGCTACACTCATCTTACCAAGAAAAGTCATTGAGTCACGCAAACCAAACATTAGCTTACCTAATCAATGTTTTCAACTAAGCAGAAAAAATTAAGCAAAAAAATTCTATCCTTAGTGAGGTGGTCCCCAGCTGTATCAAAAGTGTAGCTCAGCAGTTAACGTGGAGAAGGCAGTCACTAGCCTTGCATCATGGTCTGTTACTTCGTTCCTGACTCAAAATCCCTGCCTTGGCTTATCTCGATGATAGACTTACCCTGTAAACCGCAACGAACACTTTCCTCCCCTAATTTACTGCTTTGTCAGAATGTTACATGGCAAACACAGGAAGCAAACTAGAATAGAAACCATGTGCAATGGTGTAGACTTTGAAGTTTTAAATTTTTATAGTCAGTTCTTTCCTTTATATTAGATGAGTTATAGGAATTAAGCCTACTCAACCTTTCATTCTCTCCCTTCCTCCCTCCCTCCTTCTCTTCCCCTCTCTCTCCTCTCTCAAGATCACATTGGAAACCATGCCAACTAATAACATTCTTGGTGCTACAGTAGTGTACTGACACAAGTTTGAGTTTATATCAGATGCAGAACAATTGACCCAAATATTACATATTCCCAAATCAATGAATTAGCTGTTAATTTCAGACATCAATAAAATTAAATCATATGAAGTTTCAATTAAATAATTATCTAAGAACATAGATAGCCAAAATTCAATAATTTCCAATGTCAGAGTTTCTGTTTTGTATTTGCTATTGAGGTTACTCTTATGCCCATTTCAACAGTGAAGCAGAAAAAATGTGAAGTAGCAAGCACAACTCATCCCTCAGCAATGTCTGAACGATAGCTGCTATAAGTCTTGTTAGTCTTCATAGTCTTCATATATATATGAAATAGACATTGGCAGCCATAGAAGGCTTTAGGGCACAGGGAGCAAGGGACTAAATAAGCTAAATGGAAGAACAATAACAACATCATAAAATCAGGTGACTGACCTAGCTTATGATAATGGCCAGTTTCTTAGGCTTTTAAGGCACGATTATTTTAATCTCTAAAACAGAGGGCTAAAAATTGATTTTAACAAAATTTTTAGAATTTTAAAATCTAATCTAATTACCTGGTGTGACTTAAGGCAAAAAAGGCCTGATTTTAGCATTCAAAACCATGAGTATGCATTCCTTATTTTATTATAATATGACATGAAGTATATTAATATGCAACTTCATTACATAGAATCAATTTTTTTTTTTTTATTAATTAATTAATTTAATTATTAAAGATTTCTGCCTCTTCCCCGCCACCACCTCCCGTTCCCTCCCCCTCCCCCAATCAAGTCTTCCTTCCTCCTCAGCCCAAAGAGCAAGCAGGTTTCTCTGCCCTGTGGGAGGTCCAAGGACCACCCACCTCCATCCAGGTCTATTAAGGTGAGCATCCAAACTACCTGGGCTCCCACAAAGCCATTACATGCAATAGGATCAAGAACCCATTGCCATTGTTCTTCAGTTCGCAGTAGTCCTCATTGTCCATTATGTTCAGCGAGACCGGTTTTGTCCCATGCTTTTTCAGTCCCCGGCCAGCTGGCCTTGGTGAGTTCCCGATAGATCATCCCCATTGCCTCAGTGTGTGGGTGCACCCCTCGCCGTCCTGAGTTCCTTGCTCATGCTCACTCTCCTTCTGCTCCTCCTTTGGATCGTGAGACTTCAGTCCAGTGCTCCAATGTTGGTCTCTGTCTCTGTCTTCTTTCATCGGAGCTAAAAGTATACAATGGAAAAAAGAGAGCATCTTCAACAAATTGTGCTGGCAAAACTGGAAGTCAATCTGTAGAAGAATGAAAATAGATCCATATATATCACCATGCACAAAACTCAAGTCCAAATGGATTAAAGACCTCAATATCAGTCCAAACACACTGAATCTGATAGAAGAGAAAGTGGGAAGTACTCTACAACACATGGGCACAGGAGAACACTTCCTACGTACAACCCCAGCAGCACAAACACTAAGGACATCATTGAATAAATGGGACCTCCTGAGACTGAGAAGCTTCTGTAAAGCAAAGGACACTGTCACTAAGACAGAAAGGCAACCCACTGACTGGGAGAAGATCTTCACCAACCCTGCAACTGACAAAGGTCTGATATCCAAAATATACAAAGAACTCAAGAAATTAGACTGTAAAAGGTTAATCAATCCAATTATAAAATGGGGCACTGAGCTGAACATAGAATCAATTTTAAAAGATGTTCAGGAAAAACTTACCAATTAATTTAATGAGTAAGTATATATTTTATAAAAATAGAACAATTTAACATGGTCTGTTTTGTTTCTTTAATTGTGTAATGTAAATTGACTATTAATCACTGTTTTAGATTTCAAAAAATTGAAACTCAAAATGCAAATCAGAAAATGATATTTTTCTTTAGAGTAAGTGAAATTTGTTAAACATTAAGTCAAACAATATTCAACTTGATCTATGGTTTTTATTTATTCTATTCGATTCTATTTTTCTCATATAAATATAGCAAAACTCTGCTTTAGCTTAGAGAAATTTACATTTCAAATTCTATCACATTTTAATTACATGAAAGAAACATTTAGAGAATCATTTTTATCATGCAAAACTGTTCATTTTGGAGTAAACACTAACACCATTCTGTCACAGGAAACAAATAATAAAACAAATCTGACACCTGTTTTGAAGAAAACAAAATCTAAGTTCTTTTTCCAACTCTGTCACTTATTGAATCTTTGATGGCAGAAATAAAAAAAAAAGTAATTAACAACCAAACAAACAAACAAATAACAAAAATATGTAACTTCAGTGAAATAAGTTGTCTAAAATAATATAACTTCTGTAGAGTGAACTTCACTTGTCTTCACAACTTATTAATATGAAAATCTTACGTGTCATAGAAACACATTGCAAATGTTAATGACTGTGATGTGCCTTTTAGATGGTAGTACATTCAACATGTTAAAAAAACATAGTGATTGCTTTAAAAATATGGAGTTAAAGCACATATGTGCTATGTTAGCACGCTGCTCAATCTCAATAAAACCCTCAGATCCACGGAAAGCTTGATGCTTCAGTGGATTTTAAGCATTGTTCCTATTAAGATTCAGTTCATAGGCTGACATAAAAAAGTAGGAGAGTGGTCTAAGAGTTGGAAAAGTAATTTAACACTCATTTCAACATGCAAACGTACATTCTTTTTGCTTCTTTTCTTTCACTCTGTTCTTTTCTGCTTGGGAGCATGCTCAGTCAGCCAGTCTGCTGGACCTAACCGAATGAGTCAGTTTGCACTGAATGGCACTATGGCACTATGCATTATACAGAGCCACACTGATGTCATGGTCATTCTGAACTAATTAATAATTTCTATCCACAAGAGAACTATGATATAGATTTCTCTACGTAAATTTCATTTTAATGGGCCTTTTAAATCTATGGATTATCATTGGTGTATATTCATGAGATTCTGAGTATCTTGTTAATACATGCTTGCATTTCACATGGTGAAACATTCTCTTCCCATAACTCTAACAATCACCAGTCGACATGCAGATAGACTTTATAAACTGTTTATCTTCCGCACATGAGAGAACATTCAGTATTTCACTTTTATTTTATTCTTTTTAACAAAATAGTATTTCACATAGATACTATTTTCTTTTTTTGGTTTTTCGAGACAAGATTTCTCTGTGGTTTTGGAGCCTGTCCTGGAACTAGCTCTTGTAGACCAGGCTGGTCTCGAACTCACAGAGATCCACCTGCCTCTGCCTCCCGAGAGCTGGGATTAAAGGCGTGCACCACCACCGCCCGGCCTATTTTCTTTATCCATCCATCAGTTTATGGGCATGCAGATTTATTCTGTAATCGATTTTTATGAAAAGTTTACAATAAACATGAGTGCAAATAACTGGGTTGTGTGCTGATTCATTTCCCTTGAATGTTGACATAAATGTGTGTACTTGGATACTACTGTAGAACTCTTTCTAGAATTTTTTTTAGAAAGTTTCATGCAGTTTTTTTTAAGAACTATACTAATCTTACATTACTTTGACTGGGGTTTTATTGCTAGATAGCCTCCGTGTTCTCAAAGTATTTATTATTTGTTAATACACATTATATCTGAAGTAAGAAGATGTTCTCATCGTGGTTTTCACTTTTATTTTCCTGATGACTAATGAGAATGAATTTTTTCATATATTTATTGGGCATTTGTATTTCTCCATTTGAGATGTATATATTCAGGTGTGATTGGGTGTGTCTTAGCATAAAAGAACATTTGCAGTTTTTACAAAGAACCCAAGTTCAAAATTCCAAGCTCAGATAGTTGTTCACAATCTTTAGTAATCCTAGTTCCAAGGGATCTAATGACCTCTTCTGGCTTACATCAGTGTCTATATATTCATGTGAGCAAAACAGTCAAAGACATAAGTGTTTTATTTTTTAAAAAAAAAATGATTATTTATTTTTAATTATCTCACTTGGACATTTTATTCTTGTTGCTGCTATTTTTAAGTTGTTGTTCCTCATATATTTGGGATATCAATTCCTTTGTCAGATTTCTGGATCACAACTACTTATGCTATAGTTTTTCTTTTTCACTCCAATGATGATCTTTACAGATGTGTTTCATTTGGACCTAGAATCTCACTTGTCATGTTTTTCCTGTAGATATCTAATGATTCTGGTGTCATAACCAAAATTTAAAAAAAAATAATAATTGTTTTCACTAATAACCTAGAGTTGTTCTAGGATTTCTTATGTTGTTTCATATTGAAGCCTTTTATTTATATCTCTCAATCTTATCTTTTGCATGTAGATGATCAGTATTTCTGTTAGGAGTGATTGCATTGTTAGTGCTTCTTCAGTGTAAGTTTCTGGCACTATTGTGAAAACCCAATTTCTTTTATTCACAGAGATTTATTTCTTGGATCTGTATTATGTCCAATCAATCTGTGAGTCAGTCTTTGTAGCACCGTCCTATTTTGGTTACTGCTATGGCTCTACACTTTGCCTCTAAGGTAGTAACTGCTTTGCCTCCAGCTTCATTGTGTTCTTATTTTAATCCAAAGCCTGTTTTCAATAATAAGATGTCTTTATAGATTTTTTATTAATTGAAGAATTTACAATTTTTACTCATTTCGATGCTATGTTACTACTTAAAATCAATGTATTAAAGTTACTTTAGTTAGTAGAGAACATTTACTACAGGAATATATACTTTCCCCTTATGTAACCTACTGGTTGCTAAGCCCTGATTTTGCATGAAAGCTGTGATTTCAAAGACAACTGATCTATACAATGGACATAATCAACTCCAGGAATACTAAGTCCTCGTGTGCCTTTGAATTGCAATGGTGATCTCTTTGACTTTTGCTCTTGCCCCAGGAGCTCTACAGTGCCCATGTTCCACTAGTCCTTGGCCTTCTCCCAGAAATGTGTTCCACTGTCATGACAGAGAGTGAGCTGAAGGACTCAGGAACAGTATTCAGTGTTCCAATCATTAGGAAAAATGCAAGCAGATGGAGCAGGGAAATAATATCGTCTACTAATTATCCAAATGGATGAGCTCAAAGAAGTCTACATTCTCCCAAGAGAGCCAAAGGGTCACATATATCTGGCCAACGCTGGCCAAACTGACTGCTTACATAAAGCACAGGTCCTGAATCTATTCTCCTCTTGGACACATCTGAGGCTTCTGTGGAGAACTCTTAACAGTTTCCTTTCTCTTTCCTTTACCTCTTTTGCATCTCATTGATATGTTTCTTCAATAGCATTAAATGTTAGAAAAACAACATTCTGAAATGCAAATCTCTTTTCCTAAACATAGATGCTTAGATGAATATTTAAGTGTCCCTGTCTTTTCAAAACAGATTATGATTTTTTTTTTTTTGCTGCATTCTTTTTCTCGTAAATAAGGCATGGAAACATTGGTGATGAATTTCCCAGACCATCAGCTCCCCATTCTTCTCCTCATGCTTTATCTCTCTCTCTAAAACATTTTCTTTAGCCGGGCGATGGTGGCGCACACCTTTAATCCCAGCACTCGGGAGGCAGAGGCAGGCGGATCTCTGTGAGTTCGAGACCAGCCTGGTCTACAGAGCTAGTTCCAGGACAGGCTCCAAAGCCACAGAGAAACCCTGTCTCGAAAAACCAAAAAAAAAAAAAACAAAAAAAACAAAATTTTCTTTTCCATCTTCAGACCTCGTATCCAGAGCTTCAGTAAAGCATTGATGGTGCCTTGCTTACAAGTGTAATTTGTGCACCAGCCTGTTTGTGCCACTCTGTTTATCAGCTTTTAGTTGCCCTCTTAGCCCTCCACAGATGTCTCCCCAGTCTGTGCGAATGCTTATGGAAGACAGGCAGAAACTGCAGGGTAAATGCATCACCCCAACAGCTCAAAGGACAGGACCTATTGAAGGCAGGTCAATAACGTCAAACTTACATGTAAAGCAAGCACATTGTCTACTGCAGCTCCTTCCAGGTTGAGTCCTTATATTGCAAATTTTACACATTTGCAGAAGACGTGTCAGTTCCCTATCTTATGTTTTCCACACTTCATTGAACATCTCAAAGGCCCTAGCATTACCTCTCCCTCACACCATTACCTCTAGCCAAATGAGCTGCATCTGAGGTTCATGTGCCTCATCTTCCAAGAAATAGTCCATTCCTCTGCCTGCCACAGGACCCCTTGCCTTTTTAAACTCCCATGAAGCTCCTTCTGCTAAGAGGAATAATGTGATCTATAATATCAGATGAAGTGAGACACTCCATCTCAGATGGTGTTCTAGTCCTTTCTCAATAACCCACGGCTGTCAAAATCAAATTTGCTAGCAACTATCTAAGAAGCAATAAATAATAAACGTGAATTGATTGAGAATTCTGTTTCTATTATTGGGCAGCTGCTTTTGGTTAAAAGAAGTTGCCTCAGTGTAGAAAGAGGCTCAATCTACTTCATTTTGCATTGCAAAAATACTGTTTGATGATTTACACTACTAAAAATAACTATATCAAAATATGTATCAGGCATTGAGGAAAATTACAAACAAGAAATAAAATGTTGGCATACAAATGAGGAGATAACTCAATCCACAGAGTAAATTTTACTATGCCAATAAGTCTTTTCAAACTTTTCCTGTTGTTGTGTCTTGATACGTTAGGGGGTCTAAGATTGTAGACTTACAAAGGGCCATGCAGAACTAATTAAATTACTTTATTGAACTATTGTTCTTAACTTTTGTTCATAGATTATTTAAACTACAATTTACTGTTTTTTGTTTGTTTTTGCTTTTAAGAAAAAGATATTACAACAACACAGATAGCTAGTTTTTCTTCGGTGTAAATATGAACACAACTAATAGTTTTCAGACACTAAACTGTAATGCAGTTTGGTCTGTATATAATAACAATGACAACAACAACACACACATACCTTAAGGAGAAAAAACAATGCTTTCTGTAGTATGGGCCACTGTGTCTACTACGGTGACAAAAATTAAAGCAGATAATCTTACATTAGAATGCTATAGTACTATAAGAATTCTAGAACATTACTACTATTCAAATTCTGGCAAAAATATTAAAACACCTTACAAGTGGATAAGAGTCTGTATATTCTTTTGATTACATTGTCAGATTTAGTCAGAAAATGCAGGGTTCACGCAAAAGAGTTATATGAGCAGAGGTTTATGGAGAGAGTATAACCAAAATGTGACAGCTCTGTGTAGGAGGAATGCTTCTTATTTGTTCCTGGCTGCTCAGCCCTGAAATAATCGCACAGAAACCATATTATTTAAACCACTGCTTGGCCCATTAGCCCTAACTTCTTATTGGCTAACTCTTACATCTTAATTTAACCCATCTCCATTAATCTGTGTATCACTACAAGGTTGTGGCTTATCAGGAAAGTTCCAGCACATCTGTCTCCACTGGAAGATCCATGGCTTCTCCCTGACTCCACCTTTCTTTCTCCCAGCATTCAGTTTAGTTTTCTCCACCTAGCTCTGTTTCCCTATAGCTCTGTTATAGGCCCAAAGCAGTTTCTTTATTAACCAATGGTAATCACAGCATACAGAGGAAAATCCCAAATCACCTCCCCTTTTCTGTTTAAATAAAAAGAAAGGTTTTAATTTTAACATAGTAAAATTACATATAACAAATTAGGTATCAAAAAAGAATTACAGTTACAATATTTATATCTACTTTATCTTTTATCATGACTAAGGAAAACTATAACTACAAATTCTTCAACTCCATCAAAGACTCCAGAAGGATATAATATTACCTAAGTAAACAGGAAGGGCATTGTAAGCAACTTCCAAAACACTAGAATTGACAGAGACATCTTGCTGCCTGGACAGTCATTCAAATTTCTACTGTACTATTGGGGCATCCATCTTTAGCCTATAGGCCCATAATATCCAGCAGACTTTTCCATGAAGCAGGAAATTTCAAAGACAGTTTCACCTATATTGGCAGTTTTTAGTCACTTTCTTCTGTGTCCTGCAAATGTGTAGCACACTCTTTCAAAGCAGGAACCTTGAAGTATGGCTCTCACTTTTAGGCAAGTTCAGCAGTCATTTCTCTGTGGGTCCTGCATGTCCAGTTCTTTAAGCAGTTCAGGCAAGAGCAGTTCCTTTCCCAAATGTTTAACTCCATAAAAAGCCTCTTCAATTTCTATCTTCTTCTTGAAGTAATTGGTGCTGCCAGGAGCATATGTGTCTCATTGTCATGAAAAGTCCTAAGTTCTTAAAACATTTTAAGTGACATATTCTGAGGGTCTTTGATAGATTTGAAGAATACCTGTCTAACTTAAATATATTTCTATATATCTAGAAAACCTAAATAACATGACTACAAGCTTGACTTATCATAGCTGACTATCTATTAACCTATATTTCTCAATTAAACATTATGTTTTAAAATGAGTTGCACAATCTTAATACCTTAATCAAGAGCAGAAATATATACATACAAAATGATCTTAAATTTGTATCAATAAAACAAGATCCATACCAATGCAAACCTCTATAGCATATCTCCCTTTAAATATAAAGAAACATTTATAAACTGTATTTGGGAATTTGGGCATAATTCTCTAGACTACTTCCTCCTGATTGGGGGCACTGTTAATCAGGTCTTTCATGGTGTGTCCTGTGTGCTAGATTCATCTCAGTCAGCTATTGGGTGAAGTAATTTTTGGGAAGTTTTCACGGCAACCTTTCAGGGGGTCTTGGTCCACCAAAGAAAATAAGTTTAGAATGAATCAACAGGTTTTCGTCCTCTGTAGAAACAAAAGAAGACCCACTTGTCCAAAGCAACATATCCTTAGTTCCAAATTTTGAAATCAAGATATTTTAAGATATATATGCTTGTTTAGCTTAACAATCCATACAATGAAATGTCTGTACTTAGCTCATTCACATTCAAAAAATTTAAAGAAAACACAATAATATACCTAATCCAGACTCTGTGTATTCTCCACCTTTATATGGCTCATTTTTCTTTACTCCTTTTATCTATGACTGTCTTTACTCTGTCTCTTTAAAGACTTTGTTTTATATTTTTAAATGATTTACTTTTTTTCTAATTTTCTATACTCTTTTTATTCTCTCTCCCAAACCTATATACATTTATCTAACACTGTGACCCATTTAGAGGTCTTTTATGTCTGAATCTGTCATATTATGTATCTGTAATTCTTTACTGTACAGGAATGCTTCTTAAAACGCTTAGTGCATCTTAAAAACATATGCTGTGGCATTGTTAGTATATATATAGTACTTCCTGCTTGCTCTGCACAGTCCAACATGGTGGAAGTCTGTTCAATGCCTCTTCAAGCCATGCACATTAATTGCCTTAGTTCCGTATATGCAGAGGTTCTCTGTAGAGCCAGTAAACAGTTTGTAACATGCTGCTTACAAACATCATTTAAATGTTGGTCTCCTGAATGAGCCAGAGGTTGCACTGACAGCAAGGCCCAGAAAGATGCTTTTAAAGACATACAGCTTTTTTCCCTGCTACTGCTGAGTCATTAAACTGCTCTTAAAGGAGAAGTAGCATGTTATCAGAAAACAGCAAGAAGTTGTGTTAAACTCTGTATTTTTGTGTCTAGAATTCCTTTTCAAATTCTCTCAGATGTTACATGGATTTAGTCCACCATGTTGGTATGTAAAATTTGTTGCAATGAAGAGCTGCTTTTCGGTTCCTGGCTACTCTGCCATAAAATAAGCACACAGAAACTATATTAGTCAAATCACTGCTTAGCCCATTAACTCTAGTTTCTTATTGGCTAACTCTTACATCTTAATTTAACTCATTTCCATTAATCTGTGCATCACTATGAGGTCGTGGCCTACCAGCAAAGTATTAGCTCCATTGCTTCTCTCTGACTCTGTGCTTCTTTTTCCCAGCATTCAGTTCAGTTTTCCCAGCCTAGCTAATTTCTACGTTGCTATAGGCCAAGCTAGTTTATTTATTATTGTTCAATCAAAACAACACATAGACAGAAAGACCTCCCAAATCAGTAACTCTCATGGCCATAGTGGTGTATGTATAGAAAAGGTTATTTTAATTTGTTCATGTAAACTTTTATTTGAATTTTATCATAAGAAATTTTGGAAAATTTCCTTTGATGATCCTGAAAAAGTAGATCTGTATTATTTAATCATCTCTTGGTAAATAAAGCAAGTGATCTTTTTAGTATATGATAACTTGTTTTCCTAAATAAGGACTAATAAGAGCAGTAATTTTTGAAAGGCCAAAAAGTAGTGTCAATACTGTAAAACATCAGAAAATAATAACACAAATTCTAAGTGCTCTAAATAATATGAGAATAAATAGTCATTGTATTTTCAAGAAATTATAAGAGAAATAAAAATGACATCAGAGTATAAATATTAATTGAACACGGATAGTCAGGAAGTAATGATGGACAGCTTGATTTATGCACAATGAAGTTTTGGTAACATTTTTGAAAGAGTAATAAAACCTTAAAATTAATAACAAAATTATTACTATGTATTTTCATTGGGTAAAAAAGAAATCATTAAGATGAATGATTTTTTTTTAATTTCTTATTTTCCAGAATATTCTTATGAAGAATTTGAATTTGAATTGCCATTTGATGTGTGATTTCCCTCTGTATGCTTTGATTACTATTAATGTATAAAGAAACTGTTTTGGACCTATAGCATGGCAGAATTTAGGTAGGTGGGGAAGACTAAACTGAATGCTAGGAAAAAAAGGGTGGAGTCAAAGAGAAGTCATGGAATTGTTGCTGGAGACAAATGTGCTGAAACTTTGCTGGTAGGCTGATGGGGAGCCTTGTTAGCCAATCATCTTTACGAGGTGGGTTTTAGTTAAGGCGTGGTTTTCTGGGACCCAAGGAAAAACCTGCGTGCTGCCCAGGTGCTTTCTCTTTGTCTTTTTCTCTCATGTCCTGTTTTATTAGTTTTTCCCTTGGAATAAATAACATATAATTTCTTTTATCCTTAGCTCTTCTGGTTATTTCAACAGTAGGCCACAACCTCATGGTGATGCACAGATTAATGGAAATAGGTTAAACTAAGATGTAGGAGTTAGCAAATAAGAAGCTATAGCTAATGGGACAAGCAGTGATATAATTAATACAGTTTCTGTGTGATCATTTCAGCTCTAAGCAGCCAGGAACCAACCAGCAGCATCTAACAACAGCTGTTATCTATAAGTAGAGAGTAACTTCCTTTCATAAGTAGCCACTGACATACTGGTCCTAAATAATTCTCTAAAATGATTAGGCATTTTTCATTACTTTTAAAGATTAAAATAGTCTGTGCACTTTTAGAAATAGGAACTGTGAGCAGAGTTATAATGTCAATGAACAATCCATTGGGGAATACATTGGGAAGAGAATACATTTTCATGAATGAAAAGGAACGTGCAGCTAGACTCTGGAAATAAGAAAATCATAATTGTTTCTTTGGGGGGTTATGCTGGTCCAAAAAAAAGTCATTGGAATACATCTTTGCATGTGAAAGAAAGTGCTATCAAACTCTGGAAATTTTCAGTGAAAAGATAAAAAACAAATGGCTCATTTTCTACCTGTTATCCCACAGTTACTCTCTTATTTTCATATGCTTCCTTCAGGTTATGTTTCTTTTTTATTAATTCTTCCTTCCTCCTTTCTTTTCTCCTTCATTTTTTTCTACTACCCCACTTTCTCCCTGCCTCTTCTCCCATTTTGCAAACTGTCATTTAGTATCAATTTTACTCATTTCTTTCTCTTCATTAAAAATGAAATTTCAATTGACATTTTTATGACTATCCATTCATTACAAACAATTAAGTCAAAATTATTTGAAGAGAAATGACCTTCTTATTCTTCATACCTGATTAAGTTTGATCAACTCAATATAAGTAAGAACTTAAAGATATTATGAAAGGAGTCCTGGAGTCAGCCAGATTGTTTTCTCATTGATTTTGTTGATGTAGCCTTCTTTCTACTATTTGGGGCAACTATGAAAAAAAGCACAGGCTAACAGTTGAGGCACCAGATTCCAGGGTTACATGACTTAGGTTTTATCTCTAGCTTCTAATTTAGCAGGTATACCAGTTAGTTTTAACTTTCATCTTGACAATGTCAAGTTGACAATGGCAATGACAATGTCAAGATGTACATGAGATGGCAAGCTCAACTGAGGAATTGCCTATACCAAACAGTCTATAGGAATATTTTGGAGGGATTGGTGCATTTGTTAATTGTTGTGAGCAGACATGGAAAACTGTGGACAGTGCCACCTCCATAGTTTGTCCCTGACTTCATAAAAATTCATCTCTGCATGAGCCTGAGACCGAGTGAGTCAGCAAACAGCATTATCCATGTTTTTTTTTTTCTTAAGTCTCTGCCTTGAGTTCCTGCCATGATTTTTCACAGGGATGGACTGTGACCTGGAAGTGGAAGTCAAATAAACCCCTTCTTGCCATAAATTGATTTTTGTCACAGTGTTTGACAAGGGCAAACAGAATGGAGTCTGGAATACTGAGTTTTACTGACTTTCAACAAGTTAACTAGACACATTCACGGTACCCCTATTCTTTTGTTTATAATGGAATGAAGTACTTCCTATGAAAAATATGATGAGCTAATGTAATTAAGACTCTGAGTGGTTCCTACAAGGGCTGAAGAAGCCTGCTGAATAATAAATCAAACTCCCTTACTTCCTGGAACTTAGCCAGGTAGAAAATAGTTCTGAGTAGTCAAACTAGAAGGCACTAATTATTGTAAATTACAAGTTCAAGAATGAGACTATAACAAAAGTGCTAATGAAATCACATTGGGGTTTACTTCACTGGAATTCTGAACCTATTTCTGTTCATTAGTTCTTGAAGTAGTCACTGCCCTAAGCACAAACATCTACCCTCTGAGTCATTTGATGCACACATGTCTAGGCATTCTAAAGTATTGAGAATCGTTCAAGAGATAAATGGTTTTGGAAATGTATAAGGAAAAGAAGATTGAATTAAACATAGTTGTAGACATCAGGGTGATGAGCAGACAACCCCCAATGTATAATGCCATCATATATTCCTGCTTTTTACCTTCTTACTTCAGTTATTCTCCTCTCTCTCTCTCTCTCTCTCTCTCTCTCTCTCTCTCTCTCTCTCTCCTTCTCTCTCTGTGTGTATGTGTGTGTGTGTGTGTGTGTATGTGTGTGTCTGTCTGTCTGTCTCTCTTGCTCTTCTAAGAGCTAATATGGTGTCTTTACCATAATGGTAGTGAAAATATAATAAAACAGTAAGTTCGAATTAAACAATATGCATTTATCTATCTTAATGTTTGGTTTAGCAAACACAAAATGAAATTGTCAGAATCTAACGCCCTTCTAGTCCTGTGAGCATTTGAAGTCAAGTCATTTGAGGCAATGGTCCTAGCAAAGCAAAACATGACTCAATTTCTATGACTAACACTATTGCAGTCTTCTCAAGTCACATGTAATGCTGATTAGAATTACATAGATTTAAAAACGATACTAGAATTTTATTTTCAATCCCCATTTACTACCATAGATTTACTTTTGGTGAATTCAGTATACTTTAGTAGCATCCAGAAATTGGTTTGATTTCATCCTAAAACTGATATGAACCTCACAATCGGTGACTATCACCTATATCACAAACAACACCACATACCAGGAAGTTTATAAGTACAAACACGCTTTACCATTTTGTGATCATAAATAGTCTCTTCTACAGTCCACTAAATATACACTATATTTGGAAACATATTCTCGAAGAATAATACACCTGTATGAACTGAAAATAAATTCAGTGTTACAGCTTGGTGACGTCTCACAGTGTGATGGACGCAGGAAGACACTGATACGAAATCATGGAAAGAGTTGGTAGCTGAATTATGAAGATGACTAAAGTTTTAACATCCCTAGCCTTGGCTTTTTGAGATGCTTTCTGTGGAGTAAAGACATCCTGTCTGTAACTGGAGTTCTAGTATGTACTCTAGAGACTGCACATGAGTTAACCTCATTTCCATATTTCTATACTAGCAATCTGGTGCAATCTATAATACAGAGTAGCTTCATTGAACACTTAACCAAATATGACCTATTGCAGCAAAAGTAATAGAGGCCCTGACCACGGATGTTATGCCTGACTACTCAACTAAGTGACACAGCTTCGCTCATGTTGCGTTCGATTCTTATTCTTATACATCAAGAGAAACACGAAAGCTGGAAGAGAAACTGACTTTTAGACTCAGGATTGGATTAGTTAGTGTTTTCCTTTAAATTTTGTATCTGCATGGAACACATATTTTTCCTTTGTTAAGATTGCACAGTTCTAGTAACAAAGAATAATAGGTTATGGTAGTTTAACACACACTGGAAGAATATTTTAAAAGTAAAGCCAAAAGTTAGAAGTCAAAGAACAAGTGTGGAGGATTTTCTTTTGATCTTCCTCATTTGTCTCCCTCTTTGCCTTGAAGGTACTTTTCTTCTTCACACTGTGTTCCCTCTTAGACATTAGATATTTTGATCTAGAACCCACCTTAACTCATCCGAAGGCAGCTATTCCTTCAAAGTTTCTGTCTCCAAATGCCTGCTTATATATTCCTAACTATTGGGCTTTCATTAGCAGTATACAGAACATCTGGGAAAATAGTTTAATAGATAAAGTAATTCCCACACATGTGAAAGGAATTAAGTTTGATTGTTAGCATCTATGGAAAAAAAAGTAGTTTATAAATCATTATGCAAGCTTACAAAAATGAATTCAGATTTCGTGGCACTTTCTTGTAATCCTAGCACTGTGAAGGCAAAAGCATGAAGATTCATGGGGCTCACTGGCAAGTACACACAACTACTTGGTGAGTCCCTCACAAAACCAAGCACAACATGATCATATAACCACACACATGTGCACCCGTACACATAAACATAGAAACGTATGTGCAATCAATCTCATCCACATATCTATAGGTTCATGGCTTGTTTTTCTAGTGTACAACTAGAAATACCCTCTGTATGCATTTTTTTAAATATGCAATGTATTTTATTTGGTATAAACAGTATACTATTCCTCAAATTTATTCATTTTGTCCAATCAAGCAACTTTAATAAATAAATTATCCTCCATGTCCCATCTTAATCTACCTTTTGGCAAATGGCAGACTTATCAACTTGTATGGTGTTGATTTCTTTCATTTTCTGTTTGTTGGTATATTTCCATTGTGAATAGCACTGGGCTATACAAAATATCTTTCCAGTATATTGTACATTTTGACAAGATCAAACCCATATTCTTTCCTTTTCTCCTCCCTTCAAGCTAGTCTCCTTGCTTCTGTCAATCTCCCTTTCATTTTCATGATATTTGAGTATAAATTGATTGATTCATCATATAAAATATAGTAGCAAAAAATGTGAAATTTGTCTTGAGTCTGGCTTCCTTGTTTCAATATGATTATATCAAGTTCTACCATTTTTTCCAGAAAATGCCATATTTTTATCATTTTTAGCCAAATGCATCTTAACTGTTTACATATACTACATTTTTATTTATTCTCTTTTCTGGAAACCTGGCTAATGTGTTAATATGGCTGTGAGTCATTATACAATAAATGAGGATAAACAATTATCTCTTTGTATACATTGACTTGGATTGGGGGTATGTACCCAGAATTGATTGACATGTCATTTGATATTTCTAATTACTTTTGAGGTGTCTCTCCACTGAATTCATAATGTTCTAAATAATTTGCATCCCTACTGTAAAAAGAAAAATTTCCTTTTTTTTCAGTAGTCTCACCAGAATTTGTTATTTATTTTTTGTTTGTTTCTGGTATTGTTTTTGTTTATTGTTTTTTATTATTTTAGACTCTCTTGCCTGGATGTGATGAAGTTTGTTTAGTTTTACACCTTTTTTTAACAGAGTGAAATATTTTGAACACTAATTGTACATTGAATTTCACCTTTTGACAATCTAGCCATTTCATTAGCCAATTTATTTATTGGATTGTTTGACATTTTTCAAATCTTGCTTGTTTTGGGTCCTCTTATAAGTAAAATCATGTGGTTAGTATGTTTGTTCATCATATATTTCAGCATAACACAGTTTTTTAAATCAATGTTCATTCCAAATATTTCATTTGTCTCTACTCATTTGTATCAGTTCAGCAATGAAGAAGCATTCCTCTTTCTCTCTTCCCTTACAAACTCTTGTTGTCCATTATAATTTTATTAGAAACTATTCTAATAGATATGAGATGACTTTTCATTTAATGTGCTTTTCCCTGAAGGTTAGTAACACTCAACATCTGTGTTCATTTTATTCATAAACCCTTATATCTCTTTTGAGAAATATATGTTCATATGCATTTTCTATTTTAAAATCAAATTGTTATCTTACTAATTAGTTGATTTCATGATACATTTCAGATTCTATGTGTACTGTTTGTAAATATATATATATATATACATTTAGTAGGTTGTCTGATGGAGGAAGGTCATTGGTTAAAAAAATAAAGAAACTGCTTGGCCCTCCTAGATTAGAACATAGGTGGGTGGAGTAAACAGAACAGAATGCTGGGAGAAAGAGGAAGTGAGCTCAGACTAGATAGCTCTCCTCTCTGGGGCAGATGCAGTGAAGCTCCGACCCAGGATGGACGTAGGCTAGAATCTTCCAGGTAAGCGCACCTTGGGGTGCTACACACATTATTAGAAATGGGCTAGTCCAGGTGTGAGAGTTAGCCGAGAAGAGGCTAGATATAATGGGCCACGCAGTGTTTAAAAGAATACAGTTTGTGTGTTGTTATTTCAGGGCAAAAGCTAGCCAGGCGACCAGAAGCTGGGGCAGCAAGAACACAGCCCACAGCTCCCACTACAGAATGGGCCCGAAGGCAGAGGCAGGCGGATCTCTGTGAGTTCGAGACCAGCCTGGTCTACAGAACTAGTTCCAGGACAGGCTCCAAAACCACAAAGAAACCCTGTCTCGAAAAAAAAGAAAAAAAGAAAAAAGAAAAAAACAAAAAACAAAAACCAGAATGGCGCCGGACGTGGTAGCAACAATTTCTTGGGTCTGCTCTGATTGTCTAGAGGCAAGCAAGTGCTCTCATATAAGAGAGGCTTCCTGACTCAGCTTTAGCTGCAAAAACTTGCAGCTCTCTTAAGAGGTCCTGCCACGAAACACTTAAAATGGTGTTGGTGAAAAGCTGAAGGCATGCTTTTCGGTTTTCAGCCATAGCAGGAAAAAAGTTGTGCTGTTTTAAAATGCTAGCTTTCTGGGCTGTCCTGCCAGGGCAAACTCTGACTCAGGCAGACAGTCTGAACGAGTGTGGTCTGTGAGCAGAAGGCTGCAGCTTACTTGCTGGCAGGGACTTTGAAACCCCACAGAGTTGTGGCAATAAAAATGGCTCCAGTAGTACCTCAGCCATGAGGCTGGAAAGCTAAGGAATGGGCTGGATCCAGCCGCCAAAGCCACGGCTTTAGTCCTACCAATATTGCTTGGTAAATTAAAGATCATGTGGTCACAAAAAGAGAGATATTCAGTAAAAGAAAGATTCAAAGTTGAAGAAAACGTTTAAATGATTTACAGTATGTTAAAAATATATGCAGGCTAAAAGTTAAAGTTCTTAAAAGTAAAAAAAGGAAGAAAGAGAGTAGTTGGATGTGGTAGTACACACCTTTAATCCCAACACTTGGGAGGCAGAGGTAGATTGACCTTGGAGTAGAACTCTGTGACTTCAAGGTGTGGTAGCACACAACTTTAATCCCAATGCCTGGGAGGCAGAGACAGACAGAGCTCTGAGAGTTCAAGGACAGCCTGGTCGACAGAGTTATTCCAGGTCAGAGATATACAGAGAACTTGTCTCAAAAAACAAAAAATGAAAGTAAAAATAAAAGAAATAGAGGTTAAAATAAAGTTGCACAATGAGAATCTTGATACTATATGCTATTATGCTCTGAATTGTTTGAATGCTGAGGAAGGAGCAACAGATGCTAAAAGATATTTGTTTATAAATGCTACTGAAGTAATCCAACATAGATATTTTGAAAATACCTTGACTTCAGAATTTGGATCTAAGGATATGATACTTTGGAAAAGAGTTTCTTCTTTTGTTTTCGCAGAGGATGAGACCTTATCGATTGTTTCTATTCCAATATGATATGATAGACCATGCCCTCCTGAAAGGTTACTGTGAACACCTTCAAAAAATTATTTCACTTAACTGCTGACTGAGATGAACCTAGCACACAGGTTATACCATAAAAGACCTAAATAACAGCGCCCCCATTCAGCAGGAAGCAGTTTGGAGAGAAATAACTGAGCCCATATTCCCAATTTTTTTTTTTTTTTTTTTTTTTTGGTTTTTCGAGACAGAGTTTCTCTGTGGTTTTGGAGCCTGTCCTGGAACTAGCTCTTGTAGACCAGGCTGGTCTCGAACTCACAGAGATCAGCCTGCCTCTGCCTCCTAAGTGCTGGGATTAAAGGCGTGTGCCACCACCGCCCGGCTTTCAATATTGTTTATAAATGTTCTTTTACATTTAAAGTTGGATATGATATAGATATGAATAATTTGCATTGGTATGGATTTGACTTTATTGATATAAATTTAAGGTCAATTTTGTTATTTGTATATGTATTTTTGATATTGATTAAGGTATTGTGATTGTGTAGTTCATGTAAAAATGTAATGTATATAGGTTGTTAATGGATGATTATCAATAATAGTCAAGTTTGTAGTTATGTTAGTTAGATTTTCTAGATGTACATAGATATATTTTAGATATTCATTCTTCATACCTTTCAAAGACTATGGAATATGCTATTTAATGTTTTAATAACTTAGGACTTTTCATGACAATGAGACACTCTACTCCTGGCAGCACCAATCTACTTCAAGAAGAAGATGGGCATCGAAGAGGATCCTTAAGGAGTTTGATAGCCATTTGGGCAAGAAACTGTTCTTGCCTGGACTGTTGCATAAACTGGACACAAAGAACCCGCAGAGAGAGGACTGCTGAACTTGCCTAAAGGTGAGATGATCTTTTGGGGTTCCTGATTCATGAAAGAGTCTGTGAGACATTCTGCAGGACACAGCAGATAGTGACTGAACTGCCTTTGAAATTTCCTGCTTCATGGAAATGTCTTCTGGAAACTATGGGCCTGTAGGCCGAAGATGGATTCCCCAACAGTACAGAGAAACTTTGGGTGACTGTCCAGGCAGCGAGATGTCTCTGTCATTTCTAGAGTTTGAAAGTTGCTTATTTCTTGTTTGCTTAGGTAATATTGTATCTTTCTGGAGTCTTTGATGGAGTTGAAGAATAGTTAGTTATAGTTATAGTTTTCCTTAGTTATTATAAAGATAAAATCGATGTAAATATTGTAATTTTTACTTGATAACTGTTTTGTTATACGTATTTTTGCTATGTTAAGTTTAAAGCCTTCCCTTTGTTTTTGTTTAAACAGAAAAAGGGGAAATGATGGAGGAAGGTCATTGGTTAAAAAATAAAGAAACT
This sequence comes from Chionomys nivalis, assembly GCF_950005125.1. Classification (NCBI taxonomy): domain Eukaryota; kingdom Metazoa; phylum Chordata; class Mammalia; order Rodentia; family Cricetidae; genus Chionomys; species Chionomys nivalis. Next base: position 158,138,610 of record NC_080086.1, on the reverse strand, counting down.
GCTTGGCCCTCATAGGTTAGAACGTAGGTGGGTGGAGTAAACAGAACAGAATGCTGGGAGGAAGAGGAAGTGAGCTCAGACTCAATAGCTCTCCTCTCTGAGGCAGATGTGATGAAGCTCTGACCCAGGATGGACGTAGGCTAGAATCTTCCAGGTAAGCGCACTTTGGGGTGCTACACACATTATTAGAAATGGGCTAGTCCAGGTGCGAGAGTTAACCAAGAAGAGGCTAGATATGATGGGCCAAGAAGTGTTTAAAAGAATACAGTTTGTGTGTTGTTATTTCGGGGCATCAGCTAGCCAAGCAAACAGGAGCTGGGGTGGCAGGAACACAGCCCGTAGCTCCCACAACAGTTGTCTATACATTTCATTGTTTTCTTAGCTTAAAGTTGCTATGATTATCTTCACACCCTTAGGAATGAAAAGAGATGACCATTTAAGGGCTTACTACAGACTTATTTTTCACTGATAAACATTTACATGTATTCAATAGTTATGGGAGTGCTGTAATTGGATTGGGAGAAGAAAGCTTATGAAGCATATGCTGATAAATGTTCTGTTGCAATAACTTCAGTTGAGTTCATCTCAACTTAGACATTTTGTTCCAGAAAAAGATACTATGTTTTTCTTCCACACCATCTCCTGCACAACTGTCGAATCTCTGCCACCTCTACATTCCTTCCCTTCTCCTTTAACTCCAAAATCCTGTGGCCTTCTAAGATTCAATTCTTCCATACACCTTCTTCTTACTTCTCATATTCTTCTCTGACAATTATGTCCTCTTCTCTGTATCTAGTCACTGTCTTTTATTTTATCTTACTTCCAAAATTAACCAAAGATGTCAAAAATTCTTCAGTGTACAATAGTGAGCTTTACTCTAAATTTTCTTAGTTTTCCTTATTTCAGTAATCGATACTGATATCGATTATATCCTTACAATCCAGATACAAAATTAAATGTAAACTCATAAGAACATTTGTGTAACAACCATATATGATTTCCCTTGTTCCAGTTCAATCAAGCAGACAGTCCTGAAACACTAGGTCCAAAATTTGACCCAAAGCATTTGTATTTCTCCAGCTCTACTAGAATCAGAGTAGTTGAAACCAACATTGTCTCTGAATTAGTTAATAGATTTCCATTTGTTTTTGATACATCATGTTTTGATATGGCTTCTATGTTCTCCAAAGACCCCAAGATCTGCTACATGGTCCTTAATGTCTACACAAAGAAGCTATTGGTGCCATACTGACACTTAACTAACCTTCTTATATATTACAGATTCTCCCTGGAAATCATCATTATTGCTTCTTTCTTGTTCATTGCATGTTAGCCAGAGAATCACTTCCATACACTTATGTTAATCAACATATGAAAACACTCTAGGCTCTAGATCTGTAATATACTCTTTAATAATTTATTGACCACTGTGAAATGTTAATCCCTAACCTATAATTATGCAAATATTACCAGACTGTCTTTATTCCTTGTGCTCTATAGACACACATACAGGAATTTCTACTATATGGTAAGTCATTAAGTTAGAGTAGAAAGAAATATATGAATATGAAATATTTGTACTATTTAAGTTTTGATTTTCTTATCATTAAAAAATCAGTGGAAAGAGTAATAGTACTTAAAGAAAGAAATCATGTTGATTTGCAAGTGTTTCATGAACTCTCTAAGACTACAAAAGATAGTTGTTGAAAACTTAGAAAATAGGACAGTGAGGTGACTCATTGTGTGCAAGTCAGGTGACCCAAATCCAATCCTTATGATGCCATGGTGGAATGGAAGAACAAACTCCCGAATGTTGTCTGATGGTCTCTATATTCCAGCTCTAGCAGCATACAAACCCCACTTACTACCCCCCCACAAACATACACACACAAACACACACACTAATAAATAATGTGAAATAGTCTTAGACTGAAAATTATAGAACATTCTTCATAGTATCAGTTCTACAACATTCTTTTTTGTTTTGTTTTGTTTTTTTTTTGTTTTTGTTTTTTCGAGACAGAGTTTCTCTGTGGTTTTGGAGCCTGTCCTGGAACTAGCTCTTGTAGACCAGGCTGGTCTCGAACTCACAGAGATCCGCCTGCCTCTGCCTCCCAAGTGCTGGGATTAAAGGCGTGCGCCACCATGTAAACACCTAGTGAGGGAATAAAAATACAGCTTAAAGTGCAGTTAGATAGAATTTGTCATTTCAATGATACATAGTGTAAAAGTAATTCTTAGTAGTGCTATTTATTCAATAAAATTATTTTCTAAATTGTATTGTATTTTGGGAATTTTGAACAAAAAATTTTTCTTTGAATACAAAAGTTGAGTATTTGAGTATTTGGCTACGTTATCACGGTGTGGGAGGCTGTTATGCTAGAGATTATAGAAAGAGAGGGAATAACAATTTGAATGGACAAAAGCTCAATGATGCTTTTCTTATTCGCTGGAATTATATTTCAAAATAGTCATGAATTTGACAGTCTTTTGTGTTAGAACTTATAAGAAAAATCTCCTTATTTCTTTATAACTCCTAATATTAATGTTTTCAGCTTGTCCTAAATCTAATTTTCTGCTTTCATTCTTTTATCCATGCATATAACACACCCTCATACACCACACACATGCATGCATACAAACATACACACATACATACAGAGAATAAATAAATGACAATGTAATAATTTTTAGATAAATTTCACTCCAGTGAGTTCAATTCCATTGATTTTTACATATGCAATGTTACAGGTACTATGAACATAAGCTGATGACCTAAATTAAAAATTAAAATTTCAGAGCATAGCCTTTACATTCCATTCCTGAGCTGGTGTTATTTTGCCATTACTATTTTTGACTATTAAGGTTTTTATTATATAGTAAAAAATGGAGTATTGTTGTTGTAATAAGAGTGGTGGCGTTGCGTCCCCGGCACCCAGCCGCCCGCATGGCTAGCTTATGCCCTGAAATAATTGCACGGAATCTGTATTCTTTTAATCACTGCCTGGCCCATTAGCTCCAGCCTCTTATTGGCTAACTCTTACATATTGATCTAACCCATTTCTAATATTCTGTGTAGTACCACGAGCTGGCTTACCAGGGAGAATCTTAACCTGCGTCTGTCTGGAGTGGGAGAATCATGGCGACTCCTTGACTTGGCTTCTTTCTCCCAGCATTCTGTTCTGTCTACTCCACCCACCTAAGGGTTGGCCTATAAATGGGCCTAGGCAGTTTCTTTATTGTTTAACCAATGACCTTCCTCCATCATTTCCCCTTTTTCTGTTTAAACAAAAAAAGGCTTTCATTTTAACATAGTAAGATTACATATAGCAAAACAGTTATCAAGCAAGAATTACAGTTACAATATTTATATCTATTTTATCTTTTATCATAACTAAGGAAAATTTTAACATAGTAAGATTACATATAGCAAAACAGTTATCAAGCAAGAATTACAGTTACAATATTTATATCTATTTTATCTTTTATCATAACTAAGGAAAACTATAACTATCTATTTATTCTTCAACTCCATCAAAGACTCCAGAAGGATATAATATTACCTAAGTAAACAAGAAGTAAGAAAACTCTCGAAATGACAGAGACATCTTGCTGCCTGGACAGTCACTCAAAGTTCCTCTGTACCGTTGGGGCATCCATCTTCGGCCTACAGGCCCATAGAATTCAGCAGACATTTCCATGAAGCAGGAAATTTCAAAGACAGTTCAGTCACTATCTACTGTGTCCTGCAGAATGTCTCGTAGACTCTTTTATAAATCAGGAACCCCGAAAAACCATCTCACCTTTAGGCAAGTTCAGCAGTCCTCTTTCTGCGGGTTCTCTGTGTCCAGTTTATGCAATAGTCCAGGCAAGAACAGTTTCTTGCCCAAGTGGCTATCAAACTCCATAAGGATCCTCTTCGATGCCCATCTTCCTCTTGAAGTAGCTTGGTGTTGCCATGAGCAGACATGTCTCATTGTCATGAAAAACCCTAAGTTATTAAAACATTTAAATGCCATATTCTGCAGTCTTTGAAAGATATGAAGAATGCCTATCTAGCTGAACTATATCTATGCACATCTAGAAAATCTAACTAACATGACTAAAAGCTTGACAATTATCGATGATTATCCATTAACAACCTATATATCCTATTTTACATTACATTTTTAAATGAACTACATAATCACAATACCTTAATCAAGATCAGAAATACATAAACATATAACAAAATTGACCTTAAAATCATACCAATGCAAATTATTCATATCTATATGAATGTAAAAGAACATTTAAATGTAAAAGAACATTTATAAACAATATTTGGGAATATGGGCGCAGTTTTTTCTCTCCAAACTGCTTCCTGCTGAATGGGGGCGCTGTTATTCAGGTCTTTCACGGTATAACCTGTGTGCCAGGTTCATCTCAGTCGGCAGTTGAGTGAAGTAATTTTCTGGAGGTGTTCACAGCAACCTTTCAGGAGGGCGTGGTCTATCATACCATATTGGGATAGACGCAATCCACAGAGTCTCATCCTCTGTGAAAACAAAAGAAGACCCTCTCCAAAGCATCATATCCTTAGACCCATATTCTGAAATCATAATACCCTTATATCCATTCTGGTTTAACTTGGCAGCCCATATAATGAAATGTCTCTCTGCACTTAGCTCCTTCACAGTCAAAAATTTTAAAGAAAACACAATAATACAAAGAATCCAGACTCTCTGTGAATTTTCCATTTTTACGTGGCTTATTTTTCTTTATTTCTTTTAATCTACAACTATCTGTACTCTGTCTCTTTAAAGACTTTACCCTTTTTTTTAAGACATTAACTTTATTCTTTATATATATTTTTTTCTCTCTCTCAAGCCTACGTACATTCATCCAACAGTGTCTGAATCAGTTCTATTGTGAATCTGTAATTTTTTTACTATCCAGGAGTACTTTGTTTTGCGCTTTTAAATCGCTAAGCGCTTAAGAATCTAAGCTGTGACATTCCTAGGTCAAAATCAGGTACTGCTTGCTTGCCCCGCCCAGTCCAACATGGCGGAGCCGCTCGTGCCTCTGATCCTTGCACATTGCACCAGTAGCATGGTGGAGCTGCTTGTGCCTCTGAGCCGCAGCACAAAATGACTTCCTTTTAGGCACACAGTGAGTCTAGTTGCCATCAAACAAATCGTAGCACTTTACTCCAAATGCTCCATTCAAAAGCTCTGTCTCCTGCAGGAGCCAGACAGAGATCGCGATGGCAGCACAGCCCAGAAAGCCGGCATTTTAAAACAGCCAGTTTTTTCCTGTTGCTGAGTCAGGACAATTTCTTTGCCGCACGCAACCCACAAACAGCAAAAAGCTTTCTTAAATTCTCTCTCTCTCCTTTTTAAGCCCTCTCAGGTTTTACGTGGAGTTCATTAGGACGCTGGGCGCCACTCTGTTGTAATATGAGCTGCGGGGCTGCATCCCCGGCACCCAGCCGCCCACATGGATAGCTTATGCCCTGAAATAATTACACGGAAACTGTATTCTTTTAATCACTGCCTGGCCCATTAGTTCCGGCCTCTTATTGGCTAGCTCTTACATATTGATCTAACCCATTTTTAATATTCTGTGTAGTACCACGAGCTGGCTTACCAGGAAAGATCTTAACCTGCATCTGTCTGGAGTGGGAGAATCATGGCGACTCACTGACTCGGCTTCTTTCTCCCAGCATTCTATCTGTTTACTCCACCCACCTAAGGGCTGGCCTATAAATGGGCCAAGGCAGTTTCTTTATTAAATGAAAGTAATTAAATGACTAAACTGTCTTTGGAATTTCCTGCTTGATGAAAATGTCTGCTGGATACTATGGGCCTGAAGGCTGAAGATGGATGCCCCAACGGTACAGAAGAACTTTGGGTGACTGTCCAGGCAGCGAAATGTTTCTGTCATTTTTAGAATTTTCTTATTTCTTGTTTACTTAGGTAATATTATATCCTTCTGGAGTCTTTGATGGAGTTGAAGAATAAATAGATAGTTATAGTTTTCCTTACTTATGATAAAAGATAAAATAGATATAAATATTGTAACTGTAATTCTTGCTTGATAACTGTTTTGCTATATGTAATCTTACTATGTTAAAATGAAAGCCTTTCTTTTTTGTTTAAACAAAAAAAGGGGAAATAATGGAGGAATTACTTTCATTTAATAAAGAAACTGCCTTGGCCCATTTATAGGCCAGCCCTTAGGTGGGTGGAGTAAACAGACAGAATGCTGGGAGAAAGAAGCCGAGTCAGTGAGTCGCCATGATTCTCCCACTCCAGACAGATGCAGGTTAAGATCTTTCCTGGTAAGCCAGCTCGTGGTACTACACAGAATATTAAAAATGGGTTAGATCAATATGTAAGAGCTAGCCAATAAGAGGCCGGAACTAATGGGCCAGGCAGTGATTAAAAGAATACAGTTTCCGTGTAATTATTTCAGGGCATAAGCTATCCATGTGGGCGGCCGGGTGCCGGGGACGCAGCCCCGCTCCTCTTATTACAACATATTGTCATCTATATATTTAAATAACTCCTATTGTAATAAATTCTTGAACAATGGAGGAAGAACAAACCATTAATGACTCTCATATAGTTTTCAGAACTGAGCTAGAACATATCTATTTTAATTATCTCTGTATCTTCTTTTACTAAGGTAAATAAGAACCCCCCCATTCCTCTCTTCCTCTTTCTCCATTCACTATTCTTCCTTTTTTCTTATACTACTGTGTCTTTAACGTCAAATAAAGGGTGGCTACTACCTTTCTCTGTTTAATTATTTCTGAAATAATCTGGAGGAGACAATAAGCTTATTAGTCGGTATGAAAAATTACACAGTCATTGAAATCTCTTTCACTTGTGATCAGAGAAAGAGGACTCAGTTGAGAAAATAGCTGTAAAAATATATTATCAAGATTATTTCATGTAAGAAATCTTGAATAAATGGCATCAGCTGCATTGTTTGATCCCAAATGTTAAACAGTTCTTCATTTAACTAAATATATCTTATGAAAGGTCCCTACTAGCACTAAGCAAAATAAATCTCTATTTATCATATTCTTCATTAAGGGTAAGGATATCTGATTAAGACCTTGAATTTTAATGCTGTTGCACGAAATATCATTCATGCTTCCAAATTTGTATTGTGAAGACAATTAAAGTTTGAGTAAAAGTTCCTTCCACAAAAAGAAATAAAAATCCAAAAACAAAGAAAGAAGACAGAAAGAAAGAAAGAAAGAAAGAAAGAAAGAAAGAAAGAAAGAAAGAAAAACAGAAAGAGAAAGGAAGAGAAAATGTCACGTATTGGTTGGATTTTGTTTCTCAGCTACTGACAATATTAAGCAGCAGTGGGATCATTATTCAGTTGTCTTCATCTGTGAGTTAATGCAGTAACTCAACTCCATCCTTGTCATTCCTGATTGGATGACTATAGGAAAGGGGCTGTATTGGAGTTATCAGGTCACCTGAGAATGATCTGAAGAGTGTACTTTGCCCTCAAAGTCTCTCTTTGTTTCCTGGCTACCATGAGGTAAATATCTTTAATGTATCATGTCTCTTCTCTGTGATGTATTGTCTCAGACACAATGGAGGCAGCCAACCATGAATGGAAGATTCTGAAAATATGAACCACAGCAAATCTTTCTCCTGCTAATTTCTCAGATGTTTTGTCACAACAGTGAAGCTTGATTTGCACAGATATATGAAGCTTAGAGAGTTGCTGAACTTTAAGAGGTGTGTTAAAATTTAAATTTTAAACAATTTAAAATTTGAATTGTTTAAAATCTAATTTAAATAGTACAAAAGTCATGTTTGCAGGAGGAGTCCAGACCCTATATATGCTGGTTTTCTTTTTATGTCACTCTCTTTTTCTCAGATATTAGAGAGGAGAAATGGCAAACAAATATTCAGTAAAGAATGTGATGCTGTATGATGGATGAAGGCTGAAAGACATTGCTCCCTGTTTTTAATGCATAGGTAACAGGATAGGGAGGTAGCAGAAGAACACTCATCAGGATGGGTCCTTGATAAACCCTTGAGAATAATTGACATCTCATCATTTTTCCGTTAAATTTCCTTCATGCATTTATTCTTCTTCAGGGCAATCATCAGAGTGAGATATAAGGCAAATTTTAAATTTTAGTACACATTGATTATCTTAGTAAAATTTCTGTATTTTATTCTTATCTAAAAATAAATACTAAAAGGAACAAGCACAAAAAACAGTATTTGGATTTCAATGGTTAATACCATTGAAAGGTTTCTTACAGAGGCAATTTGATCATCTGTGGGAGCTAACAGCTAATAGTTTCGATCAAGAACTTTATTTCAATCAATCAAGAGTAGTTTATTGAGTGTCTATTAAATGGAAGTTCAATCCATTTCCTTCGCAATCCCCCTCTCTCAGCCTCTAGTGGAATTCAAGCAATAGATTCTATTAGAATGGAGAGAGAAAGTCTCCCTTGAGTCCATCCTTTCAGTTACTCGCTCCAATGTTAATGTGAGTAACACTTCCTCAGAGGATGAATTTAAAAAGGGATATGAAGAAAGCTTTTTGCACTGACTCTGGATAATATAAATTGTGAAAATGGCCATTGTCCTATTTCAAATGTGCTAAAAGCAAATGATGCCAGGTTTAGCTTGCTCATTAAACAATAGTGAAGAACATGTTGTCCACTGAATTCTACCTGAGTGTTAGCATTGATTGAGAACTAGTTAAGTATCTAACATGTTGACAGATTATATTTAAATATGTAAATTTATTTATTGTTAATTAAAGTAAAATATATTAATCAAATCAGAGGCATAATATGCAGATTCTGGCAAGGGTTCAATACCTTTGTATTCCATACTCCATTTATTTACTCTCACATAGAGTCCATACATTTAATTCAAGAAGTTATGAAGTTATAGATAATTTATCTCAAACATTCCTGATAAACATTCTAAAAATAATGTGTTCTCCACTGGGAATTTCAAGATAAGGGAAGAAGGGACTTAGAAAGTTTTAAGGAGGAACAATGTCAACAGGTCGGGTTCCAACACTTATAACAAATAGTAGTTTATAAACACTAGCTACTGAAACTCCCCATGCATGAGCACTGTCATAAAATTTGCATACACTAACATTTCTGAGCTTAAAACACAAATAGTTGACTTGAAAGTGTGAAAGAGACAGACTCTTAGGATTCTAGAAGCAGTCCAAAGAATATAGGCAAAAATAAAGTTAAAGGTGAATAACTCTGCAAATCACCAGAGTTTTGCTGGAAATTGACCAGTGAGATTCTGTGCCTGGAGCCACATTAAACTGTTACTACAATAAAAAAGAAAAAGAAAACAAGCATTTCGCAAAAACTCTAAATTGACCCCTCTTATTTTATATGTATAGTCGTTCTAGTAAAGTAACAGGCACTGGGGAAGTGAAAGCTATCAGTTGGTCTCAACTTACAAACTAGACTTTCTATCTTTTTTTTTGGAAAGAAACACAATATAAATAATAAAAAATTATCAAAGAATGATTCTAACTGCATAGTCTCACTGTCCTCAGTTGTAGTGCATGATGTTAAGAAAGCCAAAACCTTTTCAGGTTAAGGAATTGACAAAAACAAAATTATTGCATTCACTCTATTCAACATACCAAAGGAGGTGTATGAGCTAATGTATTTGAAAGCAAGACACAATCAGAAAACTCATTATCCTGCTCTTCTTATTCCTGACTAAATGGTAGTGAAGCAGTTTATTCTGTTGATCAAGTTATAATCAATTATTACATCATCACAAGAGCTACCTTATTATCATTAAGTTACAATCATGGTTGCTAAAATTGCTATGCAGAGTGGATTTGATATTTCTATAGGCACGACAAAAAGATTATTTAAAAGAGGCTAAATATATTTATGTTATTCTATATGAATAAAGCCATTTTAGAATTGATTTTGTGATTGTCTCATAGTTCAAACTAAAGTAAAATTTTATATCAGTTTTATGTGGTTGACATAAAGGACAACTCTGAGTTTCATAATTATCTTTAAATTTGCATCAGTTAATAGAACATCCTTGCTTCCTATTGCTAGATGAATAAGTGTATTCTTACATGGAATTAGGAACACGATGAACTGTGGCAGCCAGCTCTAAATGCTTTGGCAGGATACATGCAAACTAGCTTACAGTATTCAAACAGAAATTATCACCTCTGAGTCTGTTCCATCATATATTTCACTACTGCAAATTAGGGACACAGTAATCAAATATGTATATAGAACTAGATCTCTTAGCTTCCCAGATAATGTACAAAGTATTTACTTAATAATCTTTGTGTTGTAAAAGCTGAGCAATCATGTTTGGGATAGAAACCTTTTCTGAATGAAAATGGTGGGAGCATCTTTGTCATTCCACCAGTTAAAGGCAGCCACTGGAGAGAAGGTCTTATGTAGAACAAGCCCTCACTAAAATCCAAGTCTTCCAACAAATTATTGAAGAGGGTGAAACAAACATGTGTTGCTTGTAAGCCACACACTTGGGTATCTTTATTATACTTGTCAAGCAACACTAAGATGAAGCCCTTAGCCTCTGCCATAGGAGTCTTAACATACATGTTAAAAGATGATTTTTCTAAGTTTCTCTTAACTATTGAGGTTCTCTTGAGTTGTCCATCTTCATAATAGGATGTACCAAGATAGCCGACCTTGTTTATGATCAAAGAACTCTGCACTATGCTATGTCTCCAGTTGTCTGCATAAGATCTGTGGTTGTCTCTTCCTTCTTTTCTGTAAAGCTTATTATTTTTATGCTTAGAATAAAAGTATTATGTGAGAGAGGATGCCTTGGCAGTGAGTATATGCAGAGAGGCTATGCAATGCTCTCCTGCTCGGACAAATGGGTAGTGAGTTTGTCTCAGCAATTTCTTCTGTCCTCCTGTATTTCTTACAAACCATCTGAAATTGTATTTACTGCTGTTCTCTGCCTATAACTTCCTTTTTCTGTATCTGGATTTCAAATATTTGTTTCCATTCAGACAGTCCATAAATCTACCCATATTCCCTTTAATCTTTCACTAACATTACTCTCACAGAGATTAAATTATTTAATACAAAATTATTTTTATTAGCTTATACAGTTTTCTCTGCACTAAAAGACATATTAGTGAGAGAAAAATAGACAAGTATTTCTTGTGATGCAGTATGTATAGTCATGACATCACTGGATATCTAAATTTTTACTGATCATTTCTGTCTAGTGAAGTCTTCATCAAACTTCATATAACATATCTAAAAAGTAAAAAAAAAAAAAGCATCCATCTTTAAATTCAGCCTAAATATTTTTACAGCGTGGCTACTAACATCACAAAGTACAAAGACGTTTTATGCAAATGTACTATATTCAGTACGATTCAGGTCAATTGACAGAGTCTATAAAATCAAGAGATATGTATTTCAAAATCTCAAAATTCTTTAACACTTCTGTATATAATTTCTTACATAAACAAAATAACCATGTTATGTGAATCATAATATGTTCCACTAAAATACTCTTTAGTGATAAAACATTAAAGTGTAACAGTGCCTATTTCATAAAGACTTCTCCAAGAGTAGACATATTGATTAGGTCAAATGCTAACCATTTCAACCTTTGATTGTTCCAGGGAGAAGACTGAATGCAGTCTTGGTGGTAGAGATCTGATGGTCTACCTTCTTTGCAGTAACCTTTCAACATGAAACTTGCCTTAGGCCCTCTCCTACCCATTTTAAATATTGCTTTGCAATATTGGTCAAACTTGCTAAAGACAACTGTTGTCTCTAAACCCTTGTTCTAGTCTCTATGAAGTAGTATTATCTAAGGAGTAGAGTGCATGGAAATGAATCAATATCTCCTATTTCAAAATCTTAGGAGGACCTGAGTTTTGCAATCCCTGGCTTTGGCAGGCGCATCTAACACCTTGTCTTCTGTCTTGGTAGATGCTATTGTTTCACAGAAGTCTTGAATCCTAAATAGATTTCAAAACTGTATTTCACACAAATTTATGAACTGATCTCTAGACAATTTTTGATAATCCCTGCTGCTAAGAGTCTTATTTTTATTTAAAAAATTCAGGATATTTTTGCAACGTGAATTTCATGAAGAATAAACTTGAAAATCTGTGACTTAGGTTTTTTCACTGCATTTATTAATCTAAATAATAATTATGTTAATTAATGTGCAGAAAGTACCTGTAATGTGCCAGATATATTACACACAAACTAGAGTATATCCTCAAAATAGCCCTATTTCATAGGAGTAAATGGCTTTCTAATTTATAATTGCTAACTTGAAGTTAGATGAAGTGTATCTGAACATTTCAAGGGCTGTCCAGAGGCACAATACAGAACCCCTACACAAGCCTACCCAGCATAGTTTCTTCTTGCACAAACACCTGGTTCTTCCTACATCCTGTGTGATAACAGCATCCAAAACAATGTGCATAGTAATCATTTTAGGAAGCTGATAGTGCCCCTTGAGCATAGTTTTTGTAACTTTTATCTCTTTGGGCTTTTGGGAAACATTTCCAAAGTGTGGTATTATGATGGAGGAAGGTCATTGGTTAATTAATAAAGAAACTGCTTGGCCCTCACAGGTTAGAACATAGGTGGGTGGAGTAAACAACAGAATGCAGGGAGGAAGAGCATTTCCTCTCCTCTCTTGGGCAGACGCCATGCCGCTGTGCTCCAGAGCAGACGCGATGAAGCTCCGACCCAGGATGGACGTAGGCTAGAATCTTCCTGGTAAGCGTACCTCAAGGTGCTACACACATGAATAGAAATGGGCCAGGCAGTGTTTAAAAGAATACAGTTTGTGTGTTGTTATTTCGGGGCATAAGCTAGCCAGGTGACCAGGAGCTGGGGCAGCGGGAACACAGTCCGCAGCTCCCACTACAGTATGAAATTTAAATATTCATCATAAATAGTTCTGGATTTAAGGTCAAAATAAGATTTTACAGCAATTACATTTTCTCCAGTTATTGACATTTTAAAAAACTTACTTACATTAAAAGGCCTAAAACGTGTCGATATTGCTAAATAGTCTTAACTTCCATGGTATTTTATAATTAGCAGCTGCCAGTTTATAGGTATATGCTTAATTATTTTGTCCTGTTTTCTCTTCTTGTTATTCAAGCTTTTCCTGATCCCTCCATTGTCATGCTACATTTTAGTCTGAATTAAAACACACATACACACCCGCGTACGCACACACACACACACACATTTTAAATAGTAATTGTCAGCCAATGAAAGTAAATGAAACTCTTAACAATTATTCTCCGTCTCTTAAATTGTTATTCAAATTGGCACATGCTAACACATAAAATATATGTACTTTTACACACACACACACACACACACACACACACATATATATATATTCATCACATACTATATTCAACAGACATTTTTCCTACAAGGATAAATCACATATTTTATTTTTGCTGCTATGACCTTCTAATTGAAGTATTCATTTTCGTTAGTCTGTGACATAATCAAATAATGGGTAATTGTACAATATAATCACTTCATGAATGGAGGTTAGATTTGGCAGAACGTAAACTCCAACTTGCCAAAATAGTTCATATTTTTAATTGCTACTCTCCAAGAGTAGTTTTTATGAAATGTATGTCTCACCTTTATTAATGTCATTGTCTAAGCAAACCAAAGCTGGATGGATACTTTGAAAGCAAAAAAGTTCATGTTGGATTAGGGCCTGGAGAGATAAGCCAGTTGCTCAGAGAACTTGCTTCTTTTGCAGAGAACCTGAGTTCAGTTTATAGCATATATGTCTGGTAGCTGATAACTTCTTATAACCCCAGCTTCAAGGTACCTGATGCTCTCTTCTGTCCTCTGTAGGTCAAAATGAACCTGAATATATTTACATTCCCACACAGAGATGTATACATATAATTATAAAAAATTCAATCTAATCTAATAAACTCGGTACCAGACATGAAAATTTTCTGTTTCAGTTGTTGGTCAGGGTAGTCCAAGTAGCTGTCTCTCTCTCTCTCTCTCTCTCTCTCTCTCTCTCTCTCTCTCTCTCTCTCTCTCTCTCTCTCTCCCTCTCACCCTCTCCCTCTCTCTCTCTCTCATATATATATATATATATATATATATATATATATATATATACATATGATATTAGATATAGATTTGCCTACTATCCATGACTGATTCTAAGAGGCAAGATGGCACACACTTAGGACACTGACTTTGGAGGACTTCAACTACATCAAACCTGACAACTTCCTTCCTGAGCTCTATCTTCCATAGTATCAGAAAGTATTATGGTATTAAAGTGGTAAGCAAGCTGCCATGGGAAAGAAGGATCAATAGTCCTAACAAGCTGTGATAATGACTATGACCACAACGACCATCAAAGCAAGATATCACAAGAGTTTCATAGTCATCAGCTACATATTAGGACTTAAGGCATACATAACAGTATAGAAATCATGCCTTGGACTAGAATCCTACCTAAATAACTGGGATTAGTAAGTCACAGATCTTAGCAGAGAATCTAAAACCACACTTTGGTTTGTTGGAATAATTTCTACCTGCAGTTTCATAATTATACCTTTTACACATAGATGATTGTAGCTTTAACCAAACATCAAAAAGAGTTTTTTTCACATAATATGAAGACCATTAGAGAAAACCACAACAGGACAAAATATAGAAATCAAAGAAACACTGTGATCCCAGCTGTAAAGGATACATCCACAATGCCACTCCCGCACTTAAGTCTCAGAGAACATCAGAGAAGAGGGAATGGAAAGATTGTGAGGGTCAGAGGACCAGGAAGGCTTCTGTGAATCTGTAACTCTTTGAAAAGCTTGCCTAACCAAGACTTGAACAGTGACAATATCATTAGACATGCTACACAGAAGTGGGGAAATCCCAAATTCCAACTCCTGAACAAAGGGCTTCAGGCAACTAATGACTGTTGAGAGAGGAAGAACTAACCTTTCACAAACAATGAGGCCCTTGTTTGCTTGCTCACAACTAAATGATCAATCCAGAAATCATATATACATATACAACAAAAATGAATTTGGAAGATACATTCTTTTATTTGAGTGCTGCTTATGTAGGACAATAAATCAAAAAAAAAAGAAATACAACATCAATTTGAGAGGGAGGAGTATGGTAGGGTTAAAGAGAGGAAACCTGGGAGGGTTTAGAAAAAGGAAATGAAAGGGAAAGTACTATAATTGTATTTTAATTTAAAAATACATTTTTAAAAAATAACATTCAATATTCTAACTTTTATACATATTTTTACCTGCCTCTCATAAGGCTCCTAAGGCTGATTATTAATTCCAAGTATATTCTCCTATGTGCATTAAATATCTTTTTCTGAGTACAACATCCTAATTATTGTTAAATATGCAATTGATTGTTAATTAGGTAAATTAAATTATGCACACATTGTTTCTAAGCAAATGTTATTGAATTTTTTCTAAATCGTAATAGACATTCCAGATTTTATGACCACTAAAATAATGTGGAATTTTTGACAATATTAAGTTTATAAAGTTTTCCGTATCAGTCTTTGCAACTTGATGTTTGATTATGATATGAAGTATCTCACCTTACCTATGGGCTGCAAGCCTTGCTGTTGCACTGAGCCCCTTGTTCATCCTGGCTTCCCAGAACTGAAATAATCACACAGAAACTGTATTAATTAAAACACTGCTTGACCCATAAGCTCTAACTTATTATTGGCTAACTCTTACATCTTAATTTAACCCATTTCCATTAATCTCTGTATTGCCACATGCCAGTGGCTTACCTGTTAAAGTTCCTGCATCTGTCTCTGATAGGCTCCATGGCTTCTCTCCAACTTCTCCTTCTTCCTTCCAGAATTCAGCTTAGTCTTTCCCACCTACTTAAGTTATACCCTATCAGGCCAAGGCAGTTTCTTTATTCATTAACCAATAAAATCAACACATAGACAGAAGGACCTCTGTACCACTTTGCTAAGTTCAGAATCCAGGTAAATGCTTTCTATATACACCAGATGATTTGATGCAAGATTTTTTTTTTGTATTCTGTGAATATGTTTTTCTCTTATTGGGTTATGAATGAAGCTGTTTCAGTTAATGACCAAGCAGTGTATACCTAGGCAGAAAATCAAAACAAGGATAGGAAGGGGAGGGAGGGAAACAGAGAAAGTGGAGTCTGGGAGCCACCATGCAGCACCTAGGAAAGCAAGAGGCCAATGCATTACAAGTAAGTCAGAAACACATGATGATACATTGATATAAAAATGAGTTAATGTATAAGATAGAGGTAGCAAGTAAAATGCTAAGCCATTGGCCAAGCAATTATAACTGTTATTAAGACTCAGAGTGGTTATACCATAAATGACTGTGGGACCCAGTGGGTAGGAAAAAAAATAACTGGTCCAATGGGACCTACAAGCAGGAGAAAAATACCCATCTACAGGTTTTAATATAGGATTTAACTTTGTTCATTCCTTTTGCAGTAGGTAGTGCATGTCAGTATCTCTTGTATATTCTAGTACTCTCAAAGAAACCGGTGCTAAAATCTTTTTAGGATATAGTAAAAGTGTGGCAGTGCTCCTTTCCTAGTTGGGTACATAAAATATTTTGTGTGTATGAATATTTCGCCTGCACTACATGCATGCAGTTCTTGTGAAGGCCAGAAGAGGACCTTATAAGTCTTGAAACTGGAGTTGAAGCTTGTTGCCAATGGCCACCATGTATGTACTAAGATTTAATGAAAGTCCTTCCTTAGCAAGAAAGTCAATACTTTACCCCTGAGTCATCTCACCAGAACCAAGGACATGCCTGGTTTTTATCCTAAGGAAATATTACTGATTTATTGGCAGAGTTGGGTAATCTGCACCCCAGAATTAAAGCCTATTTCTTGGTAATCACAAGACTTCTTTATCTGTGAAAGGTACTGTGACTTTCAGTGTTTCATTTAATAGAGTTCTTCACATAAAAATAGTGTTAGAAGTGAATTATTTTAGCCCTTTTCCAATGTTAATTACAATTTTGGTGGATTTCAAAGTATTTACTATCTGACATATTTTGTTTTTAAACATGTTTGAATAGATAAGAGTAATTACATACATTTTGAATATTTATTGATAATAACATGAGAATACTAGAGAAGTCATATCATTAGCATGTGCTGGAAATTTTTGATATAAAGAGAATATAACCGTATTTTTATCTTTGAATTAAAGTGTTAAATGCCAGTTCTACAAATGGAAGTTGCCTATAAACATGATGTTGGCCTTAAGAACAACATCAAGATCAATAATAGTAGATACTGAGGAAATGTTAATGATGGGATGATGAATGTGTGTGTGTGTGTGTGTGTGTGTGTGTGTTAATTACAGATCTGCAACTATAGGTTCATGTTAAAGAGAAAAAGACCAAATGTGATCCCAGAGTTCTCTATGGAGTTCCCTAGAATTGAGAAGTGCCCATGCTTCCTTAATTTCTGTTTCTCTTTATGATGATTCATCATTATTCTCAACTAGAGTGTACCCTCTGTTATTGTGGAGACTGACATGTAAATCCGGGTATGTCTTTGGGGACATTTCCAGATGATTAAATGAGGGGACAGAGCCAACTTGAATAAAGATGGCACAACTAATGGGTTTCAGGCACTAACATGATTAATTGGAGGAAAATAGAAAGAGGGTGTAGTATTAACCTTTTTTCTCTTTGTGTTCCTTCATTATATGGAATGCTAAGCTCTACCACATCTTCTCAATCACTTTGAATTGACACCTTGGAAACCTTGAGCTCAAATGCATCTTTCTTCTGTCAAGTTGTTTCTGTTAAGTACTTATTCATTATAATTGAAAGACACTATTTTTTTTCTCAAAAATAAGGTAATTTGTCTCCCTTCTTTTACAAGCATGGCCTTATTTTCTTTTTGTATGCCATTAGCCAATGCTTTACTAGCCTAAAGCTTTGATTTACTTTATATCCAGCTAATGTGACATTTAAGATCAATACCAACTGTATTCATTCATTTTTCAAAGACACATAAAATCCAGGTACTGATCTGAGTTCACTTTCTGAAGTATAATTGTCATTATATAATAGCTATCAGTCAGGCAATTGACAGTGCTTAATTATATGAACAGTATCTGACCAAGACAAAAAACTTACTGATTCCAACCTTCCCACTAACACATATAGTCATAATTGAAGGAAAGAAAAAGAAATTTCTTCACAGTGATTTCAATAGTGAAATGGTGAGAAAAAGCAAGAATGGATGCACTAGTATCTAAGGAATCACATTCATTATTACATTCATTCTGTTGTGTGCCTCCTAATATTCAAATCTAGTTAACAAGAGTGGAAAGCTACAGCTCATGTAATGATGGTCAAACTGACACTCAATACATTTAGAAACTTCTTTGATAACACAAAATCAGCCCATGATAAACAGCAAGAAAATTACAACGTGTGCCCTGTAACTTCAAAAAGAAACACAACTTATTTTTAAATGTTTCATTTGACTTTAGTAGTTCCAAAATGTCTGTATACTGATTATAATGATTTTAGGTAAACAATTACCTAGACATATCTATTAGAGTTATTTTTGCTCAGTATTATAGGATATACAATAGCTATAAATCTGATTATGTACTCACCGAATTACATCCATTGTAGTACTGAAAATATTGTACTTTTAATTCATTCCTCGTTCTTTTCTTCCACCTAAAGTATTTTAGAACCACATAGGTGGTACCTAACACAACAGTTAAAATGGAGAGACATACTTAAACAATTGACTTCTGTGGAAGGTTGTGCTCTCTGAAAATATTTTCTCATGTTTTGTTCCTTTGAACTCTTACAATTGATTGATAGCAGTTCTGTCTAGAGTTCTGGAAAGTGTTCATTGACTTATAACAGTCTATGGGAATTCAGGTAGAAAAGGGACCAGATTTTAACTAAGAAGCCAAAATTGTACAATGGAAAAAAAGAAAATATCTTCAACAAATGATGATAACATAATTGGATGTTCAACATGTAGAGGAATTCAAATAGATCCATATCTATTGCCATGCACAAAACTCAAGTCGAAATGGATCAGAGACCTCAACATAAGCCTAGTTACACTGAACCTAATAGAAGAAAAAGTAGGAAGTAGCCTTGAACTCATTGACATACAGGACTACTTCCCAAATATAACACCAATAGCAGAGATACAGAGAGCAACAATTAATAAATGGGACCTCCTGAAATGAAGACAATTCTGAAAGGCATAGGATATAGTAAATAAGACAAAATGGCAGCCAAATGATTGGGCAAATATCTTCACCAACCCCACATCTTATCTCTAAAATATATAAAGAACTCAAGACACTAGATATCAAAATATAAAGTAACCCAGTTAAAAATGGGGTACAGGTCTAAACAGAGAAGTCTCAACAACAGCAATAAACTAAAATGGCTGAAAGACATTTAAGGAAAGGCTCAACATCCCCGTCCTTTGGAGAAATGCAAGTCAAAATAACTCTGTGATAACATCTTATATCTGTCAGAATGACTAAGATCAAAAACACTGATGACAGTTTAAGCTGGAGAAGATGTGGAGTAAGGGGAACACTTTTAACTGCTCATGCAAATACAAACGAACGTGTACAACTACTTTGGAAATTCATATGGTGGTTTCTCAGAAAACTGAAAATGAGTGTACCTCAAGACCCAGCAATACCACTCTTGGGCATATACCCAAAGAATAGACATTAATACTACAAGGTCATTTGTTTAACAATGTTCATAGCTACATTATTCATAAAGCCAAAACCTGCAAACATCCTAGATATCCCTCATCCAAAGAATGGATAAATAAAATGTAGTATATTTACTGAGTGGAGTATTACTCAGTGATAAAACACAAGGACTTCTTGAAATTCACATGCAAATGAATGGAGCTAGAAGAAAATCCTCAGTGAGGTAACCAAGACCCAGAAAGTATAGATATTAGACAAAATAGATATTAGACATAAAAAAAGAATCATCAGGTTACAATCCACAATCCCTAAGAAACTAGGTAACAAGCAGGATTCTAACAGAGACATGCATGGATATCCCTGAAAAAGTGGAAATAGATAAAAATCTCCTGAGAAAACTGCAAGGAAGATGGAAAGGAGGGAAGAAGGCAAGGAGAGAGGAGAACATGAGGGAATGTGATGGTTGAGTTGGTGGAGGGAAAAAGAGGGATAACAAGGAAAGAGGTATCTTGATAGAGAGAGCCATTATGAGGTTATGGAGAAATCTTATGCTAGAAAAGCTTTCATGAATCTACACGAATGACACCAGCTGAGGCTTTCAGTAAAAGTTGAGAGAGTGCCTTGACTGACCTTCCTATAATGAGATTGATGACACCCTAATTTTCATCATAGAACCTTCATCCAGTAACTATTGAAAGCATATGTAGGGATCTGTTGTTGGAGAGCACTTGTTTGTTCCCAGATGCTCAGCCCTGAAATAATCACACAGAAACTGTATTAATTAAATCACTGCTTGGCCCATTAGCTCTAGATTCTTATTGGCTATCTCTTACATCTTAATTTAACCCATACCTATTAATTTGTGCATTGCCACATGGCTGTGGCTTACAGGCAAGGTTCTGACTCATCTGTCCCCAGCAGTGACTACATGGCATTTCCTGACTCAGCATTCTTTCTCTGACCATTTAGTTTAGTTTTCCCTGCCTAACTCTGTTCTGAAATGCTAAGGGTCAAAACAGTTTCTTTATTCAATAACAAATAAAAACAACACATATACAGAAGGACTTCCCACTTTAGGTATCCACAGCTAAGCACTGGGGCAAGCTCCCAGAGTCCAGTTGAAGACAGGGAGAGGGATTATATGAGCAAATTGTTCAAGATCATGAAGGGGAAACCTACAGAGACAGCAGAACTGAGCTAGTGGGAGCTCACTGACTCTGGACTCATAGCTGGGGGGACCTGCATAGAACCTAACAAGGCCCTCTGAATATGGATGATAGTTCTATGGCTTGGGCAATATGTAGGACTACTGGTAATGGAAACTTGTTTTATCCCCAATGCATGAACTAAATTTTTGGAGCCCATTCCCTATGGAGTGATACCTTGTTCAGCCTTGATACTGGTGGACAGGGGCTTGGTCCTGCCCCAACTTGATATGCCAGACTGTGTTGACTCCTCATGGGAGGCTTTATCTTTTCTGAGGAGTGATGAGGGGTTGAGTAGAAAGAAGGTGGGGAGGGAGTGGAAGGAGGTAGGAAGAGGGAACTGTGGCTGGTATGTAAAATTAAAAAAAGAACTTTTAAATAAATCGATTTTTTAATAAGAAAAAGGATATTTTCTCATTCATGCAGATGCCTTCTTCACCCTATTTTATGGTGGAAAGAGTGGTTTATAACCTGAGTAGTAATATTCTTCCTCCTCACTGCTGTTCAGTTCTGTATTTCTTATTTTTTCTGAGTTTACCCAATCTGTAGCTCTTACTAGGACAATGCATCCCTTTAAATCGATATGAAAAAATGGCTTAAATTAATGCTGAATCAGGCCCATTAACATCACACTGATTATGCAGTAAACACACAGTATTGTTTACAGTAGACCTTTCCGAAACCTAACCATGACATTAAAACTCAGAATCTATTCTGGGAGTAGGCAAATCTTCATAAAAATTTTATTTATCATGAAAGGCAAATGCTTATTCATTGCATAACACTGAAAGACATGGTTACTCCTCCTCAGACCACCCTAAACATCATTAGGTATTAAGACGAACTATAATTCTTAATTGTGTCTGTAAAGTCAGTGAAAAGATTGGTTCTGTAGGGAGGAAAGAATACAAGTACTTTATGTGGGCTGGATGTTAGGAAAGCAAATCAGTGTAGAGTTACTAGATGGGAGCTGTGGGGCAAAGCTTGAGTTTTATTTTTGAAATTCACTAAATGATTACAGAAAAAATCTTCTCTATAGACCTTCCTAGTTCTTAGTGCTCACAATACCTTAAGTACCCTGGAATAATAATCATTTGACTGCTTCTTTATTCTGGTTTTGCTATTGGGTTTGTTTGTGTTTGTATTTGCTGGAGTGTTGTTTTCTAAGCAGCATGTGTTTGGTGAATGTGTGCATGAGTATATACGTGCATATATATGAGAAAATATAAAATAATTACACATTTCAAACATCTGCGTTAGGTACATCTGCAATTCTAGCCCCCTGGTCCAGCCAGTCAGGATGTTTAGACCTGTCACTTGGTGTTCGGACTACTCAGAAGACTGCCTTTTGGACGCCTGATGGTGGTTCCCGGGAGTTCGAAGCTCCAGGAGCCTGTACCATCTCTATCCGAAGGGGAGGAGAGGAGGTGAAGAGAAAGCATGCCAGCAAAGGGCTTCTCCCTCCCATGAAGGGGTCAAGGAACCAGTCAGGAGGTCTAGAGCAGGGTTCTTAGATTACACAGCAAATCCCTAACTTCAGCACCGTGGACAGCAGCAGCTCCCGCCTAGAGAGGCGCGTGCATACCTCCTGCCTTTGCTGGGACTCCAGCTAATGGACCTGAGCCGGTGGTTTCCTTCTCATTTTTGCTTCCAAACCAGACGAGGGCAGGGCAGAAGGGTTGTTACGGCAAGAGGAGTACGGTAGAAAAAGAGAAGGAAAAGGAGGAGGAGGAGGAGGAGGAGGAGGAGGAGGAGGAGGAGGAGGAGGAGGAGGAGGAGGGGCCCGGAAGGGAACAAGAAGGGAAGAGGGGGAAGGCTTCCCTTTGCCAGGCTCGCCCGGGTCTGCAGGCGCTGCTAGAAGCAGCGGCGTCTCCAGCTCCTGGCTACTGTTGCCGCTGCTGCTGTGTTCTACAGCTAGAGATGCTTCTCAGTGCCGCGCCGCGCTGAGGCCAAGCCAGCACCCGGGGCTGTGCTCCACTCCGCATATCCTTGATCTCAGCCTGGGAACTGACAGCCTACTGGAAACCCCTCTGAGTCGCGCTGCACAGTGGCCACCCTAGCCCTCGCCCGCAGTGGCAACAGCGGCATCGCTGGACACATAGCTCTCCGGTTCTCTCCTGCAGGCTCAGTGCTCTCCAGATTTCCCCAACGCGTCCTTTGGTGATTTTTTTTTTTTCCCCAGAGAGGAGGGCGGGGTAGGTGTCAGTCTCCTCCTCTCTCTCACCCCTCCTATTTCTTCTCGGTTTGAATTTCTTCCCCTGGCATTTCACTGGCTCTCAGAGCAAGAGACCAGACCCACAGAGAGGGGAAAGCAAGGCTGCGCCTCCCCTGCTGCTGCCATCCAGAACTGGAACTGGAGAGGGTGAGGGGAGAGGAAACGAAGCAGGAGGAGCTTGGCTTCCTCTTGCATCTGAGGACAGACCAGCTCCTTTCAGGAACCCCACGGAGAAGCGGACTGCATCTCCGCAGCGAGCTTTTGGAGTACTGCTGGCCCGGAGGCGAAGGATGGTGGTGTCCCTGAGAGCAGGCTGCAGGGCAGCGCTCTTGCTCTGGATTCTCAGCAGCTTCATCTGCAGAGCCTGGATGGCTCCCTCCACGTTTCGTAAGTAGTTCTCTCCTCTCCGTGGCTCCGTACTGGGGCCACTTCAGTGCCGCATTGGTGTAAGGGCGCCCAGGCATCAACTCCGAGGAGCATTCGCAGTTTTTGCCCCTGGTATATGTTTGTGTGCATGTATGTGTATCGGATGCCTAGCACTTGCAGCCACTGCCGCAGAGAAGCAGAGAAACTCTAAACCCGGGGAGCTCCTTTTTTAGTGTAGATGATTTTCATAGTGTTGGATGCTTCTGGAAAGTTGTTCCTAGTCTTAAAGAATGCTCCGCAACTGCTTGGTTAGAGTGATGAGTGTAGTCGTTTCTTGCGACCGATTTGCACAGACTGGAGACGATTACATTTTACTTGGGTAGTGAGGAAAACGAGCAGAAGTTTCTGATTTTTATTGATGGTTTTAACTTGAGCTTTGGTCTGAGGAGGAAAGAGAAACAGACTTCAAGCAGTTTGGGTACCTTTGGACTCACTAATTTTTTTCTGCCCTCTTAAAAAAGTTAATGCTCATTTAGCAGTTGATTATACATATGAAAAAGGAGTTCTAATATTGGAACTGAAAATGTGCTAATTACTTAGTAGTTTGGGGTAATGGGCATGACTCACTCATGCAGGCCATGACTTGGGACGGCCAGTGCAAAGCAAATGTTGTGTTATTAATGGTGAATGAAGAGATGGTTTAAAAGTTATGTAGCTGCCCGAAAAGTGTGTTTTTAAGGACAGAGTGAAAGAGAAGATATGGTTTGTGTTTTGATGAGGTTTAGAGGAAATGGAAGATTCCAGCTCATTTTCTTCATTCCTTTAGAAATGCGTACTGTGTATGAGGAGAGGAAAGACATAGTTGGCTTTGGCTGAGAAAGAGTTAAAGGCTGGACTGATTTTCTGTGATACTTTGTAGAGTTTTCCTAAGCGCAGCCTTGTTTCTGAGGATGGGTGAATCTGTTGGTGAAGGGGTATGGATCTGTGGAGTTCAGAGGGAAATATTCTCCACTTAGATAATTTGAGTTGATTCCAGAGGCGTCACATGTGATGCGGCCCTCTCTCTGTTTATAGTTCTGTGGATGTATTCGTGCTCACCTCCGTCTACGTTTCCATATGAATATTATCACTCCACTGTACAAAGTGTTAATAATACTTATATTATAATAAAATATTTATATTTTGTTAATGAAAAAATCTTGAAATAGGCTTTATATGTTGTGATCAGCAATTGCCTACAATGCTACCATTAGCAGTAGGGTGACATAGTCCCAAAGGACCGTCTATGAGCTTCTTTGCAGTGCTTCAAGATAGAGAAAAGTGAGAAAAAAAGACAGCCAAGTTGTAGTGAACTTGAAAAAAAGGAAACTTTACGGTAGTCTCAGAATACAAACAAACCTAAAAAAAAAATGTATTGCTTTTTATCCATGTGGATTGTATAGAGTTAAATGGAGATAGTAAAGCAAGACTGTTTGATGCTGACATCTACAAAAATGTGTAACACTACCTATGGGATATTATTCTGATGAAATTTCAATTTCCATTTCAAAATATGTTTGTATAATGGTATAGGATTTGCTTCCATGCTTCCTATATACTCGCTAAAAGTTAAAGTATGTTGTATTCTGTGGTTTGATTTCCTACTTCCCAATAGCTTCCAGAATTCTGTCTCTCATCTTTCCATATGCCTTAGTAGAAATGGGTCAATCTAAAGCAATCACCATGTGTTCAGAATGATATGTTCGCCTTCATAACTCTGCTATAGTTTGAAGACTCAAAAGTTCTTATTTCATATGTGCTTTTACTACTTAGAATTCAGTGAAAAATAACATAAAATCATTACTTTAGACATTTTTTTCTGAGCTTGAAAATTTATTTAGCTCTTATTCTATACAACATAAATAGTTACAATATATTTTAAATGTTTAAAATGTTTTTAAAGAGTTAAAAATGGATTAGCTGAGGTAGGTTTTTATTACGTTTGAGTTTAAACTCTGAAATACAAGCCCAAAATTGTCAGAAATCCTCGACATAAATTTAATGAGCAATACCTGAATTTAGTGATGAGAATGAACTCTCAAATTTATTTTATTTTTCAAATAATGAAAAATACACATTTTATGTTATACTTATATTGATGTTATGTTTTCAATACCTAGAAAGACTCAAGGCAGAAAAACATTAACTCCATGAATCTAAGTTAATGAACAACTCAACCAGGAGGGGTCATCATGACACAAAAAGTAGCAGAAAACTCATGTCGTTCATGCTTTGAAAATATGATGACTATGCTCAAACATCCTTTTCCCAAGTAACTTTGGAGTGTAAAAAGCATTTTCGCATAGATGATTGATACTTTAAATTTCATAATATCCATTTTCAGTAGACCATTGCCTAAGGTTTATTTCTTTAATCTGCTCTGGACATGTGCATTAAGGTTTCTCATCCTGTGTTTTAAAAATACATTTCAATTTAAATTAAAAGAAGTTTATTTCTTTGATCAAATAAAAATCTGATCTCTTTCAGTGTGGTAATTAGAATGATGTGGTACTGAGCAGAAGTGTATGCTTTCCTTTCTTGTGAAAGTCCGTCTGAAAGGCTCAGGAGCACTCCACCACTAGGGGGTAAATTGATTAGACCATGCTTTTAAGACTTAAGGAGCTGTCCTAAATGACAAGGGGATTAAGCTAGAACTTAGTAAATTTGGTGTTTAAATATTATTGAATTTTCACTTAAATAAGTGTTTACTCATGGAGGGCAATTAATGTGATTCTTATGAAACTATTCTCATATGATTTACTTGAGTCTCGTATTTGTGAAATGCATTTTGCATGTAACCAATTAATGTCTTACAAGTTTACTGTTGCATATATGGCATATACAAATGTATGCACATATATGTGATTTAAGTATGTAGTTAAAACAGAGACATATAATATATAATATTGTATATATCAAAATAGCTGCAATATGAGCATGTTTATATATTATGTAGCATTATTTAACAATTTTACTTTATTGTCAAGTTCATAGTTAGGAATTTTTCTGTATAAGATACTATGATAAAAATATAAAACAATAGCTTATTGATCTATTTTCTCTTTCATAAATTTGTATTTTCCACATAGTAATATTTTTAAATATACCATATAAAACAATAATAAATAAAAGTTGTAGTTTTACATCTAATTTAATCAGAATAGTGAGTTTGCAAAACTGAGAACATACTTTTGATCAACAAGATTCAATGGAGAAAAGAGTTATACATTTTTTAGGTTCTGCAAATTAATAAGAAAAAAACCTTTGACTGGTTGGAGATGAATACATTTCTTAGCTTTACAAGCATTGACACTGCTACTCAGATAATGGTAATTTTTATGTTTTAATCATTTATCATAAAGTAAGATGAAATGTCATAAAATATACTCCCATATATTTAATATATCTTTCAATTAACCTTCATGCATTTATACATATGCAATTCTTTATTTGTGAGAATTTCAAAGCTGTTTTGTGTATATTGTGTTTTAAAACAGGTTTATAATATATGTTTCCATTACTTTTAGTAGCATCAACTTTCAAGTTCTATAATTTCTTTAAGCTTCTATCTCATTTGTCTGAATTAATAAATCCTATTAGCAAAGAGAACTTAATAAATCTTTAAAAATGAAGGAATCAGCCTTTCTGCCTGACAAATTGGATATTGATTGGAAGATAAAAAGGCCTGTGATGTATCTGACCCTGATTCAGTTTTCTTTTTTAAAAATGGTAGATTTATCTGTTATAAAGGTAGAGAATATACATGTATTCTCTGCTTTAAAATTCTTAAATAAAATCTAGCTTGTAATCTTAGCTATAGAGTAGAAAAATTGTTGAGTTGATAAACTGCCTCCTGCGCAAACATTAGGACCAGAGTTGAAATCCTCAGAATACATGAAAATACTGACTTCATGGTACGCACTGTAAGCCAATTGCTGGTTGGATGGAGACAGGTATATTGTAGAATATTAGTTAAAGGTGTTAGAGTTGCTTGTGCTGTGGAACAGTTTTTTTAATGATGCAAATATATGTTGCATTCATTTATGTTGCATTTGTTTAATTATATGAAGCTGTGTTACATTGTCTAAAACACCCAATTGACTAATATAGAGCTGAATGGCCAATAGCCAGGCAGGAGAAAAGACAGGCAGGGTTGGCAGACAGAGAGAATAAATAGAAGAAATCTGTGAAGAGATCCAGAAGTGAGAAGAGGAGAGGAGAGTGTCAGTGGCCAGCCATGCAGCTACACAGCAAGCCTTGGAGTAAGAAGTAAAGAAAGTAATGTAGAATAGAGAAAGACAAAAGCCCAGAGGCAAAAGGTAAGTAGGATAATTTAAGTTAAGAAAAGCTGAAGAAACCACAGAGAAACCCTGTCTCGAAAAACCAAAAAAAAAAAAAAAAAAAAAAAGCTGAAGAGAAATAAGCCCATCTAAACTGGACATTTGTAAGTAAGAATAAGCCTCCATGTAATATATTTGGGATTTAAATGATTGGTTCCCTCAAAAGTCAAAGAGTAAAAAACAACCAACAAGCTGATAGATCCCAAGAGACTACTGGACAACCAGTCTAGCTAACAACTGAACTCCAGGTTAGACAAGATAAACAGTATCAACATTAACAGAAAATAAGTAATAGAGGAAGATACTTGACATAAAAATTCTGACTTTCATATGCACAGGCACACCTGTGTAAATGTAAATGTGCACACACACAACACACAGACACAGATAAGCTAGAAAATGGAAAGTATTAATTTCAGCAACACCAAAGGATATGTCAAAGTAGGTAAAGAAAAAGCCACAATGCCTGAACTCTACACAAAGTATTATAGGCAAATGAAGAAAGCTGGAAGCCGGAGAGGTAGTCTCTCCCAGAAAAAGGAATATTAATTGATTTTCTAGTGTCAAATGGTGATCCCCGGAAATATATGTGTGTGTGTGTGTGTGTGTGTGTGTGTGTGTGTGTGTGTGTGTGTAAAATTATATGGAATTCCTGAGTTATATTTAGGAATACATATGTATATACATGAACATAGATGAATACAATAACAACTAATAGAAAAGGAGGCCATGAATTTTAAAAAAGTGTGGATAGGGGTATGGGAAGATTTGAAAGGAGTAAAGTTTAGGAAAAAACAATCTAATTACATAATAATATAGAAGATAAAGGGATAATGGATACATGGTGTCAGTATAGTGATTAATATTGATAAAATGAAGAAATTCAATATGTGTCAATATGTTTTCACATATTAACTTTGATTTAAAAACACTTTATCTTCTTTCTTAACCTTTATCAATGTAAATAATAGTGTACACAATAATATGAACCACAAAAAAACAGTTGTGTGCAAAGTAAATTCTTTATTTCTATCAACATCCTTACTCTAAATTGGATATTACTGGCATTTCCAGATAGATGAATCTTTTATAAAATGCAGCTATCAGAAACTTCAGAAATGCCTATAATCATTTATTACTCAGTTTTTGGAAGCTACATGTTCATTGTTTGCTATTTTATATAAATGGATAGTAATTAGATGATTTTCAGATAACTTTTAATTTTTAAGTTGGAAAATAAGACGATTTCTAACACAGTGAATATTTGAAATTATGAATTTTACCTTCTCCTGAATGCTACACTATCTAAATGTTGGGATGTAGAAATTTCCCATTTCTTTGCATAATATTTAATTTTATGATGAATAAACTGTACTTAAAACACTTCGTCTCTATGGCAATCCTTTCCAGGTTAGGTGTAAGAATACCTCTGCAGGTTATTGAGAAGCATAGGAGATATTCTTCTGCATTTACATCTTTGCTGTCTGCAGAAAACCCACATTTGGTAGGCAGGTGCACATGAAGAGAGTGGTAGTGTCAGGAAAATTGTGTCAATTCCTTCTTCCAATATCGGGAGAATCTGTTGAATGGTAGAAAGAAGATTAATGAACCCAGTTGTCTCATGTTTCCATATTATCGATGATTGCACAGAAGTTAATATTTGAGCTCCATCTCAGTCATTCCTTTTCTGATAAAGAATTAAAGCAAAGAAGAGAATTTTGATTATTGTGCCAGCTAAAACCACAAAATACTTTACTTTC
Source organism: Chionomys nivalis (assembly GCF_950005125.1). Lineage (NCBI taxonomy): Eukaryota > Metazoa > Chordata > Mammalia > Rodentia > Cricetidae > Chionomys > Chionomys nivalis. Next base: position 158,108,919 of record NC_080086.1, on the reverse strand, counting down.
CTATAATAGCATTATATAAAATGAAGAAAACAAGTAAGAGAGAATTTTTGCAGGCTTTAGAATCAAGGACTGAGTATGCTTGTTTTTCTCATGTGATATGTTGCAGGAGAATTATAGTTTTTATGTAATTTCCTCAATGTCCCTTTCATCCCTTCTTTCTGCATGGCCCTATTAATGATGTTTACTTCTGTGAGAAGCACTTTCCTATCCAGAGTGAATAATATTATCATTTACCACATAGCCTGGTGGTAGAGTGGTCCCTGCAGGTTCACTTCCATTCTATTTCTGCAGCAGATACACACACACTCCACAACTTACTGACCTGTTACTTTATGTCCACTTTTATGCCCTTCGTACCTTCTATACAGTTATGAAGATTTTGATTCTTTCAGTCATCAAACACCACAGTCATCCGTTGACATCGAAGTTGATTATTGCCTTAGCTGAGAACTCCGTACAAAGATCTCTTCAGACTCCTGCTTAGTTCATTTGGGTGGCAGACAAATCATGCTAACAGCTTGAAGTATCTGACTTGCTTTTCACACTCCAGATTTTTAAACCTCCCCTGATAGTAGGAAATCTGGAAATAAAGATGTAGTCATTGACTCCAAGTTTGCTTGCTGAAGATAACATATTTTTGGTACACTGTAAAAGTGTCGAAGAAATATAGAGGTGCTCCTGAGAGCTACAGTCTGCATTATTCTTCTGATTTGAGATTATTTGAAAGCCCTCATAAATATAAATGCTAATTATCTTTTTTTAATGTGTTAATGTCTAGAAGCATGATAAAATTGACTCTGGGAATATTTAACTAAGGAAAATATCCTCAAACATAGAAAAGATTTTGTTTGTTTATGGTTTTGCCTTTTCCAGTATATTCATTGCTTTTGTTATTTGCACTGGGATGGTGGGCTGAGATGTGAATTTCAAAAAAAAATGACAGTCGAGAGAGGTGTGACCTACATACACACTGTCAGATTTGCTAAGCCTGTGCTGTGTGGTGCATCTAAGTTGGAACTGTGCTATATAAACTTTAATGAAATTCAACAAGGATTTACTCACCTCTCTGTCATAACGTCATGTTGGAATAATATGTGAAAGGAAAAGTTTTCTCCTTGACACAATTTCCCACTAACTCCTGCGACCATCTCAGTGTTGTCTTTCTGTAATGCTATTATTTGAATGCTATGCACAGATGAAAGTAAATGTACAAAGTTTGAATAAAATAGTTTTCGAAGTGGAGAAGCATTGAGTTAACACACAAAACAGCACACTAGTATTTTCATCATATAAACACTAAAGATGCCTATTGTAATTCATATGGGTCCAGATACTTGAACTAACATGGAATGTAGGCTGATTAAATAGAAACTCTCTGCTAAATAATTTTCCATGAAAGCCACGTGCAATGGAAATTGAATTGTTAAATGTGCTAAAATTATGTAACATCTACTGTTAGATACTTTATGTCTATTTTTCAGATATTGAATAGTATTCAGGAATGGAAGAACAGTATAAGCAATGATGTTTCCAGATGTTAGCATATTTTTGCATCAGCATTTGTGTAAAATATGCTGATCACACAGAAGACATAAATGATCATAAATGTAAAGTGGAAATTTACAATTTTATACGATATATGAGAAATATTTTTAGTTTAAAGTAAATTTGTCCAGAAAAAATAAAATAAAATGTCTCAAAAATATTAATTTTCAGATAATTAACTGAGCGTATTAAGTTAATAGTATCTTGAATATCACACTTTCAGATGAATAAATGAAAGCTTAAGTATTTTAAAGTTAACCAAACAAAGAACATTTTAATGTAGGGATTATTTCTCCTACCTATGCTCTCCTGGCCACAAAGTGCTTGAAAGTGAATGCGTCCCAGGAGTCTTTCACACCATGAGGTCTGAAATCTCTACGAGTCCATACGAAAACTTATGTTCAACTCAGAGTAAAATCAACTGTCAGGTTTCCAAATAACTTTTACTAGACATAAAAATAATGGTTATCACTTAAATAATTTGACTAATGTGTATGTAAATGACATGAAATTATACCTAATATGCAGGAATGGCTTATGATGGAAACAATGAAATCTTCAGGACTTCCCTAGCTTTTACGAATTAGTCAACAAATGAGTAATTTAAACTGAAACCAACCTCTCTCATTTTGCTTTTGGGGCCTTATCTTAATATGGGAATAAAAAAAACATTTAATAGGATGTAGTCATGCACACCTTTAATTTCAGCACTTAGAAGCTGGAGGCAAGTAGATTTCTTGAGTTCAAGGACAGCCTGATCTACCCTGTGTTTCAGGGCAGCCAGAGCTACATTATGAGACAATGTCTCAAAATATATAATTAAATCATTTCTCTCATCCCTTTCCTCTCTGCTCTGTACTCATTGTTCTTCCCTCTCTTTTTTCAAATTGCTATTACACACACACACATTTGATTGTTACAATATTATGTTAAAGATGTGAATGATTGTGTTTACACTGGGTATTTTCTTTGGTGAAAATAGCAAACAATATCTGGGTATGATATTCTATAGGCTTTTTTGTGTTTTAGGTTTTATTTGGATGGACTTGGTACCAAAGATTGGGTTGCTTGCTACATGTTTACTTTGGAGCAATACTTCAGTGTGAAGTTGAGAATTGGATAATGGATTTAACATCATGCCTAAGTCAGCAGCATGAATTCTTCCTATGGCTTTGATTTAATGTATAGTGCAGGCAGCTGGGAGTGAACCTTGCTCTAATTCTCTAAGTAATTATGAATCTCAGCTTGCATCCATGTGGCCTTTGAAATGTTCACTGACTGCTTCTGTAGATATAACAGGGAATGTCCTACTGCCTCTGTGTTTTCAGGTTTTGTTTATTCACAGTCATTTTGTTTTATGTTTGGTTGATTTCAAATTGTATTGTCAGACAGAAAATATATATGACACACAAATAGTATAGCTCTTTCAATTATAAGAGTATTAAGTCATTACAGGACTTTTGTAATGTAATTTAGTTTTATGAGAAAATTATCATTAAAGTTATTTAAACATTTGTTTATAATTATGTAGAATATTAAAATGCTTTGTAAGAATATTTAAAATCTGATTTAAAATCGTATCTCAATATGTTCTGAAAGTTGATTTTACAAAATACACCCCAAACTGTAACTATCATTACAATTTGCTAAATCTACTAGCTGTCTTTAGAGTGTTCATTTCATATTTCCTAGTCTGTAAAGAATTTTTGAGATCTTTAGAGACATTTGCTTCACGAACAAGAAGAACATACATATTCCATTTTAGAGCACTTGTACTTTTTGTCTCTTGTTCCTGTCACTAGTGTTATAGTGAGGGTTTTAGCATTTGCCGTGTCCTAATTCTGTAGCCTTCCAAAATCTGCTAGGTTTCTAATCTTGCCCCTACAGTTATCAGCGATAGTGAAATAAGCAAACAGGTTTTCAAACATATTTTTACTTTTGTTATGCTCTTCTTTTAATATCCCTGCCTTACTTTTAATAAAATGTGTTGACATGACATATGGTAATAAGTCTTTACTAATGTAATGTGTCCGTTTTGATAATTACATGCTCCATAATGCTTCTATCCAATTAGACAGATCTGATTCATCAAAGAATTTTTGATGATACAAAATCACCTGAATATTTACTTGAAACACCTGGTACCAGAACCCCTTCCCTAACACATAATATTATGTGGAGTTGCCCTAGTGTACCATCAAACACTAGTATCTCTGGAGCCTTACTTCGTCCCTCCACATGGTTCCTCTAACCTTAAGGAATCACTATTTTACTCTCAAAATCTTAGTGAGTAGTTCTTTTGATTTCTCATCTAATATTTGGTTTAATGTCTGTATTAAGTTGCAACCTAAATTGCTCCAGATCTATCAATATTGCTCCTAATGCCATGATTCCATTCATTTTATGACTACATGGTATTTCCATAGGAATATGCATACATTATCTTTATGTGAGTACAGAAAACTGACACTAAAATTATTCTTATTTTGTAGATATTATGAATAATATTGCAAAAACATGAAAGTAAATGTGTCTCCTTAACACACGGACTTATGTTTGTTTGGGATGTATATGCAAGAGTACAGTTGTTGCATCCTAAGTACTTTAGTCTTAATCTTTTGAGGAACCTCCACGCTATTTTCCATAATGAATTTACTAATGTATAATCTAGTTAGCATTGTACAAAGGAAGACCACTCTTCAGTGCAAATCCTAACCTAGTTATCTATTTCTCCACTCTACCCTTCCCCTTTAATGCCACGTCATTGCTGTTCAACTTTTATATCCCATAATCTATCTGCAGTAATGTTCTGGCACTATCAGCAATACCACATTCTGAGGCCAAACACATGGTCTTATAACTCTTCTACAGATATGTTTTCTTGTAGAAATACATTCTCTTGCTTTTCTTTTGCTGCTTTAAGGTAAAGTTATTCCTCTTACAAACCTCAAGATTTTGGACTAGACTGGAATACCAACTCCCTGTGACAGTTTGGTCTGAATGCAAGTGAGAGACTCCAAGAAGTAATCATTTTTTAAAGCATCTAGGTTGTTAATGAATATAGTGATAATAATACTATTTGTATGATGCAACAATGAATAGTTACCTCCAAACATACTACAATAAGATGAATATACAAAATATATTTATATATATTTTATGGCTGCACAAAACTATATCTATGGTATGAAAAACTGATAACTCCCCAATTGTCTTACTGGATGAGTATGCTCAGTCACCTCTATTCACTTAAGTTAAGTGAAATATATGTACTTAATTCAGAGAGTTTGGTCAAACTCTGACCTTTCCACAAAACATCTTTTCAAAGAAATATTTTGATTTGCCAGATGGTTAAATATAAATCATGAAGTTATTATGCCTATAAAGTTCATTCAACAAATTTTATAATTGATGGGCAGACTTCAGACATAACTGACATTTACATGGGCTTCATACAAAAAGTCTAGCAAAGGAGTCAATACTATCAAATTACTTATAAAATGATACTGAATATCACTTATATTTTTAAATTACAATATATAATTTGATAATTACAGAATAGTGATTAAGACTTGTATGCATGGTATGTGTGTGTGTTTACCTTAGTTTTACATTTGAATTTTTTGTTTTGTTTCAAGACAGGGTCTCACTATGTAGCTTTGGCCGACCTGGAACCATTCACAGACCAGGCTGACCTTAAACTCATAGAGATTTTCCTGATTACTATTATTGAATGCTGGAATTTAGTTGGTACATCATAATTCCTGGCTTCAGTTTGGAATTTTGTACATAATACCCACCCCTCAACCTTTCAATCATTGGAACCATGTCCATCTGGTGCAATTTGCTTCATACCTTATATTATTTGTAATTGTTCTTTCAACTCTGCCCCTGTCATACACACATGATTTAATCTTCTATAAATTCATAATTTGTATGAATCATGCCTCCATCTACTCTTGTTTTGTGGCACAAGAAAGTGATTACATCAAAGGAAGTTACATTTGGTGGTCAATTCTTTTGTTACTGGACACTATACTGGTTCCATTGGACCCACTATATAAAATCAGTCTTTTACCTCTCTGCTACAATGCACAATGGAGAAGTACGCTAAAAACTTCAAAGCTTATTAGTTTGTTTTAGTTCACTTCTTACCTACATGAATTTCTGTCTTATCATGAGAAAAATTATAATCATGTAACTTCCAGCCAGTACTTATACATAGGTTCCAAGGTTTTAAAAAAATAACTATTTACTCAATAGTCAACTTGATAAAAATATCGATACGATACTTACCTACAGGATTAGTAGTTGTTAAAAATATGCTTAATTCTTAGTAACAATTACTTCATACAAACCACTAAATAAGATTGCAAGAATTAATATATCACTTAAGATAAGAGACTAGAATTTGCCCTTATATGAATTCTCTAAATGAGCCCCAACACTTTTCCTGATATAAGTGTTGGAGAAGGCCTCTTGTTGGTTTCCGGCTGCCCGGCTAGCTTAGACCCAAAATAATCAAACAGAAACTGTATTAATTAAATCACTGCTTGGCCCATTAGCTCTAGCTTCTTATTGACTAACTCTTATATTAATTTAAGCCATTTCTATTGATCTATATATTGCCATATGACTGTGGCTTACTGGCTAAAGTTCTCATGATCTATCTTCTGCAGCTCCATGGCTTCTCTCTGACTCTGCTCTTCTTTTTCCCAGATTCAGCTTAGCCTTTCCTGCCTACCTAAATTCTGCCTTGCTATAGGTCCAAAGCAGTTTTTTTTATTCATTAATGCTAATACAGTACACAAAGGGTACTCTCATATATATGATTTGTTAAACTCAAACATTGGTAAATTTTACTTTAAAGTCATGATCTCCATGTTCAATTTGTGTCCCTTATTGTATATGGTAGGATTGTAGCAAGAAATATACATTTCTTCATTTTTTTTCATACCTGAGAACATGATCAGGAGAAATATAATTGCAATAAGCTGACAGTTAAAACAAAATAAATCAATAAGTAACATTCATATTACAAAAATCCTACATTAAAGCAAACATATCCAGAACAATTGAAAAGCCGAAAGGGAACAAAAGTATTCCATAGGAATGTACTCCATGGAATGGTGCCAGAAGAGGAACTGAGGAATATTTTAACATCTGTTTGCTCAATGTGAAATACAACACCTTCTGGAATTTCAATTTATTATCTGTTCTTTATAACTGCAATTTGAGTGGCCTTCATATAATAATAACACATTTAATGTTATACAATTATTGTATGCAATGGTCTGAAACAGTTTTACAAAAATTACATGATCGCCTCAAATATATGTCCTTGGCATTTAAAAGTGTGTTATTATAGAAGCAAAATTGAGAACAAAGTGGGAAAAATTAGAGTTATATATCTGCCTTCATACAGAGATTCCTGAATCTTGCAAACAAAAAAGACATTATTTTATCTATTAAATTGGCATCAATAGCACTTTCTTAAAAGCCTTAAGATTTGCTCTTTGTTCATTTGTACGTATATAATTATAGTATTTAGGGTATGACTCACACTGTGTTTGTTTCTACATATTGAATCTTCTAACTACAAAAGAGATGACTGCTAGAGCTACAGAATCTTAGTATTTTCTGAAAGCCAGCTTCCTGGACTGGTCTTGAGACAACACTTTCCTAAAAGCTATTACAAAAGGTCTGCAGAGAGACCTCTAAGTACTTGACTTGCAAGCATAAGACTTAAGCTTTATTCAAGCACATACACACACCCAAAATCCAGGTCATGTGATATTGGATAATGGGTGAGTGTGCCCTTTCCTAGGGAAGACTTCTCCTGTTCTTGGCCTTCCTTGGCTCTTTCCCTTTGTGTAGGTGTGAGGCCTTCTGAACTTCCCACCAACCTGTACATCTTAGCATGTCTATTGTCATTGTCTGTGCTCAGCTCAGACTGAAGCAGTCCAGTTAGTGAGGCTTTACATATGTAATGTCACTAAAAACAAATATACGCACAATATGACACAGATTACACAAATTGAGCAAGTTGTGTATGTGTGTGGTGTTTATTTAACAAGAAATGAAAACAAAGGGGGCCTAGAATTTGCAAAGAGGGTTAGATGGGTGTGTTTGAATGGAGGGAATAGAGGAAAGGGGAAAATGATATAATTATATTACAATCACAACAATGCATTAAAGTTTAAAAATATCCAAGCATAAAAGCATGCATTTATGTTCTAAATATTGGTTTGACAGAGACACCTGGGGCTTTCTGGTCAGCCACATTAACTAGCCTACTTGATAAAATTCAGTCCACTGAAACATTCTGTCTTGAACACACAAGATGGATGACTCCCAATCCATGACACTAGAAGCAGTCTTCCAGTCTTGACATGCACACATACCCACACTTTCACATGTTCCTACCATCATGAATATTCACATGCATACGCAAACAAATAGTTATTAAATATCTGTTCACAAACACTTGGTAGGGTCATATGTGAACAATTTGGGGATTTAGACAAGGACATACAAGTATTTTTCAGTATTTGTTTATTAATTAAGTCATTTTTTTCTAAACAGAGTCTTTTTGTGTAGCCCCAGCTAACTATGCTCATTTCTTAGATTGGGCTGGTTTTGAACTTGAAGTTGTGTTCTTACATCTCTGAACAGCTGCTATTCCTGGCATACATCACCATATCTAGAACCATTTTATATGCTTCTATGTCATGCTTCCAATTTTCAATATTAAATAGAAAATGAAATATCATTTAGCATTTGGCTTCTATAGACAAAAATACTTCTTATAGCATCTCATTTTAAAATTACCTGAACTGTCCATTTTATAATATTCATTTTTAATAACTTATTCTTAAGCTCCATTTTACTGTGGAGGCATGATAAAAGAGATGAACATTAATAAGCCATCTCAGCCAGGCCAGAGTTAAGTTCATCAGTGTGAGATTAGGGAAATCCTTTCATGACATTTCTGCTTGAACCTAAAGGGCAAAGAGAAACCAGGCAGGCAGAGAGTTAGAGAAGAATCTCTCAAGTGGACAGGGACAGGACAACTAGCCATTCTAACTTTGTCCAAGAATGGACTGCCATCTCCTGAAGAGGTTAACAATGGTTTATAAAGGGGAGCTATCTTAGAGGAGATAGATTAAAGTGCTTGCCTTGTAAGTATAAAGGCCTGAGCTTGAAGCCCAGAACTCAAGTAAAAAGAAATCCAAGAATAGTGACAAACATTCAAGCTCTAAGTCATGAGGAAACAGAGATAGACTGATATCTGGGCTTCCAGGCCAGCCACTTATTCTGATCAGTAGCACTTGAATAAGTGTTTAGTGAAGTGAGTAGGAGAAGGGTACATTCTTTTTTTTTTTTTTTTTTTTTTTTTTTGGTTTTTCGAGACAGGGTTTCTCTGTGGTTTTGGAGCCTGTCCTGGAACTAGCTCTTGTAGACCAGGCTGGTCTCGAACTCACAGAGATCCGCCTGCCTCTGCCTCCCAAGTGCTGGGATTAAAGGCGTGCGCCACCACCGCCCGGCAGAAGGGTACATTCTTAAGACTGTGTGCTACTGTTTGTAGTAGAAAGTGTCTCTCCTGCTGGGTCCCACAGAAAGTCAGTCCCAAAGAAACACACAGAAGAATATATTAATTATAAAGTGTTTGGCCTAATAGCTCAGGCATATTATTAACTTGCTCTTACAACTTAAATTAACCTGTAATTCTTATCTATGTTTAGTCACATGGCTTGTTACCTTTTATTACTGAAGTATTCTCATCTTGTTTCCTCTGCCTCTGGATGACCGCTGCATCCGAGCCTTTTTTCTTCCCAGAATTCTTGGATTCTGGTTGTCCCACCTATACAAGTGACAAATCCTTATAGAGTACAAGAACATTATCTCACAGCAACTGTTTAATAGTTCCTCAGTAAACAGAGAACAGATGAACTAAACTGTGAAATAAAATTAATAGAACCTTCATCTAGCGATGGATGGAGATAGAGCCAGAGACCCACACTGGAGCACCGGACTGAGCTCCCAAGGTTATAATGAGGAGCAGAAGGAGAGAGAACATGAACAAGGAAGTCAGGACCATGAGGGGTGCACCCAACCACTGAGACAGTGGGGCCGATCTATTGGGAGCTCACCAAGGTCAGCTGGACTGCTACTGAAAAAACATGGGATAAAACCGGACTCTCGGAATGTGGCGGACAATGAGAGCTGACGAGAGGCCAAGGAGAATGGCACAGGAACTTTCAACTGGCGATAGATCGAGAGAGAGACAGAGACCCAAATTGGAGCAATGGTCTGAGCTCTTAAGGTCCAAATGAGGAGCAGAAGGAGGGAGAACATGAGCAAGGAAATCAGGACCACGAGGCGTGCACCCACCCACTGTGACAGTGGAACTGATCTATTGGGAGCTCTTCAAGGCCAGCTGGACTGGGACTGAATAAGCATGGGTTGAAACTGGACTCTCTGAACATGGCGGACAATGAAGGCTGATGAGAAGCCAAGGACAATGGCACTAGGTTTCGATCCTAATACATGAACTGGCTTTGTGGGAGCTTAGCCTGTTTTGATGCTCACCTTCCTGGGCCTGGATGGAAGTGGGAGGACCTTGGTCTTCCTGTAGGGCAGGGAATTTGGACTGCTCTTCAGTATCGAGAGGGAGGGGGAATGGACTGGGGGGAGGAGAAGAGGAGTGGGGATGGGGGAGGGGAGTGGGGGGAGGGGGCAATGTGTGGGAGGAGGGGAGGGAAATGGGAAACGGGGAGCAGTTGGAAATTTTAATTAAAAAAGAATAAAAAAAAGAAAAAAAAATAAAAAAATAAAATTAATACATAAGTGTTCTCTTTGACAAAACAGAAATGTTCACTTTTTACAAAAATAAAATAAGCATTAACTAACCCTTATATTCTATGAGAGAACTTAATTATATGACAACCTTTGCCATTTTCTTCATAGCATGTAAATGGCTGCACATGAAATACACAGCTTAAATTTGGGTTGATGGAAAAAGATTTTTATTATTGTCCCATTAAAATTACCTTCATACTTTATGTATTTTGAAAATTTTATTTGTGTACACTTTGCTTTCATTTTGATTTTGTTTTTCAGGTGACTGATTATTTTATACTTGAAATCTATTTGATTCAATTTTAAATGCAAAATTCTATTAGGCTAGGAAGAAATTCTAGCATATAAAATTCAGATTAATGCATGAGAAACTTTCATGAATATATACACATAAATTTGTCCACTAGCTATGAGATATGTTAGATATCTACTTTATGGTATGCACAATTGTTTATTATCTAGGTCAGGATAAGCCGAATCATCAATGTTGGCCATCCTAAAAATGTGAGAATTAAATATTTATTTGAATTTTCAGTACTAATTTAGATTTTCCTACACTATTATTATCTAATACTCTGAGAACAATCCTGTAAATTATAACTATTGTTGATGTCCTGTTGAAGTCTACTGGCATTTATTTTGTCAGAGTTTATGGTTTATGAGAAGGATCCACATATTCTTTAGGTGAGCATCTTATAGTGAGCACAGACTTTATAGCAAAGAAAACTAGAGTTTGGTGTTGGCTGTCAACCAGGATTGCAGAATTACTGTATTTTTGATTCCAGGGTTTCTAATAAGTAAAATGACAATTAATGTTCCCCAAATGATAGACTGACTCTAAGAATTAAAAATGACATACTTCTACAGGTTATCATTAAAGTTGACTTTCTTGTTTTTAAGTGCATTAAGTATTTAGTATACATTTTTGTGGGTATACTGCAAGTAAGGAGTCTATAAATCTTGCTAAAGCATTTGCAATTGCCTTTGGCATTTATTAACAATTTAATTAGTTGAGAAGCTAAGACATATGGCTAGAATAATTTTAAAAAAATAAGATTAGCCCTTTATTTTATGATCACATAACAGCACATGAAAAGAGCCCAAAGGTGAATGAGAAATGTGGTTCTATGATGATAATAAGAATGATAAGTTGCTCACACACATTTGCACACACATGAACACATATATACATGCACTCAGATATCTGTACTAAACTCATAAATTTATATTGCATGCAACAATATATACATTTATTAAACACTATCCAGAGAGTAGTTAGTAACTAATTCAAGTCACTTAATAAAAATTATATTCAATTGCCATAAAACATGAGAAAATTGCTAAAGTGTAAACTATTTAATTATGAATGCTTATTTTACAGGGAAAGGGTATCCATTTATTTACTGGTGGGTGGTTTTGAGCTGTTTGCAAATTAGAGACCTCTGTGGGTCTAAAGAACATACCCCAAAGTATAAAAAATTTCACAATGAATATGTTTGCCATACATGCAGATGGTATAAAGAATGTTTTCTGAAGTGTGATGAAATGTATAAAAAGAAACATGACTTTAACAAAATTTTGATTTATTATGCAAATATGTCAAATGGTGGTAAATCAAACTCTGAATATTATTTTAATTCCCTTAAAATCAATGCTCAAGATTTTGGAATTTAAACTAATTATTCATGAATATTGTCATTTTGGTGGAAACATTTGGGTTACTATTGTTGATAGTATTACTGGGGTGATGAGAGCAAATGTCTACTCATCCTGGGTGAAGAATTCCAGCAGATCAAATTAGTGGTATTTCTGAAGGTCAACTTGATGAACCAATGAGTTTATGGAGGCTACTCGTTAGCATATGCATCAATTAAAGGCAGCTGCATCTTTAAATGGAGAGGGAGGAGGAGAGGGACGGGGGAGAATGGGAGGGAAATGGGAGGAGGGGAGAAGGTCGAAACTTTTAATAAATAAATAAATTTAAAAAAACAAAACATTTTTGGAATATAGGATATAATAATTTAAATGAGGTCACTTTGAATACAATTACAACTAAATTTAACTTTTCAATGTAAGTATTTTTATAACATTAAATAAATACATAAGAAAAGAGAAGAGTATGTTACAACTAAAGATCTGATTCTTTAAAAGGTTTCTGAAGAGATGGTTATTTCCTAAAAATACCATATTCAATGTTAATATATTTCCAAATAATATTTGCAAATTTCTCTGTTTCTTCTCTGAAATTTTATTTTTACAGACTTTATTTCTTGTTGATCACAAAAATCAGCATAATATAATTTTGTAAGAAAAATATTCTTTTTATTTATTAACTTTTTTAAAAATATCAATCCAAAATCCCACTCTCTCCTCTCCTCCCATTCTTTCCACACACCCTCCTACTCCATGCTCATCTAATCCTAAGAGAGGGTAAGACACTTTGTTTTGTGGGAGGTTCATGCCCTCCCTACTACATCTAGGCTGAGCAAGGTATACATGTAAAGAGAATAGGATCCCAAAAAGGCAGTACGTGCAGTAAAGATAAATCCCAGTGTCACTGCTAGTGGCCCCGCAGTTTGCTCCAGCCATACAACCGTCAACCACATTAATAGGGACTAGTTTGGTCCTATGCTTGTTCCTTCCCGGTTCAGCTTATCCACTAAAACAGTTTACCTGAGCTGGGAGCTCATCAACTCCAGCTGGACTGCGGAAGAAAAAAAAAAAAAACTTAAGAAAGAAAGTATTCTAATATCCTAAACTGAAAAATTTTCATTAGAAATTCAAAGCATTGACGTATCATCACTGTCTCATGCCTCACCCTAGAAATCCTCATTTGACTTTGTGGAAACAGATTTATTTGTGCATGGAACTTTAACGTTCCCCAGACATCTGAACGATACAGAGATGTTGTTGGTCTATTCTAGTGTTCATCATTCAGTTATCAAACTTTTTAAAAAGTTTCTTGGCTTTGAGTATGAGTGAATTTGTTGTTGCTCTCATTACTGAGTGCTCGATGTTTTTCTACGACTCTTCATTCAGGTTATCCTTCACTCTTACTATTTGATGTTCAAATGATGAATGGCCATGCACTATGCCAAAATTAACAGAATGAATGTAGTTCACATGTATTATAGAGGTTCTAATATCTAATTGAGCAACATGACCTTTGCATACTCAAATACTGGGTTCTTATTTCAGCTTTTCTAATAGTGTACTCCATATTAATGGTACATCTCTTTGTATATGTGTGTATGTGTTTGTTTATATGTATAAGTCATCAACACAAGTCTGTGTGTGTTTGTTTTTGTGTTTCCACATGCTTGTATATGTCTGAGCTGTCAGATACAGTGTCTATCATCAAGAAAAATTGCACCCTTATTTGAAATTTCCTAATGAATAAAGTGCACCTTGTTATAAAAGCTCAATAAAGCACTAAAAAGTACCCTTTATGTAGATTATCTTTTGGATTGTTGTTATTTGAATCTGAAATGCCCCCTATAGGCTCGCATGTTTGAAAACTTGGTCCTTGGATGCTTCTTCTGTTTTGGAAGGTTGTGTGACATTTATTAAATTGAGCCTAGTTGAGGAAAGGCAGTCACTTGGGATCGGCCATGATGGTTTACAACCCTACCGACTTCCTAATCAGCCTCTGCTTTTTTTTATCACAGACTTAATGCAACCAGCATTTACAGGCTTCTGCTTCCACACCCCCTCTGCCATGAAGAAGTGTGTCTCTTCTTATATTATGACCCCAAATTAACCCTCTTTCCTTAAATTGATTGACTGAGATGTTATTTTACAGCAATTAGGGAAGCAAATGACACTCATGTCTTCTTAACTGGAAAATGGTGTGCATAGTCCTCCATCCCCCATGCTTCATAAGCCAATGCTCCACCAGCCTTTAGGATGTCTAAAGGAGCTTTTCTCACCTCTAAAGAACACAAACTCCCTCTGCTTCCTTATCATTTAACGACATAACAATTCACTTTAGACCCTTAAGTCCTAATGTAAGAATATTTCTGACTGTCATCTTAAAAGTTTATGAAAATTTGCTTGAATTAGAACCCATAATATGCTTCTATGTCAAAAAGTCACAGCACACTTGAGAACTCCTCCTTTGATTATCATTGATAATAATTAAAAATATTCTCTGTTGCCGGGCAGTGGTGGCACGTGTCTTTAATCCCAGCACCCGGGAGGCAGAGGCAGGCGGTTCTCTGTGAGTTCGAGGCCAGCCTGGTCTACAAGAGCTAGTTCCAGGACAGGAACCAAAAAGCTATGGAGAAACCCTGTCTCGAAAATCAAAAAAAAAAAAAAAAAATTCCTCTGTTTCTGATATTTCAATTCATCATTCATTTTGTCCCTATTCTTAATCCATCACTCACTATTTGTGTTCTTCCTTTTGTTTGTGTGTGTACATGGAAAAGTAATTTCATACAACCAAGGGTAGTGACTGACTATGTAGCCTAATGGTGGGATTGCAGGAGGGCTCCACCATGTAGGGTTTATAATGTGTTGTAGATTAAACCAGGATTTCAGCTATGCTAGACAAGCTCTCTAGGGACTAACCTATGTCCCTGGCCCCACATTGCTTTGTTTAAGTGCCAGGTATTTTCTTTTATTTAAGATTGACTTATTGTACAAATATTTTGGATCTTTTTATATCACAGCCAAGATTCAATCAAAGGGAATTATTTATATATGTGATATGTGGAGAATTAGAAGTATTTGTTTTCTGATTTGTAAAATAATTGGAGAGCCGCTTCCTGTTTACTGTGAAGAAGCAATAGGAAAGCACAGGTAAGGTGGGTAGTATAGTATTCAATTAATGTTGGGCCTCTTTCCATTATCTTGTAAAAAAAGTTACATTCAATTAATAAATAATTTGAGGGTCAGCTTTCCCAAATATCCAGTCCAAGTCAAAGCCCTTGGTGAAGAGGCCTGTCTGTGTGGCTTCCGTTGTGTTCATTTCTGTCCCTTTACATTCTAATGTTGACACCTTGCTTTGATGTCTCCAACTACAGCTAAATAAGATTTGCATTTTATATTTATATGGATGGAGAAAATGCCACCAAAAAATGATTCACTAGCTGGGCACTGGTGGCACATGTCTTTAATTCCAGACTGGCGAAGGAAAGGAAAGCAGATGCCTGAGTTCAAGGCCACTTTGGTCCATAGAGCAAATTCCAGAAGAGCCAGGACTACACAGAGAAACCCTGCCTCAAGTCACCACCACCACCAACAACAACAAAAAGTTTGATCTGCCAGAAAACTAGCTAAAAATGAAAATGATTCATATACTTGTGTTTCCAAGGGTAGATGAAGAAGTTACAGCCTGCTCATCCAATTCCTGGATGATAACAGATGTTCCTTCCTGTTGAGCATCATCTTCAATCCCCATTATTTGTGAGGAAGGAAAATAATATCGCAGAGGTGGTTTGAAGAAGACTGAAAAAAGGGGTGAATTTCTTGACTGAACATGCTTTGACACATCAACCCCCCTGTTCCTTTCACTTCTGTTCTTTGACTTGTTTTAAAATTCACTTCAGGTATGACTTCTAGTGCTCCTATTTACCTTCTAATCACTCGCAACAAATGCCAGACCTACTGCTTCTTTATTATTGCCATGGGTTTCTCTCCTGAAGCATCTAATACCTGGGTGGGTGATAGGCATGTCAGAACATGCTAAGATCTATGATCAGGACAGGAACTAGGTTGAAAGGATTGAATATTTTAAGGTATTCTCATGTGTTAATTCACATCATTCCTAGATATTAATCTATCATCTATCTATCATCTATCTATCTATCTATCTATCTATCTATCTATCTATCTATCTATCTATCATATGTTTGATTGAAGGGCCATAAATCTGAAGTGCCAATTGCATCTCTCATTTAGATTCTTCCCATATTTAATAAATTAATTGAAACGAATGATAATTCACTTCTTGGTTGTGGCGAAAAACTACTCTTCTGATCTTCATTTAAAACACAAAAGACAATATAATCTTTGTGTGAACAACAATGAGGAAGAGGTGAGAGGAACAGTAAATGTTTTATTTTCTCTCCAGAAAGAAATCATTCTCTATTGCCATTTTAAGATGGATTTTGCAAATGCTTGTCTCACCACAGGCACAATTCCAGTTTACAAATCCCAGAAAGTATGAAAAGTAAGGAATCTATCAGATCTCAATCTAGAACCCAGCATGAACCAGATAGGTGTACAATAAATAGTTATGCTCTACCTTTCTAAAGACATCAACTCCATGGAACAAGTGTCTTGCCACACTGTACAGATAATCATCAGGGTACATTCACCAATGGGGTATACAGATCATCAGTCCCAAGAGTCTTAAACAAGACTTTATATGACTTCTGAGTCACAAATACTCATATCTGTGCTTGACTTCACTTGTGAATCTTTTGCTCAAGGGGATGTTATTTATAAATAAAACACCTGACTATTATATCTTCTTTTGTACTTTGATGCATTTCATATTAAAATATGGATTTAAAGTCTAAACAGTTTGTATTGCATTGTTAGTGCAATTGTTATTGCTTAAATTTTGAGTTTAGGTAATGTGACATGTACATGTATATTTATATATGTACAAAGAGGTTATATTGTTTATACACAGAAATAACTAGATTTCGGGTGCTGAATGAATACAGTATCAAGAGCTCATCTCTGCTCTTTATTTTACTTCGCCCCCTATCTTCTTATCTGCAGGCTGAGTGACAGATGGCATTGGCATTGTCTTTGTTTAATTAAAGAGCTGTGCTCAATGAAAAAGGACATCACTGACTAATTGTTCTATAATAAAACATTCTAATCAGCCACTCCATACATCTTTAGTTGAGAAGGCAGATCGCCTCGTGCCCTTTGGCCAGTAAAAGGTGAACTCAGTTGATTGAGAAACAGAATTTTCTTTTGCTCGAAATGTTAATGTATCATACATATACATTATTGTATTTAAACAGTATTTATGTTATTAAAAACTTAAACTCAAGATTCTTTCTTAATTGTATGAGTATATATTTCAAGAAAATCCAACATTATTTTTTGGGTGACATTAAAAGGATTCTTTCCCACATTTAAAGACATATTATTAAGTTCTATGAATGAATCCAAATGATTTGATGCCCCCTTTATTTTATAATTTATTAGTGGTATTAAAATTTCACTTAAGTTTCACTTAGGTTATATGTTATAAATTCCACTAAGATGTGTCTCATTCTTAGGAATATAAGAACTCCAAATGGTGTGTAACTCAATGTGAAGTTTCAAAAGAAAATTTTCCAATAGGATTACTGCTTTATAGTCTTTATGTTATTACCCCAAAGCTTTATGAGCCACTGGAAAAATGTGCCCTAGCAGCTCTCAATATTGGTTCAACTGACAGTTTATAGATACTAATTGCTTCCTTACTCTGTGCACACTAAATTTCCTGTGGATTGTCTGATTATTAACATGGACTTTTGTATATCATAATTAACTTTGTATTAGCAACACAATGGGTATTATCAGACATATTTTAAGTATGAGAAAGTATTCTTAAGACTAAGCTACTGCCAGACCCTGGGAAATTTGCATGGCTAAATATTGCACCTCTTTACAGGCAGGTACCATAAAATGGTTCATGGACATGGGAGCATAGTTGCTTCTTAACTGTGTAGGCAGTAGATACATACCATTTCAGACAAGGGTTTGGGCCATTCACCTTGTACATGTTAAAATATATACACATGACAAATAGAATAATCTAGGAAACATTTTGATTATTATTATTAGACAAAATTATGTCTATCATATCTGGTTATGATAGAACAGATAACACCAAGTGACAGATGGCAGGTCTTTGTGAAAGAATGAAAAACAGTGCATAAGAAAACAAGAAGGAAAAAATTGAGAGAGAAATTAAGAGGAGAAAAGGCAAGCATAGCCATAAAATCTCTTTTAATTTTTTTCTTTGAGTTTGAGGGTAACTTATTCTTTGTTGAGAAATAAATAATTCCACCATAAATTCTCTGACTATGCTCTATGAAAGCTTCCTTTGTACAGTATTTTGAGAGATACACTTAATTCCATGTGATATAATAAATCATTCTGCTTAGGTTAATACAGAGGCCCCCTATTCTGACTGTCCTATATCTACATGGAGAAAAGTAAATGTATTCACTTTTTTTATAATTAAATTGAAATGTGCATGTCCTGCTGTTTCTAGGGTAGTTTACAAGTAAGAAAACCATTCCTTAAATCATCTTACAATGACTAATATTTGAACTGGGTATAATGCCAAATGCCCACAATACCATTACTCAAAAATCTGAGGCATGATTATTACAGGTTAAATAAAAACATGGGCTAAATAGCCAGAATTTGTTTTAATTAATTAATTAATTAATCATGAATAGCATACAATTTAATAAAGCAAAAGCCAGTATCTAAAATGTCATATAATATATGGTACAATGAATTATGTTTACACTGTGTTATAAGTCTGCCTTTTTTCTATTTCCTTCTAGCGTGTGGGTCAGTTCTGGTCTCCCCTGGGCTGGCTGATGCATCAGCTGCAGGACGCAGGACCCTGTAGTATCTACATAGCAGCTATGGGCAGTGGGCTGGTGGACAGCACAAGGGAATGACTGGCCTATTTTACAACTCTGCTAAAGTTTCTTTAGAACAACAGGGAGATAAACTATGTTAGTAAAAGTTTAGTCATTTTATATTTTGCTCAGTTGAAAGGCCTTGAAATTACTTAAATCCACTTTCTCCTGCAGTCACAGCTAGAAAACACAGAGATAATGGATTGGACTCTGCTAATGACATACCTAAAATTAGATACAAAGTTATTAAAATTTTAGTTTTTATGAATGAGGACAAAAACCTCATTTCCCAAAACCTGTCACACTTAAATTGTTCTGTCTCATTTGAGGCCCCGATAGATTAGGTCCAGTCTCATGGTAGCCATGATTATAAACTGATTTTTATCCAAAGGAAAGAGCCTTCAAAAATACATAATTTTAAATTCTCTTCATAATGTCATGTTTTATAGCTCCTCTCTTGAACACTTGAAAATGTCTGTAAGCTTCACCTCTTAATGTTTACATGTAGCCACTATCTAAAAACATTAATTTTTTTGTGAAATTAACTCTCTACTCAAAAATATGATAAACATCATAAGTGTACTTTTTCCTACCTTAAAGATAACATACTTTGAATAATTAATATGAAAACATAATTTTCCAATCTTTCTCCGCATTTGTTTGTGTCTTATAATATATAATATGGTGTATTCCTTCCTCCCTTCCTTTGCTCAGGCTACTAGGTGAACATATTCACACATGGCAACTTTCCTGACTTGTGTGTTGGAGCTGGTTGTTGGTGTTGCCCTTTAATGTCATTAATGCCTAAGTTCTCATGCTTTACACCCCAAGAACTCATTCACTGATGTCTACTAGTATGGGAAATATAGTGAATATATTCATAAGGTATACTTGGCTAATTCCCTCACTTTCATGATTTGTTTATATTTACGCCGCTGCTCATGAATCTCTCAAGAAGCCTGTTTATAATTTTAATTTATCCCTCTCCTAACAATTCCAGACTTTATATTTTAAATGTATATGTGATGAAATTAAGTCAGCTATGACTGCAGAATATATGACATCGAATAAACACTTGAGGTATGAAAGAAATTAAAGACTCATGGAAGTCTCCAGGTAGATTCTCAGAGCTTTAAGGGGTAGAAAGGCAGTGGGTAGGGAAGGAAAACTCAAATCATGTACAGCATGAATTTAATCTCAGTCAATCAGAGTCAGCCTAGCTGACTTTACAATGCAGTCAGCTCTGACTCGGTAATGCTACAAACTAAATTCATACATAGGTGATAGCAGTATTAAAACTCAAACTCTATGGGTTTTTTTTTGTCATTTTTCATTACTAAGTAAATATGGCTATAGCGTGAGGGTTTGGGCCCATGATAAGAGACAGAGCAAGATGAAACTTTAACGGCAGGAAAAAATCCCAATTGGCTTCACCCTTCAGGGATCTTGGGAAAGCATCATTCAATGACCGCTTGATACATACTTTGCCAGATGGTGTCATATGATCTATCTTACTCACCAAAGAAACTAGAACTTGCCATATTCCATTTAACTACATTTATGTGTCTAGGAGTGGATAAAGGAAACAAATCCTACAAAATATAGTCTTCTATATTGATTTCCAATACTAAAAGAGCAATGTTGTTTTTTTTTTCTTTTGCCTAGGATTGGTGCATGATGACAACATTTTCTTTACACAAATCAAAGTATAAAACGACATTTTCTTTGTATCTTACAAAGGGTCCATGAGACAGGAGCAAAACTAGATGGTGAAATATGACTGTTTGTTGGCTGGTTGGATACCTGCATGGATCTCTTGTCATAAACATTTGAATAGTCTAGTCTGGTTTATGTTTTCCTGGGGTGGAAGTATACACAGGTACCACATTCACAAGGCTACAACTCTGTGGTACCAACCAGGATCAGTTTATTTGATTTTGCTCAGTTGTTTGCTTATGCTCCTGGTTTTCCAGAAAAGAATGCAGGGTTCTGTTGTCTTGCGATTAGAAATGTTTCCTTCCCTGTACTTAAAATGTGCAAAGTCCAAGACAGGGACTGGTTCCCCTTGTGTTTTTTTCATCATGACCTTCTCTCCATGCCATGTTGTTTAAAAGTTTTTTAAAAGTAAGGGGATAGATGACTAGTTATCCAAATGAGGGCAAGGAAACAATGCTTCCTTTCCAGGAGCAGAAACTTCCTATTCATGTGGTAGCATATACAAAATATCTGAGAAAATTATAGATTAATGAATGGTTCACCTAATACAATGTATTGGTTAAAGCTTGAAAAAAAATAATATAAGTAGGATTGAAAACTAGTAATCCCAAATTAAACTTGATAAATAGTGAATACAATTGTTTTCATTAGTTGAAAGGAATATATTTTAAAGATTTTTGAAGTTTATTTCTCAAAGAAAATTTAAGCATTTCATTTATTTTGATACAATAGTTTTTACACTTGAAAACACATTTTAGTTATACAATTACTATATATATTTAAGGGCTAGTTTTAATGTTATATTGGAAGAACATTCAGTAAGATTTGTCTCATAAACTGTGAAACTAAAGTTATGAAGTATTTATATCCCTGCCCCTAGAAAGCTCACAATTTATTGGAGAAGACACATGTCCACATAACTGAATTTGGATTTGATCTTCCTCTGACCCACTTCTTTAATTCAATAATGAGGAGTTAATCAATATTGGTATCTTTTGTCATTGTTAGCAGTCACCAAGTAATTTGCCTTGAAGTTATTCATTGCAATGGCTTTACCTCTTTTGGGGAGACATCTTCACCTTACCATATTCCCTTACCTTTGGGTAAAACCCCCAAACTATCAGGGTAATATGCTGTATATAATCTTGAGAGATTATATAGACGGCATTTAAAATGGGGTTGGCTAAGTAGTTTTTAAAAACTTGTCCAATAGACAAAATTTATTAAAAATTTCAGACAAAGCAACTATATATTAATTAATAGCTAAATAATACATGAAATATTTATTAGAATAGAAAAATATTTTCTCTTAAGTTTCTAGCTATCTTATTGAAATTTAAGGTAAGACTTACACATCATGAAATCAGCTTTGACAGATAGAGGCTCTATCTCCATATTTTATTTGTAGGTCACATCTGTCACTGAATAGTTCAGAAGGGATATGAGAGCTTTGTGTTGAACTACAGAGAATGCCTTAATTGTGCATTGGGCGTTTTGTTTCTTATACATGTGTAGTACCTGTCTCTACTGAATGCAGGCTTTATATCTGGCAAATGATATTCCTGAAGTGGGATTCTGTTTCACATCAAAATAATAGGTGAGTGATTCCAATTCCAGGATGTTCTATTTAGTCTGACTTGCTTTTCTTCTTCTTAAAATGCTGTAGTCACAACAGTGGGAGAATAATACAGTAGTATCCCTTGGGACCGGATTATATTTAATTGGGGAGGAATCTCAACTCTCACTTGTTTTTATTTCATCAGAAAAGACTTCATTTGGAAAGAGGCAGTAGCCCAATGGGATGCAAGATACAGCCTGAATAGAAAAGTTTCAGAGGAAAAAACAAGATGACCTCAGAAAAAGGTGTTGGGATGGACCTCAAAATCTTGTACGCTTGGTTTCCACACTGCAGCATCATTAAGCAAGAAGCTGAATGACACTCTTTATTCATAAAACAATAGCCTATCTAGGACTGATGATTAGAATACCCTGTTTGCACACTTCTTTTTTTTTTCCCCAAGCACACAACAGCATCAAATTTCAGGTAGTGATCTGGAAACTGAGTTTCTGTACTCTGTTATCAACATTTTTCTTCATGTAGCATCAATGATTCACCAGGAAGACTGGACTCTGACTCTGAGAATTGTTAAAAGACATCTGCTGTATTATTTAGGGTTGACATCCTTGCTCTATTAATTATGAATATATAGTGGGTATTAGAAATGTTCCATTGTCCACTGGAATTTCATTTTCTGTGTTTAAGGGCTTTACATAAAGTGTTGTCACAGATTTTTGCTAGTTTCACTTACGTAGGTAATTGTGGGAAAATTCTTAAATATGGAATTTTGATTACAAAACATATTTATACTTTTTCCAAATTAAAAAATGATTGCCTTGGGTTATGACTGCATAATTACTTACAAAAATACACCACACAATGCAGGCTGTTGATTTGTAAGGACACAGGAATGCTTTTGTATTTCTAAGAACTGCAAATTTGGTGAACACAGATTTGACATCTACAGCCTCATGCTAATGAATAACCAACTGTTCTTCTATGTTTCAAATGACACCACAGAATCCCACCAGGACCTTGGCCAGCACGTCATCAGTAAAGTGGTGGTCCTGCTAATGAGGCTACTTTATGAGATTGGATGGATATTGGATAGTTTGTGGTGTATCATTTGAAATAAAAAATATTTTCCTTCAAAGTAAATATGGTTTCATTGGACACCCCTTGCAGTACAGTTCATCTGTTTTACCAGTGACATGATCATCACTTTCACAGAAATGTAATAGTCTGAAAGGCAAATGTTTAACTTCTCCTGCAAAGGAATCTGCAATAGAATTCTCAATGTGGGGTTAATTGCACAGTAATGGAAGAGAAATCTATTGGGAAAAATTCACAGAGTAGCATGGCTTTAATTCCCTTTGATGAATATTTGTATGTGTTTCCATATTTTTTTAAATGTTGGAGCATCCACAAGTAAGAGAATGCCTTTTAAAGGTGTGTGCATTGATAGGCAGTGTCTTATCTTTTGTCAATATGCTGAGAAATCAACAAACACACAATAACTATAGTATAAAAATAATAATAATGAGTAATTAATAAAATTAATAATACATTAAAGGCAGTCTGGCTTTCTTGTGGTCAGAAGGCAGCATATTAATCCTAATTGACAATGCATTCTCAAGCTCAAAATCATCAATCTTGCACCAAAATGAAAATAAATAATATACCAGTCACTCAGTATTGCTCCTGAGGTCTGAGTTTCTACAATTAATTGTGTTCACTGCCGTGGAAGGTAGAGTTAACCTGGGATATAAGCTATTGTTAGTATACACATTTCCTCAAAAATGGACACAGATACATTACCCGAATTTTTCTAAATATTTCAAAAATTTTATGAGAACTATCAACGTGTTCCCTATTTTAGGACATGAAGAAATTTATCTGAAAGAACATGCATATTTTTCTGGTATTATTGATACACAGATTCATGAACCAGAATGCATTTTCTCCTCCAAGCTCCTATATCATTATTATGACAATTCTTATATTGAAATTTAATGTAGGAAGTATGGACTTACAGAGAGATACCTTTTCTTTCTAAATTGCACATTGTTACAGGTGAACAATGGCTAACCAGTAAGACTATGATAAATTCAATATAAAACTCCATTAATTAGGACAATATCAGGATAACCCAGTAGAGCAAACTGACATATCAGTCATGAACTAGTACATACATAAATGTCCAATTAATTTTCAACATAAGCATCAGAAAACTCCATGGTGATGACTTTCAGACTTAGAAAGTCAGATGTCAACATGGAACAGAATGAATTCTCACCTCATACAATTATCAGGTTAATGGTATGTCACACATAGTCCTCAATATTCATTTAAAGAGTTTTTTGAAGCTAGTTCACAATAATGTTCATGGTTGAATCTTAGGTAGTGATTCCATAGAAATTAATAAGTCATTATGCATGAAAATAATAGCAAATTGGAGCTCATTAAACTTACAAAATAATACAAAGAAAACCTATGCTTCTTGAAGAAAATGAGGAATTAAAAAGCTGAACCATAGGGAAATATTCATTTTTAATGTTGCTGACAAAAGACTTAGATACAAATGTTGCTAAGCATTAGGGATGAATTGAGAAAACAACAACATGGTAAAAAACAGTCATGGCTTGGGGAATATATAAAGATGAAACAAACGCTGATAAGTATAATAACAGTTTATATTGTAAGTTATCAGTTATATATAAATTAAAACATAATTGAATATCATGATGCATCAAATATAACAGATACAACTAAAAATACCCAAGACCAAAATCAAGAGTTGTGACGGAAGTGCAGTGTATGAATACAGCCTTTCTGTTGGGAATGAAATATGATACAGTTTTGGAAATCTCAGGGTTTGATAAAAATACACACACAGTCATATTTCTCACTTCTACATATTTACTCTAGAAATAAAAGCAGATGTGCACAAAAAGACTTACAAAAGTATGTTTAGAACAACAATCTTTCAGGGCAAGAAAGTGGCAAAAGACAAGAATCCTAATAATAACAGAAAGAAGAAGCAAAAATGAATGTCACTGTTATACTCTCTGAGACTGAGATTTTGCACTTAAGTAGGAACAAGCAGTGTATGTCCTTTTGTACCTTATTTCACTAAGCACAATGCCATGAGTTTAGTGTAGCATTTTTTAAAACCCATGAAACGGAGATAACGAAGTTTTTATAATTGCAAATGGTTATAGTAAATGTGGTATACATACATCATGGAAAACACTTCAGCCAGGAAAAGGAGAAATCTGTGCTATATTTTGACTACAGCAATATATGTATTTTTAATTTTAATTGATATCAACTTAAAACAATTATTTTGAAGCTGAGGAAGAAGTTACCACTGGCATACCATGACTGGAAGCTCTGTTATGTTATGGAGAACATTAATAACCTCCTGAGGATATATGCATGTATGCAGATCAGCTTGTGACTATTGTGGGCTTGTAACTTTCTGAGGAAATCCTCACAGGAAATTGCCCTGTAATACAGTATTCATTAATGTTTTATCAAAATACCCTTAAGTTGATTCTTCCCTGGGATAGTCTGTGGCACAACTTCACACAATATCACTTTGATCACCCTGAAAGCAATTTATTTATTTGTTTGTCTGTCTATCTATCTATCTATCTATCTATCTATCTATCTATCTATCTATCTATCTATCTATCTATCTTTCTATCTATCTATCTATCTATCTATCTATCTATCTATCTATCTATCTATCTATCTATCTATCTATCTATCTATCTATCTATCTATCTATCTAAGATTTCTGCCTCCTCCCCGCCACGCCTCCCATTTCCCTCCCCCTCCCCCGATCAAGTCCCCCTCCCTCCTCTGTCTTAAGAGCAATCAGGGTTCCGTGCCCTGTGGGAAGTCCAAGGACCACCCCCCTCCATCCCGGTCTAGTAAGGTGAGCATCCAAACTGCCTAGGCTCCCACAAAGCCTGTACGTGCAGTAGGATCAAAACCCAGTGCCATTGTTCTTGACTTCTCAGCGGCCCTCATTGTCCGCTATGTTCAGCGAGTCCGGTTTTATCCCATGCTTTTTCAAACCCAGGCCAGCTGGCCTTGGTGAGTTCCCGATAGAACATCCCCATTGCCTCAGTGTGTGGGTGCACCCCTCGTGGTCCTGAGTTCCTTGTTCGTGCTCTCTCTCCTTCTGCTCCTCATTTGGACCTTGGGATTTCAGTCCGGTGTTCCAATGTGGGTCTCTGTCTCTGTCTCCTTTTATTGCCTGATGAAGGTTAATATCCAGGAGGATAACTATATGTTTTTCTTTGGGTTTACCTTCTTATTTAGCTTCTCTAGGATCACGAATTATAGGCTCAATGTCCTTTATTTATGGCTAGAAACCCATTATGAGTGAGTACATCCCATGTTCCTCTTTTTGGGTCTGGCTTACCTTACTCAGGATACTGTTTTCTATTTCCGTCCATTTGCATGCTTACACCTGTCAGAATGGCTAAAATCAAAAACACCAATGGTAGCCTTTGCTGGAGAGGTTGTGGAGTAAGGGGTACACTCATCCATTGCTGGTGAGAATGCAAACTTGTGCAACCACTTTGGAAAACAGTGTGGTGGTTTCTCAGGTTATTCGGAATCAACCTACCCCTGGACCCAGCAATACCACTCTTGGGAATATACCCAAGAGATGCCCTATCATACAACAAAAGTATATGCTCAACTATGTTCATAGCAGCATTGTTTGTAATAGCCAGAACCTGGAAACAACCTAGATGCCCTTCAATGGAAGAATGGATGAAGAAAGTATGGAATATATACATATTAGAGTACTACTCAGCAGTAAAAAACAAAGCAATTTATTTTTAAAGCAAAATTAACTTTTGTGTTTTTCTTAAATGTGTTTTGTGTGTATCATTCTTAGTTCTATCGTAGCAGTATCAGACTTCTTAATCTTCTTATTCTGCTTTATAATTTATAGAAAGGTTTAATAATATTTATTTTACATTGATGTTCACTTCAATGTTCTTTTGTGAGTTGAGCATTTACATTAAAGTAATCAAAATGCTAGAATGTATGATCTTCAAATTGTTGCTGCTTTAATGCATTAATAATGAAATTAATAATAATAAAAATCTACCGGTTCCTCCCAGAGCTACATCATTGACTAAGGAGAGATTTGCTTATACTGTTAGTGACTGCTTCTGAATTTACTATGGAGTATGACTGGATTACTATTATTTGGGGAATTTCATTTAATCTTTAATAGTGGAGACACCTAAGTCCTTCCTGTCAATCATGAGTAGGTTGGGTTGCATCAGGTTGAGAAATTTCCTATTGAGTGAAGCTCTAAGCATATCAAGTTATTACCAGTATGAAAAGCCCTCTGTCTCTGTAAATTCAGAGTTGATGTAACTCACATGGAGCACCTAATGAAGGAAAGAAGTTGCACTCCCTCTAAATTGTGCAGAACAAATACCCCAAACCAAAGTGGTGTCTACATCATTATTACTATAGAGATCTAAGAAAAATAGTGCTTTGAAGTCAGTTCCCTGTGGCTAGTCTCTTTTATTTGATATGGACGCATTGTGCAAATTCATTTCCACATGAATAATACACAGCGGCAATAATCTCTATTATCAGAACGTTAGGCATTCATAAAGTGTAGTCTCGGTGTCTAAAGGAAGTGCAACAGATGATTAATGCCCAGCTTTATTTTATAACCTGTTCAGACTCGTCAGTTCTTTCCATCTTTTTGTTTAAAGAGTGGTGAAGTTGTTACCAGAGAAGTGCTTTGGAGAAAAACTGATTGTTGATTTTGTTTGCCTCCTTATCTCGCTTTATATTTTATACACAGTACGTCAGCTTGCACAGATCAGGATTTCAAGAAAGAGTTTAGTGAGTTTCTTCCTCAATCATCTTCGTTCTGACTATTGCAAGGGATGGGTTAGAGACAGGGTGTAAAATGGTGATTCTCAACTAATAAGGAACCAATTATGTTGTGATAAAACATGAAGTAAAAGCATCTTGATGGATTTCTTTCCGCTCCGCCTCTCTTTGACTTTATTTTGCACATGTAGTTGCTTTCAGAGTCTCACTTTGCTGTACTCAGTCCCACAGGATGTAAAATTAAGATGTCTCTGTTTCTCTGTACTGTTTCAACATATATATCATAATAAAAGATATACATGGCCGGGCGGTGGTGGCAGATCTCTGTGAGTTCGGGCCAGCCTGGTCTACAAGAACTAGTTCCAGGACAGGCACCAAAGCTACAGAGAAACCCTGTCTCGAAAAAACAAAAAAACAAACAAACAAACAAAAAAAGATATACATGGATTATCTTAGTTTTTCTGTAATAGAACATGTGAGGTAAATGACATGGTCACAGCCAGGTCTCCATTTAGGTACATCTTTAATTTTTTTCATATTATTCTCCAATTTGTATTAAATACATTCCTTCATCATTACCTTCTTTCAAGTAGCAATAATGACTCTCATCCAACCTCTTTTCCAGCTGCATGTGCTACAATTTGTTTGGAGGTTATTTTTGGTACTGTTGGTGTAGTGGTTGACAATGCTTTGTATCCATTTAATGCCTTCAGCCTGCAAATGGCTGTAAGGCCATCCACTGAGTCATAGGTATCCCACTCCCCACCGGAAAGTCACTCTCCCTACCTTCACAGTCACCCAGTGACAGCAGCTCCTCTAATAAGGACGGGCATCAAGATCCCTCTGTTGTTCGTGTTGGCATTTTTACTGGTCTAGCTCTGTGGAGGTCTTGTACAGATAACCACAGTGCTGTGCATCAATGCACACAAATCTACGTCATGTCTAGGAGTTAGCATTTTACGTCTCTTCTCCAAATCTACCAGCTCTTATATTTTCTACCCATTTTCTGTGATGTTCCCTGAGGTTTGGATAAGAAAATCTTGATATTAAAGATTGATCCACAGCTGAACACTCATGGTGACTTGCTAAATCTAAACACAATGGACTCCTTTCCATCAATAGGTCAAATAACACAAGCTCATTAAAAGAATTGTAAAGATGTCAGTTGGCAGAAATTTAAATTCATTTATGTTCAACAAGTTTTGAAATTAAAATATATGCTTATTTTATTTCTCCCTAGAAACAGTGCCACACTATATTATACAATCATAAGAATGTGACCAAACTCTAAAAGCTCAAGCAAATATTTTTTTAAGATTAAAATCCAATGGGACCTTCACTGGGTATGCTTTCCTGACTTAGCCTAACTGTGCATTTTTCAAAAAAAAGTAAGAATTATTGTCTCCGTATAATAACTTAGACTGTGGGGTTGTTTTCTTAAGACCCCAGACTCATTTCTTACGGTTATTTATATGAAAACCCACAGATAAATTCACACACAGTGACAGTGACATTCATATCCCACTTTCATCATTAGACAGATCCTCTGGACAAAAGTTAAATGGACCAACATTAGAGTTTAATGTCAGAAATCAAATAACCTAACAAACATCTACAGAACACTTCACCCAAACACTAAATAATACACTTTCCTCTCAGCAGTCCATGGATATTTCTTCAACACTGACCACATGCTGGGACACAAAATAGCTCTTAACTAATAAAGAAAAATCTAAATATCTTCATATATTTTCTTAAAACAATGGCAGGAACATCCAGATTGACTTTTAGAGAACAAATGGCATTTTTGACAAGGCTCATTAGTTAGGTATGTCTGAGCTGTACTTCAAATACTACATATTTTCTGCCCATAGAGTCTTAAAGAACATTTTATTCTGTCTCCCAGACTTCATTAGGAGAATAAAGTACAATGTGGATGTGCAGATGACAATACAGAGAACCCCTTTCCTCCTCCAAAAAGATAAGAAATAAAACAAAGAAAAAATAAATATACTATGAAACTTTCCTAAGCTTTAGAAAAGTTTTATACTTTCAAAGAACTTCCTTAGTAAATCTATGGTTCATGGCATAACATGAGAGGGTGGCACTTAGGAAATGGCCCAGTGGGTAAAGCTGATTGCTGCACAAGCTTGATAACCTGAGTTCAATCCCTAAAACTATGAGATGGAGAAGAGAACAGACTTGATAAAGTTGCTGCCAGACCTGAGCTTCTGCACAATGTTATATATATGCATGTACACTTTACACACACACACGAGGGGGGGGCGCATTGGTTATTTGGGCTCTGTATTCTACAGTCACTCATATTATCCATGTAATAAGGGATGATCACATTTATTGAATTTTCCTGTGACTCACTGACCATTCATGAGTGCACACTTACTTCCTACAACAAAGTTTTCTGTCCACCAGTTGCTATTCCTTTTTTACAGGTGGGGAAGCACTGAAGCTTTGCTGTGATGAGTGGCCTCTCAATAGATGTAGGTTTCCTCCTGGCAAGACCTGGTTTTAATCCATAGTCTGCTAACTTTATCAGACTCTGCTTCCTTGGAATAAAGAAAAGTTTGGAACCATATGTAAAATCATTTTTAGGAGACTGTGTTCATTTTATTGCTTAAGGCATTTAATCTAAGTAGATTCCCCAAAGCACTCAGCAGATGTCTCAAATTAAAATGATGTTCCAAAAAGATAGGCTACAACAAACTTAATTCAATTGACTCATAAATTTTAGGAGTTGGAATATTTTTCTTCCTATTCCATTTGAGTCTTTTAGCTAGCAGAACACTACCAACCCTTGGGCAGAACAAGCAATGCTGAGTTAAAACACATTGATCTGAATCAGTGGGCTTGCTGTTGAGTCTTGACCAAAGCTGTAGAATGTCATCCTCTAAACATTACAGGAAGAAATAAAAATTCTGAAGGAAAGAAATATAAAATCAAATTACACAATCATTTTTTAAATTATAGAATGGAAAAAAATCAAGTCTTCCATGTCAATCACTCTAGATTTCAAGCTGTCATTCTGAGGTATCACTCTCCCACATCATCAGGAAGAGAACAGATTTGATTATAATGTAAACTCATCCCTGATGTTCAGGAGAATGTCTTAAATGGCAATAGCTCTTCAGTGTCTCTGTCCAAATGTGAGGATGCCTCATGGCTGCTCCGTCTTTTCTTGCATCAGTGTAACCATGATGGAAGGAGGAGGAGAACAGAGACAGACTCCATCTTCGTTTTTTAGTGAAAAACATCTTCACAACACAGCAGGATGAAAATCAGTTACCCAATCCTTCTTTTGGAATCACAAAGATGAGGCCTGTGACTGGGGCATGGCAAGGGTAAATGCAAAAATTTTGTATTTATAGAAAAGTCCTAGGAAAATCAAAGTAGCTGGTGGTGCACATGGTGGTCCAGGCCTGAGACATCAGCAGGAATGCTAACTCTGAAGGCATAGGCATCAGGCCTCTCTGAGCTACAATGTGAGTTAAAGGCTAACCTGAGCTACTTAGAAAGATCCTGCCTCAAAGAAAGGAAAAAAATAGAGATAAAAATGAGTGATGTAAAATAGAGATCAAAACTTTTACACTTTTATTTATTTGTAAGTTTTACATCCACTTACATTCAGGTAAAAATCGCTTTAGTAGTGTTTAAGGAAGTCTTCGTTTGAACTTGCCAAGATGTCGGCTAAGTAAACAATAAATCCTGTTCAGGAATGTCAGGCATTTAGAGTGCCTTCAGGGCAAAGAGTAAAATGGGAGATTGAATTAAGCTGTTAGGACTTAAAAGATAACTTCTACAGACACCTGTTTTCAGGTTCCTTGCTACCCTTCTCATTTCAGGCATGCCAAAATCTGCATGATTACCAATCATCATAGCCTTTCCTAGAGATCTTTGATCAAAACTGCCATAAATTTGAACTACATCTCACATGTATTAATTTTGTACAGCAGGACTATTTGTATTTAGACTTCTTCTTTGTAGAATTTTCCATCCCCTTATTACTCTTCTATTGTGAAGTTATTAGGAATTTCAAATGAGAAGTAATTGCTGCACATGTACATGTGTTTGTGTGTGTGAAAGAACTCTGTAATCTAGGACTGGGCACATGTGGAGACATTGTTAGATGGCTACGAAACAATAGTTGAAGCTCTCTGAGTGTATATTTGTGTGAGCATGGCAGTTTGCAGTTAATACATAGTGTCTCTGAGTAACCCTAACATGTAATCATTATCTTGGAAAGCAGGGGGAAAAAACCCATTTGTATTTGGGAAATTTATTTCCCTGCAGTTTTGTTTGTTTGTTTGTTTGTTTGTTTTTGTCAGATTTTTTTTTTGATATTTTATAGAAGCACTTAGATACATTCCAAAGAATTTTCAATGTGCATTAAATCACAAAATATAATTTTTAAAAGGAGAATATTCAATGTTTAATTTCACACTCACACACGCACACAAACACACACACACATAAGAAACTGAAATTTTGTTCAATTCAAATAAATCACAATAATTTCATTATGAATTGGTAGTATTCCCCAAAGGAGGCTAAGTGGCAAATTTGAATCATGGTACATACTTTCTATCAAACAGGAGGTGGAGGTGGGGCAGTGGATGGCACATGTCTTTAATCCTAGCACTTCGGGAGGAGAGGCAGGTGGATCTCTGAGTTTGAGACCAGCCTGGTCTATAAGAGCTAGTTCCAGGATGGCTAGGACTTTTACACAGAGAAACCCTGTATTGTAAAATCATAACACAAAAACAGAAGTTGAAAATAGAAGCATCTTGATAAATTACAAAACTATTTTTTCAAATAAGTTTGTAAATTTTTATGCAGGTATAAATGTAATTTAAATTTCTCTCTAGATCACTAAAAGTTAACATTTGTGGTAACTTGTCAATCAATATTTTGTAATGAATAAATAAAACCTTATATCAATAATGTTTAAATCGATCAATGTCCTTTCCAGATTTAACAAATTATAGAATTTATATGTTCACACTAAAATTTAAAATTACATGCATTATATATATGTATATATCTTTTCTCTAATTAAAATATTTATATTAACTCTTTAATTAAAACACCTACTTCATATCATGAAATTAGCTACTTGAGAAATATGCGTAATAAAACAAAATGTTCATTTGAGATTGATAAGGCATAAAAGAAGTACACATTCATAAAAATAAAATATTTTGTTTTTTGATTTAGTGATATCATTGGTGTAAAATCTATATCAGGTTTTGATAGTTATCCAATATTCTACAACTTTTAGAGAATGAATTAACTCTTCATTTCCCTATGTTATCAAATTGTATGTGAACTTTTGTGAAATATAAACAGTATGTCATAAATGTTTAAGATAACATTTGCATACTTCCTTCTTTCACTTAATATTTTTGTTATCTAAGAGTTATTGCTCCAAAATTAATTTCATGGAAATAAAATCTGTTTTCCTATATAATCTAATTATTACTTA
This sequence comes from Chionomys nivalis, assembly GCF_950005125.1. Classification (NCBI taxonomy): domain Eukaryota; kingdom Metazoa; phylum Chordata; class Mammalia; order Rodentia; family Cricetidae; genus Chionomys; species Chionomys nivalis. The sequence goes on along the minus strand of NC_080086.1, from coordinate 158,075,246 downwards.
AGTTTTAGGAAGCATTTGAAAAAATGTTTCATTCTAATTTTATGATCTCATTTATAATGTAATACAAGTAATACATTAAAATATAGAAATAGGCATTTTGTGTTCTTGTTATTAATCTTGTTTTACTTGAAAATAGTCAGTATACCACGAAACTGAATACCATTTCAATATTGGGAATACTCAAGTATTTCCTAAAACCTTTGGCTTATTAGCTATTTACTTAAATGAGCTCTGAATCAAGGTGGAAATGATGAGAACTGGTGGACCAAATACTTCTGCAGAAGAAAGAAGAGATTTTCAGGAGACCAAGATTCAATGTTTGGACACCCAAGAATCTGAAGGCATGAGCCAGAAGGCTCAATCTCAATGTTAAAAGCTATAAAGTGATGAAACTAAAGAGAGTAGAAAAATACTTGGGTAAATGTCATGAGAGAGATGGAATGACACAGGTTTTCAATATGATATGAAGTGGTGGGGAAAAATTAGACACCTTGGGAAATTTCTAACCAGGACCTGAACTGTAGACTTTTAGGGTGATGCATATCAATGAATAAAGCCACAAAAGAAGGGCACCAAAGAGAAATGATAGCTAGGGTGGTAGTGTGTGTTTGTGTGTCTGAGTGTGTGTGTGTGTGTGTGTGTGTGTGCTGAAACAGAGAGATTATTACCTATCCAATAATGTCAAAACCACCAATCAGGAGATTCATTCTCTTTTCTCTCCTTTGAGTTATTCAAACAGGAGGCATTTGGCAGATCCTGGAGGAGCATGAAATCTGTCAGATGACTGTTATGCTTAGGGGAAACAAAATAAACTTGAAAATAAACATTCCTACTATTTGAACCAAACTGTTGTTTGTGGAGGAAGCAATGCAGTTGTGCAGTGACATAGACAAAAACTTTTGTAAGACAGGAAGGACAAAGAGAAAGGCATGTACTCAAAGGTTACCTGAAAATCCAAATTTGAGTAATAGAGCGGGAAGGAGCTGGAATAACTACCCCAGAAATTATATATCTACTAAGGAAAGCACCCCCAACCTCTTTCCTCTCTCTCTCTCTCTCTCTCTCTCTCTCTCTCTCTCTCTCTCTCTCTCTCTCTCTCTCTCATCTATCTGTCTATCTATCTATCTATCTATCTATCTATCTATCTATCTATCTATCTATCTATCTATCTATCTATGAATGAATGCTCTGTCCGTACTCCCTTGCTTTCTAACCTTAGGCTTTCTGTAGAAGATTTTATTCAGTTGTTTCTTTTCCCCAAATGTGTGCTCTATCTTTGAGCCATAGATCTTTTGGGCTGCTCTTGATCTGTCAGAAACCATGATCTCATGTGGAAAGGCAGATGTGGTTGGTCACCTGTGTGTAATGCCAGTGTTACAGGGAGTAGAAATAGGAAACCATGGAACTTGTTGGCTACCATCTTAAACCTAGTTTCAGTGGGAAAGTTTTCCTTAAGAAAAGGGAAAGTTTCTAAACAGGAAACTGGACACTCTTTGCTGGATTCTATGGTTACTTCATGGGCTCTTGTTCCTGCATACACACATGTACGTACACACACACACACCCCAAACACACACACACACACACAGAGATAAGCACATATACATACATGAATGCACACATTCACACAGAAACATTTTTAAAGAATGTTTGTTATATATTAGTATATTCCAATATTAAAAAAACTCATTGATTTTACTTTTACTTTTCATTTTAAATGCCAGTCCCAGTTCTGTATCCCCCCCCCCCTTCTCACCTTTCTATCCCTCATCCACTTTTAAAATTGCCAGAATAAAGAATCAATTGAATTGATGATGGGGCCAGTTGATACTCATCTATATTTTTTCCACTTGGAGTATAGAAGAGAGGATTATGAGTTCAAATCCAACCTGGGCTACTTCAGGCCTTTACTTTAAAAAACGAGAAACAAAATAACAAAAAGAAAGTAAAATAAATTGAATTTTAAAAAAATATTTTATTGTTTGTTATATTACATATGTGTGTGTGTGTGTGTGTGTGTGTAGAGAAAAAGAAAAACAACATAGTCACAGATAGCTGTGGGAACTACAAATAAAATCTGAAAACTTAGTTGTTACTGGTATTTGTCATTTAAGCTGCAGAATTATAATTACATTGTAGCTAGCTTAAGAAGGAATATTAAAGATAATTCCTAAGGAAAAAACAGTACCTCATAGACATTTCTAGATTTCTGTATCATAATTGGAAAAAAATGTATATATCAAGTATAAATCCTAACTTGTTATGCATCATGTAATAAACATATTGATAAAGTGGATTCATCAACATTTCACATAGTAGCCCTTGATTTGTGATAGGAGCACTTAATATATACTTTCTTTCACACTGTTCAGCAGAACAGGGTAGTAATAAGTGCTGACACTTTTTCATATGCTACACCTTCAGAACTTCTTATAATAGAAAATTTCTACCCTATGTGGATAATACACTCTATTACCCACTGCTCCAATTGGTATTGCATCATAGGGTATCAATTTATATCATTACCATGCATTCCCTTTATTTCTATGAGTCTCTGTAAATTCATTATATCAGTGATATCATATGCTATCCTTGCTGTAAGTTTGATGTATTTCACTTAGCATGATGCCTATCATATTTATTAATGTTTATTTAATATGCAAGAGTTATTGCTTTTTATGGTAAGTAATTATTGGATGGATAGATGAATATATTTTAGTGTTTATTGAAGCTCTATTTTGTCCCATAACCTGATCATTATTTATCATGCTGGAAGCACAGAAGCTCTTGGAGTTGTTGCTCCCTTAGATATAAACCCACGATCACATAGGAGACAATCTTTAATAACTTGAGAAGTTTCCATATAATGTTCAATAACAGCATATCAAATTAGATTGATACCAATATTACCTGACGGTTTCAATCTCTATCTATCCCTTCTCTTTTAGGTTATGTAGTTGAAAGACACTTTTTCTATTTATTTATTTTTTTTTATTATTCTTTTTTAATTAAAATTTCCAACTGCTCCCCGTTTCCCATTTCCCTCCCCTCCTCCCACACATTGCTCCCTCCCCCCACTCCCCTCCCCCATCCCCACTCCTCTTCTCCTCCCCCCAGTCCATTCCCCCTCCCTCTCGATACTGAAGAGCAGTCCAAATTCCCTGCCCTACAGGAAGACCAAGGTCCTCCCACTTCCATCCAGGCCCAGGAAGGTGAGCATCAAAGACTGAAGATAAATTACATTTCAAATTTATGTACTTGTGACTCCTCCTTTTTAAATATGAAATAATAAAAATAGAAGAAAGACCAATTTTAGGCAAGTTTTAGAATAAGAATTAGTATCTGAAGGAAATGCTTTCAGAACTATGTTGACAAAACTGAGACATGTAGTTTATGTAATAATTAATGTTAGTTCTTGTATGTGAGTAGTAATTCCTTAGTAGAGAAGTTTTCTGCCTGTTTTCTTTTTTAATTATTATTGTCTGATATATTGAACATAGTTTTCCATTAAAATGCTTTCTGATTGACTTTCAGCAGACAAGTTCCAATCCCTCTTATCTTTAAATAACCCCCCTAGGCAAATAATAACTATATAGACAAAGAATCTATTTGGGAAAAATAATAACACATAGTGGAAAAGCTGTTGCCTTTGGTGGATTTTTAAATTCAATCTTCTTTTCTTGATTGAGATTTATTCTCCCATATTAGTTTTTCAGAGGTATTGGTAGAGGACAGTACCAATCGGCCATCTGTGGGTACTACATTTGGTAGTTGATAAAAAATGATGGGCTGTTCTTAACAGTGGGGTGATTCCTTATTCTTTATGTTAGAAACCTGACCCCAGTTATAATCCTCATAGATGCAATGTTTGTTTTGATTAATTCCATTTTGCTTAAAGCTGTGAATATGTATGTAGTAAATTTTAGAAAATTACTTATATTCAACCTAAGTTTTTCTGTTTCTTCTTTTTATCATTATGGCTGCTAACAGTTTTGACATTTTTCCTAAGATTTCAGTTAACACCTAAAGTTCTCTTAAATGCTGTATCAATAATATTATATGGCAAGCACACAAACAAATTTAACAACAACTATTTTCAGAATGTCTTTACTCACGTTGCAAATGTGTTGAAAAATTGTAAAAATTATTAAGACAGTACCCAAACTGAATTTAAAATATTTTTTACCTTGACCTCTCATTTTATTTCAGACCATACCTTTATGAAGCTAAATTTACAAGCTGTTTTAGTGTATGAGTTTATCACAAACTAAAATATATGGTGATTTAGATTTTGTATTGGCATATTCATTGTAACACATTCTTTTTCCCTCACAAATTTCTGATTTTACTCTGTGATTAAGTCATCTTTTTCTTTATATTTATCTTCCATTTTTTATTTTATATAATTTGCTTGTGACAATATTTTTATCATCTGTTAAAACAAATAGTTCTAAGAACTTTTGTTGCTAGGAAATATTTGAACATATTTGAATAGAGACACTTTATGATTGCCACAACTTGAGAAGCAAGAATGCACCCATGAGTAGAATCTAGGGACACTGTTAAATGTCCTGAACCATACAAAACAGTCCCCACAGAATAAAGTTTCCTAACCAAGCATGTTAGCATTGCCAGAGGGAAGACAGTCTTATTGAACATGAATTGTGCAGCCATTTCACCAAGCTATATTTTATATCTCAGATTCTATTGAATCCACTCTCCTATTTTGATTAAAAAAAAAACTTGATTTGTCTCTCAGCTCCCTTTTTACTTTGTATTTTTCAAATTGTAATTATGACTACAATTTGAATAAAGGGCATTGTCTTTGTTATATCTTAATTAAGACCACTCCAGAGCTGTAATAAAGATACGGCTCTGCTCATTATATGTTTTCAATTCTATGTGGATAGTGAAAGAAACTTGTATTTAATTAGCTACTCTGTGTAGTATAAAGGTGTTAATTGCTGGAAATGTGTAGGGTTTTCAAACTCTACATTTAAGGACTTTAAATTACCACTACCTAAAATACATTTTCTTGTACTAACCAGACATAGGAAATGGTTTGCAAGAGATCATTGTATGACAATTCTGAAAAGTGCTGAGTCTTTACTCTTAAAAGGTTCCACATTTACCAAAGACCTAGAGAGAGTAGGAGATGTTGAAACCTTTTATTCAAGTTAATCTGTCTTTGGAAAGAAAAGTTTTTTTTTTTTTAATTTTTAACCAACAGATTTCCTTTTACACTTTAGAAGTATTGAGATCTTATCACATTATAAATAAACTTAGTATTGCAAACTCTTCACAAACATAAAAAGGAACACATTTGTTCTGAGCATAAGAATCATAGGCGGTTTTGCTGGCACACAATTAAGTTCTAAGAACTTTGTTTTTTTGTTTCCATGTTATTTAGTTTTTCTAAATCCTCCATTATATTCTTTTTATTAGTAGAGTGAATTTATCTCTTTTTTATTAAAAAAATTAATGCAGTCTTTTCTCATTTTATATAGCTATCCGCATTTTTTTGCAAGAAACCGCTTGTTTGTCTCAGCCACCCAGAACCGAAACAATCACACAGAAACTGTATTAATTAAATCACTGCTTGGGCCATTAGCGCTAGCGTTTTATTGGCTAACTCTTACATCTTAATTTAATCCATTTCTATTAACCTGTATATCACCACAAGGTCATGGTGTACCACCAAAGTTCCAGCACATCTGACTCTGGCGGCAGCTCCATAGAGTCTCCTGACTCCACCCTTCTTTCTCCCAGCATTCAGTACATCTTTCCTCCTTACATAAGTTCTGCCCTATCAACAGGCCAAGGCAGTTTCTTTATTTATTAATGATAAGCACAGCACTCAGAGGAGACTCCGACTCATTCCCACTCCCTCTCCTCTTCCCATCCCACTGTTCCCCTAACGCACCTCCCAATTAACTCCTCAGAAAAAGTAAGGCTTCCCATGGGGAGTCAACAAATATCTGACACTTCACTTTGAGGCAAGACCTAGTCCCTCCCCTTTATGTCTAGGCTGATCAAAAGGTATCCTGCCAAAGGAATGTGCTCCTAGACGGCAATTCAAACACTAGGGATAGATAAATCCTGGTTCCACTGCCAGGGGTCCCACAGACTGACCAAGCCTCAAAACTGTCACTGGACCTAGTGTGGTCTTACACAGGTTCCCCTCCTATTCAGTGTCAGTGAATTTTCACTAGCTCAGGTCAGTTGTTTTTGTGGGTATCACCTTGTTGGTATTGACCGCTTTACTCATATTATTGGTCCTCCCTCTCTTGGACTGGTCTCTGATAGCTTGGCCCACTGCTTCACTGTAGATCTTTGAATCTGCTTTTATCAGTTGCTGGATAGAGGTTCTATGATGTCAATTAAGGTAGTCATCAATCTGTTTACAGAGGAAGGCCAGTTTAGGTTTCCTCTCCACTTCTGCTTAGAGTCTTAGCTGGGGTCATCTTTGTTTATTCCTGGGAATGTTCCTAGAGCCATGTTGCCTGCTAGCCATCCCTCAACCAAGATGTCTCTTTCTTTTCTCTCCCTCACTATACTTTCCCCTTCTTGAGTACCCTCTCTTAGGGTTCTCCTTGTTGCCTAGCTTCTCTGGGGTCATGGACTGCTTATGCTTTGCTTTACATCTAATGTCTACTTATGAGTAAGTACACTAAACACTCATGAATTATATATAGGTTTTTGGAGGAGGTTTAGTGGTTAAAAATCACTTTCCCAGAAATCTTGAGAGCTGTTATTTTAATTAATTCCCTCAGAATCCAGGTGAATGTAATGTTGGGTGTGCTGACCTGATGATCCCAGCAGCAAGCTGTCTAGCTATACTCGTCAGACTGGGTAACTCTTGGGTTTCCATTGGAAGAAACTTCCCACAAAGAATAAGAAGGAAAACAGATATCAGCCTGAGACTTTCAACTCAATGTGCACAAGTCTTTGCATTCATCAATACATACATGAGACTATGCATTGAATATGCATAAATATACTATATTATATATAGAAAGGGATACCATGTTTACATATATGTATGATACACACAGACATGAATATATGTATCTATTGTACCTCCATGAATTGAGCCAAAGATAGAACATATTTTAAATATTTACATCTTTATTAGCCATATGCATATTTTTCTTATAATTCGTGAAGCACTAAAGTGCAAGATTTTATTACATGTAATACAGAGATGAGTTAAATTATGTGCAAGAATAAGCTGCAGTCATTTGTATTTGTCAACCTTGTATAAGTTGCTAGAACAGTCACAGATTTGGGTATCTGTCTAGGGTGTTAGAACCAATCATACATAGATATCAAGGGAAAATTACATAGGCAGGTGTGCATTTGTATACTGTATATATCCTTTTTATTTTTCCCCGGTGTTTTTTTGTAAGTGATTTTCCCTATAATTATTACAGTTTGGAAATACTGATGCTCCCTTTTCTGCTTCCACATTTGCATCTAAGATGACACGTTTGCAACATGGCATATAGATGCATGTATTTTAGTCCACGAGGTTAAATTCATATCTAGGATGCTCTAAGCCATATGCTTTCTGACCTAGTTGGCAAATTTAATTGTAGTTCTGAAAGTTTCTGTCAGTCCTGTGATTTTTATGGTTTATTTTTGTAATAATAGATTCTAGGCTGAGAATGCAGCTCAGCCGGTAGCATGTTTGCCTAGAAAAAAACAGCACCATTGGTTTCAACTCAATATTCCATAACATCAACACTGTGAACTGACTTGAAATCCTAGCATGCCATTGTTTGAGCCAAAAGATTTGGCAATTTACTGCTCACCTTTGGCTTCATAGTGCTTTCAATCACGAATCATATAAGGAATATTCACAATCACACCATAAAGATTCTCTGCCAGACATTGCAGCCCATGCCTGTAATCTCAATATATGAAGCAGAGTCAATAAGATCAAAAATTTGAGATGATATTTGTCTAGATACTGAGTTTGAGTTTAGCTTGAACTAGGCATCCACCTGCTCCAAATGAATGAATAGACAAATGCATAAAAGAATCTCATGTGTTCTGCTTCCACTTCTTTTAACTTAATGATTTCATTCTTTTTCACCAAAGTTTGCCTCAAGTACCATGAAAGCAAATAAAAGAAAGAAAGAGAGAGAGGAAGGGGCAAGAGAGAGAGAAGGAGGAGGAAGAAGGAGGAGGGAGGGAGGAAGGAAGGAAGGAAGGAAGGAAGAAGAAAGAAAGAAAGAAAGAAAGAAAGAAAGAAAGAAAGAAAGAAAGAAAGAAAGAAAGAAAGAAAGAAAGAAAGAGAGGCCTGCGTAAAGCATATTTTCAGGCAAGAGAAATTAAAGCACCAACTCCTTACTCTCCTTCGTGGATTCCATGGACGAAGGAATTCTTCCATTGTGGATCGTATAATATTTTGCTACAGGATTATATAACTCCAGGAAGATACAGAATGATGACTTTGCAGATGGTCTATGCCATGCTCTTTCATTTCTTATTTACTAAGCACTAATTTATTACAGTTTAGGCTCTAAGCAACAGACTGAAGTAAGCTGTCTGAAGATGGAAAGTGCCAACATTGGTAAGAAAGTAATGGAAAGATCACTTACTTTAATTAAGGATTCACCTAGTTTATGTAGGATGGAGATTACTCTGATCAGAGAATGCAAGTGTTTTAGAATTTTAAATACTAATATTAAAATTGTAGAATGGACAGAGATGGTTGAAAAGCACAGACCAGAAATCAAGGACTAGAAGTAGACTGTGAAAAACCAATACCTCTTTGAAGGAACTTAGAGCTAAAATTTCTTATTCATGTCTCTGGTTTGTCTAGTGAGCTGTCTATCAAGACTAAATTATAAAAAATACAGATAAGGGATAAGGCTATGATATTGGAAATGAAACTTATATTTGATATTTCTTCTTAATGATATGCAACAAATGTTAAATCTTTCTATGAAGAAATAATATTTGTTCTTTTGTTTTAATATATACACATATATCATATTTAATATATATTATATAACATATATGTAGCTTCCATTAATATGAGGATCTGTAGAATATAAAAACAAAATGAAAGCAGAATAAGATCAATAATTATGAATGGAAAAACCTTCAAATAAGATAAGACAGGAATGTGGGTTTGTAGTAGAGTACTTCCCTAAAGAGAGTGAAGCCCTAGATTTGACATCCAACATCTAAAAACAAAACAAGAAGAAACAAATGGAGATTTCAAGGTTAGCATAATTATTTGGCACATAAATATTGTCTTTATGTAGATAGACATATGTAGACAAGGCTTGCATATTTCCAAATATATGATACTCATTTGACTTCCTACCTGTGCCAGTTGAAGTCATCCCTTTCTTTCCTATCTTCACTCCATCCCTCTTCCCTTCCTTTCTTGGGTATAGCTGATTGTAAGACTATTGAGGTTAAATATTTAGCAACATTGATAATGTTTCTCATACTATAGGAAATGCTATAGGAAATGTTTAAGAAAGCTAAAACTTTCTTCCAGTTCAATGTCACGCCCCCATTTCTAACATCTGCACAGTTATTGCACTAGGGTAAATTTTCATATAATACATATGGAAGTATATACCTTAGGAAAACATACTTGAACTTTTGCTTCAACATTTCATAATAAAAGTAAATACTGTTGGCACTCCCCATTTCCAGGTTCCATATCATAAGTTGCATTTCTTGATGACCGAAGGAACAGATAAGCAAAAATGTGTGTGTATCACCTAGCAATTCTTTTTTGACATTATCTTCTAAAGCATGCAGTTTAGTAACTAATTCATATCTGTCCTCTATTTACTACTGTAAGCGTATAGGAGGGCAAATGTTATAGTTAAGCTCTCTGTAATCATCATGCCAGTTTTTAGACAGTAACTGAACATAATCAGGGAACTTTAGTGTCCATGGTGTTTCCCAGTCTTGGAACCCATCCTGCAATGGTTACAAGAAAGACTGTGCATTTCAGAATTCTTCAGAAGTAATCCAATAAGCAAGTCCAATAATATTAATAAATATGACTTTTTAGGACATAATGGATATGAATTTGATTTCATATTTTCAAATATTGAATATTTTCATATACTAGTAATTAAAATGAATACTATTTATTCCTTTCTTCATAATTTATCAAAACACCCTTTTCTGAAGAATCTTATCATAATATTTCAATACAACTCAAATATAATTTAGACATTTTTTGGAAAGCCAGCCAAGGACTAAAGATCAGAGAATCACATTCTTTAAGTACATGCATGGATTATCTATGAAGCTGTATTTTTATAACAGTGTGGCTATGGCTCCATTATTCATCCACACATAGTATACTTACAGCAGACTGCTTGCTACCTCAGCTGAATTTGACTCAGTCAAGATATTCACCCTCATGAGACCCATATTATAAGTCTAGAGTAAAATCAGACATTTCATAGCAAATCTGTTATTGTTATAAATTGACTAATGACCCTTTAAAAAGTCTGGAGAATAATATATTTATTATTCTTGCCACATAGTGCAAGGCAAACAAAATCATCAAAACAGTTGAAAGGTAGATACTAGGACAAGTGGAACATGCCAATAATTAAGAGATAAAGGCAGAATGTTTATAAATACAGTGCTGTTTAGACTCTATGTAAAATATTCTTTTGACAAAAAAAAAGATAAAAGGAAGAAAGGAAGAGAGAGAGGGAGAGAGAGAGAGACAGAGAGACAGAGAGAGACAGAGAGACAGAGAGAATTCATGGATCACGTGTATCTACAACTGATCCTGTGTATCAGAGTAGTTGGAGAGAAGAGACCACAAAGTCCTTGGTGATGATTATGCATTATAAGTATAGGTTTGTGCAATTAGCTTGTGCAATTAGCTTTGTACAGCAAGCTCCAGACATCCTCCATGATCTCTGTCTTTGTTTCTGCTTTATGAACTTTCACCCTAGCCTTTTATGCTCAACACACCTACTCTCTTTCTTAGTCTGCAGTTTGGAAATACTTCTTATCCAGCGGTTTTCCTGAGTCTATTGATCTAGCAAACATGATAGACTCAAGGTATACCCCAGGAGCTTGTTATGCTTGTATCCTAAGGTTGTGGTCTATTATTCTTTTTTTTTTTCTTGCTGATTTTTTTTATTAATTAATTAATTTAATTATTAAAGATTTCTGCCTCTTCCCCGCCACCACCTCCCATTCCCTCCCCCTCTCCCAATCAAGTCTTCCTTCCTCCTCAGCCCAAAGAGCAAGCAGGTTTCTCTGCCCTGTGGGAGGTCCAAGGACCACCCACCTCCATCCAGGTCTATTAAGGTGAGCATCCAAACTACCTGGGCTCCCACAAAGCCATTACGTGCAATAGGATCAAGAACCCATTGCCATTGTTCTTCAGTTCTCAGTAGTCCTCATTGTCCATTATGTTCAGCGAGACCGGTTTTGTCCCATGCTTTTTCAGTCCCCGGCCAGCTGGCCTTGGTGAGTTCCCGATAGAACATCCCCATTGCCTCAGTGTGTGGGTGCACCCCTAGCCGTCCTGAGTTCCTTGCTCGTGCTCACTCTCCTTCTGCTCCTCCTTTGGATCGTGAGACTTCAGTCCAGTGCTCCAATGCTGGTCTCTGTCTCTGTCTTCTTTTATCGCCTGATGTCTATTATTCTTTATGCTTCTTAAGATTCTTGGGCACAGTTAATGTGCTGAGTTCCAGAGAAGACACACTCTTTGCAAAGGGTCTGTTGTCATCGTGTCCAATGCATCAGTCTTTGAAGACTGAGATTTTCTTATGGTGGGATCCAGAAATGCTGAATCATTTTCTTCTTTGAGTGTTCATCTCATTTGTTCTTATACCTGAACAATGGCAATGACTAACTTAAGTAAATGGGAACAGCTACTAGGCCATTGCTTGTGAAAGCCACCCATCTTAGTACTTCTTTCCAATCTTTTCATCCGAGGTCTCTCTTCACATGTCACTGCTAAGACAAGATCCCAGGCTCTTCCAATGAAAATGATTTTTTTAACATTTTTTCATAGCAAAAGAATGTGTGTTTATATCTCAAAAATCCTTTGGACATTCCTTGTTTTGGCACTGACCTTGTTGGAGATATTCTTATGTAATTTATTTCTCATTTATTCTAGGTATTTTCATCTATATCCATAGAAATTCTACCTTCTGATATCTACAACTATGTATTAAGAAACTGACCATTACAAAAGTCAAAGAGAAAATACTGTATAGTACTTGGGACCATCTTTCATTTTTAATGGACATTTTTCATTAAATTTAACGTAGTTGATTGAATGACTTCATCTTCCTGGAATATTTTACCTTTTATTTCATAGCTTAGCTGTAACATTTTTATGTCTGTATTTATTTTCACTTAATATTGATCATTTAAATTATGTAATTTGGAAGTTGCATGTAGCAAGTAGACAAGAGCTTATCTACTACACACAGAGCCTTGGGCAAGATCTGTAGCTCTATAAAAAAATAATGAATTAATTAAATATGCAATTATATTGTAGCCACTGCATGTTTTGATAGATTGGGCTTATGAAATATATCCCCAAAGTAAAATGCTCTTTAATTTGCAACTCAATCATTACATATTCCTCGAGATAATAAAAATATTAACCTGAATAGCATTTGACTAATAATTTCAGAATTATTTTGTCTGTAAAAGCAACATCCAAAAGGTGCTTTGGTAGATCTCCAGTGGGAAACTTGTGTGATGAACATTTTTAAATATTCTATTTTGGTAATTTGTTTTCTAAATTTTCATTCCCTGGGCTTCAACATTGAAAAATAGCAATTATTCATTTATTTTAGGAAATGGCACTTTTTAAAATTAGAAATCAGGTGGTTCACTGTCAAATTTCAGACAAACAAATAAATAAAATTATTTCCTTAGTTTAGTTCTTATAACACAGTTGTTTCTGCCACCAGTCCTAAAATCTAAAGTCAGAGCAATAGTTAAAGATAACCAAAGCTGTTAGGAAATGAGTTTCTTTTCTTCTTTTTCTTTGCTTTTTTCTTTCTTTTCTTTTCTTTCTTTCCTTCCTTCTTTTCTTCTTTCTTTCTTTCTTTTTTGAGTGAAGTAAAAAAGTAGTGTGGTTGTTATTTAAATTTTAGGTTAGTTTAATAAATTTGGTAGCATAGCCTCTGTTATAAACACAGGACTCCACCTAGCGAGAGAGATGAAGCTAAACAGGCCAGGTGGGTACTTTTCAAGAGGGTCACAAAAGCTGTTATTACTGAGTCTTAGAGACGGAATCAGAACTGTACTGTGCAGGAGTGATGGTGAAGACTAAAAATTAGATTGTGGTCTACACAGGATGTACCAAATCAAGGTGTCTGCACAAAGGAGTTTTATTTGTCCCAAAGAGATAAAGGCCAGGCAATAAGAGACAAAAACAAGAGATAGAGGACAAGGAGGAAGAGAAAAGAGGCAGCTGAGAGAGAAACTGCATTTGCCCTAGAGGGACAGAGGACTGCCTTTACATAGAGGGGAGAAAGACATGACGCATTGCAAATGACAGTTTTTTTTAAAAAAAGGGGTAACCTATTTTTAGAATGGGTTAGTTAATTTCAGTATGTTAATTACGGCAGCCAAAAGGGGACCTTTGATTGTTGGACTTCAATACTTTGATAGCTGAAATAATTTGGTAGTCAGCTTTAGGGGGGGAAGAAATGGCCAAATAAGGGGAAAAAGACCTGAGCATCTCACTTTAAGAACGTAATCTAATGTATTTTTTTTTTTTTAACAAAGATGAAGGAATGCGATTAGGGGAAGCCCTGCCAGAGCCATGCTTGCTGGCATCCCTTCAAAGAATGGAATCACCTGGAATATAATAAAATTGATTCCTGACGGAGGATGGAGTGTGAGGATGAAGAGGGAAATTGATCAAGGAAACATTGTGAAAGCCTAAAACTACATGATACATTTTAGTCAACATCAGATTAATATGATCTGATTTGATTTGAAAACTAAATGTTTTCTATCAACGTGATAGACATTTAGTACTTAGTCAATAAAAGAAGAAATGATTACTGGTAATTAAACCCTACCCTATGGAGAGTTTCCTTCAGAGCTTGTGTGTCTTTACTGACAACACTGACATACTTATTGTGTCCCAATTAGTCATATTTATTGATATCATGGGACGCTGAGTATTAGAATACTTCTGAAGAATTCTGAAGAACTCTTGAAATCTTTGCAGGATGAATTTCAAGACTGGGAAACACCATGGGCCTAAACTTCCAAGGTTATGTTCAGTTATCTTCTATAAACTAGCAGATAAGGAAAATCAGCAAATGATTGAGTATCTAGAATCTGAAAGAAGCTAGAGCCCCTTCCATACAGATTCTTCATTCTGTAAGATGGAAGGGAAGTTTAGATGATTCTACGGGCTAGCATGTTCAAGGAACTCTGTCCATGCAGAAACTACAACATTAATAATAAGCAATGTTCCAACCTTTCACAAAACTAATCATTGTGAAGTGGACATACATACAGAGAGCAGAAAGAGAACACATCAAAACAGGTAACCGGTATTACTATGGGTTGGATACATGTAGCAAAACAAAGAGTGTGTTTTGCTTCAGAGCGAGTGCTTGGTACACTTTACTTTAGCAGTTGCCACATGATTTTGAGTGAAAAAGGGGATGGCACTGTATTTGGGCTGCACTTTTTGCTCTCATTCTAGAGAATTCAAAGTAAACAGGATTTCATTCAAACAATGAAACAGAGGATGCTAAAATGATAACTATTTTGTTTCTTAATATCTTGACACAAAGAATATATAAGAAACAAAACACCCTAAAGCAAAGTTGAAAATGTGTATCTATTTGACATATATTGCTAACATGCTAATTCAGACTGGTAGACTAGGTGCTTCAGTTTAAATTGCCTATGGATTGTAAATCCTGCCTTCGGTGTCAACCAAATCCTCCAGTTTCTACCAGATAGCCTCTGTCTTTCTCCTACATCACTTTTCTTTTCATTCCTTCGTACTTTTATTGTCTTCTTTGTTCTCTGCCATTTTGTTTTTCTTCTCCTTTCTTGACTGGTTACTGTGATATTGTGAAGATCATTGATTTTTAAGGCAGCATATATAATCCTTATATCCAATCTCTAGACTACTATAATAACATAATTATAACATTAATGATGGCATTGTTTTGTTTCTATTATTCATTCCCTCTGGTAAATATGTGTGTGTGTGTGTGTGTGTGTGTGTGTGAGAGAGAGAGAGAGAGAGAGAGAGAGAGAGAGAGAGAGAGAAGGTGGGTGGAGTTGTTTAGAATCTCTCACTTTTTCTCACCAGTCAGCCTCTGTGTGTGAAGCATGGGAATAGAAAATAATCATGTCATGGCTATTGTCACATGTATTCTGTGCACTAGGTCCTAAATTATTTGCATTAAATTGTCCACCATCTTTAGAGCTGTATATTATTACCATCAACTTCCTTCTTACAATAACAGAAAATAAGTCTCAGAGATCTGCAATGACACCAGAAAGCCATCAGTCAGTAAAGAAAACAGTGATCCACATTTATTCCTCCAGTTCAATGGGCACATGGTGGTATGCTTAAGAAGGTGTTGGGGTACTTGAACAGAGGTTATGGGGACAGCATAGATATTGACTTTAGTTTCCCAAGTGTACATATTTTTTGGTATAAGTTTTCCTGAGACTTGGTCTTTGTGTCTTTCTGATCCACTTGACAACTTACTAGTGAGTGTGAACTTTCGTGTCCTCAAATTTGGAAGCATAGACATCTTGAAAAGTGTCCAGTTATCAGTTTTGAAACACATGTTTGAGTAAATTTTATTGAGGATATCTGTATTTCCCAAAACATGTGATTTGTTTTCTCCACTTAAGCACTAATGATGTCATAAAGTCAATATGGAGGAACTTGCATTTAGAAGATGACTCTTCCATACGCCACTAAGCATCTCTAAAATTTGGGACTACCCTCTTAACATGTATTGGATTCAGCTTCTCTATGAATAATGTGAGATTGTCTAGATGGGTTTTCGGGATACTCTCCCTGCTAATATTCTTCACTTATTTTAATAACAAGAACACAGGTTTAACATGCACGTATATCTACATCATAATTGTTCGCATTCAACCAGTTCTTCTAAAGACACACCTCATTCTCAAGATATTACAGTTTTGCATGGTTTCCTAAACCTTCCCCCTCCACAGGGGAGTAGAATATGATGTCCCCAATGTACCCAATAAATAAATCCATTTAGCTTTCAAAGCACATAGAACATTGAATTCTGTCCTGGTTCTACCCCTTTATGGCAAGATGAGCTAGCTTTGTTTCTGAAAGGCTAGGTTTTGCCTATGAGTAAGTTTTAATTTTATGGCCAGAATATTTTGTGTTCTGGGTTATTTATGCAGAAATTGCTCATCATTCCAGTTATTATTTCATGGTACGCAGAGTGATGGTTTGTTTTCATGAAGCCATTTAGTATTCTGAGATATGCTGGGATGTTCTAGTCAGGCTCACTGAATAGTTATGGGCTAATCTAATATCTGTGTTATGATCAGAATGGTTGTATTATATAGTGCCCAGTGCTCATATAAATAAAGTGGTGAAAGGAAATTTGATTTTAAGACCAAAAATTTAAAGCAGAAATTACTTAGTATTATTTTCCACTCTGGGAGTAAACTGCAGAGAAAATAGACATGAAAATCAGTAAGAGAAAGGATTCCATACAGCAAAGGAGGAACTTGATGTCTTGATTTTTTTTCTTAGTACCAAAATCTCTAGTACCCTAAATTCTTTCCTCTTGTGTTACACAACAACACCACAGGAGTCCTTCTTGCAAACAAAGTATAGTTAGAGACTCCAAAGTTTCATAGGATATGAACATGTTATTGGATACATTTCTGTTTTTAGGAAAATTACAAGCATACCTCATTGGCAGACATGAGCATTCTTTTTTTCCTTTAATGTAACACTGCTAAAATATATAGTCATTTCTTCCAAGAGAGCAAAAGAGGTTCTCTTAGAAGTTAGAATTTTACCACTCATTAGGAACTCAGGTTCTCATGCCCACCCTTTCCTACAGATTTCTATCATATCACTTTGGGTGCCCTACGTGGTTCTGGAGACTGTTTTTCCTTATGACCCAGAAGATTCATCCTTTCTCAGCTTTGCTTTTACCTTTCTTATTATTGATTCATTTATTTCTTTCAAAATATGTATTCATTTTAATTTTATTGGATTTTCCAAGACCTCATATATGCCTCATTTTTCCAGAATGGCAATTAATGTTATACTAACTCAAATTTCTCTTTTAAGTCATCTTTCATCTTTTCCCTATGTGTCAACATCTACATTTTAAATCTCTTTTTTACCATGTTTTGTCTTCTATTTAAATACTATCACTTTTATCGTTCTATCTCTTACCACTATACATATTTCTTGACCTTTTCTCTTTTGTTTTGCCAAATGCCCATAGCTTTTTTAAAAAAATATTCTCCTGTTCATTAATTTCAGTACTTTGAAAGGTACTACCAGAAAATCTTTTTTAGCCAATAACCACAAGCATAATGAGTTAATATTTTTTGATATTCCATGTTTTGTAAAACCTGCTTTTGTTTAAGATTCTGTTCTACTCTACAAAAGTATGTTGTGCTCAACATTTCCATCATCAGCTTTGGCTGCAGAAAGGCAAAGAATTTTACAATATTGGTCTCCATTCTTGAAATCAAGGAGGAGAGATTAACCAAGCAGATTTGGTATTCAACAATTGCAGACTTTCATTACTCTGAGCCATGGGATACAAACACATGAAACCGTCCATTTACCTGTCCTGTATTGTGCTCATTGAGAACTGATTACAATGTACTTGGACCTTTTCTTGTTTTCTAAATTGTCTTTTCTTTATTTTTAACGTTTGGAAATGAGGATGAAAGACATCCCTCCCCATGCTGATAAATCCTAAAAAATAATGTAAACGCCACAACTTACGGCTTTATGAAAAAAAAATCCATTTGTGAGCAAGAAATCTGTGCTTAGGAAGAGGAGAAGACATACATCAATTCTGCCAATCCTCTTCATTCACCATTCAGGGCATTCTTCACTGCAAGATCATTTATTTCTGTGGAAATCATGGATGATGTATTCCCAATAGAGACCAGAAAGATCCATAGACAAGTGAAGAATAGCCGTGTCACTTTTGTGCCATCAAAATTTGGACTAGAATTTTCTAAAAATAACATAGAGCTTATTCTCATGCTCTTTCAAGTACAAGTTTCCCTTCTTGGACTCTCTGTGAAATCTTCCCCGTATCCATTGCTTCCATGTGGAATACCTCATGAGTCACCTGAATGCTTTTTTAACCAGTTTTAATTCTAATACCTAATTAATACCTAATTCTTTATATCAGCCCTAAGTGTAGGTCACTGCCTGGGATTACAGACTTGATGAACTTCCCTTTATTTCTCAAGGGCTTCCTTGTGGAGACCACCTATTTGCTTTCACTTTTCCTCTTTATTTCCCCTCAAACCCTAAATGTAGGAAAGTTACAGCTATTTACCACACTAACTTTTAATTTGGCAGAATTAATTCATGAGATTAGGAATTGAGTCTTTACCTTGCTCTGCAGTTCTTAGAATGCCCAAGATAATGAAGTACAAGTGAAGCAGAAATTGGTTGGTCCATGGAGAAAAAAATAAGTATTTTAATACTGCCTACAAAAATGGAGTGGGAAAGTTTCTATACTATTTTGAGTGTAAGGTAGTATATAGAGACTTAGAATTTAATAGTGATTAAACACATTCCAAATAGCAGTAATACATAATCTTAAAAACCAAAACTGACTCAAAGAGACAAAAATATATGATTCTAATATAGAAAATATATTCAGGATAATTAATTGATGAGAATTATGACAGCAAATGCAGTGAAATGAGTTTCATTTTTGGTTTTATGTTATGTGATGCTTTTGTTTTGTTGATAGTAAAATGTGTATTTTTTTTTAAAAGAAAATTATTCTTGAATCTGTAGCTACTTTTTTTCCAGGTGAATATTGGCACTTTGTGAAATATGATTGGAGGTGCTGGATGCTTTAGAGAAGGAAAGTGTGTAGTTTGCGTAGTAATTTAGTTATCTTGTTGAATCCTTCTTTTGTAGTTGAAAAAAGAAAATTCCAAAAGATTAACCTCAAAGAAAAGGAAGAGATGGATAGAGCATCTGTATAAACATTACATAATTGCAAGAAAGTGCTTCATAGAAATGCTTTAAATTGAGTGAGATAATCATGAAAAATACTGTGTTATTTAGTTTATAGCAGTCACTATTTCTATTTCCCCTTATCCTGTTAGGTTTCATTTTTTTTTCAGTTCTACTCAGAATTTAAAAATTAACATGAAAGTTCATGAAAGAATGTAAGAATGACTCCAATGGAATATTTTAAAACTCATACTTGCTCTAAATTTTGCATACATAGCTTAGATCTTCACTATAATATTTTTGTCTTTAATTTCCATCTTCTCAATCAATCATCTTAATTCTTGAGAATGGATTTTAAACCTAACCTCAACTCAACAGTTTCATAATAAAATATATATAGGGGTAAACACTGTATATATGTCTTGAAAGCTTAAGAAAAGAGAAAAAGATGCTGTTTTAGTGTCACGTAGATGGGGAATAGATGAATAAGAGCAGACAGTCAACTCGGGCACTCTGAACCTGACCATACCTGTCTATATTTTCTATGTCTGTTTCATCATAGTATGGCAGCATTGAGTAACCTTGATAGAGATCCTATGGTCTCCATAAATACTGTTTATTTGGCTCTTTCCAGTAAAATACTGCTGGCTTAGCATCCATGTAGTACAGGGAATTGGGTGGAGATTCTTGAGGATTCTGACAGGGTTCCTCTACCAAGAGCCCCCATGGCATGACAGTCTCATTGAATGCATATTTCCAGAGACCAGGTTCATTACTTCAGACAATACATGGTTGAAACAATGTTAGTAAACTTTTCAGAACTTGCCCAATCATTTCTTCTTATTCTTTCTTCTTTCATTTCAAAAGAAAAAGAATACAGTTAAATTTTTGCGTGACTTTCAACAAGTGGCATTTACATTATTTCTTCTTCTCCAAATATTGAATTTCCTTCTGGGACTCCGTTTTCAGTGATCTTTTAAAATTTATGTGGGAGCTAGAAATAAATAGTATCTGTAATGTGTGTTAAGATACAACTATTCTTATGAAATTTAAGCATCACTATTCTGTTCTATTTATTTATCTCTTATAATGACATAATATATCAGACCAACTAAGATTATGCTGTACTTGCCATAATTTGAGGTGCTGACCATTGCCAAATGGTTCTTGTGCACACACAGTCCGGCTTACCATTTTATTCTCTTAGCAGTTAAAGAAAGCCCTTAATCTCATATAATAAAGTATACAGTGTCTCTTAGTTTTAATACGGCTGGTGATTAAATGATTCCTTGTTTTTGTGTGCCTGCCTTAACACAATACTATTTGTTGATGTGTATAGAAAAATAGTGACTTGTACCTTATTCTGACTTAATTCTCCAACATAACAAAATACAAATAGTAGGAAAATGAACTTCTTGTGTATTTTATTGTTTGTTCCTCAACAATGCTGTTATTTTCCCTATGTATTTCCCACCATGACATGTTTCAAAATTATTTGAGTTATACTTGTTTGAGTTACTCCCATCCTTATAAATAGTGTTTTCCACAGTTATTGAAATCTGGATTACATTAGATTGAATCCGTGATTTCCCGGGTTCATTCTATGGTTTCCCATTCAGACATAAAGGAGAAAAAGGCTTTTCTAGTCTTAAAGTGTTTTGTTTGTAGATATTTGTTCCCTTAGTGTGTTGTGAATTCAAAGCTGATTTTTTTTTACTATTGGAGAATTACACGTATGTGTGTATTTATATCAATCCATTTTCATCCCCTCCCTAATTTTTCTATTCTACCCACGCCCACCACTTTTCCTATCCAACTTCATGTGTTCTTAGTTAAACTCCATTAAGCCCAGTTAGTCTTGTTAGCAGGTGCACAGTTGTAAGGCCATCTTTTGGAGCATAAGTATCTTCTGATGCACCACATCCCTGAGGAGTTCTGCTCCCTTCATTTGGGAATGAGAATAGGGTTTGGAGTCCCACGATGTTATCCTCTGACGTCTGGAGACACATTTGAAATGACTTGATTTCTCTCAGAATCACAGATGAAGGTTTCTTCATCTTTATTCTCAATATTCAATAACAATCTTAAAGGATGTCTGTGTGATTCAAACTCATTAAATTTATTTTACTTACAAGGAAAAATTCTGCAATGCATTTAGATAATCATCCTATATTGTGTCAACCAATGCAATAACTGCTAAAACTGGAACCAGAAGCTTGTGTCTACATGTTTTATACTTCATTTTGGTTGCTAATATTTCATTCTAACAATGTAAATACATTTGTTCTAATAGCAAAGATCAGTGTAGAGCAAGCTTTCAATTTCTTAAGTCATGTCGCTAATATTGTGGAGGGAAACATTCTGAGGCTTCTTATAAAGGACGAATGCCTACGAGACACACAACTTTCGCTTTGTATACTAGTCACTGAATTCTAGAGTAGATGGAATCAAGAAGGAGTTGTGGTTTAGCATTTTGCCTCCTCCTTTTCTGCTCCAATAGGAAATCAGATTAGCAGAGTGGAAGTGCAAGGTAGAGAAGTTGACCACAGCCACTTACAACAGGTGATGTTGGCCAAGACAGAGCAGAAACTACATCTGCAGCTGTCACTAAATATAAAGGGCTGGAAACAGAGCAGCATCTAAAGGGAGAGCCCTTTGAAACTCATGATCTAGCCCTGTTGGGTTCTGAGTAGGTGTCTAAACAGACCGTGCCTACCTGCAGCCTTCTCTTACCCATACCTACTATGAAGAAAATGGCAAACTCCCCAACAATTGCCTGTCTGTAAATCTGTAACCCCATTACTAACTCATGAAATTGTGAATTCTGATAAAGCAGACTACCTAATTCAACTTGCACTTCTCCAAGGAAATGTACAGGTTCAGGCTGGCTGTCTCATGGGCACCAAGAAGACATCCATTTCATGGTATAATGAGCAAACATTAACTGAGATTATCCATCTTCCTCTTACTGTGCACACATTCTCAGAATCCTGCGGTCATTCTTCATAATACACAAGCATTTCCCCTCCCTTTGCTGCCATAATCAGTGTGTGGGGCACTGTGCTGTGTACCATACAGTACGAAACCTGCCCTTTCTCTGAAACCTACAGGAAAGGATCCTCAACTTTCATACAGATCTGAACCCTCTGTAGGGTTACCATCATGCTCTCTTTCCATGGTGTTAATATCTCTCCTAATAAACCTTTTACCCCAGATGGCAACCTGACTTGGTGTTCCCTTTGAAACCAAACCCAAGACCCTTTAAACTTTTGAATATTCTGTTCTGTAACCTCAGAACCTCTGCATTTCTCAGTTTGGTATCAACTGATTTATCTGGAACACTGTTTCTTTCCTTACCGTCTCCTTCTCCCTCCCTTTCCTGGAAACTTTCCTAGGTGAGGAAGAATTGAGCTAACTGTGGAGACATCTTTTAAGCAGGCTTACTGGGCACACATTGTCTTATTTCCTGGATCCAAGCATGTGCATGATGAAGTCCATATCCTTCCAGTCTCAAAAGCACAGCAATGGGTGTATGATTGACTTTCAATGTTTCAATAATACCTTAATTTTTCTTTGCATGATTTTTTTTTATTTTAATGTTTCCTGCATTTGCTATAACCACAATAAGCATAAAAATCCCTCTTTTTCATAGAGGTAGAATTCATAATTCCTCTTTGCTATACTCTTAATCTACTGGCGTCTCAGTATGGGATAGATGCAATATCTTAAGTAATACAAACTTTATTTTGGTATATTAAACATCATTACAAAGGAAATCTATCTGAAGAAATCTTTTTACATTAAAGAGGACTCATAGAGAAAAAATATACTAGAAGAAATTTCAAATAGCAATGTTTAGGTGAGACCGGCAATGTGGCTACTGGTTGATGTGTTTCAGCTTGTGGGGTACAGTGAGCACTTTTAGTCATAAGTTTTAGAACACTGAAGATCATACATCATCTAACCTGGAACTCAAAACAAAGTACATTAAAGCAATCACAGGAGAATAACAATTTAACCAAACTCTTACGTTGTTTTGCTTCTATATTTGGGAGAAACTGAGTCATGGAATAAGCATTAAATGCATTTGAGAACTCAAACTAAATATCCATATTTAAAGACTGTTAAGGTCAGCTTTATCTGAGTTTTCTAAATTTCCTTCTGTATTTTACAGCTTTTTTAAAAAGATTTTTTAATGGTTTCTACGGGGGAACTTTGATACCTCTTAAACGCTTCTGGTCCAGGATTTCAAGCTAAAGTAATGTCATTATATCATTTCTGTTGATTCTAATGTGCATCACATAAAATAGTCCTATGATAAAAGTTGGAGTAGCTGAAAAATGGTACAATGAAAATACTGACAGCTTACTGAGCTATGAAGTTCCTTCATCTTGCTTGAATAGACCAGGCCATGCCAACCATAACTACTGGGCTTGTATCTGGCATGTTGGTTTGACATCCAGAAATGTGAATCATGATATAGTCATGTTAAATCATGGTTTGCCACAATGCTGCTGCACCCTAAACAAAACAACTAAGCATCTATAAAGAAAGGGCTTGACACTGGTATCATAAAATTAACAGCATGCAATTTTGATAACTTGGCTGAAATAACTTCCTAGTGATGAATTGGCTCAGCAATTAGAAACTCCTGTAGCATAGAATTTACAACATTACAATTAGAGATGATATTACTTTTATTTGTAATCAAAAGACAAAAAAGCAAATAGAAAGCATTATTTAAAATTTCCAACATAATACATTAGCTTCTTTGACTTATGTTTACTTACTGTGAAAAATAAGAATAATAATGCTTGTATCGTAAAATGATTGCAAGATTTAAATTAGCCATATGTTGCTATACCTTATGTTGTTCCAAAGAAATGATTGTTCAATTTTATTTGCTGTGACGGCAATGATGAAAAATATTTTAGCTTTTGTGAGCAGTAAGATAATTGGTGATTTCTTTAATCAATCTAGGCGTAATTAACCATTCCAACATTTATATATATATATATATATATATATATATATATTAAAATGTAAATACCAGTAGTTACAACTTACCTAGTGGGGAGAAGAAAGATAACTTAAAACTAATTTGAGTGTCACGGAGAAACACAGGACATAAAACAATGCCTGTTCGATT
This sequence comes from Chionomys nivalis, assembly GCF_950005125.1. NCBI lineage: Eukaryota > Metazoa > Chordata > Mammalia > Rodentia > Cricetidae > Chionomys > Chionomys nivalis. The sequence continues at coordinate 158,050,908 of NC_080086.1, read as the reverse complement.
GCAGAAAGGACATAGTAATTAAATGGGCTTATGTGTTCAGACATTGTCCATGGGAAAGTTAAAGAGTGTATTGTCAAACATTCCCTTTTCACTGCAAAGTGAATGAAAGCACAAGAGATTACCCCGTGGGGTGACATTTTACAAGTGTGACTAAGTGAAGGTCCTTGGAATTCAGGGTAAATCATTTAAATTTGACCATTCAGGTGAAGTTTTCTAACACTTCTATTCATAGAATATAATCACTTGCAACCTTATCACACTTCAATAGAAGGTAATTTACAGCTGTTTTATTGAGAGTTTATCTCATACAATAGTCTTAACTGTTTGAAATATTGTCCAATCCTCATGGTTGTCATATCTAATGGCCTCTTCTGCTCATGATACTATAAATTACTTTAATGGTACAGTAATTTTCTCATATAGTTTGTGATTTTGAGGCTAATCTTCTAAGAACATATGTTCATAGATGCTGAAGACGGCACTCTGACTTATAGTGGGATGTAATAACGAAGATATGCTTTGAGGAAGTAATTTCGTTACTGACCCTTGGTCAGAGCTTTGGTAAGCACTAGAAACTACGTGAGTTGGATTGTTAATTAGGAGAGTAACATCCCTTCCCACTCCCTTTGAGGTGTTTAGGAGGAAGGCTGCAGCCATCCCACATTGTTCACCCCACAGGCTTAGGAAGAAGAGAGCACCCTGAGCTAGCTAGCACCATTACTTACTCCAGCCTTCATTCTTTCATGCAGAGCATGCATCAGAACTGCCCTAATGCAGTTCATCAGCTTTTAAAGAGTGTTGAGATACTGAAAACCATCAGCGTCCTTAGTGCCACACGGAAGCCTATTTAATCAATGTTTGTGCATATTCTCCAGGAGACTTGTTTACCAACATTGAAGCCCTTTAGAAGACATGGCAACCTCCCAGTGGTAGCGAAACCTTTGATTAGGAGATGTCTTAGTTCCGAACCCCAACCTACAACTTTTCACCTTTGTTTTAAAAAGAATTGCAAAGCCTTTAATGAGCAATAGCAGAAAGTACTGCATTTTTAGCACACATTGTGAAGCTCCAGAAATGCATCATTATGAATCACAGTTGTAAAACCTGTGGCTGAGATTACAGAAGTAGCTCAAATATCATTTAAAGGCATGTTTCCTTTCAGTGACAGAAATAGACTGAGTGTATCATTCCCAAGCTCACATTTTGACACTGCAAACACGAAAAACTTAACTTATATTTTAAGATTTCCTTTCTCAGGTCTAAGAGACAATTAAATACATGTACGTTTTGAACACACACACCCATGTGCACTCGCAAACTACAGCACAAGAAAAACTCAGAGGCTTTGTTCTTATGAATTCACTACCTATCCATGGCCCAAGTTTAGTTAAATATATTATGTATATAACATTCTACTTGGTCATGAATAATTTTATGTGACACATTCCAAATGCAGATTTATCTCCTGGCTCAAGTGTTCAATGAGGATAAATACTGCAGTGTGAAATTTTAATCTAGCAGAAAGTCTTGCCAACTGATCTCTGTAAGTCACTGCTAGATCAGAAAATCCACAATTTCTTATTCAATTATAGTATTAGACTTGGCCAACATTAATTTTAGGTCAATCTATATTGGTCATCCATACCATAATGAGCATTATCTGCCAAAAACAAAAAAAAACAAAAAAACAACAACATGAATTACTTTGATTGTCTTAAATTTGCTCTCATTAGAAGTGCCTTATAAAGTCTTCAATATGATCAAAGCATCTTTACAAACTAACACAAAAGCTGCTCCTTCTGTGCCACTTCTTACAGTGAATGGAAGAAAAAAGACTGTTGAGATTAAAAAAACAAAAAACAAACAAAACAAAACAAAAAAAAAAAAAACAACAACAACAGGATCCTAATCTTCTGTCTTTGTTCTGAGGATATTCACTGTTGGTCGTTTTCCTACCTTGGTTCCATGTGTAAAATGACCTGCCACAGACATTTGGGAATGTCAGCCCTAATCGCTCAGGTTTTCTGATCTCTGTTTTGTCACTAAGATAATTACCCAACAACAGAGAATACAGCAAAAGCAATACCTGCCAGTCTCATTTTTATCCTCTTTTCTCTGAAACAGATGTTATACGCATTCCCAGGTGCCTCTGGAGTTGGGAAACTAGAACTTCATTTGCTTGCCACAGTATTTACGCATGCAATTGGTTTTTGAAGCAAGGGATGCGTTTTTAAGAATAGAATGGTTTTCTTTTGAAAAAAAATCTTTGCAGATAAATATTAAATCAGGTGCATTTTATGCATCAACGAGTAAGGAAAAGCAGTCAGTAAATAAGGACAGGGCACTGAGCAATCAAATATGTGCAATATTGAGTAGAGAAAACTTTGCAAATGTACTGAGCTAACAGCGAGGGCATAAACTCAAGAGTGTCTGGCGAGGTATAAAATTGCTTTCCTTCCTTCTTAGCTCTCTTTGCTCAATGGCTTCTTTATAACTTCCAATTAACCCACTCCCTCTGTTCACTATGTCTCTTTTATGCTGCCAATGTTATTTAAAAGATACAGTAAATTACACATTAAGACATGTTTTTATAGTCCCTGTCAACACTTTTGCTGTCTTTGAACTGCTTTAATTTTTCGAGGAGTAAAGGACCTAGAAATTGGAGCCTTGCAGTGCTGAAAAACATTCTTCAAAATTCTAAGAGCCTTTCCCGGGGCAGCACAGCAGTCTCGTGTAACCTGAGGAACCTGTTCCATCCTCTCAATAGCCAGTGTGGTGACTAAAGTTCATTGTCAGGTGGACCGAATTTAGACATACCCTAGAAATACACCTTTAAAGTGTGTTTATTAAAATGTTCCAGAAGCGTTGATTTGAGAATGGAAAACACGCACCCAGTGCAGTTGGTAAAATGCCATGGTTTGGTGTCCCAGAAAGTAATGTGAGTGTCAGTATTCACCACTTTGGTTTCCAGACAATGCAATGTGACTGATCTCTTCATATTCCTGCTTCCAGGTTTTTCCTGTTTTTACCTACCCTATCCTTAAACACTCAGCCAAAAAATCCTTCCTTTGTGAAGTTGATTTTATGTTTTACTGCCACAGCTGGAAAAGCGATTGATCTAGACAGGCATCCAAAGAACTGCCATAGAGCTGATTTAAATGACCTAAGGTCTGAGAACTTTCATTGTGACTGATTTCTTAATGATTATCCGAATCACACCCCAGAAATGGCACATATGTAAGGCTATTAGTTTTTACAGACTGTATAGACTATAGGGGATTTGGAACACCAGGTCTATAGATCTTTAGTTTGATGAAATTTGACTTCTGATTTCTCAACCTTTAGAATATTATAAGAGTACAAAGTTTCATACAAGTACAAACTGTTTATGCATCGCTTTTACCTCCAGGTGCAGCGTGACCAGTGTTTAACACTAAACATCATTTGACAACCATGGACACCTTTTATTATTTTACTGATTTTATTAATTAAATCTGTTCTTCAACAAATTTACCTTCATTTTTATTTCTATTTGACCCATTTTATCTCATTTTTCCACTTGATCAAATTCAAATGCAAATTTGGAAATGAAATTTTTCTGCGATTGCCTTATATATTTCAAGATCAAAGTGAAATATTATCAAAATGAAGGTCCAGCATCTGTCAACTTATACTAATCACAATGGCAAGGGACAGAAGGAAACAACATTGTGCCAGCATACAGGAATTCAAAACAGAGAAACTGCTTTCAATTTGGAAGATTCCAAAAGGCTACATGAGATATCCTTCTTAAAAATAAGCCTGGACTAATTCTGAAAAATCTGCCCACACTCACTTTTCTGTTTTATGGACTCTACTACTAGCTTTTGGTGGGAAGTTGTTTCCAGTAAAACGCATGGGGAGATGAAAAGACAATTCTATCTATCTATCTCTATCTATCATCTATCATCTATCTATCTATCTATCTATCTATCTATCTATCTATCTATCTATCTATCTGTCTATCTATCTAGTCAAATGATGCTTAGTGTTAAACACTGGTATATATATATATATATATATATATATATATATATATATATGTATATATATATATATATATATATAATTGCACACAATTTTACAGTCCAGATAAGATTTATGAAAAGCAAACAATTCAGTTTGATTTACCCTCTAGTATAAAAAGTACACATTGTGATAGAATCCATGTGTGAGAAGACAGATTTCAAGAGTTCACAGAATGTTTTGATTCATTGTCTTACTTTTGCAAGTTCTTGGTTTCTTTACTTTGGCTATTCTTAGTGTCCTGGAAGGCGTCCTTCAATTTCCGCCAATTACAGGAACCAACTACTCTCTAGGGTTAAAGCTGCAGAAAAAAAAATAATCTCTGAATCATGTAGTGATATTGTTACTTGGATTTCTTTCACCAATGAATGACTTTCTCTTCCACAATCAAAACATCTTTTTCTCTTAAAGAGTGTCACTCTCTACTTCGGTTCATCACAGGAAAATATTTCACTGGCAAGAAAGAGAAGTATCTACAAATAAAGGCTGACAAGGCTGTACATTGCCTTTTTTGCCTTGGTAGCTTAGGAAAAAAGATAACTATGTAAATACGCTATCAAAGAGAGAATGATATGAAAGTAGGAAAGATTTGCTCTCCCTAAACTCACACATTTTCATTCCTTGTAGCAAATACCACCATAAAAGATAAATCTGAGGAAATGTATGATTGAACTGACTACAAGCTGTTTGCATGAATTTAAAATTTGCTAAGTCTTTTCATCAAAAAAAAAAAAAACCGCACTCAATTTTCTGTGAAGATTAACAAGTAGCTAAACTGACCTTAGAAGTAGGTATTCAGTTGCTAAACTTTTTAATTAAGGTATGACCATGTGATTGGAATTTCAAATCTGTGAATACAACAGGGGGCTTAGCTCTTTCAGTATCGAGAGTTTTTTATTTCATGGTTCTACTTTCAAAGTGCCCAAGGCCTGTGTGTTTAGTTATAGGCTCACTATTTGTTTCCAGAAACATTATATATAGGACTTAAGTGGAACACTAACATAACACTTAACCCTTGACTAAATCTTCAAAACATACACCTGCTTTATAGATTTTAAGAAAAGTATGACTAGTTTGACAGTATGCTGACTTCTTTCCTCTAGTGTTAAATAGCATATAAAACTGCCTTTTCAGAACTTAATATAACACTCTTTAAAATAGTTTTCTTGCATATTTCCTGACATCTTCAATATCATTGCTTATAACTGAAAAAATACCCAACTTAAGTATAATTAAAAATATAAGTAAAATCAATGAAATTCTTGAGAACAGTCTGCCCGAGAGCATCAGCTTTAAATTAGAGATTCATAAAATGACGACAATTTTAAGAGGATCGTAGGCACATTTGGAACTTGAAGGACTGACCAGTTTAAGCATAAACATCTTAATCGCCATTACAAAACACTTGTTGCTGAGTCAAAGCTCCATCTGACCTTTCACCCATATCCTAGGATTTCTAGGGCTCTTTAGTTTGATGGACTATCACCAGAGGTATGTCATGATGTTTTCTTTGATGTAGTTAACTTGTAGCCATGCTTCCTGTTAATGTTGATATATACTAGTCAGATGAACTACATTAACAAATCTTCCTTAGTTTTTATGCAAAGTCTGTATGACCTCTGGTTCATTTGTCATCATTTGGGTGTGTCAGCAATAGTTCTATGAAATGTATAATGATGTTTTTTTTCTCTGACATTATAGGTGTGAATTTCTACCAGAGATAACGAGAAAATCAGCCTGGCACAGAATATTTTTGGTTTTGACTTATCCTAGTATTTTTGATTATGTATCTTAGACAAGTCTCTGCTGTGACATCTGAAAAATCTAGGATATGATTTTGGACTGCATTTTTGAAGTATAAGCAATGATACTGAATTATAATATGTGATATATAAATTTGCATTCCTAACTTACTCCTTTAACTTTTGACAGAGTATAGGAAAATATAATACACTTCCTCTAATGTCTCTCTATGTTCCTCAGACCAATACAACCAATTTATAACCATGTTTATCATTTCTGCCAAATAGCACTTTATTTTCCTTACTATCCAAAGAGAGATGATAGCAATTTCAAATTGCCACTGATATCTATGAAATTAACAATAATAAACTCTCATTTATAACTATTAAACCAATTTATATCTATTAATTCTTCCTTTGAAACAGGTTTAAAAAATATCTTTGCTCCCAGATCCCCCACTTCTTAGTCCATGATTTGCGTAGTTAGTCCATGATTTGATTATGGTTTGAAATATCAACCTGAATTGGAATAGGAACAATGTAGATAAGAATTGATATTCTAACATAAGCCATACCTCATTGACCCAAAATATAGACTGACACCTGAGAGACACATTGATAATTAAAGTTATAAGAATTTCTTGAGAGGCAAGGGTACAACAGGAAATTTTAGAAGCAAAATATTCTAGGGTAGGACAGAGAGCAAATGGAAAAAGAGGAAGCACAATGGAGGAATTTCCAAAACAAAACACCCATGTACTAGAGAAATGTGCTCATACCGCAGCAGTTCACACCATCACAGGCTACCAATGTGATTACACCACAACTGAAGAAGATGGTCAATTATCCTATGAGTTAAGGAATTCGAATTATACCTCTCTCAGTGTGAAAAACAATTGAAGAAAGTTACACTGCCTCATGCATTCTGACTCTTTGTTTCAACTCTAGTAATAGCAGAATACCTTAAGAAACTATATTCTTCTTGAGAATGATTTTCCTAAGGCCTTTTCGGGAAGAACTGCTCTCACTAGTGTTAAGAACTGAATAGACTAGAAAGAGAGGTACAAAAACAAAATAATAAAAAAAAAAACCCTCTCTCTGCCTTTTCCCTAAAAGCTTGTGAGCTAAACTTTTAATTTTCTTGTTCCTATATTAAAAAAAATACTGTCACATTCACTTGCATCTTAATCTGAAAGGCACTAAGTTAGTTGAAAAGTTATAATTCATTCCACAAAATTTCTATGTCTATAAAGTCTGAAAACAGTTTCAAGAAACAGCTCATTTGATGAGAGACAACTTTTAGTGCTAAGTGGGACCTTTCAGAAATGTGTGCAATAATTGTTCTGCTCTTTTTTAAAAAAAGATTTATTTATTTTTATGTGTAAAATATTCTGTATGTATGTATGGTTGAATGTATGTATGTCAGAGGAGGGTACCAGATCTCATTACAGATGGTTGTGAGCCACCATGTGGTTGCTGGAAGTTGAACTCAGGACCTCTGGAAGAGCAGTTAGTTTTCTTAACCTCTAAGCCATCTCTCCAGTTCTTGCTCTGCTGTTTTTATGGTGATCTAAACTATATGTATACATATTCCCTCCCTGCAAGTATAGAAGCTAGTATGCCCTAAGTTTCAGGAAGTGTGTTTCTCCACAGCACACTGAAACTGAAAGAAAGTTGCATAATACCCAGCCAGGGAAACCTTTTTGTAGTTTGGACAATTAAAGTGAAAAAAAAAAATGTTTCAAAAGGAAGTGACACTGAGTGACTTAAACAGACAAAGAAAGCAATATCTTATGTTACACAGAGGGAAAACAATTCTGTAAAATGGGGGTTTCCTTCTGAAGATCTTGAATTTCAGCCAAGATTTTTGCTGCTTTCAAGAGGAAATATTCATTGCATCAATGATTCAGAAAATTCGAATGCATGGAGCATTCAAGCTAAATAAAAAGGTGAATAGCAGGTTTAGAAATAAAGCAGTCAACATTCAACCATGCTTCTTGGGGCAGAAGCAAGCTTGAAGCAAGCACAATGAAGAATTAGCCACACAAAATGCCAAAACACCTGGAAAAGTTTTAGTTTTCCTAATGGAAAAAAAATCACAGTTAAGTAAGTCACTCATTTGGAAGGTCCTTATTAGGAGCTATTAAGTGACAGTTATATGACTTATTTTCTTTTGAGAGCATTTGAGCAAGTATGGAGTTATGTGAGATATTTCCTGGGAAGATATGACCAATTGTTACTTCCAAATAGGGTAATGAAGACAGATCATAAAAATGATTCCACCAAAGTCTAGCATGGAAAACCAGTGAATTTATTGATGTTATGTGCAGGAGTATGGACAAGAATTATCTACAGTAGCACAGCTGAGCTGCATCCGTGTCTAGTTCACGTCAGCTTGAGTGTCCACAAAGGAAAGCTGTAATCCTGGAACATTCTGCAGGAGGTGAATGCAGCTCCATAGACAGGAGGATTCCTTTTTCTCAGCAGTGCTTTTGTTTATGCTCCATGGGGGGAAGGAGTAGCGTTGAGCATCTACTAAGTTTCAGGGATTTTCTAAGACTTGTAAGTTCTTTGTCTCCTAAGCTTGGAGGACCCTATCTCCAGGATGAAATGCTTCCATTTATAACTTCCTGAGCCTACAAAAGTTGACATCCAGAATAGAATATTTTAATTCAGAGCAAATACTATAGGACAAAATGGATGAATAGACATTGCCTGTCAAGGTCACTCTTTCCTCCTTCATCATCCACATTAGAGTTTGAAAAAAAAATATACAGAATAGCAAGAATGGATAATGAAAGTAATGTATATCCATACTTAGTGTATCAATATATGTGTAAATTTGTTTGTCAGATGGATGTTTTACCAATACATGGACAAAATATTTGGCAAGAGAAACATAAAAGGTGGAAAGATTTATTTTAGCTCCCACTTTGAGGTGACTCAACACATCATGACAGGGGCAGGGGCAAGGGGTTTCTAGAGTGAAAAGAAATTTGACCATGTGTTCAAACCTCAAGGTGTTATATCAGTGGCCCATTTCTTCCAGGGAGATGTACTCCCTAAGTGTCCTACAAACTTATCAAAGAACACCATATTCTATGATGACATTTCAGATTTTAAACCAGAACAGAGGTTAATTCGAAGAAAAAAATAAACATAAACTGATATTTGATCTCAATGAAATTGTTTGTAAATATTCATAGTTTTGCACTAGTGGGCCCTTGAAAAATTACATGTTATTATGGGCTATGTAATATACCAAGGGAGTGAAATCAACAATTAACAATACATTTGACATCACATTGTCTTTACATTAAATTTAGAAGAGTTGAGGAACAAAACATACAACAGGGTCTTCATAGTTCTCAGAATGTCAGTGAGTGAACAGAGATCATGGATAGTGATAGATATGTATCTGGCATCTGAAAGAATTTCTTCATCTGTGATTGTGTGTAGGAACTATAGATGCAGGTTTATACCATATCATGGCATCTGTGTAAATCTCCACAGGTAGTTTTCAGTTCAATGAAAAGATAGTTCTAAGGTTGTAAAGGGTCTTTTTTTTTTTTTTTTTTTTTGGCTACAAGACATAAACTATATTCTCTTAATTCAGCAATGGTATTCCAAGCAAATGGCTAATTTTATTAAAAATTTTTTCTTTTCAAGAATAAATTATTATTTCTGTTTAGTGAAACCTTTATGTAAGGAAGAAAACATAATTTTTATTTAGTGCCAGTTTGGTAATTCAAACGCCAAAAGAATTCAGTCAATAGCATAATAGTCTCAACTTGACCTAGTAATTCATTCTCTGACAATACAAAATATAAATAAAGCTATATGTCTATGTTTGTGTTTCCAAATTTGTAACATAGGCTTATTTTAAATAATATAAGTATTAAACAATGCAGAATGTTTTTCAAAGTAGACATATTGCAAATAAATATCATATTATACAGTTAGCACATTGATAGCAGTTGCTATTTTGGGATCATAGCTATTTAATAATCTATTTATTATTTCCAGTGTTGAGAAGTAAAAAAATGATACTACTCACAGATGCTTTGAAGTCCTTAATAACTGAGCCACAATCCTCACCATAGTGGGATTTCTAACATATTTCCTCCTTTTTTCGCATTGTACAATAAGCATGCTTTAGTGTTTCAAATAAATAAAAAATTTCATAGTTTTAAAATTATATTTTCTGAAATATTTAGAGACTGTAAAACTGTGCTTGGTCTATACGAAATTAAAACTCTATACGAGTTTTAATTTCCAACCATATTTTCAAATAAAAGAATGCTAATGATGTAAAGTTATGGTTTTGTAGAATTTCTTAAATACCCAATTACATAATTTACTATAATGTATACATTGCATTTTTAATTTTTAATAAATAATTTGGGGTATATCATTGATAGTAGAATATTGCTATTGCCTTAGAACTAATGGACATGCATAAAACTAGATAAAATGTACCCATTAAAACAAGTTCTATACAACATTTCATATGTATTATATATGTAAATTTATTTTTAATGATACATGGAATAATCGATATAATACATAGTTATTTTGATGATAAACAGAACACACTTTTCATTTAACCATTGCATTTTATGTCCAAGGAAAGTTAAATGGTCAATTCCAAGGTTCAAGGGTGTAAATATACTTTAAAAAAAACCTGAACAATTTTGAAGTGAAAATTGCATGTTAATCCACTAATGACTTAGTGTGTCTGAAAATCCTGCCTTTAAGTGACAAATATTCTTCACTGGAACTTGTATGAATGTTTTTCTTAAAACATTTTATCACAGAAGAATGTGATGCTTATTATCTCTATTTGCTACAAATTTTATTTTTATATTCTGTCTTATGTTCTGGTATGAATGGCTTGTGGCTTGTTTACACTTACACACACACACACACACTCCACAGGAAAAAACTGAGTGCCCAAAGTATGTAACAGGCACAGAATATAGGTGACATACACTGCCATGTTCCTAAAGAGAAGGCTGTCAGGTGGTCTCCACACCTCATCTCACACCCCAGACCTTAGGTGGTTGTCATCTTACATCACCATAGTTCCTAGTGCCCACAACTCTCAAAGAACTCAAGTTCTTTGTTTAGATATTTCAGATGTTTCCACAAAGGTGTTAGTTTGTGTTAAAAATAACAATTTAAAATCTTGCGTCTTCTCATATTTTTTCACCAGAAGTCTTTTCCTTTATCTAACAGCCCCAACCTTTGAAATATTCTTAAATTTTTTATACTCTGATTCTAACTAGCCAATTAAGTGATCATCTTCTACTTTATATAAAATGCATTTTTTATATACAAAAGCATGGCATACAGGTATTATATAAAATGCATAAACCCCATCTGCCTCACAAGGATTGATCTCACCAAAGGATGAAATGAAAGAACGTAGTGAAGCATTGATAATGATTGGTTAGCTCAGCATTCTCAATAGCTCAAACACAGAGCAAACACGGAACTGAATATGCACATTCAATAAGACTTAGGCATATAGCCAGTGCTTGCAATTATCTTTCTCAGAATTTATAAGTATAAAGACATCTAAAATCCTATCTTCTGTTTCAGAGAAGAGACATATTCAGTATTGTTCCCTGACAGCATACATTTCTCCTTACCATCACATTTGTTACTGTTTAATTGAAAAGAGACAAGTCAAGTAGTTTAGAAAGAAAATGAATTCCCATCAGTATTTACATAATTAATGATATTCCCTGTGGACTGTACAGTTTATTAAGCTGGTGAGAAGAACTAATTTACATAAACAAATTTATGTATTCTATACAAAAGACTATCCTAGAAACTTTAATGTTTGAAAATATAAGTCAGGAGATTTATTAAAAGTTGAATATGTTAACAGCTAAGTGTAGAAACACTCAATGGGATCCTATTCCTTTTCTTTGCACTCAGTTATATTTACTGAGTTACTAAAATAAACTTTGAAATGAAAAGTACATTGGAAAAGTATGAGATATCAGAGATAAATAATACAATAAATAATACAATAAAAAGGGGACTAAATTTTAAAAGAAAAAGTAGGTTTCTATACTTTAGATAATTCAGATTGTCCCTGTATTGTAAACTGAAAATGACGCTTCTCACTTCCATGGTTTTACCACAGCACGGGGCCTCTACTTACAGCTCATCGAGTCAATAATTAAAATTATCAAAAAAAATCTTAAAATACTTAAAGAATTTGCCTTTATGTTCCTTAAGTATACATATCGGACATATCGGTGCTGGTGTTCAGACGAGCACTATATTTGTGATTCCTTATGAGGCTACAAGCACAGAAAAGTTCAAGGAGAAAAGGCTATGGTGTAGAATCCATGACGAGAGAGCCAGTGACCTCTAACTAGCTTGTTATTTGTGGTCGATTTCAGCTAGCTTCTATTTTAACATATTTTAAACACTATTCTTCAAGGACACACCACAAATTAAAAGCAGTGACCCAGATGAGGAAAAGCATAAAATCTGTTTCTGTTTGGGATGCCAATCACAGCTGTTAAAGAGTTGAACATCTCAGGGAAGTTTGCGTAGACTAATCCATTAAGTCATTCAAGAAAATCAGCAGAAGGTGCGACACTTAATCATCAGCCTTGAATAAATTCCAGGATGAAAATACCATACTACATTGTGTTTAATGAAACATACACATGGACTTATTTTCAATTTCTGAAATGAATTATTTCAAATATAATTAGAATCCATTCCTCCATGATTCACATATAAATTCAAAGCTGTCTTTATGCGCCCTCAGAACAGAGTATTTCTGGGATACTATTAATCAGACCGATGAAAGTAAAAATAGGTTTATGAAATAGTCTAGACCCAAAAGGGAGGGAAGACATTAACTTCCTGTCTGATATATTGGATACATTAATATACAATGCATCTTCTGTACTTGACCTTAAATGTCAGAAATATAGTGCACCATTTCTCCTTTTATAAGCAGCACTTTAAAGAGCTGCTCCTGGTCAACATTATTTTGTGCGGCAAGGTTAAAATGACAAAACATGTTAAAATATTAAATCTACCACTTATTAAAACACAGTGAATGAGTCTGTGTGCACATATTCCTCCTTTGCTTATAATCCACAACAACATCACAAAGTTATCAATTCATGAAATATATGTGTGTAAATATATATGATTTATACATAGATATGACATTATATATATACATAAATTTCATATATACCATGGATAGATTGCACAGATGAATATTTATATTCAAAGGCATTGTTAAGAGCATCTTTTAAGTCTAAAGCTAAAATCAATGTTGTGTTTTCTCCTTTTGCAGTGTCCATCAGTTTTTTATCTACAAAGAGTATATACACCTGGAACTTGCACCAAACATACTTGGTAACATGTCAGAGTGACACTGTCCTCAAATTTCCACCCAAAAAACCTTACCATGTAACTGCTCTTACTACTTCACTAGGAAGCACAGCGCCAATTAACTACTAATTTATCATGCATACTTTCTTTTCCTAGGAAATGACACCAAAGAGGGTAATGATTTGCTCTATTCTACTGTGTCCACAAAATATCTATATAAATACTATAATTTTATAAAAAGTACGAATAGTACCAGAATACAGCATCCCTTATAGTAGGATCAAAGTAAGCTTCAAGAAGAAAGTGATTCACTTTAGCCCAAGTCGTTTTATTTCTTGAATGCTTCTTCCTTTTAAAATGATATTAAAATGCTTTTCTTTTGTGGTTTACTGGGTTTAAAGAACATGATGCAAATAATATCATTAGTCAGAGCAGATTTCATTCATTTTATGTAGACATTTTCAAATAACACTTTGTAAATAACATTTTTGATTAACAGTGAGTTTTCACCAATTTTATTTTGATCCTTTCATTTTTTTCCTGATCATATCAACATTTCATTAAAACATACCTGTTAAGTCTAAGAATCATTTTTATTATAAAAATTACAAGTAGGGAAGTATTCTTCTAGGATGTTTTTTGGAGAGGAGGGGAAGTGGTTAGAGCATTTTTGCTCTTCTTGCCTGATGATCTGAGTTCTGAAGCAGAAGAGTTAATTTAAGAGTTCTATGAGATAGAGATGTAATAGGGATGCTATTATGAATAGTGTATGGTGATGACCCCAGTGTTTCCTATGGGGAAACAAGACAGAGAAAAAAAAATCTGATAATTTGAGCCTCACTAGCTCTGTGTATACATCAGCAACAAGGGAGAACCAGTCTCAAACAAGATGGAGGGTTAGAATTTATTCTGATCTAATTCCTTTGACATCCATGTACTGGCATGCTACTTGGGAAACTAGCAGTCACATACAAGATTCCATGCATGTACATATATCCTTTAAACACATAATAAATTTTTAAAATAAGTAAAGGTATAAACATGTAAGTCTACTTTCGATCATTACTATTAGTGAGGAAGGAAGGGAGAGATGGGAGGTAGAGGGGAGAAAGAGAAGAGAGACTACCTGTCTTTGGTTGCTTTATTTATCAAAAATAATATTAAATATGATTTAAATAATAGTAAGTAGAACTAAAACCTGAATACTATAGCTTTAATTATTCTAAAATCTCCAGCTGAACTGAAAAAAAAAATAACTGATTTGAGACTAAGGACATATTTTTAAAACTTTATAGAAAAAAACAGAACCACATTCTGCAGAATAAACTGTAGTGAAATGTTTCATGTCTGAGAGATGCTATTAAGTTTGCCATGAGTTTAAAGACATGCATCCTATTCCTCTTTTGCTGAAGAAATTGTCACTCAATGAGATCTCTCCTCCCTTGAACTCTATAGCCGTCCATGTAAAGCAGAAGTAAGGGCTTTCTGAGAGCTGCAAGGAAATTTGCCGGCCAACTTGTAAGACATAAGACATGATTCTGACCTGGACATGGAAGGCACACTGAGGCCCTCCAATGAGAAACAGCAATAAGTTGCCTCTAAGCCCTTCAGTGTAGCTGGGGAGCCACTGTAATAATGTGAATCTAGATTCAATAGAAAGAGACTGATTTTAATAAAAGCTAAACATTTGTTGGTGAAAAAGGATATTTTAACAAATATTTTGATATATATTCTTAAAGGAAAATCCAGTCTATAAGGATAAGCAAAATGAGGAAGACTCAATCACTGAAAATCCAACTAGAAGGAGGATTAATTCCTTTTAAAACATGGAAAAGAAACTCACTAGGAAAAGACATATTTTATTGAGAAAGAATATTTATATTATATAAAACTAACTCAGAAGAGATGTAAGGCCAACACAAGCAGTTGAAGACTCCAAATCCTGTTAAACTTACAAAATATAATTAACTGTTATCTTGGAAATTATTATATGTCAAATAAATGGGCTTTTGAAATAATGAATTTCTTAGTGGTGACTCTATTCCTTTTGCGAGGAGAAAATGGTTTCTAGAACCATGTTGAAGCCAACATAGCAACTCCAAAATGCAGAAGCATATTAGATGTAAAACAAATATTAGAAGAAGGACCAATGAGCTTGTGACTCAAAGGTCATCTGAATGAAAAGATGAAAACTCTGTTTTCAAAGTAGAAATTTCCATGAATAATAAAAATATTAAGCATGCCATATAAACATACATACACATATCAATGTACATGTCTGACTTAGTTGATAACAAAGTCAGTATTTAAAGTTATGAGCAAAACTATTAAGCATTAAAATTATGTTCTGATAATATACTTCCCAGAGTTTGACCTCAGACTCAATAATGTCTGTTTTATTGTGTGAAAAAGTATTAAAAAGCATAATAAAAATTTTATACATGACTCTTCTATCCCAAGAGAAATAAAAAGGCTAATTATTTATAGTTGAAATAAAACTAATTAGATCTGCTTGTTCCCATACCTAATTAATAAGGAAATGTCATGTTCTTACCCTTTGATTAGTTGCTGATTAATAAATCAATACAGTATTAAGGGAAGTAAAAGAGAGCAGGAACGCACACATGTAATGAGACAGGGTTGCCTTTCTCAGTCTCCAGATAAACTTAGAAAAGAAAGAAAACCATGTCTTATTGAAATTACTTGGGACACTTGTCAAACGTTGAAAGAGGACAAGATTTGATGGCTCACAGAGCATAAATTATTCATTCACCATTGGAACATGAGTCTACAAGACAAATTTGGGACCCTGCCATTAATGACTGGATTTGCCTTTGCCCTTGGTGCTGCATGTTGCATCCTTTAATAATCAAGGATGTAAACCTTAGGTTAGTGATACCATCTTGGTCTAGTGTACGTGGTAATGACCGTTACGAACGCATGACTGAGAGTTGGAGTTTTATCTTTCTGGAAGTTTTTAAAGGACAAACTATGAATGTGACCCTATCAAATTCATGCAGATGAAATTATCTACTTGACATTTTCATGCTGTTTGGATCTGAACTCTTCTAGCTCCCATTCCATTGCTGTACTGAAACAGTCTGACCAAAAGCAACTTCTGGAAAAAAAGAGTTTACTTCATTTATCCTTCATAGGTCACAACCCATCAATCGAAGGACACCAGGACAGGGACTCAAGGCAGAAACTTACACTAACAACCATAGAGGAACACTGATTACTTCCTACTCTCTGACCTGATGACAAGCTTAGGCTCAGTTAGCTTTCTTTCACAATTGAGAATTACCTGCCTAAGGCTGATACCACTCAGGGTGTTCTGGGCCCTCCTCTATCAATTAGTAACGAAGTCAATCCCAAGAGATACATCATAGACAAAATTGACTGAGACAATGCTTTAATTGAAGCTCTCCTGTCAGAATACTGTGGACTGTGGCAAGTTAATAAATAAAGCTAATGAGGACAAGCACCAAAGTTCAGATTAGGTGGTTAATAAGAACACATGGAACTAAATATGTTTTGACATCTCCTGCCATAGAAGTTTTATCATCATACAAACACATGGAATAAGTTATCTGAGGAAAGTTCAGAGTCAGCTTTTAAATTAAACAACAACAACGACAAAAAAGCCTTCAGGTTTCCCTGGGTTCATAAACTACATTCAAAACTACTTTGGGAAAGGTATGAACTTAAACTGCCTACTCTCAAGCCTGTGACTCCAACCTGCACTAACCCATGTCCATTGGGTTCTTCTGATCTCCCACTGAGATTCAAGAAACATATTGTTCACCTTGGGTGTCTCCTTAACTTTCCCTGCCATGAATCCTTTTTTTATTTTCTTAAAGTCCACTGTTTCCTCAAACCCAACTAAGTAAGTTACTTAGAAGATAGAAAACATCCAGGGATGAACGCTCTATAACCTAAGACAAATCAACATTATTTTATTTGGAGAAGAACCAGATTCCCAATTAAGCCAAATTGACAAGTGATCTATTGCTTTTAGCACCTTCTGGACCTTTGGTGAATACTAAATGTTCCACCCACATCTACATAATGAGTCAATTTGTTCAAAGAATTTTAATAAGGCTTCAATGTCATGGCTTTATACCTGACCTGATTCATTTGACTTAGGAAACGGGCTCCAAGTATTGTTTGCTTCCTACAATGAGCACCAATATCTGATGTCACTAGTTGATATCACTCAATGCTATAATTTTTCAGCTATAATTTTGATTTTTAAACATATTCTCTGGAGATCAACTCAGAGAAACTATATTTCATATAATTAGTTTTAATCTCTTATTGATAATCAGCCATTCTATACTTTGTAATTTAAAAATACTTTATGATCTTTAAATATAATATGTAATATTATATATCTTTATTTACTCTATAATTTTGTATAAATAATTGTATGATATAGTTTATTTTTATATATTACACACACCTAAAGGCAGATAAGTAGACATATAGATAGGTTTATGTATGTATATTTATGGAGAAATATCCTAGAGAATTCTTCCTTATTATGGAATACTAAGGTATTTGCTCATAATCAATGGTCTTGATTTCAAATAAATATTTTATAAAATATAGATTTTTGTGACTCAATTTTCAACATTCTTTTATATTTTGTCCACTAATCCTGACTAGAGTCAGCTCTTTTGATAGGACTCTTCCACTTTCTGAGATGAAAATAGCTTTTAGAGAGCTGTAATACATAAATTATTATTCATCCATTTTCCCCAAGAATTACTTCAAATACACTAGTATGGTGCAAAACTGTTGCTAAACTCTGCATGAGGAGAGAAGCATTGAAACATCTAAATGAGAACATAATAAGAAGAAGAAGAAAGGAAGGAAGGAAAGAAGGAAGGAAGGAAGGAAGGAAGGAAGGAAGGAAGGAAGGAAGGAAGGAAGGAAGGAAGGAAGGAAGAAAATGGAGGAAGAGAGGGAGGAAGGGATAGAGAGAGACAGGGAGAGAGAGGAGAGAGAGAGAGAGAGAGAGAGAGAGAGAGAGAGAGAGAGAGAGAGAGAGAGAGAGAGGAGGGGGAGGGGGAAAGAGGAAGAGGGAGAGGGTTGGGTTTGTTTTTTTGTTTTTACTTTTTTTTTAGCCTGGCAGTGTCCATTGATTTCAGAAGTAATGGTTGATTTAAGAATTGATATTTAAATGACATTTTTTCAAGATTCCTGCTGGAGGTATAAAATTATAATTCTCTCAATATTGCCTAAGATAAATTGTCATGTTAACCATGTATCATTCCACAAGACTGAAATGAAGGATTGTTTTATGAAGAAAAACTGACTTTCTAACCTTTAAGCATCTACTGAAGTTGATGTATTTTTATAAGAACATCTAATTATATGTTTTATTCTACATATCTGGTTTCTTTGGTAATAGGAACCCAGCAATTTTTTTTTGTTTAACTATGTTTAACAAGTCCTATATCTAAATCTACAGATAGAATTTTCCTTTCTTTTTTTTCTCTTCAAGCATATATTCACCTCTGCTTCATTTTTTATGTTCCATGTAGAACTACTGGGCAACCCCTTGGAGAACTTTGTCTATAGAAAGATGGCTGGCTATCCTCAAATTGTTTCATTTTTCTTGAATTGCAACAAGATTTTTTAGAGAGGGAATGCTATCAGTGTTTAGACAGGTGATACCTGAAAATGAAGAATCATAATTGTCACAATCTTTCTTATGAACACCCATAACCCATTCATGGAGAAAGGGAATGACCGCTTCCCCTTAGCTTGATACACTAACAAATTCCAATGTTCCAATGGACAGAAGGTTAAGATGATTGCTTTCTCTCAGAAAATAGCCATAATTTCTAATTTAGTAGTTGTAAAGATTATTTTACTTATCCTATAAACCCCTGGTTAATACTAATAAATGTATTACCAATATAAGATTATTACTTCCTACCTGGAAATTCTTGATCAATAAAGAGTAGAGATTTATGCAAATTAAAAGTAAGAAATCTGATTTCATTCTTCAACATAAAGCTGTCTAGTATTAGCATCGTTTGTTGAATATGCTGCCTTTACTTTTGTATTAATGACCTCTTTGTAAAAGAATCAGGTAGATTTAGAAGTATGGGTTTATATATGGGTCCTCATTTGTATTCCATGAATAGGTGTATCTCTCTTTCTTTGTACTAGAGTAGAATTGTCTTCAGGTTGTTTAATTGCTCTTGTAAGTCCTTTCCTCTCTCATTTAGAGAGAAAATGGAGGGTTGACTAGGTTGAATATCGTCATCCAGCAACTGATAGGAACAGATGCAGAAACCCCACTGCCAAAAACTAGCCAAAGCTCCAGAAAGTCCTCAGAAGAAGGGGAGGAAGAAGTAGGAGGCACGGGGTCAAGTACATCCTAAGAACACAGCCCACAGAATCAACTAAGCATAGTTGATAGGGTCTCACAGAGAATAAAGCAACAATCACAGAGTCTGCATGGGTCTGAGATAGATCCTCTGTATTTATGTTAAGGTTGTGTATTTTGGCATTCTTAAGGGACTCTTAACAATGGGAATGGGGTGTTTCTGACATTTATCCCTGTTCTTGCAAACTGTTTTCTCCAACTGGGTTGCCTTGTTCACCCTTGTTAGAAGGGTTTGTGCCTGGTTTTAACATAACTTGTGCCAAGTTTGGTTGATTTTCCTGTGAGGCCTGATTTTTTTCTGAATGGAAACAGAGGAGGCTTGGATCTGGGAGAGAGAGGAGGTAGTGGTGGTGGAGCGGAGATGCGAGGAGTGGAGGGAGGGGAAACTGATATTAGGATGTAATGTACGAGAAAAGAATAAACAAAGCATAGTGGAAGGTACTAAAACCCAGTTTTCAGTTAATAAGCATAGGATTTACAGTCTAAATGCTAAAATTACAATTGCGCACCTACTCATACTTTAATATGCTATTATTGCTAAGTGGATGTAGCAAAACAAGATCTTTCTCTGTATCATACTGAGGTTAACACTGTGAAATATCTTGTCATTGAATGGTCGCACATTAACCCCTGCTTTTTCTCCCTTCTCTCAGCGGATTTGATGTGCAACTAGCCATAGGGGTCTCAGGGTGATGATCCAACACTTGAGCCTAGATGAAGTGGTTTTCAGTGGCCTGAACCGAGAGTGGGCACTGACAGCTGGTGGACGTGGCATAGACCCAGGGTGCTCTGGTTTTCGCAGGGGGCCTTGCAGCTCAAGTGCAAGTGACTGTGGAAATTACTGATGACTTACGTGTTAAAGCAAATCAGCCGGTGATATGACTGCACTCATGTTTCCTACAGTTCCCCAACCTGATTCTAAGTGGGTGGTACACCATCGTCAACTTGGCCAGGCCTTCTTTTAGTTTCATACTGCAGCGACTTTTGCCTGTCTGTCTCACTGTCTCTACCACTTGATCTGTACCCTTCTCAATCTGACTACCATCTCCTTCTCCTATCCTCTCTGTCTCCTACCTTTTCCCTTTGCATTTCCCGAGATCTCAAGGGCCTCTTACCTCTCAAACACTCTGGGCTGTTCAGTGAGAGCTCCTCTAAGGTTTTCTTCCATGATAATTACATTTGTGTTCTTTGTCCCATATCGTCTGTTCACTCTGCTCTCCAATAGATATAGAGGCCAGCCTATAGGTAATTATCTTCCAGAGTACTAAAAAAATAAATAGAAATGTTTTTTAAGGGTAGAGTGGCTTAAAGAATCAATATCAAGATACAGTTCTCTCACTGTTCTTTCTCCTTATTTCTGTTTTCATTTCCTGTCACTTACTAATGTCAGAAGGAATGGACTATCTTTTTCTTCCTACACACACTATATGATCTGGTCAGGCAGATATTAACATTGATATGTCAAGTTGAATTAAAAGAACTCAGAAGGTTCATTTCTACAGGCAAGGCATGGTATTTAATACTTTGATCTTGTTTGTAGGCATCAATTTTAAGGCTCAAAGCCAACCAGTCCTATCTTTTGGCCACACAGACCATGTTATTATTTTTTAAATCAGTATGTCCTGGTTAACTCTTTAAGTGAAAAGTTGAAAAAATAGATACATTTAAAAACCCATCTCAAGGGCCTGGAGAGTTGGTTTAGTGATTAAAAAGCATTCTGCTTTTATAGAGGACCCTAGGTCGCTTTCCAAAACCTACATAGGATACTCACAACCACATGTCTTTCAAGCTTTGGATCATCTGATATCATTTTGGTCTTGAGAGACACCTTTACTCAAGTGCATAGGCACACATAATTAAAAGTAATAAATAAATGTTTAATTTCCCCAAGTGTAGGTGGTCTTTTATTTCCTGCCTGCCAGTTCCCAATAACTGGAGACTTAATTATAAATGTTTGGCCACTAGCTCAGACTTATTATTAGCTAACTCTTGCAACTTAATCAATCTATATTAATCTATATGCCACTACATGGCATTACCTCTCTTCCATCTTGTACCTACTCATTTCTCTCTATGTCTGCCTGTTGACTCCTCTGACTCTGCTCTTCTTCTTCCCGGTGTCTTTAGTCTGGTTCTAATGCCTAACATTGTCCTGTCCAGGTATTGATTAGTCGGCTTCTTTATTAAGCCAATCACAGTGACATATATTCACACAGTGTAAAGGAATATTCCACACCCAAGACATTTCTGTATATAAAGTGAATATACTTCATATTCTACCAAGACTTTTGAAATGCTACAATGAAGAGATTGGTCTTCACTGTGTAGATGGAGACAAGAAATCTGAATGGTGTAGGCTACCCTTTCACAATCATATAGTGTACACAAGCAAAGTAGATTTTGAATTCAGATATTATTATAGTCCCAAAATGCACATACTACCTAATTAGGCAATGTCTTCTTGACAAGACAATCGATACTTCAAAATGAAGAAGTTTGGATATTTCCAAATACTGACAGATTTGATCTGGGGGAGATGGAGAGGAGGTGGAACTGCATCTTTAGGAACAGAACTTTCAGGCATCTTGAAGTACACTAACCACCCCAACCATGAAGAATAAATATGCTTTTTTTTTAATGTTCAACCTGTTCAAAATGCTTCCAAATTCAGCACTAGTAACTCAGGAAATGAATTAAATGTCACCATTTCCAATGCATCACAGTTGCCTATATACATCTGAGGAAATTTCACTAATGACTTTAGTCATTAAAATAAACCTGTTAAAGAGATAGATGATTTGCTACTACCACTTTGAATTAATTAATTGATGCAGCCATTAGATTTTGGATAATGTACTTCTTATACAGGTATCTACACAAAAATCTCTGAGAATTTAATTTTTCAAGTGAAATTCACACTGTCTGCACTAAAGAAACATATCACCATCAACAGAACAGCTTACCATTAGGATGCTAATCTTCATCTATTAAAATATTTATTCTTAAGTCAAAAGAATCTCAGGTTGGTGACTATAAATTCCACCTGAAAATCTCCAGTCCCAGCAAGGTCACAATGGATAATTTGCCTGGACAGTGGGATATGTTCTCAGTTTTTGATTAACAGATACTCAACTTGTGTTTTTCCATCACCAGGAAGATTCTGTAACTGTTCAGAATATCCTGTCAATGCATAATCAAGTTATTTCATGAATGATTTTATTTTACTCTAGTATAGCATTAAAATAAAAAAAAACCTAGCTGAGCCTTATGAGGAAGTGAGCTTAAGTTTGTACAGCTTCATTGTAGTGCTGAGAAAGTTTTTGGATGGTGTTGAAATAAGAATACTGTATATTATTAAACAGATCGGGATGAGACATTGGTGGATAGCAACAGAATGCTCTTAATAAGGAATCGATTTTTGTTCAGTTTATACTGTTTTAAAAAGATAATTAAAATTGATTATTTGATGATGCCTGCTAATCTCTCCCTTTTACTAAAATGACTGTGGGAATTGAGGTGATATCATTACTAGGGTCATCAAGCATTTCACTGTATTCTTCATTGATTCAGGGTCCAAGATGAAAATTCCTCAATAGTGAAGGCCATGGCACCATGAGAAAGCTAATGTAGAGGTACCCTTGAAGACACTGAGTTTTATCAAGGACTTTGGAATGATAATTAATTTTTAAAGCACCTACTTCTATAAATCTGAATTGCCATTCGCAAACTTATTTCACTTAGCAGAGTTATTTATGTTCATATAAAGGTAACATTCTTAAAAGTAAAATTTCAATACATGCTCAATTCAGTTGGCAAACCTCAAAATAAAATGAAAATGATTTATTTTATCTTTCTAAATGATGTTTCTATGGTAGCCATGAATCTCAGTGCACATTTCTGGGTATACACTGTGAGTATTGATCAAACTTTTGATCCTTTGTAACTGAGTTAAATATCAGGAACACATTGATGCTCAGAACTTAATAAATAAAACTATAAATCTACCTTATTTAGCTAAGTGACACTTGTACTCTTCATCTACGCAAGAGTACTTAGAAAAGCAATCTAATGTCAAATCACTTTTAGGCGGTGTACAGAATATGAAATATAGTTGAATGCTGAAGCATTCTCAAAGTCATTTATCTAATGAAACACTTACGCTGAAATTCAAGCCATGTCATTACTGTGAGCATTCTGGTTAGAGGAACACTTTTGGCTGTACAGTCATAAATGGAACCATTCTGGTACTGTTCAATTCTAGTTAGCAGCAGAAACTCTATTTTGTCCCATTCTGCCATTCTGCCCTGAGTTGTTACCCACAGTTTCCCGAGGTGATGCTGCAGTCCATCTAACCCTCACATAGGTGTAAACCATAAGTGTTCCACCCCGTTCTGTATGGTTGGCCCAGAGCTGGTCCAAACCACAGAACCACAGGCTGAAAATATGTCACCAAAGAAAGGTCACAACTGCTTCTTCCCATTTTGCATTATGATTGGATTGGACTTTGGAGCTGTCTCTTTGTGGATTTCCCATTTAAAACAGGCTACTGCTCCTGCCTTGAGGATGCGGTTTGGAGCCAGGACCCTGCCGCCTCCCTGATAAGTTGTTTCTAAATACATTTTTGGCTTGATCAAATCCAGTTATTTCTGGTGGATTAGTCCCATATTTCCGGACCCTAACAGTACCAACTTCAAATACCCTGATTCCCAGTCCATATTAGCTGATTTCAAGATAAGTATTAAAAAGAAAGATGGATGCCTCATTTTCTTCATGATGGCAAGTGCAAGAAGAAAGCAGCACTACCTGCTAATCAAAGCGGGAGAAATCCCCACTAATGGTCAATAGATTTCAGAAGTATACGAAAATATAGCCAGTGCTAGGTACACTCTCATCTGCCTAAGAGCTCATGCTCTCTGTGCATGCTCACAGAGTTCCAATTTCAATTTTTTCCATTTCTCTTCTCCCATGATGCCACAGTTTCCACATCTGAAAATATAATAAGAAAATGAGGAAGGCTTATCACAAAGTCAACACAAATTAAGCATCAAGACTACATTTGCAAGGGCCATACATCATGTTCACAGAGTTGTGGGTTATCTTATAGATAAAATATTAGTGTTCTCTTTTACTTAAAGAAAGATTCCCCCAATCTGTAAAAATCAGACACCACAAAGCCTGTGTTTTCTCATGTGCAGACCTCAAAAAGATGCTCTGATGATTTTAAAGACTCTTAGTGCTGCACATAGATGTGTTTAAACACACAGTAGCAGTATTATACTAGGCATTCAGGGTAGAGCTCTGTGTAGCTCATTAAACAAAGCCACCATGTTTCACTGTTACTGAATTTAATACCAGCATGGTTGAACTCATAGGCTTGGTGTATTTGTTCCAGAATCAAATCCTGAGGTTATTGTCTTTTTATTTTAATTGAAGTCTCTATTATGCTGTGTGAGCAACTGAAGACATTAACAAATATTTATTATAATAATGCAGATTAGCCATGCTGCAGCACTTCAAAATTTTATAAGAATCATGAAAAGACTTGTATAAAGGATAATCATTGTTATTAAATTGATTCTAATGCTCATTACTTCTGTAACTAATATTTAAATTTATTATTGTATCTTTTCTTTCAATTTATAACAGTTTAAGAAAAGTATAGTCCTAATGTTTTGTAATATCTTATTTACTTTTCCAGTTACCTGTAATAGTCCTGCCAGCCCTTGGGAAAAATTACTCATTCAAGTAACAGACAATATTGCATTGACCCAATAACTTTAAGGAAACAATATTACTAGAAAATCAAATTAAATATTCATAAGAATAATTATTCTCTACTCATTGACATATCTGCTTTATTCAGATGGGTTTTAATGATAGTGTTGGACTAATCCTGCATATCAGCATCTGCTGCTTTTTGCACCTCCCATGTGCCACTCAGTTTGTGCATACACAAGAATGTTCAGCTTAAGGTTACAGAAAATCTGCTCCATTTGATAATGTCAACCCATCACATTTCGGTTAAGCTGACATCAAGTCAAATGATGCATGTCACAGAGGCATAAATATTATGCCCACAGAGAGCCGATTTCTAGCCATAAATGCATAGAATCTCTTGGCTTGTAAACTTGAAATACATGCTTAAATTTTGGCAGTAAGATTGAATGGTTATAAAAAATATAGAATCTCTCTCAAAAGTTCAATTCTTAACCTCTGTGAATACAAAACTCACACAAAATATTTCTGCATTCAATAGTTCTTTTCCCCTGAAAGTTATTATCTCAATCCGAAAGCAATCATCATTCTACAAATTAAGCATCAGTTCCTGTAAGATGGACATGCTGAGTTGCATAAACCTCCTTTTGTCTTAACATTCTTTCAAAACTTAATTTAACACATTCATGTTCTCAGGGCTAATACAAGATAATTCAAAACAATCATGAGCTAAAATCATTACTCAGTTTACTTCATCACTATATAAGTGGTTTTGAAAATGAATAACTATTTTGTTAAATTGATCAAGACCAATGTCAACCTGGAAAAAAGCAATTCTTCTTGTGAGGATTGACAGTGTTTATTGTCATTTGGAAGACTTTGTGAAAGCTGCACTAAGCATCTGGTTAGGATGAATTACCTTGTTTATTGTGTTTCTATTTAAACACCAGAGAAAAAGTGTTGTATGCAGGATGGATGAAGACTTGTGGAATTTCTCACACTCAAGGAAGAAAGACCAGACAAATTTTGAGCCACAGTATGTGAAATGCTTTCCTAGTTTTCTGGAAAATTAGTCAGTATGGCATTTACTTTAAAAAATTAGATTTCAATGTTTTATATGTGAGTACTAGGTGTGATCGAGTTCTCGAAAATGCAGAATCCCAGATAAGGTTTAGAGTGCAAGGAATTTACATGGAAGTTGAAGGAAACTCCACAGGGTTCATCATAGAACCATAGGTCCGTGTGCCTTATCCACACCACAGCCACCTACAGCAGCTGGTGCTCATTCCCACTGGGTTCTTTTCTATGAGACTGGGACGCATCTCAGATCTGTCCCACAGGACAGCAAGCAGCAGGGCATTTTTATATCAACACTCATTATTCTAGGCTTGTTTTTCTGGGAACTGTTACTTTTAGCACCAATTCCCTGGCTTCACTATGTGGTGACACACGCAGCAAAGTTGCCTTCTGTGACCAAAGGGCCCCAAAGAAAGGGAGCAAAGGTATTGACTGCCATTATGAATTTAAACAGTGTTTGATGAGGTCACTAAGGTGTGTTCAGTGTGAGTAGAGAAATCATTCAGCACCTGCAACTATGTTGTCAATAGCCTACTTAAAAATAGAATATTTTAAAGTACAGAAATGATATTGTAAAGTTTCTCTTATTTTGGAGTAGTAAGTAGAAAGTCTTGATGGGCCCACTCTGGACCTAGCAATTAAAGGGTTAATCAGAAACTTGCACTAGAAAAGCAAGCTCTTGTGCCTTTGAAAGCCTTGAAGTCAATATTTCAAAGGCTAATTGATCTGTAGGTCAGCTCTTTTCCCACAGGGTTAGGCCCAGCATGATCTCAAAACCAAGGCTCATTCTGACCCTAGAGATCCTCTCTCTGCTGCTCTTCTCTCATAGGATGCCTTGTCAGAGGCTAAACAGAAAACCTGTGTTTGTTTTGTTTTTCTTTTCTTTTCTTTTTTTGCCTCAAAGAAAATACAGAGACTGTCTCCCACTCAGAGGTAAACACAGGAAATCACAAAGTGTCTGGCATTGCCAGCCTATAACTGAAGAGTTCAAATAAATTGCATTATGGAAAATGAGATTTGTAGCAGAGTTGTTTTATAGGTGCTTGCTTTGTGTCATTGACCGTCTTATTGAAAATCTAGGCTGTGAGGTGTCATCCACAAAAAAGAAAAAAGCAAGAATAAAACTTCACGGGTGTTGTGATGTTCTTCTAAGGCTCTTAAAACCAGGCTCCTAAGCTTTTGCAACTTCTATCTAGCTCACATTTTCCCTAAACAGAAATCAACATCAGTGATAGACACTAATTTGATTTTTAGGGTCTTTCATTTTTAACTTCCAAGCCCCCTGATCATTTTAGAAGCATGTGCAAACTTGAACTATTGCTCATTTTGTGTTGAATCGTAAAACAACCCAGTCAATCCTTCATGGTTATAAACAGAAAAGAGTTAAAGTGTAGTTGTACAATACGAAGCTTGACATTCTTTAAGTATATCAAAGCATACACTTCCATTATAAGCCAATAACTAGACTGACTTATAATTCTGTACATTATACTCATTCACTCATATTTATAATTTTATAAACAAATTACTGTTATTATTTTCATATATTTAGAGAAAGTCAGTTTGGAGAAAATTTAAATAACACTTTATTGATATTTAGAAATCAAATTTATATATATACATATATGTGTATATATATAAACTACTCTTCTAAGTATTCTGCTCATAATAAGTTTGTTCAGTGGGTGAAAATCTAAGCTTAATATCTTTTCTTCCATCCTTAGAAAAGGTGGAAAGGTCAAATCCATTTCATGAAGCTGATTTTTGTCTTGAACATGGACACTATGGCATATATATATACTCAGTATAAATAAATCACACATACACAAAATGATTTTGATAATAGTAATAATAATAACAGAATAAAATAGAAAAAATCAGTTTCATTCTCTTACAAAACACTATTAAATATAGTTATGTCACTATATTTACTTTGAAATAATGACTAGAACAATCTAATATATATATATATATATATATATATATATATATATATATATATAAATTAGCTTTTTGTTCTGGTACTTTGTAGGGACTAAGATTAATGAAAAGCAAAAGGAAACATTCATGTGTCCAAGAAATATCATCTTATATTAGACACATGATTATGCAGATAACATAAGTGAGTTCTGTTGTCAAACATAAGATCGAGGCATTGACCTAAGTTAAATGATCCAGGCACAGGCCCTCTCTTGATCCTTTTGCACCATAGCATGTAAACGAAAACAACCAGACATTTTCTTTATCCTACCTTTGAAACTCCTGCTTGTAAGAAAATATCCTACTCACAAAACTGGGCTGTTCAGCAACAATCTTAGCTAACTAAATTAGCCTTGTACCTGATGGTACACATTGAACATTGTGAACTTAGGAGAAGTCAGATAATCACAGATTATGAGCTATATGAAGTAATGATCGAGTTCTCTCAAAGGCAGTTTAATCTATACCTTTCCTGGGATGTTAAGATACAAGACAACTTACACATGCCTTTATCTCTACAAATGATTTCACTCCAGAAATCCACCATTGCAGTCATTATGGACAAATTAAAACAATAGCTCTAACATCATGAGAGAAAGCATCTATGGGATATACATATGTGGGGGTGGCCATTCATTAGAACTAAGCCCCATTCATCTGAATAATTAATGAAGGTCAGCCTTCACAGCTCTGTAAGAATTAGGCTAGTGTGATTATGCAGACACAACTTTGGAACCTTCCTTCACAAGGAAAGGAGAGTGAGGGACAGAAAGCAAACTTCCTAACTTTTTCTGAAATGGCCCTTGTGAACTTTGCAAATGTTCAGGCAAATGAAATGAGTGTAGAGTCATAACCCTGTCTAATTTATAGTGTGGACTTTTTCTTCTATCCTCAGAATACTGAAAGCATCTTTCCAAAGAGTGTTCTAGCATACTGTGGCCAATAATGTCAGAGTTAATGACTTGGCATTTGCTAATGCACTTTTGGAATCTGGCTGATGTGCCAATCTAGTAGACTTACATTATTTTTACAATAGAGGTTATCATGATAAGAACAGCGCTCTCTAATGACTGTGGCTCATAGATTTTAGAGATGGTATGAACATCTAGTACAGCCTCCTAATTTTACACATGAAGAAGCGAAAACCCAGGAGAGGCAAACTGATTTCTCAAGGTGATGATGCCTAATTAGTGGCTGAGCTGGGCTGAGATCTCAGGCCTTCTAAGTCCTCAAAGCTTGCTGTCAATGAGGCAGTCAATGAGTCACTGTCAATACACTGTGCAGGTCTGACTTTTGCCTCTTCAAGTAATGTCTTAATTGTCATTTATGTCCTCTGTCATTCTGTAAGGAATGCCAACCTTGTCAAAACAAAATCCCAAACAAACGAACATTGTCTTTGTGACTTTGACACTAAACAGGTGTATAAGATGTTCAAGTTTGGAAGCCAAGGGAAACCTTATGATGCACTAACATTTCATGACAATTTAAAAATTGTTTTGCATCAATTTATGTATAACCATGTTGAAATTATTTTGTATTTCCCCTGTCACGTGTTTTTCATAGAGAGTGGAGTTGTTGCTAGATAGGCAACAATATTGACAGATACGTTCAAGCTTGTATATGGACAGCTAAGTTCAAGTCTCAGACATACTATTTCCTAACTTTCCTAGACTTAGTCTGTTTTTGGTGTCATGAAGTTAAAAATTGTAAATACTACTGGGAATAGAAAGCCAATAAATATAAAGCAAACCTAGAACTTTGATTTGAATTATATCATATTTGCTTTCATGTTTTCCATCAAGATTACAGTTATTTCATAAAATAAACAAAATATATGATCTGCATTTATTACAGGATTATTTATAACTGTATTCTTTACTTAGAAGTAAAAGTATCCACAGAGGGCTGGAGAGATGGCTCAGCCGTCGTTTTAGGAGCTTTGGGCTGTGTTCCTGCCGCCCCAGCTCCTGGTCGCCTGGCTAGCTTATGCCCCGAAATAACAACACACAAACTGTATTCTTTTAAACATTGCCTGGCCCATTATATCTAGCCTCTTCTTGGCTAACTCTCGCACCTGGACTAGCCCATTTCTAATAATGTGTGTAGCACCCCAAGGTGCGCTTACTGGGAAGATTCTAGCCTATGTCCATCCTGGGTCGGAGCTTTATCGCATCTGCCTTGGAGAAGAGCAGCATCGCGTCTGTCTCTGAGAGGAGCTGCCCTGCATCTGAGCTCACTTCCTCTTCCTCCCAGCATTCTGTTCTGTTTACTCCACCCACCTATGTTCTAACCTATGAGGGCCAAGCAGTTTCTTTTTTAATTAACCAATGACCTTCCTCCATCAAGCCATTAAAGGCTAGGCTCACAACCAAAAGTATCCACAGAAAGTAATTTGTAATATCCATGACATTTGAGATTATAAGACATTGAAAATCTATCATAGGGCAGACATACAGTCATAACAATTTGCTTTGAGAAATTCATAAAAACCTGCTCAGGTATTTTTTTTCTGTTTATCTTCTGA
Source organism: Chionomys nivalis (assembly GCF_950005125.1). Classification (NCBI taxonomy): domain Eukaryota; kingdom Metazoa; phylum Chordata; class Mammalia; order Rodentia; family Cricetidae; genus Chionomys; species Chionomys nivalis. Next base: position 158,020,025 of record NC_080086.1, on the reverse strand, counting down.
CTGTTCAGAACATTAAGGATTTTAGGCCCACAGAGATAAAAGTAGAAACCTGCTTTGTAACTTTGCTAGAGGATTGAGGAATTATTTTCAATGGGCCATAATTGTATATAGTTAAGACTTTTTTCTAGTAATATAGAAACTCCAGATTTTATTCATAGAGTAATGAACATCATGAGGATTTTAATATTAATATCTTCATAAATTTTTTTCCATACTCAAAACCTCATGACTCTCTCTCTTTAACAATGTTCAAACATATTTCAAGAAATAGCTCATGGTTCACACTGCAAACACAAGGAAAGTATGTTTATGATAAGAACCCTATGCGAATAATCAATATTCAAAATATTAGAATTTCTGATCAATCTTTCTTACCTGGAATTGAACTAAAAATGTACTGTCTATGAAAACAAAATTTCACATAATCAAATATTTTTGTGATTGTATTTTTACCTAGTATGTGTTACCAGTTAGATAAATCGCCCTGTGTCCCCTAGGTTAAAAAGGTAAACACAGAATCAAACTCTTGTGCATGGAAAATGCTCAATATATAGCTTATTACCCAGAAACTAAACTGCAATTCAGCTGAGTGCTCAAGGAGCATATTTAATCTAATATTCATTTCAGAATATCAAATTTTATTAGGATTCAGAAAACTTAATGTCTACACAGGACTGTTTTATTTCCTGACATATTGGATAATAACTACATTTGGGTAGAAGTATAATTGTTTTCCTCAATTCAATTCGAAGGATGTGAAAATTAGATTTCCATTGTATTTAAGAACAAGACAGCGATGTTTGCATAATTTATATATCTACAGTGCACACTCTGATATCAGCCAAGTAACCAAGTCTTACTAGCTTTATTTTTTTGATTGGAAGGATGAAAGGGGGAAAATGGCAAAAACTTCTTATAGCATGGCAGTAGTATTGTTAAACTTGGGTGTATGAAACTTGACTCTTTTAATTTCCACTTAGAATATACATACACTGTAATAATGATAATAGCTGTGGTGTTGAGTTTTTAGAGACAGAGTATCATTATGTAGCTCAGGTTAATTTATTATTTGCAATCCAAATATTTCAGCCTCTAGAATTACAGTTATATGGCTCACACCTGAAATATAAAATTATTTTTAAATCTATATTAAATTATAATAAATTGTATCAAATCATTCATACCTGCTACTTTATGCAGACATTTTAGCCAAGAATACAAATACTATCCCCCAGATATCCACTGGATACCAAATTAATAAAATACTTTTCAGTTTTCTATAAATTTGTGTTAGGATTGTAGCAGTATACTTTAATTAATGATAGAAGGAATTTGGGAACTTGATGATGGAAGTTACAAAATAATTTCACCCTAGTTCAGGTTATTTATTTAGGGGAAACTCATAGATCACTGTTCTAGATCACAGTCCTCTGCACTAACAGAGAAGAGAAACAGAGTCTAGAAGCTGGAAGTGAGAGAACGAGCACAGGCTTTATAGCTGCATTTTCTTAAAGGCAGAAGGAGCTCCCACAGCAGGAAATGCTATTAGAGAACACATCCATGAGAAGTCTAGAGATAAATTCTGAATGTTTATTATAGTATGTATAATGAAATATATTGAAATAACAGCTTTCCACTTGGAAGGAAGGAATAATAGAGGTTATGATAGAAAACCCTAAACTGATACTCCCCTAAACCATATATCTGTGTATTTGGATATATTGTATATACACATGAATTAGTCAACATTTTTTTGCAGTATGGAAATACTTACCCTAAGGAACCAATGCATTACAAGGATTTACTGTCCCCACTATGTTAGCTGCTGTTGAGAATTAGTAATGATCACACAATACCACCTGTGGCATATCTAGGAAGCACATAGCTCCATGTCTGAGAGATAAGCAAGGCCCCATATGACTCTCAGTAGAAAATTCATACAGAATACAAACATCTCACAAAACCCAATCCCATAAAGTTCCATGGCATCCCTAATTAGACAGCCATGGGAAACAGATTCTTAAAAATATTGACCTCTGGGGAAAAACAGCTCATATACCATCCACAATTGAGTGGTCAAAATGATGAGCAAATTGGAACTATTATTAATGTCTTCACGGTTCTCACTATACACTAGAACTTTATATTAATATTTAATATACATTAACTCATGCCATTCCAGCATAACCATATGCACAACCATGGAGATGAAAGATAAACACTTTGACCTTCTCCCATAAATAGAATCAGGGGAAATGAGCATTAAATCCAGTAGGTCTGTGGAGAATCATGTATACCAGACCACAGAGGATCACATAGTCTTGAAGCTTTCAAATAATAATCAGGACACTTGGGCTCTGATTCAGATTGTCAGGATTAGTTTGGAGGAAGAAGGCAGGTGAGCTGGGTTTATGCCTTTTTCTTGGAAGAGATGCAATAACTCAAGTAGAAAATGAATGGTACTAAAAGTTTTTGAGATACAAAAGTCATGAAATCCTACTCATCAGCTTTATGGATGATAAAGAGGAAGAAGCAATTGCATCATTGCTGAGTGTAGTTTGAGTGAAAATATGATGAGGAAGAACTAGATTTTCTAACTGATAATATAATAATATCACATATTTCTCCGGTGATAATGTCCACAAGAGTTTGGAATTTCTAGCAACCTAGCTAGAGAAATGAATAAAAAGGTCATCAGATCATCTTCCCAGATATGGAAATGAATACAGATCAAATATTGCTGATCTGTATTTGTACTTTCCATTTTGATTACAGTTGAGATATATTTACAATAGTCTAAGAAATAAAAAATAAAACCTTTGGCATTAAAATATTCTCACAACAAACCTACATTCCTACCTATTTCCTAGAAGAGGGTTACCATAAAAATAATACAAAGTATAGTATGTATATATATATTTTAATCCCCAATCATGTTTTACATATTCTTGCACAGCATGTAGGTAATGATAATGGTAAAGTCAGTAAACATCTAAGTATGTATAAATCATACTCTATCAGTATTAATAGCCAGAAATAATACACTTTTGCACAAATTGCATTGTCCTCTGGAAGCATATACTTGGAGGCAAGTATAATTTTTTTGTTTTGTTTTGTTTTTTTTTTTCGAAACAGGGTTTCTCTGTGGTTTTGGAGCCTGTCCTGGAACTAGCTCTTGTAGACCAGGCTGGTCTCGATCTCACAGAGATCTGCCTTCCTCTGCCTCTCAAGTGCTGGGATTAAAGGTGTGCGCCACCACTGCCCGGCAGTAAGTATAATTTTAAGGTTGATTTTATTTTGGGTTCTCACATATTCACCTGATTGTAAATTATTCAAAATGTGGTTGGAGGGTTGGGGAGGTTCCTCTGTAGTAGTCCATTACCAATGGAGACTCAGGAGGGACTGCCTGTAGGTCATAGCTGAGCTTTGAAGCACAGAGAAAGGTACAGCTGTTTATGCTCTCAAGAAGAGTGATTAGGAGTTTAAGATAATAGAGACATCAAATGCTAATTTACCCATATTTCTGCTATGTTATAGTGTTACATTGTATCAATTATTTGCATCCAAGAAACAGTTTTTCTGGAAGGTTGAGACAATTTTTATGAATATCATTTTGGTCATCTTGTATTTTCCTCACAATCAGATGAGAAATAATCTATGATGGATGCAATTAAATGACAAGGGATGTGTGAAATAACACACACACACACACATTAGTATATAAGCATAGATGCCACTGTACTGAAGATCTGTGTAATGATGGTTGTTCACTGAATTGTTATCTGGCTTTAGAAAAAAAAGAAAAGGAATTACAATATATATTTTTTAATTGTTCCACTTAGGATAATATGACATTGTAGAGAAATTTTTGGATGGAAAATAGATTTAAACGGGCTCTACTACCTACTAATCATGCTTCAACATTGTATGGTGCTTTTAAGCACAATCAACAACAATAAATTAAACAAATAATATAATATGCCACTCATAAATAATGTTTGGACCCAAATTCATTTGAAAAATTTTATCAAATAATATTTACAAATAATCTAGGCTGGTAGTGGCACATGTCTTTAATTCAGGCACTCAGATGTCAAATGCAAGCAGATCTTGAGTTCCAGGTCAGCCTGGTCTACCCAGCAGAGTACAAGACAGCCAGGGCTGGATAGAGAAACCCTACCTTAAAAAATTATCATCATCATTGTTTTCATCATAATAATTATCATCTAGGTGACATTTTATGAGATACAAAGATTGAAATACTGGAAAATGTACAGCAGTTGATGGGGAATTTATTTTAGCTTAGTACATGCATTTATTTTATTTATTTGGATTCTTTAAAGTAAAAAAAGAAAATGTCTTGCAAAGTAGGTATAGATAACATGATGCCAAAATACTAGGCACCAAACACAATCTTGCAGATCATAGCTTCTGGGGAGCAGAAGGAAGTTGGTATTTGCTTCACCATAACCAACTCAGTAAAACTCTTTTGTCTGTCAAGTGTCTGGGATATTGCATGTGTTTCCAGTTCCTTTACTCTGGTTAGAGCTAGTATGATAGGTGTTCAGGTGTTCCTGACTTCACCTCAAAGTAGAAAGACTGCAGTCACAGACGGGTGTGCTTGTCTAAAGCCCACAGCTTTTAAAAACAATTTCTTCTGCAGTGCCACTGTTAGACTGATACTTAAAATATATTAATATTTAGTCTCTTCTTGTATAAAAGCATACTAAGATACTTGATTATATTGGTTCTCCCTTGATTCAACATTTTGTAATTTTGTCCTGTCTTAATTGGTTGGTTGGAAGTTGGTTTAGTTTTAACTCCATCCCCCAGTGTAACCCTAATTGTAACCATGATTTCCTCCATGCTCTTGTACCCTGTCCTCACAGCATCCTTATCTGTCTCAGACTCATTGTGATTACTAACTTTACCTAACACACAAATTCTTTTCTGCTATCCCAGGTTGAGGGATAAACAAATTAATGGGAATCAATTTTAGGAGAACCAAGGGTTGAAGGATAAACAAATTAATGGGAATTAATGGAGAATCATGGTATAAGGAAATATGTGCATTGTGTTGTAAGTCAGACAGTAGAGGATAGTAGGTCAGGAAAATTGAAAACATCAGTATGGTGAAATCAAGTGAGAGACATAACTAGTAGTAAACTTAGAAGTGACAAGATTGACTATCCCATGACATACATTTAAATGCTTAGTAATATTGTAGGTGGAAAATGGAGAGGTTAAATGTCTTCCCTTTTCATTTATTTGTTGTATTTTTTCATTGTTATTAAAACTGTTATATTTTAATAAAAATAGTTTCTACATTGAGTTATCTCATTAGTATTTGTATCAGTTATTGAAAAACATAGTCTAGAAAACCATATAAAATATGAGTCTGATGTAGAACATCAGAGATATAGATGTATTACAAAATATAAATAGTAGAGAGACAAAAATCAGCAATTATATAGAAAATATATACAACAATTTATTGATTGATTATTAAGTAATTTACTGTATATTATTTTTTATTCTCTATTACATAAATGTCTACACATTTTTACTTTTGGTAACAGGAAAAATTAGTTTGGATTATTTTTAAAAATATTTTGAAGTTTACAAGAGTAACTCAGGAGTTAAAGTACTTGCTGGTCTTGAAAAAGATGAGGGTTTGCTTCCAGCACCCACGTGACCACTTACAACCTTCTATAATTTCATAACCACAAGCTCTGCTGCCCTCTGCTGGCTTCAGAAAACCCAAATATGGATATGGTATAGTATACATACATATGTGCTGACAAAGCACTTAAAATATTAAATAAAAATAAATATTACAAAAGTTCGTTTTGCTAAGAATCTGAATTAAGAATCAGCAAAAAGATAAATAAACAGCAGAGCCCAGAGAATAAGAATGTTTACCAAAAGGATCAATCACATCAATGATTTTGGTTGCTGATTGGTCAGAAATGATGCAGGAGGGAAGGACTGTTCAAAGCTTACATTTTTATCTGATGGTCATGATGCAGTTGTTTGTGAAATAAAATAATATAACATAAGCTCCGCATCAATTACAGGTGAAAGCTGCTGCAGGTGAGCAGCGTGCTGGATGCTGGACATTGACTCTCAGGGATGTTTACTCTGACCTGGGCAGTTTGGAATGATCTGTGCTTTGAGAGTGGGAAAAGCAAACTGGCTTTATCTGTTACGGTTACTTCTGTTTATCCTGTAAGTCTTGCTCAATCTCTTTAAAGAAGGGAACTTTTCACAGGTCTGTGTTCCAACTTGGTGCTTGTGAGGATCAGAAGATGAAGAATGCTACAGGATTCATTTAGAATAAGTTCAGACCTCAAGATGCTATACAAATTTTGAATGGAAGTCTGTTTTCACTAACTTTGCTTTTGCATATCAGACTCTTTATGAGTTAGCATAGTAACAACTATCTTCCTAAAAGTGCAAATGTATTCAATATGAGAACTGTAGCATCTTTATGAAAAATAGACCAACAAGAATTCATCATTTAGATAAATGTGATTCACAACTTCCCTTTTTGTCCTGCCCTTATTGCTTCATCATTTTGCTGCTTTATTCTTCTGTCTCTATTCCATGAATAAGGAATACAGCATTTTAATGATTCTTGTAAATAGAGACAGTATTTTTTCTCATGAACTACAAGGAAAAATATTCATAATATTTTATTTCTGTCATTGTACTTGAGATTAATAGCACAATTTCTCATACACCAAGTTTATTATAGGTCATAAAAATGAATAGGATCCTTTTCCTGATTGGCTGAGGAGGAGAGTTTAATCTTATGTAATTATCTTTCAAATCACACATGCATCACTACAATAAAACTCTCTATTAGATCACCGAACCATTTCAGATGATCTTAAAAAGATTAATAATCATTTAAACTTTATATACCTCAAAATATATCTCCCATGGTAATTTTTTAAAAAAAATAAACTACAAGTATGAACAAACTAGCTCACTATGTAACAGAAGAAAAGAATAAGAAAGAAATTACTGAAAAATCACGGTATTACATATTCTCTTGATTTTAATGGAGATAGGTTAAAAAATGGGAATCCAGAAAAATGCTGTATTAGGCCAAAATTCTTTAAAAAAAAAAACCCAAAAATCTAAAAGTGCTGCTTCACTTATGTATAAATGTTCATTTATCACAAGTCATAATATTTTTATACAGAGAAAATATCCCTGAATTATCTGATGCTGTTATTTGCAGGTTTTTGTGTATATATGTATGATATGAGGGTGTTGGTGGAGGTGCACAGGTATCAGGCTCATGCGGACACGAGAGGGTATCATCTAGGAGTCAGGTTTTTCCTTGCAAGGCAAACACCTTTACCTGCCCAGCTATCTTACTTGCCAAAGTATATTCAAAAGAGACAACTAAACCAGATAAGTACTGCAAGGGGAAGGCAGCGGTGGGTCAACTATTGCGTAAACAGGTTCCCAGAGATTTCCCTTGTAAATCTTGCATTCCGGATAAGATAAAGTTTCCTACAACACCATTTCAGGGTAAATGCTTCCTGTTAGAAAGACAAGGAAAAGCTGAGGCACCTGCCACAGTCCACATGTACGGGTTTTGTGCACTAAACAGGAAAATCTGTGATGCAATAGCTTTTTATAAAGATGAAGCTGTGGAAATATCTGGTGAAGCAGTATGTTATATAATCTATTCATTCTTCTCTTTTTTGTTTGTTTGTTTGTTTGTTTGTTTGTTTGTTTGTTTTTCAAGACAAGGTTTCTCTGTAGCTTTGGTGCCTGTCCTGGAACTAGTTCTTGTAAACTAGGCTGTTTTCAAACTCCCAGAGATCCATGGGTTCTACCTTCCGAGTGCTGGGATTAAAGGCGTGCACCACCATGGCCCAGCTTCATTCGTCTCTTAATAGTCAACTTTTCTATGAGAAAAAATAAAGAAAAAATAAAACAAACACAGTTAGAATTTAAATTATCTTAATATTTTGTTATTTGAAACCCATATAAATCTTCCAAGCTTTTAAAGTCAATTTCATCACTATTTATACTCTTAAATAATTAAACAATAAACCCTAATTTTAAAACATGTTGTTTTTCTCTAAACTTCTAGTATAATAAAATATATTCAATTTAATTCAGCAAGTAAAGGTTAAATTTGAATATCTTGGGTAGAGCTAACTAAGCTATTGAGACAAATATGACTCAGTTATCCAACAAAAAATAAATATCTGTAAGTGCTTAAGAATTATAAAAGACATTTATTTCCTAATATAGATCCCCTTTAAACATAAGATTACATAAATCTTTCCCAAACACGAACTGTGTTTTTAGAATTTGACAAAACACAGATTGAAACTGGGCTTACATCTTTAGAACTGACACATGGTTCAAATAAAAAGATGTGCTAGTAAAAGTGAGGGTCAACTTGGACCCTAAAATGAATGGAGGTGAGGGGACAAACCTTTCCTGCACAGAAGGTTTTGTTCTAATGTGGAAATGTCACAAGGCTACTGCTGACTTCAGAGCAGTACCTGGAGGGAGCAAGGAAGCATGAATGTCACCAAACCTCAAAGGCAGGCAGCTCTTGACTGCAGTGTTCTGTCTAGAAACCTTATTATGCTGTTTTCACAACGCAGGAAACTACCCCATCATAGCTGGCTGCAGTAATCTATACGTTAATATGGTTGCAGTTTATAAACAGTAGGGACACGTTCAGATTTTCTTCCAATGAATGATGAATACAGGGGAAAAAAGTAAACTTAAAAAATACAGTTAATAACTGACAAATATAACTTATGCTTGGAGAACTAGAAACCTAGCTATTAATGGTGTTTCTACAACTTGTTATTTATAGACACATAGAGAAGACATATAAAGTAATACCCTCTCAGAAATGTGGTCATAAAGACAAGATATTCAAAACACACCATCATTTAACAACAAATATGTCTTTGGTGCCAGCTAGGGACTGACAACTAGTAGCTCTGTAAGCTCTTGTCATCGTGACAAATATAGGTTCACTATCGCTCTCTCAGGTAGTAAGAAAGCACTTTGGAAACACACATGGCTTAAGGAAGCCAGAAGTGCTGAACTTGATGTCGTTTTCTATGAAAATATGGAAAAAGGATGTATCTAGATCGTCATTCAAACATTAGATGAAGCATCTTTATTCAACAATATACTCAGTGACATACAAGGGTAAAGTTTCTTTCCATGACCATTGTGGAGAACTCAAATGAGCTCCACATCCTCCAATTTCCCAGTTCTGTTTACAGCAGTCAGGTACACTCTCTGTTTATTCATTTTCCACCTTGAGTTCTAACTCAGAACTGCATACCAGCTACTTTATCTACCACTGTTCAACATCCTCATTGCTTAGTTTTATACTTGAACAGTACTTAATTTCTCACACATCTGCCATAGAAAAATTAATAAAAAGTATGCAAATATAGAACGAAACTGAGAAGAAAACATGACTGATTTGCGATAGTCAGAATGATAAATGCCTAGAGAAGAAAGACTCGGGCATTTTACCACTTGATTCTATGGGTGGTGCTGTTTGGGGAGATGGGATATATTTGCTGGAGGAAGTATGTCACTGTGAACTAGATTTAATGGTTTATAACCTTGTCTCCACTTCTAGCAAATGCTTCACATTTGCTGAAAATGTTGTCGCTCATGTTCCAGCCATCAGGCAGGCCTGCTCCTGACTGCCATGCCTACCCACTGTGGTGGACTTCCATGTCTCTGGAACCATAAGCCCAAGCAAACTCTCCTTTTTATGAGTCATTTTGGTCATGGTATTTTATCACAGCAATACAAAAGAAACTAATGCATGAAACAAAAGCATTCAGCAGAAACTGTGTTTGCTTCTTCTTACTTTAACACTAGATAAATGATTCTTTCTTAGTGTTGTATTTGGATTTCTTTAAGATGAATCAGACCTCTTTAATTAATCACTATGTCACCTTTTTATGGTGGGTAAATGAATGGTTAGTGTATTTTTGTTGTGCACATGTACATGTGGACAAACATTCACAAATCTGTGATGCATCCACGTGTTGAAGGAAACAGGTTGACTTTGATGTCTTCATCAGTTTCTCTTCACCTTGAGTTTTTGGCGACTGAATCTCTTAACTGAACATGGAGATTACTAACTGACAAGATTTCTTGACCAGAGAACTCCAGATCCATATAACTCTAGCTCTGAGGTTACAGATATGGTCCACCAAGGCCAACCTTTTCACGTGGGTTCTGTGCATCTAACCTAAAATCCCCAACTTTGCACTGAAGAGACATTATTCAATGAGTTATTTTCCCATTCCCCAGGCTATAATTATTGTGGTGAAACACATCTCTTCTTCAGGTACAGAATATTTTAAAAATCCATTAACATACACACGCACACACACACACACACACACTGAGAGAAAGGGGGGGATAGAAAATTAGCTAGGGCAATATAAATATTTTGACCTTATTTGTCAAAAGGAAAGAAAAGGAGCTTTTGTGTGGGTCACACTGTATTTTCAGTTTTCCAATCATGTAATAAGGACAAAAATTTGCTCATTAATCTGCCATTTCCAACTAAAGTGAATCATGCAAATACATTTATTTTTCTGTTATTCCAACTTTTACACTATCCTCAACAGAAAAGAAACAAAGGAAAAAAGTCCAGAATTTCTATTTTTCTGATGTTCAAGTATATATGGAGGAATCTGCCTAACCACTTCACAGAGGGACTGCTCTTAAGAGATTTTCCATACTCCAGGTCTAGACTTCAGTCACATTTGAGTAGCTTACTCAACAATGTACTTTCTTCAGAAAAAAAAAATCTTGTAAGAGCCAAGTACAAAAGGGATTTCTCATGAAAAAGGAAGAGGGAATTACTAGCTATTTAAGACAAAAAGCAAACAAACAAACCAAAAAAAAAAAAAAAAACTGACCCTTAGACAGTGTATCTGTAGACTTTAATTTTTGTGACCAAAAAATTATTTATTTATTTATTTTACATCCCTACTACAGTTTTCACTCCCTCTTCTCTTCCCATTCCCACCCCCTCACCACCCTGCAACTACTCTTTCTCTGTTTCTGTTTAGAAAGGGGAAGGCCTCCCTTGGGTATCAAGAAAGGATGATGTATAAAGTTGAAATAGCACTAAGCACCTCCCCTTGTATTAAGGTTGGTCAAAGCAACCCAGTTTGAGAAGTAGGTTCCCAAAAGCCAGTCAAAGTATTAGAGACAGGCCTCTCTTGCTGTTAGGAGTCCCACAAGTAGATCAATCTACACAACTGTCAGATATATGTGGAGGGCATGGTTTGTCCTATTCAGACTCTCTAGATGTAGGTTCAAAGTCTGTGAGATTCTATGCGCTCAGGTTTGTTGTTTCTGTGGGCTGTCTTGTGATGCCCTTGACCCCTCTCGCTTATACAATCCTTCTTCCCTCTCATCAGCAGGATATTGTGAGCTTTGCTTAATCTTTAGCTGTGGTTACCTGTCTATGTTTCTGTCATTTACTAAACGAAGGTTCTCCGACAACAATTGGAGTCGTCACCAATCTAGTGTATAGCAGACTATCATTAGGCATAATCAATACATTGTAATTTTTTTCTTCGATTCTTCAATTGTATTTGGTTCCACCCTAGGTCTCCAGGCATTCAGCCTCTGGGTGCTGACACTCCAGGCCATGTCAGGATGTGTCTCTCTGGCATATGTCTGAGGATCAACCAGTCATTGGTAGGCCACTCCCATAATCTCTCTCTCTCTCTCTCTCTCTCTCTCTCTCTCTCTCTCTCTGGCGCACGCACGCGTGGGCCCTTTTCAAGATAGGGTTTCTCTGTAGATTTGAGCCAGTTCCACAATCACTGAACCGTCCTTACTACAGTACATCTCATAGGCAGAGCAGACTGTATGTCCAATATTGTGTGACTAGGTTGGTAGGCAAATCCCTCCACCAGAAGTTTTTCCTGGTCACAGGAGATGACCGGTTTAGGCTACATGTAACCAAGGAGTCTTAACTGGGGTCATCCTTGCTTGTAAAATTTTAACAAACTATGTATTTTCTTGAACAGCACCATTTTTTTTTTCCTGTGGAAGGGGTAAATAGTATAGAGGACTAAATTAAGAGGTATAAATCATTGCACTAAAAGTGAAATTTAGGAATGTGTATCATGTAATCACATTACCCATTTATAAATAGGATTATACACAGTGAAAGCCTTATCACCTGAGCCCAGGGCCCTCCTCTCTTTTAATGAGTGTAGGTATCTTGATCATTTGCTATCAACTCATCTTTCTCAACATCTGTTGAGCACATTTTACATTATTGACGTTAATACTTGAAATAATATCAAAATTCATTGAATGGTATCCCATTTTGCTAAATGCTCTTTGGATGTATTAATTTATGCACTCCAAACCTTGTTATAGATGTGTGGCACTGCGAAGATATCAGGGATACAGAAGAGAACACCTAAAATATTGATTCTGTTAATGAAGGCCTTTAAGCCCTATTGCAACATGCAGACGTGAGCCCACCAAAGTGAAATTCAAATGGAATCGGTTTGGTGTTGGGTATCATATAACTCATGCTGATCTTACAATACAGATTCTTGATTGCTACACTATCATAACTTTTAGAAAAGTTACCTTGAATGAGTATAACTAAGTGCTATGAGTGTCTTAGAAATATGTTCAGATCACAAAATCTATCTATGAAAATTGTTTCTTTCATTTTGCCTAAGACATCTTAGGAAAGAAAAACATTCCCATATTCTGACTCTGGCATAATGGAATGATTTAGGATTTAATTTTCAGAAAACAGAAGTCTTCCACATTTGGATTTCCCAACTCTGAAACCATTTAAATTTTTCATAATATAAATAGAAGTGATTTTCCAAGTATAATAGTATTTTGCTATGAAATACAGTAGGGAAATATTTTAGCGAAAATGACAGGGATAATTAAATGTTACAAGAATTTCTAGCATCTCAACTTATATAAAATACTAACACACATCTAATACATACATGAAAATTGACCAGTAGCACAATAATGCATAGGAATGGTTTCTTTAAATGATCAAGCTTTTACGTTCATGTGTTTCTTCATGATCACTAGCAGTTGAATGGTTTATCAGGGACATATCCTGCATGAACTGAATTCTTCCTTTCTCAGCAAACATTGATTGCTTATATTTCTTCATCTGGGATGGGGCCTTGCGAAATTCCACCACTGAATCCATTGGCATTTCACTGATTTAATAACACAGGTTTTGTTTGGGTTTTTGAGATTTCGTGGATAAAGCATAGTAAAATAAAACTTTGACCCCAGCACTCATACATCTCCTTTTATACTGACTAAATGTATATATATATATATATATATATATATATATATATATATATGAGGGGGATTTCATTGTTTGCACATGTATGCCCATGTTCTTATAGAGGCCAGAAATAGACAACTTAGAAAGTATTTCCTCTTCAATAGCTGCTCTCCACCATCCTTGTTTGAGACTGGATTTTTCATAGGCCTGCAGTTCACAGATTTAAATAAGGTGGTCAGGATCCTGTTGTCTCAGCCCTTCAGGCAGTAGGATTGCTGGCAGGCACCACTGCACTTCAATTTTTAAATGGGTTCTAGGAATCTTAACTTTGGTTCTTGTGCTTATACAATAAGCAATTTACTGAGTCACCTGCCTGCCAATTTCCTTACCTGTTTATTTACATAATTTGAAATTGAAAACTTTATCAATTACTTAGTCAAGAAGTTCTTAGCAGTAAGAGACAAAACAGATCATAATTTCTCAGGTAAAATTAACTGCTTTAAAAATGTGTGCTTTTTAAAAATTAGTTATTAATTGGTGCACCAAATAATACCATTTTTATTCATGTAGTGATTACAGTAGAATTATCAGTGGAACTATTTTTATTAACAATTCTGTGTTTTTTAAAAAACATAAATAGATTATAATTATATACAAAGTGGGTCATATAAATTATTTTTTAAAAATAAATCTTTGTTCTGCCTATTTGAAATAACAAGTTGCCTATTTATTCATATTTAATTGTTTTATATTTTATGTAAAATTAAATAAGTATCAATATAGTAATGCTTATATAGGTGGTTTGTATTCATGACAACCTGGTAATTATTTTTAATGCAAGATACTGAAATTTGATATCTATAGGATTTATATCTATCTATCTTTAATTCTTTATGAATGTCTAGTTCATTGAAACTAATCAAATACTGAGTTCTTTAGGGATGGATGAGCTCCTTCATATTTAATATTATGATTTACACATACCAAATCTCTTTTTACCTCTTTTTCATGAATACATGGTTCATTAATATGATTTCAAGTTATTAAATTAGTCTTCCATCTGCTTTGCATTTTTTCTCTTAATTATATAGTATTTACTTTACAGAAGCAATACAGAATCACCCTAACTTACAGGGAGTTGAAACACTTTTCACATTTCAAGGTTAAATATTTTAGTGTTGTCAAGAGCTCACAACAGAATTTAACAGGTTTGTTTTTATATTATAGACAATTTGTTTGACATATCTACATGAAAACTATGAAAGCTTCTAAACAAGAAAGAGAAAGATAATTTAAAGACCTTTTTGCAGAGTTTTCCCAAATTGTTGCAACACAACTTTGCCGGCTCCAGCCCAGAAAAAGACATTGCAAGCTTCTGTGACTTCACCTCTGTCACCTGTAGACAGACGCCCATGTAGTAGTGTTGACACAGAGGCACAGAAGGTTTTCAGGGTAATAAGCACTTTGATTAGATAAACAGTACCACAGGAGAGAGATACTCACAGTAGTTTTTCCAAGATGACACATAAGAAAGCAAATATAATAATCAAAAAATGACAAAATTCAAAATTTTTACTGATTACTTTCAGTATGTAGTTTGTATTCATAAATCTGATTTGGGAAAATTAAGTGAATTTGACTTACTCTAACCCTATAAGTGTTTTGGAATAACTGATAGATATCATATATAATATAAGTATGTGAAGGTCATCTTTATATATGAGCAGCATAATGCTGTGTAGAAGATAAATCACATTCTAATTGCCTAGAATGGAAATATCTAAAGTATTCTGCAGAAGAATCAAGGTCATAACATTCTCAACTGGGTGTATTTAAGTTATACTGCTATGAAGGTAACTTAAAATCATTTAATAACTCTCCAAATACAGACTTTGGGGTGATCTGAAGTTACCATATTAATTTATAAGTATATTTTATTATAAAATATTTCTGAGAAGCAAAATCCTATAGGATATTAGAATTTTGTAGAATAATCAATAATCTTCCACAAAGTTCTTGACATTCTTCACACTTAACATTTACCTTTAAAGGTTATACTAATGTGTATATTTACATTTAAATATTATGCTTATCAAAAACTCAGAAACTAAAAATTTACCCCTACACTAACCTTCTCGATCCACAATGGCATATTAAAGCCCTTATATAATATTGCAATGCTGTTACTGCTATAAAATGATAAACATATACTCTCTTACACATATCTAAATACCAATACCCTCTTAGCGAAGAACTGACACTATAGATCATTGATTTGGAAAACAGAAATTGATAAAGAAATGCGGGTATTTAAAAATACAGGCTGTGTGTGTGTGTGTGTGTGTGTGTATGTGTGTGTGTGTGCATGCAAGCAAGCATAGCAGGACCATTAATTAGTAAAAATATAATGATATCATTACACATGGATTTAGGGTCATTGCATCATTTTTTTATAAATCAGCATCAATAATGGAGGCATGGTATGTAGAGGCAAGAACACAATGAAAAGGTCAAAGAAGTGAGAAGTTAAGAAAAGAAAGAGTTGTTAGAGACCGTGTACAAAATTAGAGGATTGAAGACCAAAGCATGCCATAGTACAGAAGAACCAAATTCTTTAAAACTTCAAGAAGATGTTACTAAATTAATATTAAATATTGTGTCTTTTATTAGGAAGGGAAAAGAAAGCATGTTCAAGCCTGCAATTAAAGTAATATAGCTTTAATATTAGAAGAATTAAGCAAATATTCTGGGTAACACAGAAGATTTTACCTCAAGAAAAAGTGAGGATGAGTTATAGGAAATTTATGTCTATAATATTTTACATAAATAAATCACAAAATTTTGAACATATCAACAATCAGTGGATTTTAATCAATAATGATGTGGGAAATGCATTTTATTTATTTTAAATTTATTAGATTTTAAAAAAATAACAATCCAAGTTTCTATCCCTTCCCCTCCTCCCATTCTCCACCCCCCCCACCTCCATCTAATCCTCAGAGAGGGTAAGGCACATTGCCTTGTGTAATGTTCAAGGCCCTCCCTAATATATCTAGGCTGAACAAGGTATACTTCCAAAGAGAATAAGATCCCAAAAAGCCAATACATACAGTAGGGATAAATCCTGGTGCCACTGCCTGTGGCCCCTCAGTCTGACCCAGCCATTAACTGTCAATCACATTCAGAGTAACCAGTTTGCTCCTATGCTTGTTCCTTTCCAACACGACTGGAGTTGGTGAGCTTCCATTAGCTCACAAACTGTTTCAGTGGTGAAGCCTTCATGATTTTGACCTCCTTGCTCATATTCTCATTCCTTCTACTCTTCAACTGGACTTTGGGAGCTCAGTTCAATGCTCTGATGTGGGTCTCTCCCTCTGTCTTCATCAGTTGATAGATGAAGGCTCTATGGTCATATTTAAGATAATCATCAGTTTGACTACAGGTACTGTCTCCTCTACTGCTTAGGGTCTTAGCTGGGGTTATCCTTTTGGATTACTGGGAATTACTCTAGAGCCAGATTTCTGCTAACCCTCTAATGTTTCTCTCCTTGCTCTTATCTCTGTCTTTTCTCCATCTTAACCTTCCCTTTCCCTCAAGTTCTCCTCTACCCTCTCCCTTTCCCTGCCTCTTCTGTACCCTCCCCTCTTCCACACTCCCCTGTTCTGTATTCAATCAGTAAATCCTGCCCATTTCTAATTTCCAGGTAGGTCTATCTATAGTTTTCTTTGTGTTCATATTATTAATTATCTCTCTAGGATCATAAGTATAGGCTCAATGTTCTTCGTTTATAGTTAGTATCCACTTATGAGTGAGTACACACCATATTCGTCTATTCGTCTTTTTGTGTCTGGGTTACCTCACTCAGGATAGTGTTTTCTAATTCCATCAATTTGCATGCAAAATTCAAGATGTAATTTTTTTCTTTTTTTTTCCCGGCTGAGTCGTATTCTAATGTGTAAACATGCCACATTTTATTTATCCATTCTCCAGTTAAGAAGCATCTAGGTTGTTTCCAGGTTCTGGAATCCCATGCTCTTGGATAGGTAGAATCAACATAATAAAAATGGCAATACTACCAAAAGCAATTTATAGATTCAATACAATGTCCATCCAAATCTCAACACAATTCTTCACAGACCTTGAAGGAACGATAATCAACTTCATATGGAAAAATGAAAAACTCAGGATAGCCAAAACAATTCTGTACAATAAATAAAACTTCCAGAGGTATCACCATCCCTGACATCAAGCTCTATTACAGAGCTACATTAATGAAAACAGCTTGGTATTGGCATAAAAACAGAGAGGTTGACCAATGGAATCGAATAGAAGACCCGGATAATAATCCACACACCTATGAATACTTGATTTTTGACAAAGAAGCTAAAATTATGCAATGGGAAAAAGAAAGTATCTTTAGCTGGCATAGCTGAATGCCAACCTGTAGAAGAATGAAAATAGATTCATATCTATCACCATTCGCCAAACTCAAGTCCAAATGGATTAAAGACTTCACTATAAATCCAATCACACTGAACCTGATAGAAGAGAAAGTAGGAAGTGGCACAGGAGACCACTTCCTAAATATCACCCCAGTAGCACAGACACTGAGAGCAACAATAAATAAATGGGACCTCCTGAAACTGAGAAGCTTCTGTAAAGCAAAGGACACAATCAGTAAGACAAAAAGGCAGCCTACTGAGTAGGAAAAGATCTTCACCAACCACACATCAGACAAAGGAATGAACTCCAAAATATATAAAGAACTCAAAAAATTAGACATTAAAATTCTAAATAACCCAATTTAAAAATGGGGTACTGAACTAAACATAATTCTCAACACAAGAATCTCAAATGACCAAAAGATACTTAAGGAAATGTTCAACATCCTTAGCTATCAAGGAAATGCAAATCTAAATAACTCTTAGATACTATCTGACTGAAACCTGTAAGAATGGCTAAGATCAAAAACACTAATGATGGCTTATGCAGGAGAGGATGTGGAAACACTCACCCAGTGCTGGTGGGAGTGCGAACTTGTACAACCACTTTGGAAATCAGCATGGTGGGTTCTCAGAAAATTGGGAATCAACTTACCTCAGGATCCAACAATATGACTCTTGGGCATGAACCCAAAAGATGCTCAATCATACTACAAAAGTTTTGTTCAACTATGTTTATAGCAGCATTATCTTGGAAAATGCATTTTAATATTCTATATTCTAATTTTTGTTCAGATGATATTTTCCTCATTTTATGTTATATCTTATTTTATTAATATATTATATTTTATAGCACTAACATTGCACTTAAATAGATACTGCAATTCCCTTTGGCAAATTTCAACTCAAATTACTTCTCTTTTTACTGATATTTAATATTCCACTAATAAAATATTTTCCATTCCTCAACATTATATAGTGACAGAATTCTAACAACATCAGAGGAAGACAATGTATCACAGTTGTTTAACTTGAGACCAGATTTCTCTCCCTTAGGATGTGAAGGTGCAGTGGGTAGGGTCATATAAAGATTCCTTACCATGTCGAAATGCCTCCTGTGAAGTAATTTTCCTGGCATCACTTGATTTTTTTCCCCCAGCTCATCTCTACTTCCTGTTGTCTTCTGTGGAGTAAATTTTGAGATCATACTCTTGAGTTTCAAACTGACAGTGTGTGAACCATCATAGGCGGTCAAATGTGGTGAGCTGCTCTCAAGAGCTTTTTATAACTTTTCACCTTCTAGAATCTTCAGTGAGCAGAACAACAAAGTTATGACTCAACTATTTTACAATATGGAATTTACTCTATCTGAAGAGCCATTCACTGATATTTTAGTTTGTATTCTTTCATAAGTGCTAATATCCGTCAGAAAGATTTCATATAATCTGTCCAGAAAAATTCACATCGCCATTGTTTAAATATTTCTATGCTATGTTGAAACTAATACTAGAAGGTCAGAGTACTATTTTGACGAATATTTTTCAAGGACCACTATTATTCCATTTTATATAAGTGTTTATTCATCATTTTCTGTATTTTAAGTATTGGTAGTTTTATTTCTTTTCCAACAATGGATACTGTGTTGGATATAAATCAAACATTTTTCTTCAGCATAGGTAGCTAACATTTTATTTCATTGCCCAGTTACAACAGTAAATTCTCCTAGGGAATGGAAAGGACAGTGTGTGTAAAGAATTTTATCCACATAATATTTCCTGTTCTGCTGTGCTCATCTTTAACATTGTAAGCTACATTAAGTTTCTGAATGTATAAAGGGGGCAGTAACTCATAGATGAATAAATAAATGACAGGTATGAGACACAAAAATTAATACCCAGAAATAAAGGTTATGAAGTCATTCTTCAGGGCACAAAGTTCCTCTAACTACAAATATAAATCATAACTCTATTTGCCAATTAACAATGAATTAATAATGACTTACACAATGAATATTAAATAAGTGTCTATTCTCAAATATTGACCTTGTCTCATTTTCATATATCACTTAGGATATAAACAAAGAAGATATTACTTTTCTTTTAATTAAAGATGAGAAAACTGAACCCAGGAAATTCTAGGACTTTAACCCAAGGCAGTTGTTGAAGACTACATAAAATAGTAACTTTATAAAATGAGGAGTTTGTAAACTCTTTGCTTAATTGCACATGGCTAGATTATGAAAAGTATGCCAGGAAGAAAAGCCTTTAGATATTTAGTTATTTAAGTATACACTTACATACAAATTCTTTGTGTCTCTTTATTCCAGCAAAAAAAAAAAAAAAGTTAGAAAAGCAGGAGTCTCAGGTGTGCCTATTGCCCTTGAAAAATAACAATCAGGGTTGGGGGTCTGAAGCAATGGCTTGGTAGTTAAGATGCCTTAATATTCTATCAGAGGACAAGAGTTGAGGTTACAGTGCTCATGTCAGAAAACTCAAAAATGCCTTAACTACAGCGCAAAGGGATCTGATGCTATCTTCAGGTCTTCATCAACACACACACACACAAGAAAAAGAGGAGGGAGGGGTGAGGGAGGGAGTAACCCACACAACACATTTTCTACATCCAGGGAAATTCACACTGACAAATATGACCCATAACTCAACTGTAACATTTTCTTTCTTCCAGCCCCCAAATTATTTTAAAAGTTAGTCGAATTCTTTGAAATACTAACTGAAAAAGACATTTAACAGTAACTCATTCTATGCAGATGCCTAAGATGCTCATGTGACATTTTTTTTTCAAAGACATGTATCTACAAATCTCTTCGTAAATCTTAGAAGAAACTGTGAAATATAGTTGATATGTGGAAAAGAATCACAGACTATAATATTTTCCTTGTATGTAAGACTAGGTCTAGGAACACATTTTCAAATGACCAGAAGCTAAAGTGATTGAATCCTTCTAAGAAGACTCTTATGACCTCTCTAAAATTGAAAGTAATCCAATAAGATTAAAGCAGTTCTCTATCTATCTAATGGCTATCAATATGACTAACTTTGTTTTTACTGCAATTATATGAAATGGGATTTAAAGTTGACCTCACCATTTAAAAATAAGATGACTTTGGGGAAACAACTTAACTTTGCTAAAGGTCAGTCTCTTGAGCTATAAAATGAAAATAACAATAGAAGATATTGCAGAGCCATACTGGGAGGATTACTTCTTTCAAAGCACCCACATTAGTCACTTAAGATTTTGTAAGCACTTAGAAGAAAGTGATAAATTTTAATCTCAATTTAGAGAGAAAGAACATGCTCAAAAATGCATGTTAAACTGAAGAAACCCCACATATAAAATACAAGTTCAATATACTTATCTGTAACAATAAATGATAGATGATAGATAGATGATAGATAGATAGATAGATAGATAGATAGATAGATAGATAGATAGATAGATAGAAGATAGATAGATAGATAGATAGATAGATAGATAGATAGATAGATAGATAGATAGATAGATAGATGATAGAGTTATAGGTGTGGAGGTGTGGGGTTTAATAAGTGAATCTAAATAGCTATAAATCATTGGGGATAGCAATGCCTAAAGATGTAACAAATGAATAATAAATATGAGTTCCTTGTATTTTCCTAGAATTTAATTAGTATGTTTGAAAAATTTTAAGAACTACATGGGACGTTTTAAGAATTGCATGGATACATATAAATGATTTGAAAACAATATGCAGTGCAATAGCTGTGGTACTGTAGCACTGCTGCTCTTCTAAGCAAAGCAAATAATAGATCAATAACTGTGTCAATTTGTGTCCCTTTACAGTCACATTTTTTTTCTTTGAATTTTATGTTTCATATAGCTGGTGCTAACAAATTTTTATTTTTCCTTTATTTATATCCATTCATGATGATATTGATGAGATTTTCTTCTCTTGTTTTTAAATGTAAATATAAATGTATTTAGTAGGCCGTACACAAAGGAATGATTTCCTTTTTTCCTTAGTGGCTATTTAAATATTTCCACTCTGAATAAGAATACTAAGTATTCATACCTTCTTATTTAATTTTTAAATTTTAAATAACTATTTTGAGTATTAACTAAGATATACAATGAAATATTATCATACCCCGTCTCCATTTCTCTACACAATTTCCTTCTGATCTTCTTCAATAAGTTCCCCTCCCAACTTCATGCTCTTGTTTTAAAATAAATAAATTAATAAATTCTGGTTAAAGAAGATGGCAGGTTAAAGCTCCATATCATCCATTACTAGAGTTCTCACTAGGTCAGTCTTACAGGTTTCACGAAGTTTCCACAGCACTAGGTTTCCATGCTACCCTCTAAAGGCCCAGCTATTTCAGCTGCCCAAGGAACTAACTGGGGACATCCCCCTGGGCACCTGGGAGCCCTTCTAGGTTCAAGTCTCTTGCCAACCCTAAGATGGTTCCCTTAATTAAGATATATGCTTCCCTGCTCCCATATCCATCCTTCCTTTATCCCTACCATCCCAATTCCCCAAGTTCTCCCCATCCTCCCCTTCTCACTTTTCTCTCCCCATCTCCCTTTACCCCTATCCCACCCCACCCCCAATGGAAGCACCGGAATGAGCTCCCAAGGTCACAATGAGGAGTAGAAGGAGGGAGAACATGAGCAAGGAAGTCAGGACCACGAAGGGTGCACCCACCCACTGAGACAGAGGGACTGATCTGTTGGGAGCTCACCAAGGCCAACTGGACTAGGACTGAAAAAGCATGGGATAAAACCGGACTCTCTGAACACACCCGACAATGAGGGCTGATGAGAAGCCAAGGACAATGGCTTTGTGGGAGCCTAGCCAGTTTGGATGCTCACCTTCCTGGACCTGGATGGAGGGGAGAGGACCTTGGACTTTCCACAGTGCAGGGAACCCTGACTGCTCTTCGGACTGGAGAGGGAGGGGGACAGGAGTGGGGGGAGGGGGAGAAGAGAGGAAGGGAAATGGGAGGCTGGGAGGAGGCGGAAATATTTTTTTTCAATAAAAAATAAAAAAATAAAAAAAATACTATGACCTACCACCTGCCCTGCCTGCAAGATATGCTGGGACAATGGTGCCTAATAGCTTGCGGGAGTGACCAATGACTGTTCTAGCGTGAGGCCAGATAAGAAGGAGTCCATGACCAACACTGTCTAGATGACCAGGATCCAGAAGGTGGATGACTCGGAGACATATGGCAGAATAAAAAACAATAAACAAAAATAAAATAAAAATAAAAACTCAGAGAAATGATTTCTGATAACATTAGACTGCACTCAGAATCGGTGCCTGGCCCGGTTGTTATCAGAGAGGCTTCTTCCACAAGTTGATGAGAGTAGATACAGAGACCTACAGTCTACATTAGGCAGAGCTCCAGGACCACTTCGCAGCCCGCAGAAGAGGGTTTGGAGGGATTGTAGGAGTGAGAGAGATGGGGGCAAGAGTAGAACACGCCCCACAGAATGAAGTAAACGGGGCTCCTAGGTGCTCACAAACACTGAAGTGGCAATCACAGAGCCTAGATGAGTTGGTACCAGGCCCTCTGCATACATGCTCTGGTTCTTTAGCTTGGCCGTCTTGTTGGACTTGTAACAATGGGAGTTGAGGTGTCTCTGAGGCTTTTGTCTACACGTGGGATACTTTC
Organism: Chionomys nivalis; assembly: GCF_950005125.1. Classification (NCBI taxonomy): domain Eukaryota; kingdom Metazoa; phylum Chordata; class Mammalia; order Rodentia; family Cricetidae; genus Chionomys; species Chionomys nivalis. The sequence goes on along the minus strand of NC_080086.1, from coordinate 157,996,575 downwards.
CTCCTACTTAGTTGCTCTGTTGAGCTTTGATATGAGGATTTGTGGATAGTCTTATTATATCTGGCTATGCAATTTTCAGTTCATATCCCTGGGAGGCTGTTCTTTTCTGAAGGTAAAGGGATGAGCACTGGATCTGAGGGGGAGGAGAAGAGAGGGTGCTGGGAGGCAGAGAAGGAGGGGATACTGCGGTTTGAATGTATTATAGAAGAGAATAAAATAGATAATAGATAGATATCATATTTAAGTTTTGTCCTTTAGTTATCACTCAAAACAGTTTAGTATCTATCTCTGCCCTCTCACTAAATTATTAGTAACTATCTCAATAGCTGGAAATGAATCCTGAGTCAAATTAAAAGAAACATAAAACAAAACAAACAAACAAAACAAGTGGAACCATAGATGCAGAAGCTGTGATGTAGATTTATCAGTTAGGGCTCAACTCCTTTGCTGTCTGTTTATCTATGGCCCTGCAGGAAGAAAATAGAGAAGAGAGAGTGGGGAGTGATTGAATAATATTATAAGGGTATCTAAAAAAGAAAGAAAGAGCTGTAACACAGTAACACAGTAGGTGATCAAGAAATTTAGTATCTACAATTACATGGATACCTAAGAAATTATTTTTACTATTCCTTTAAATCTCTGGGGACCAGTACATTTATAATTCAGAAAATATTTTACTCATCTTTGATACTCAACAAACCTCTAATTTGCACCCTATAATGCCCAAACTGACTTCAAATACCTACACAACACATGACCATCTCTCCCCCCACCTGTAAGCCATAACAAAAGTCAAGATTTTATTTTTTGTTTTCTTGCCTAGATATAAATCTCAAACAACCAATTTTCAGTTGTCATATGTCTCCTCTAATCATTGGAGAATCACCTATAAGCCTTTGTTTCCATCTAACACTGTGGTGAGTGCCTTGACTTCGCATTCCTGTCTTCTACTCCAGCAATACACACGTGTCCACATTCACAGTGCTTTTGCTCACTGGTGGTAGACCACTTGGATGCTGTATTATTGCTTTCAAACTTTAGTCTTGGGCTGTTTCTTCATCTCAGGGCACATGCTACTTTCTCATTTCCACACAGGTATGTGAAAACCTGTCACATTGCTGTTTTCATTATACACTTCCCATTATTATGCTGTCATCTTGGAACAAGTTTATTTCAAAACCTTTGGGAGAAAATGACAAGAAATAGAGCATTTTATTTCCTTGTCCCTTCATTAGATTAGAAATGTCAAGAAAGATTTAGATTGTATTTATTTTTTATTAAAGGGAATGATAGATCTTTCTTGGAAAAGGGAAATAGTAGGAAATTTTAACTCTGAATGGTAGTCAATTTGTATGTCTACATCTACAGCCTGTTGAAAAGTTTTCTCTTCTTATTTAGGATGGCTTATACTTCATCTCCATGTTATAGACCATGATACACCTTGAAAGACATGAAATCACTATAGTGATTACAAAGAATACATTGTGTAATGAAACCCATAGCAGGCCAGAAATGAACTGATTGAAAGTTAACCTAAATCAGATGATCCAGGCTATATAATTAATTACAAACTGAAGGTCTGATATTAAATGGTGAACATCATCTGTGAAAGAGAAAAGTCCTAATCTCTGTGTATGAAGATATGACAGTAAGACAGTTTCAGCTTTTGATACTGTCTGCGAAGTCACAGAAATAACTGGTATCGATTCATTCAACTGAAAAAAAAAACAGCATAGCATGGTCATGAAGTTACAGCACACTCACAGCTGTGAGTTTTCTGCTCCACAGACCTGACGACCTTTAGCAAGAAGAGTTACCTACTCTTCTGCAACCTTGACTTAGGTTATTCTCAGCTAGACACTATCCAAATTATGTCTGTGTCTGCCCTGAATATACTCAACATTTTCCTCATAGTTACTTTCTGTAGTATAATACTTATTCGACCAGGACTCATTGTAGTCAGTGTGGGAATACAGATATGATTTCAATAATATGTATGTGCAAATCTTCTATTCAAGGATAAGCAGTTTTATGTGAGGGAGATGTAAAAGTTCATGTCTTTCTATCCACGGGATGGGAGGTATCCCATGGAAACAAAGCCATATATACCAAGGGATTACTATATTTAATAGCTTCAAATAAAAGTTTCACAGAGTGGTCACTGCACACTTGATTATGACTCATTTTATTCTATGACCTATTGAGTTATAGTAATACCTTAGTGCATGACTTCAAAACGTTGTCTTCTGCCAAATTGAAAGTGTAAACAATGTTGTCTTTTCCTGTGTCTCTACTTGCTCATGATTGTGTCTTTGATATATCTACCATCATCCTCATCACCTTCCCTTTGGGTTTCAGTCAGCAGTTTATTAACTGAGTTTGCAGCAGGGAACACTGCATATGAAAATTAGAGAGGTGGCATAGATATGTCTGTGGGGTTCTTTTGCTGATACTTTGATGTTAACCATATTTGATGTTCTTAAATATCTAAAACTAGGACACTTTCTGTTCCTTTGGACTCAAAAGATAATATATATGTGAAGTATTTTAAGGATGTAAAAGTATGTAAATTAGTAGCTGTATTGTAAGACCACAGATTGTTGAGCTCAAATAAACATTACTTTCTTACAGTAAGAGTTGTTTGGTTTATTGTTTGCATCAGTGACAATGCTTCCCACCTAGACATCTCGGTTAATAGAGTCTGTCTTAAACATAAATATGAAATAAGAGGGCAATATAAGCCACAGTATTATGTCTAGTTTTTATAACCAGTTACACAGAATATAGAAACATCACAATGGTACAAAACATAAGCTTACATTTCAGAGCAATGTATGTAATTGCTAAAGATACATTAGTTATAAATATAATATGATATTTCACTAATTTGAACAAGTTTTAGTATTTAAAATATTTGCTTTTGTGATTATATGTAAATTTTAGCTTAATTTTATGCAATGTACAATTCTTTTACAACAAATACCAAATTAATTGATGCTACTTTGTGTTTACACTTTTGACTTTTGTTCTCTCTTTCATCACATGGAATACTATTAAGAATATATTTATCGTTCTATATAATGAATACTTAAGTTTATCTCAAGGAGACTATGAGAATCAGTTTTGCTTGTGGTGTCCTGGGAATTTCCCTAGCACCAGGTTTCTCCCCTAACCCCATAATGGTTCCCTCTATCAAGATATCTCTTTCATTGTTCTCCTTCTCTGTCCTTCTCCCTTCCCCTGTAAATCATCTCAATCCCTCATATTCCCATCCTTCATATCATTTCATCCAACAATAAGAGCATAGAAAGTCTTATAACATAAGATAGAATGAGTGAATTATAAGTTAATAAATAATTTTTCTTGACAATTTCCTCAACAATTAACTTTAAATAAAATCTGAATTAGCATTTGTAGTTAGCAGCAGTGGCACATGGTAAGAAAAAAATAATTAGGCAAGCTAGAAAATAAAGCATGCAGGATTCTTGTTGAATATTATTATGGAGATGGCTTAGTGGATAGGAGCACTTAGTTTGTAATAATGAGAACCAAAGCTTGATTCACTGGTACCCTTCTTATTATACATGCTTGTCTGGATATGCTACAATCCCAGCTATATGATATGGAGACATCTGAATTCTAAAATGATGACCAACTAGGCAAGCCCAAAGTGTTAGCTTATAAGTGGTATAGGAGATTCTTATCTATTTGTGTTGCTTTCATTGGTTGAATAAAGAAGCTGCCTTGGCCTTTTGATAGGACAGCCCTTAGGTAAGTGGAGTAGACAGAACAGAATTCTGGGAGGAAGAAGGCAGTCAGAGAGAGCCACCATGAAGTCGCCAGAGTCAGACATGCTGAATCTTTCCCAGTAAGCCACGGCCTCATGGCTCTATACAGATTATTAGAAATGGGTTGTATCAAGATGTAAGAATTAGCCAAGAAGAGGCTAGATACAGTAGGCCAGGCAGTAATCTAATTAATACTGTTTCTGTGTGATTATTTCAGGGATAAGCTCGCAGAGCAGCCAGGAGCCAGGCGGGATGCAGCCCGCTTCTCCTTACTACCTATAAGTTTCACTGAGAGATTCTGTCTCAAGGTAATAAAACAAAGAGTAATGGAAGAAGGCATCCTATATCCTTCTCTGACCTCTGCATGTACACATGCACTCAAATGCTGATGCGCATACACTACACATACATGAATATTAAAACGCATGAAAAAAGAAAACTTAAAAGATAACTTTATGAGCACAAACATTGATAAAGCAGTGATGAACTTACCAACAAAGACTGGCTATGTTTACGACACAGCTTAATTAAGTTTTTCACTCATAACCCTAGAAAAAGAATCTATATCTTTTTTTATATTTGTATCGTCAAAACACTTCAATCTCTAACACACTGAGTCAAGTGTTTCAGGCAAAGCCTATTTGTGTACCATGGCAAGATGGCATGCTCAGTGAAGAAGTTTTCATTGCCTGTGAAATCTGACTAGGCAATGCCAGAAATTCATCTGTCTGATTTATGAAGCATTTTGATCATTTAGCTCTAGGAATCTTTTTATTGCTGACAAACATTTAACTACCCACCAAGTATATTTTCACACCCCATCTTATTTCTATAAAGTTTTGAAAGAGTTTAAGAAGCTATATTTGAGCAGAGAAGAGAAGAAGAGATGAATGTGTGATTTAATGTGGACACAAGGTAGGACATGGGTGGTATGTTAAGGCTGGGAACTGAACACTGAAGCTCCAGATCTTTCCATTGGAATGTTCTACTGAGATGATGACAAGATACACAAGGAAAATTGAAAGAATTAGTTTGCTAATGATGAAAGAAATTTGAAGAAAGAAAGACAAGGCCTACTCTGGGAAATTTCTATTTGCACCCTTCTTCAGTTTTGACTGCAAACTAATCTTGCTGCAAATGAAAAGGTCATTACTAATACTATCAGTTGCTGATGAAAATATAAAAGTTGTTCATTTTGTTGAACATAATTTAGAACACAGATGAACTGAAGGATTCAATGAAGAGGAAATCCATCCATATATTAACTGGGGAAAAAGCCCATTAGAAGCTTTCTTGGAACACAGCTTTTCTAGGCTGATGAAATCTCACAGCCTTAACAGACTAACAACATAATCCAATCAACATCATCAACATTTCCTTTGTGTGTTTGTGTTCAGTAAATGTAAGAGAAGTGCTGGGCTGGAAAGACGGTTAAGTGGTTAAGAACATTGGGTATTAAATAATATCAATAACAGTATAAGAAAATGTGTTAAAATAAGAAATATTTTTTCAATCTATAGAATTCTATGCCTTACCACAAAATGGAAGTAAATCAAGTTATTCAACTTAGCATAAAACAAAATGGATACATAAAATGAGAATTAAGTTGGATAAAACCAGGTAAGAAATTAAAATCAAAATCAAAATTTGACCTTTGTCCCTTTATGTAAAAATTACTATGGCTTTGAGGTTTACCTAAAATCAGAGAAGGATCCAAAATGTCTACTGTCAATATGATTTAGTAACTGAATAATTACATTTCTGCATTGTCTTCTCTGAGTTTGGGTCTATTATTTGTAGGGAAGAATTCAAGCAACTCTATATAAGACTGAACTAAACTGCTAATATGTCCAGATTTTTATTAGAATTATTTTGTTGAAGAGAGGTAAATATACAAGTAAAAAATAACAATGGGAGAGGTTATAAAAAGCACCAATGAAAGCCCTAGAAATTAGAGAACAGATAAAAGACAGAAATTAACATATCAGAACTGAGACAATGAAAATTGCAGAATCGAAGATGGTGGATTTGATATGTATGTTTCTTCATTCTCATCTCTTGTGTTTCCGTTCTATTTTTTCCTGTTTCTTTCACTAAAGCAATGCCTTATGCTGTTCACCAGACTCTAGCATGTCTATTCTAGTTTTACCTGACTTCATCGCCTCAAGAAACATCTCACACTTAGGTATATGGCTCCAATTTCTCAGATTAAACTGTAGGAGGAGGAAGCTTTCCTGAGGTGCTCTATTGAATTTTGTTTCATTTTGTGAAGTAGGAAAGAGCAAGACAACAGCTTGTAATCTCAGAAACATGTAGTAATAAGAGCAGAATGAGGTGGAGCGGCGGGCTGCATTCCTGCCGCCCCGGCTCACGGCCACCTGGCTAGCTTATGCCCCGAAAGGTACCACTCTGTAGTAATAGGAACGAGCCTCTTCCCACCACCTGGCTAGCTTTATCCGAAACAATTACACGGAAACTGTATTCTTTTAAACACTGCTTGGCCCATTAGTTTTAACCTCTTATTGGCTAGCTCTTACATATTGATGTAACCCATTTCTAATATTCTGTGTAGCACCATGAGCTGGTGGCTTACCAGGGAGGATCTTAACCTGCATCTGTGTCTGGCGGGAGAATCATGGTGACTGCCTGACTCGGTTTCTTTCTCCCAGCATTCTGTCTGTCTACTCTGCCTACCTAATTTTCTGTTCTATCAGGCCAAGCAGTTTTCTTTATTAGTTAACCAATGAAAGCAACAGATAAGATTGTTGAAACAGGAGACTGACAAGGGTTCCTAGATGGGGGAGGGGTATATAGATTTTTTTTTTCTATACATCTGAATTGCTAGAGGGTCTGAAAACAGATCTCAGGGAATAATCAAGTCATAGGAATTTTGCTTGTTCTGAATGTTTGGAGAAGCGTTATCTATGCGAGGTGGGCCATATCAGTTCTCAGACTCTGCACACATTCTCCAGCAACATATTATTATATTGTCTTGTGCAGTAAAGCTGTTCTCATTAGTCAGCTATTTTTGCCTGTCTATTGAAATTTTATTGAGAAATTAGTATAAGCAGAAGCAAACTAAAAATGTGTGCATATACAAGGAATATCCTGCATACAACAAACATACTCCAAGCATATTCAAAGATTCTGAACCACACAAAATATTATACAATTTAGTATTTATTTAAGAACCAGGAAATTAACTATCTAAAATGATAACTATTTTCCCAAATAGAGAATAATGATATTTTAAGATGTAGAGCAGACTGTATTTGGAGCTTATGCATGCATGTATTTATATTTAACATATATGTGATGTTATAAGTTAAAAGAAATAACTACTATATTTAGCATGCTAGTGTTTGGAAATTTTCCTATTTAGTATACTTTTCTTTCTGAAGAAAAAAATGTATAAGTATATAGTGTTTGATCAAATATAAATTTCACAGTTCAGAATATCTGAGGAAAAGTTAACAGTCTCCATTAATGCTCATTTTATCTGGGATACCCCATCCTCCTGACATTTGGATGTGAACATAATGACCTCATTTATAATTAATTCTTCATGCAAGGACATCTTCCTAACTAGATAATCTCAGGTGTGTCCTGAGCAAACTATGATGTCATTAAAACAAACAAGCAGCAAACTGCAAAGACATGTGTCTTCATGCTTTCAACACAGTTCTTCACAGTTATAGCTGACAAATCACTGACAACATCATTTTGTTGCTAAGAATTACAATTTTATTTGAAATATCTCTATAAAATCTTCTATAATTGGTGCCCTTGGACGACTGCTGTCATTTAAGCCATTCTTTATCATAGCTTCCCACAGCATTCCATATTCAAAAGTGATTATAGTCAATTTATAATTCACTCTAGTTCTCTGTATATAGTGAGAGGTTACATTGTAAGATGCATGAGCGTTCTGAAATTGCTCCATAATCTGTATAATCAAAATATTCTCTGTAAGCCAGCTAAAGAATCCTATTCATAATATTTTCTAAACATTGCTAAGGTAGTGAAATCATTTCTTTTTCAACTTGGGATTTCAATATTCTGCCACTTGTATTTTGTACCAGGCACAACTTCTAGCAAGTTGCACACCTCAGAAATGGAAGTGGGTTTTATGTCTTAAAATTATACCCTGTAAGCAAAATATGAGGGAAATGATGCCACTCTCTTAGACATAAAATAAAACTGTGATTCATGTTGAGATTGAATTTCATGAAATATTGACATTTTTTTTAGAATTTTGGAGTGGATATTTAAAAGTTTTGAAACAGTAATTCTTTAAGTAGGGAAAATCAATTCAAGAGAACAATCATTTGGAGTCTTCTTACCCCTGGCTTACTTTAAAAAGGGGATGATCTTACAGGTATTTCCAGAAACCTACCTAGCAAAGTGATAATGTGTCTGCTTTTCAGATATAGATAAAGATATGTGTGTGTGAGTGTGTGTGTGTGTGCGAGTGTATGTGTATTTATAAAATACATAAATAATAAAGGTAAGATGTGTACAGGAAACATGTACCCGCACATAAATGCCTTATCAAATTTCTAATGCATAGACAGGATACACTATGTTAAAATTCCTGTTGTGATCAAGATGGACAAGCCAAGTACTGCAACATTGCACCAGTAATTAGTCTTCTAATATATTTCACCAAGCAATATATAGAATTCCTGAAGAAAACTGATGGTGAAATACCAATTAACACAAAGAAGCTTTGCAGAAAAGAGTGACAAGTAAAAGAAATTGTGGGTTGAATTGATGTTGTTGTTGAAGAGACCATAATAAAATTTTAGACATCTAATGTGGGGCAGTCTATGAAATGCTCAGCATGAGGGTGGAGCCTATCCTGTGTTCAGATGTGCTATAAGAGTAGACGGTGTGTGTAGGAATAACCTTTAAAGCTCAGAAATATTTACTGGGATATCCACCCTGATTTTTTTTTTTTTTGAAAGTTGATGAACTCTCGTTTGTTTCACACAGGGTCCAGGAATCTCCAGTCTTACTATAGCACACACAGGTGCATTTGAATACATTTCACTTGCTCTTGAGTATGTAGTTGTGCTGGATGAAAAATCAGTTATTTTTTTATACTTTCATAAAGTGTCACTCAAGCAAAGCAAAAGAAGGTTCAGAGAGAGAGATATACGTGTTTCTCTATAAACAAATTAAATAATACATAATTTGAGGCCTACTATTTAAAATGGCATTCTCTCTTTTGATGGAAAATTTCCCATCTCCTTTTTCCTTTACCTCTAAACCTTGTTTCTAATTTGTTTTTCCCCTTTTAAGTACTAATCACTCAAGAGAATATAATAAAATACTAATAAGGAAAGACATTATCTTGGATAATTTCTAGTTTTGTTTCTCCTTTGCTTAACTCTTTTATTTTTTTCCTCTACCTTCCCCTGTATTAAGTTTCTCTGTCCCTCTTCTTATTTTTTTCAATCAAAAGAATTCAATGTTTTATATCCTCAGAAGAAAATAATAGCTTATATTTCAATTTAATGTGCAAAAGCCAATTTGAATGACTGGATAAAAATTCACTTCTGATAGTACTTCTGACAACTATCAATTGCAATAACAAATTAGTTTAAACATGACAAGTTTCAAACAGATTCACTTTTAAAAATCTGTGTTCAAAACAGACGCAATATATTACAATATATGTGATATGCATATATGTATACCTCCACTATAATACCTCAATTCAATTCAAGATGCCATAGAATTGAATTACAAATCACATATTGTCTGTGAAAGGTAGTAATCCCACAGTCTATGAAAAAAGATGAGAAGTATTTGTACTTTTTATTATTTTTCTTCTGATTATCTGAGCTAGTGTTTGAAAGAATCCAGTAGGCCCTGTAAGCTAACACTATTAGCTCTCAGGAAATTCCTTCTATGCTCAAATCACCTAGAGTGAGTTTCTGTTGCTTTCAACAGAAAATCTTCAGAAACATACCAGATGAGATACATGTTGGGTCTATAACTTGATTTTTCATTTTGGGAATGAAATTTAACTTGGGAGAGAATGATGCTCTCTATCTGTTCAAAATTGTTTTTGTTATAAGGTCTATTCATAAGTGAGTTGTAATGGTAAAGAGAAAAGGGATTTTAAATTGCTTCCTGCAGCAGAATACGAGACAGTAAAAAAACTACTGAGCAGAGAAAACCTGAAAATAGGAAGGGATACTCTAAAGAGAAATTGTGGCACTGAAATGATAAGGAATATAAATTATCAATGATAAGAATACATATTCTTATATATGTATATGTTCTTCTGTAGTCACATATATGAATATATATTTATATATTATTGTTTTTAAACTTCTAATATGATAAAAAGATTGATTATGTGATCCAAGAAAAAAATGTTAATCAATGAACATATCAGGTCTATCCAAAATATTAAGATACAAAGTCTTTTATGGACCATTTCACATTGAATATTCAATATTGATTATTTTGATTCTTAAGTTTGAAGTTATGTAAAATGTTACAAATCTAGATTTACTTGAACATAATAAAAATTAGAAGTGTTTCAATACTTAAAACAAAATTAGGGGAGACTAAAATAATGTAGCTTTATAAAATACAAGAGTCATTGGTAGAATAGGAAAGAAGGAAATACAAAAATATAAGGGAAGAGGTTCATGTCCAGTGAAGATTTGCTTATAGGAAATTGCTAAATTTTGTTTTAGTATGATCCAGTGACTGGGTATTAAAATCACTATGCTCTTCTGTGCTTTGTGGAATATATTCAAGTAGCAGATGACAACAGGGAGTTTTGTTGTTGTTTCAACTTAATGCAAAGAGTAGAGAAGATATCAGTTGTAGACCAGTTACCTCTGCTTTCATTATCTTCCTGGTTTATATTAAAATATGTAAAGATGTCAATTGAATGAACACTTTATATCCTAGATAGTAGAGAAAAATTATTCAACAGGATTTACATAATCTTAATGTATATGTGTTTTAATCCCGTTCTGCATCCTAAACAAGACTACTAGGAGATTTAGGTAGGTCCTAGTATTATAAACTTATAAAAGTCCTTCAGGAAAATTCTTGCCTTTAATAACATCTCAAAACCTTGTGATGAGGTGCCATTTATGAACTTTTATATCCTGTACAGATAATAAGGCTTCTGGTTTTCTATCTGGAAATTCTCAGTATTCAAACATGTGAGGAACCAACTATTTTGTCTATAAACACAATGAAAAATCTGAAAAACTATGTTTTTATCTTCAAATATGGATGATTCTGCAATAAAGGTTTGTAATTATTTTGAAATATGTAGTTAATTATATGCACTATCATCCTGATATATGTTATATATATTATTATATATAATGTATTATATATCATTATATATAATGTAATGTATATAATGCAAGAAGATATAAGTTGCTACACCTTATGTGACTTATTTATTGTATTATGAAGTATGAATGTGGATATCTTAGAAACCAAGTTTTGGAGAAACCAAGTATTGGCTGCCACAGAGACAAATAAAAACAGAAACTAGAAATTTATAAATTTATCTCACCATACTTGTTCTAGTGTTCTTCTTGATTCTGTGATGAGACACTCATACCAAAAGCAACTTAGAGGAAACACAGCTTGCTTTGTATTATACTTCCAGGGCACCTACCAACACTGGAAATGTCAGAGCAAGCTATCCAGCAAAATCATAAAACATGGGGGAACACAGGTTGGTGGCTTACTCTCACTTATGCTTAGCTAATTTTCGTTTGTTTTTGTTTCTGGTTTTGCTTTTGTAGTCTATGGCTACATGCTCAGGAAATAGTCTTGCTCACAATGGACTCATCTTCCCTTCAATTAATAATTAATAATCAGGACAGTCTTATGCAGATATGCTCACAGGCCAAATTGATCAGAACAAACTTTTATTTGAGTAACCCATGCTCAGATTACTCTAGGCATTGTCAAATTGACAAATAATGTTAACTAGGACAGTGCCTAGAAAATAGTGAATTATAGCTTCGTTTAGAATTCTGTTTGTATTATAAATTGTCCACATAAAAGATAGATGTTTATACTTAACCATGTCTGGATAATTTTTAATGTCATCTTGTACTGAAGAAAGACATAGGAACTTAATATGGTGCCCAGAAAATGGGAAACTGAGATGCTGCCTATATTGTTTGCTATATTACCTTTGATCTTCCTGATAAATTATAAAGTTGCTGAATCTAGTATTGTATTATCACCATAGTGCATTGGACAAGGAAACTCCAGTCTCACCTTATTATACCATAATATACAATGACCATCTTCATGACCATTCAACACTCAAATAAATAGGAAACATTATGTCATAATACACAATAACCATCTTTATGACCACTCACCACTCAAATAAGTGATGAAAAGTGATAAAGAGGCCAAAAAGATGTATACCAAGCACAGAGCTTGAATATAACCAAGCAGTAGCACAACCAGAGTCCACCATGATCTGGGGACATAATCTCCTATTGTTTCTCAAGTTGAATAAATTTGTTCCTTTAGTCTCCTTGGATAGTACTTTTGCTTTCTCCTACCTGAATGCACTCCTAAAATCCCATCTTAAAAATAATGCATGGACATAGATGGTATACATTTTAAGACTACAACTCAAGGACAGACAGAGGTAGAATGCTCAAGGAGAGAAAAATCATCCAGCTCTTTACTTAGAATAGAATTAAGGAAAATGCAGGCCTTGTTCTTTGAAGAAGGAACAAAAGACAAATTAGCATTGTACTGTTTTATCTAGGACCACAGGCATCATTCACACAAACGGTTTTATTGATTGATTAGGCAAAAGATTCACAAGAAGAAAATGGTTTAACAAGCATCAATGCTTTGGGAATGATTCCCAGAGGAAATAACAATGGAATGAACTGCCTGACGCTACAGTGTAAGGAGAGACAAAATAGTAATTTGAAGAGAAAATGCTTACCAAGTAGCAAAAACCAATAGCCTTTAACACAGACACCGAGATAGAAGAAAGAAATCTTAAAATGGGAAAAATTTAGAAAGGATCTTATTTTTAAAAAGCATAATGGACATGTTAGGATGTGTTGATACTAACAAGTGCATCTAATGAAAGAATATAAAATGAATCATTTTGGAAATCTGAACTTTTATTCTGCTACTGTTAATTTTGTTTTGGGGAAGTGATTGAATATAGTTCATAAAGAAAAAAACCGGTGACAAATCACATATTTTGCCCTTTACTTTTTGTGCAAGAATTAACTATTAGATGAAAAGTGATTCATTTAGTAACTTCTGCAATGTTATATGTATTTAAATAATTGTTTCAGATGTTGATTCTGAGTAACTCTGTGCACTATCCCAGAGGTTTTGCTTGCTTGTTCTATCAATATGTTCATGGACAGTCAGTTCTGGCCCTCAAGGGCCAGCGACAACTGGGCAACATAGCATAAAAGTGATTTCCCTGTCACAGAAAATCTTCAGTGTTGTAAGGAGAGGGCCACTGCTTGTTCGTCCTGGCCACCCAGCTAGCTTAGCCCCAAAATAATCACACAGACACTATATTAATTAAATTGCTGCTTGGCCCATTATCTCTAGCCTCTTATTGGCTAACTCTCACATCTTGATTTAACCCATTTTTATTAATCTGTGTATTGCCACGTGGCAGTGGCTTACAGGCGAAGTTTCTAAATGGCGTCTGTCTCAGGCAGAGAATCCATGGCTCTCTCTCTCTACTCTCCTTCCTCCCAGCATTTAATTCTGTTTTCCCCCACCTACCTAAGTTCTGCCTTATCAAAATGCCAAGGCAGTATTTTTTTTTCATTAACCAATGAAAGCAACACATAAACAGAAGGGCTTCTTACACCGCTTAGAATTCTGTCTCTGACCACGCCCTTGTTTCAGACACAAAATTCATATTACATGCTGTTTTACCTGTTGAGTTCAGGAGACTCTGGTCTTCATGTCAATTTTTGTCAGTGTGTATGATTCTTACCTTATACCCAGATTTCCACTTTTCCCTTAACTAGACCATTTGGAAAAGTTTTTTATCTGGTCTTCTTGTTCAATTGTGCCTATAACTCACTCCATTTTTGACTTATCATTTCAGTGACTTTCTATATTTTAGGAATTTAATATGCTACATCTTTGCTCCATAAACTGTCTTTGGCAGGGTATGCCATACACTTCACATTCATATATCAGTAATTCTTGTCCCTAAAATCTGGACACCATGACAACATACACCTCAATAGACAGCACCATGCTAAACAACACGGATGAAGAGGGGCAACTGTGTACTTGGTATTCTGTAACAGATCACTTAGTTTTATTTGGTGGAAATCCTCTTAACTTTTTCTGTGTGGAATCTATTTAGTTTGACTTAGATGTTTTGCAATTGGATCTGTGATACTCAAAATAGTTGCAATAAGTATGGTATCTTGTGATATGGAGAAAAAATATTTACAACAATTTTTTATGTTTTAAAAAAGTAAATTTTTGGGTGAAACCTCTGTGTAATTCATTCACATGTCATTATAATATCTTCATTTAAGCTTAATTTCAAAACCAAGCCGTATGACACATAGTGAGAAAAATCACATTACCGTGTATTTAGACTAGCTTAATGATAATACTTTATATGATTTTCAGCAACAAAAGCACATTATTTAACTTTAAATCAAATTTAACTTTATTAGTTTATGGACCATGGTGAAGCCCATAATTAATAAGCAATTCCTAAATAGGAAATGTGGAAAATATTATCCAAGTAGATTAACATTTAAATTAGGAGACAACGGTCTAATGGGAAAACGTTAAAATATATATTGTCAAAGTTCTTAAACCTGTTTGAAGCCACCTACAACATATATTTTGCAATGCTGTGATATTCCTAGCAAGACACTTGTTGATTATTTACATTTCAGAATGCTCTACATTTTGCTTAAAAATATAATATCAATAATGGGTATACAAAAGACATCTAAAATGACTCTACCATCATTCCCTCTATGATTTATAATATGTAATTAATCATTATGAACAAATTGTCCCAAAACCCACCTGATAATTCTAATAAATTTTTATTTAAAATAATATTTACTCAAATATTTTGAAAATAAAACAGAAGCATAATTTGTAAGTGCCAAGGTAATTTTTAATATTTTTGTGTATATTACTTTTATTTCAGGGAATATGACAAATTTTATTGATTTATATTTATAATACAATAGATTATTCTTGCAATTTAAAGGATCAAAATTTTTAAATTATGTCCAATATTTTCGTAGGATAATATATTACATTTGTTTTTATTAATGTTCACCTTCATTTCAGATGTAATATTATTGAATTATGGTTAAATAAAACAAAATTTATAATTAGTAAAACAAGTTAATTTAAAATTTTGCCTACATTACAAAACATTTAAAGGATTTATACTGGAGATTATGTTTCTATCCTATTTCATCTTGGTGTTAAAAATGCAAAATGTCATGAGACTCAACAGCGGGAAGATTGTGGAGTGTGAGTTAATGAGGACTTGGGGCATTAAGGACAGCAGCATGGATAAGCACTGAAGCAAGACCAGAAGTTTTTTTCAGCGGTAATACAGAGCCAGAGCACTTGTATAGTAATTAAGACAACTGAAACTTTCACCTCAGCCAGAATGTGTCAACATAATTTTAAAGACATAAGCATCTGAGAACACCATATATAGATTTGCATACCATATTAATGGTTGTTTTTTTTGTTGTCAGTGAAACTACAAGGAAAATCAATAAAGATTGTTGTCAGACAATCATGTAAGCTGCAGTTCATAGTAGCTACCATGAAGTTAAGAGGAATCTCTACACTAACAATTCTACGCATGACTACCACAGAAAACCTCATGAATAACAAAAGGAGCAAATTATTCTAACATTACCACACTATAAATCTACATTTTACCTAGTTTGCCAAGATATGAAATACATCATGTTCTTGTCAAGAATAAACCTGAAGCAAACACTCTTAAGCAATTCTTACATGTACAATTTCAATGGCGCATTTAAATGTTATATAACTAATCTTAGGAATTCTACAGCTGGAAATTAACCCTAGAGACCCAATGGCAGATATTTGTGTGTGTCTTCTTATGAGAGAATCTGTGTGTGTATGTGTGTGTGTGTGTATATATGCTTGTGTGTGTATGTGTGTGTGTCATTACAAAATATCATGTGGGCTGTGGGAATTGCAAAATATCAGAGTTAGTAATGAATAGAAACAAAAGCATTAACAATGAATAAGACATCTATGAAGCTAGTTGACTGGTGGAAAATCGAGGAGAGAATGAAGTAAAACCTAGAATGGAAATGGGAACATGAAGAAGCTTATTCATATGGGGTAATCTCTGAACTTTTTAAATGAGGACTAAAGAATACATGGTTTAAAACTAACAGATACCGAAGGAAGTATTAGCAAGGAAGTCGCTGACAACCATGAGCATAATGTTCATGCACATGTGGAGAACTGCCTGGACATGTTGTTGGAAACAGATCAGCATGCATAAGAGAGAGGAGGGGATCAGAATGCTGAAGGTTGGAGAGCTAAGGCAGTGGCAAAGGCACATGTTGTTCTTAGATAAATGAATTCTTAATTAGAAGTAGTCCTTTGGTATAACAAAACACAATAGAAAAATAAATATGTAGAATTTATTTCATTTGTGTTATGAGACCTGACACAAAACTGAAGATATCCGGTCTTTTTCAAAGTAAAAAATTAAAAAATATAAATTAGGATGTTTTATATTGTAGAATAGGAACTGATAATCTTTATTTGTGAATATTCAGGTAATTAAAAATTTATTTCTGGCAGAATCTTTCTAGATAATCCTAAATACCCTGGAAATTACTAAGTAGATCAGGCTATTTTCAAATTTGCTGCAATTTCCCTGCCTCTTCCTATAAAGTGCTGGGAACTGTAGGCTGCTGGTGTGTATTGGCATGCCTGGCCAGATTCTAAACACTACTCTTCTGTAAGCTGTACCTTTTCTAAAAAATTCACTCAATCCTGCACTATCATTACAGTACAAGAACATATTGAAATGTGACCTAAACATGTTGAGAATTACTATGCTCCAATATAGTTTTATTTATAAAAGCAAATGGAAAAATATGTTTGCCTAATCCTAGCCTAAACCATAAGTCCATGAAGGGATGTTCTGGCCTCTTTGTTTTCCCTTGGGGATATTTCAAATATTTCATATTTAACTGTTATAAAATGTAGTTATTGTATGGGATCCAAAGTGTGCAAAAGAGTAGATCACTGTTTCTAGTGACTACTTGTGGACTATGTGTCTTTTGTTTGCTTGGTTGCTTTGACCAGTTACAAACTATTAGTTTTTGCTCTATTTTATTTTATTATTATCCCTTAGAAACATGTTTTTCATAATAAAAGACAGGAAGGATTGGATCAGGATTAAAGGGGAGCTGAGGAATAAATGGGAATGGAGTGAGAAAAAATAAGCATAATCATAATTTTGTTATGAACAAAATTTATTTTAAATAAAAGGAAAATATTAAACATATTTTTCATTTTCACAAGGTAACAGAGGAAAAAATGCCTGCTCAGGTAAATGGTAATAGATTTATGTGTACTGGATTCTTCTATTTGAGCTATCCAGTTTCAAACTTCTCATTCTTATGTCACACTTTCTGAAATATCTTTGATGATATACAAGACTGTCCTATAAAAAATATGTGAATTTAGATTCACTTACAATATAACCAGAAAGCCATTTTAATCTTCAGTTTTAAAATGAGGACCTAATACAAATAATGTTTGTCTTGGGGTACAATATAGGAATCATGTAGTAACCATTTTTATAAAGCATGAGAATCTGCTCAGAAGATTTCAGGTGTTATCAATTTTTTGACTCCCCGAATGTGACCAAATGTTTCTGATGTGTAACATCTGAAAGAATAAAATGGTACTATGCCATGTCCAGTGCTAGTTGCCATTGTCAACCTGGGAATGGTGAGCAGTTTAGTCCTTTGCTATCCATTTTGCCTCCCAGAGCTCCATGACAGTTTATAGATGAGCATCTGAAAGCACCACTGAAGCCAATGACTGAGCACAGAATCTAGAGATGAATGTCATGGGAGACATTTTTTCCAGCCATGCCTTAGAATTCAAGATCCCAGACCAAAGTGAAGGCATCCTCCTGATTCTATGGTAACACAAACATAAAGAGGCCAAATGAGACAGCACGCTACCCTTGGGCAGCTTTAAATTAAACCACAAATGTCTTCTTCAGCCCTTTGGAGGAACATGTGCCCTGATTTGTTCAGTGAGTGCAGTTTGTTCACCAGACCAGGCAATGCTTCGTTATAATGTGATTCCACCCCATTAAAGTTCTTGAGGCCACCCAAGAGGGACAGTGTAAGCAGCAGCCCATTTTCCATGGCTGAAGAAAGATCTAATGAGGGAGAAACACATAGCACAGGTGCAATTCCTACTCATTTCTCAGTAAATATATGAGAATCCTCCACGTTCAGGTATGGGACTCATTAGAATGAAACCATTCCTTGAAATATTCCAACTCTGATTTAAGCATTGGTATTTGCACATGTGTGCCTGCATGTCCTAATTCAAACAATGATTCCCCACTGTTATCAGACAGAAGTAACCCTCATGTCATCATATGAAATGTTCTCCAAACCCTGAACTTCATTTGAGACAATTCTGATATTTGAAAACAGTAGTTAAGTAGGCTTGGAACATTTATTCAAACAAAGTTTTGAAGTAATAAATCCTTCACATTTAGATAGATTTATTTTTGACATATATTTTTCAACTGAAAATGTAGAAACAGTACAAACCAAGTACTTGGACACACACCGAATGAAAGTCTCTACTTAATATGACTTTCCTATCTCACATTCAATATGGAGAGGACGTAATTCTTCACATTGCCTACTTGTCAGGCTGGTGATGCTCTGTGCAAAACTCCATGACACTCCTCATTCATCATGTTTTGTTTTCATCTTCTCATTCTAGATCTTTTTTTAGAAAAGTTACACTAAAAATAAAGACCTGAAGTGACAAAGTGGCCACAACAAAAGAAGAAAGATTTGACTCTACTTCTTCTGACTGATGGCATATATTTTTGATGATATCTATCACTCTTTAATTCAGAAATTCATTTGCCACATATATTACAACACTAGGTACAGGAATGAGATAGTGTGAATAATAAAAGTAATAAGAAACAAGTCAATGCAGTTTTCACTCATCTGTTTTCTATGAGAGTATTTGTTGTATGAGGCTGTTTTTTCACTTCCAAGCCACCCAGACTCCCAAAATAATCACCCAGAAACCATATTATTTACAATACTGTTTGGCCAACAGCTAAGCATATTTCTGGCTAACTCATACCTTAAATTAACCCATTTCTATTAATCTGTGTATTGCCATGAGGCTGTGGCTTACCAGGTAAAAATTCCAGCTTCTGTCTCTGGTGGGGCTACACGGCTTCTCACTGACTTCACCTCCTTTATCTCAGCACTCAGTTTAGTTTTCCCCACCTAGCTCTCCTCTGCTCTGCTATAGGTTCAAGAGAGTTTCTTTATTAACCAATTGTATTCACAGCAAGTATTGCTAAGCAATTAGCCTATCTGTATGTGCACACATGAATACATACATACACACACACCTAAAGTTTTCTACAAGAAATATCTAATTATTATTGTCCTTTAAATTCACTTTCCTAGGTAGGTACAGAAGTTCCTTTGGTTTCATATGGTCTTATATCAACTGACAAATCAGGTCCTAGTTCTGTACAAAAGCGCCATGCAATGCAAATCAGGACTGTCAAATAGACAAGATAAGCAGTTACTAACTCTTCTACTATTTACCTCCTTATCACAAAGGCAAACACAGAAATGACAGCAATCAGTGTGACTTTTTTGTTTGAGCTATGAAGAAACCCCTTTCCTTGAAAATGTCTAGCAAGTAATACCCCCTATCTGAACTCGCTGAATGCACATACTCATTTCCAAATCACATGATAGAGATTCAACCTAAGGCTACATCTTAACATTTAGTAACTCCTCTTTTTCTTCAAATATATTGGAAATATGAGCCATGAATCTATTCAACACAGTTGCATGAGAGTTAAGGTAATCTTTGTCTTTTGAATGTCTCCCCACCCAGGGGAAATAAAGCCCATCATCATATGACTATTATAAAGCAAACATTTATTTAAAAACAAGTGGTCCATGGAAAAAACATGCATAGTAAACAAATAACCAGGCCTCTCAATCCAAAACAAACCACCTATGACTCATCCCAGAGCAATCAAATTAACCTGCCATAGGATACGTAAAAGAGAAATCCAATTTGGTATGTTCATATCATAGTTTAACTTTGATTCTGATAAAAAATAATTGATACTATGCCTTTGATATGTGTGTCTTCAATTCTTTGAATAAATATCAAGAAGCTGGAAATACTCCATGCATACAGAGACCATTAACATCTCTTATATTTGATATAATTGACTGAACTTCTAATTGTTCCAATAATGTATGTTTGAAATGCTCAATGTCTTAAGATGAGGGAAGACAGTCTCTCTGTTGTGATAGGTCTTGGGTAATATTTGAATTGTTACCCATCTGAAGGCTACCCATTTATGTGAAATACACATAGAAGAATGTATTTAGAAAATGTGTCCAATTAATATGACAGAGATGCTCTACTGTCTTATTAAAACAAGAGAGCCATTTCCATTTAAGTATGTTTTAAACAAATTTCTACATTTCTATTATATACTATCTTATTTATATTGGGAGTTTTTAAGTTCTTTGTAGGGAAAAGGAAAATCTAAGAATCTATTTGCTATAGCAGCAATCTGACTGACAATTTTTGAATAATTTAAACATAAAAACAAAAACGTCCTATTAGAAAATATAGATATGTGCAATTTAAGTGATTTTCATACATAAAAGGAATAAAATGAAATTAGTTCCGGAAAATATTAAATATAAATAAGTGAAACAATATTAAATAAGCTGGATTTTACATAGGAGTAGAAAAAAGAGAATAATTGAAATATATAGGAAAGAAATTATTTGACCAAAATAAATAATAAGTAAGTGAACAAACAAATAAACATGGAAATGTTACAAAACTGTTTTTAAGCTGTTTGATTTTTATGTGTTACAAAGATTAGTCAATAAGTCACTGTTCTCTTGTGGTACTGCTATATTTATATTTTATTTTCTTTAAGCATAGTTATAGTCATTGTTTTAAATTCTTTTCAGAGAATTCTTTCAGATCATTTTAATTTGACTTCATTGTTAGAGTGGTTTACAGAGCATACATAGTATCTTGTATCTTCATGGTTTTGTTTTGGTTCAGGGACTTTAAATTGTTGGTTGGGTGAAAGTGTGGATCACCTATGAAGCCTGTTCACCTGACGGCATAAAGAGCAAGGTGACTAGAGAAGTGTGGATCTGGGCCTCTGATTAGGAACCTTCAGCCAGTTGGTACAGGGATCCGAAGGGGATTGGGGAAGTTGGGACCTATGCTTACAATCTGGGGACTGTTTGTCCTCAGTAGTTCAAGGGGCTGTGAAAAAAAAATGGACTGAGTACTCAGGGTCTAGGGATTCTTTTGGGTTCCTTGTCCTCCTCACCAGTAGGTGCCAGGAACTTGGAGATGGCAGAAGTTTGAACCAACTTGTTTGAACTGAGTAGTATTTCTGTAGATCATTATACTATTATACAATATACATATATAGTGTTTTTGAGACAGGGTTTCTCTGTAGCTTTGGAGCCTGTCCTGGAACTAGCTCTTGTAAACCAGGCTAGCCTCAAACTCACAGAGTTGTGCCTGCTTCTGCCTCCTAAATTCCTGAGTGCTGGTACTAAAGTCGTGTACCATCACCACCTGGCTTTTCAATCTATTTTTTTGTTTGTTTGTTTTATTGAGCTCTACATTTTCAATTTCAATCTATTTTTATTCCCCCAAATCTTTAGATATCTGATTGGTTTTACAACAGTGATAAGTTGTTGTTTCAAAGTGCCTAAAAGTATTTAGCCGGGCGGTGGTGGCACACGCCTTTAATCCCAGCACTTGGGAGGCAGAGGCAGGCAGATCTCTGTGAGTTCGAGACCAGCCTGGTCTACAAGAGCCAGTTCCAGGACAGGCTCCAAAACCACTGAGAAACCCCGTCTCGAAAAACCAAAAAAAAAAAGTATTTAAATTTGTGCTTCCCTATTTATTAGGTTTTGAAAACTATTGTATTGGCAAAAATTTAATAAAATGCAAACTTTAGCATTATTTCTTTCCTTTTTATGAAACAGTAAGAATTTTTGGTCATAAGAGTTGTGAAATCTGAGCTGAATTTGGTGACACACACTTTTAATTCAAACACTAAAAGGCAAAGACAGGCAGACCTCTGTGTTTTCAAGGCCAGTCTGGGCAACATAGTGAATTTCTGGGTAGCCAGGCTATTTAGAGAGACATTGTCTTAAAAACAAAAAAGAAATCAATATTTTGAAGTAATTTAAAAGATAAGTTTTTATTTGTCCCACATTTCGGGAGCAACATGATAGTCATATCCTGGCCAATGGCTCTCATTCTGTCTGTGTTATACAATCCAAGCTGACATTCATCCATCCTTCAGTATGTTACTGCTTTAGAACTGGGTGGTAAGTACATGTCCCACCTTCAATACGACTCCACAAGTGCTGTGCCAATGGATCCTTTAAGAGGTGATTAAGGTCAGAAAGAATTATTAGGGTAGAGACAGAGAAGTGGTGCATGTTTGTGGCTTTACCTAATGAGAAGCAAGTCCATAAGAGAGCTGCAGGCAGGTCCCTGATTCTTCTCAGGTGATGCTTTGCTCTATCCTTAAGTTTTTGTGAATGCAAAGATCAAGAAAGTTAGATGAGAAAGCACTTGCCTTTGACTTTCAGAACTTTGAACAAAAACATCGTTTTCTCTATAAAGTTACCCGTGTGAAATATTGCTTTAATAATGCATAAATGGGCAAACATGGAGAAGACAAACCAGGAATGTTGGCTTCTTAACTAAATGGAATAAATCAATCAAATTTTAAAAATGTGACTGTACACTGCCACAGAAATTAAAATGCACTCATTTTGTCTTATTAGCAGTTATTAGAAAATTATTCAAAAGGTAAAAACAATAAAAATTACAACCACCATTTTCATTTATTTTACTCCAAATATCAAAGTCAATTAAGCTTCAAACATTATATTGACAGTGCTGTGGTCTTATCACATCTAGTCATAGGATTCACTTCTATAGATGGCATCACAACTTCCTACTTAGCTGGTTTGGCAACACACAGATTCTATTAGTCTATTAATCCATAGAAGCTATAAATAGTCAAATTAAGAATATTTGAAAGAAATCTAAGAGTAAATGTGACAATAGACTGCAAGCACAAATTAAAAGGAAATGGCAGAATTCCCAGAAGAACTTGTTTTTTGAAAACATTATAAGATAAAATTAATAATGATTAAATTTGACTTAAAAAAGAAATTGAACAGTATATTAAATATTATGCAGAAAGTCATTTGTACTGTGGAGGAATTCATTATATTAATAATGAACATGACTTTGTATGTGAGTTATTGGTGATTAGGTAGTAATAGTTGTTTCTATAGGGACTTTGTTTAAAAACACATGTTGAGGAGGAAGACAGATTTAAAATTTTGTTGAGAAGTTTCCATGGTAGATATCTGAAGATGACATGGATTTTAAATGTTCTCCTAAAGGCCTATATGCTAACATCTTGGCAGCCAGAAATTTCCATGCAACTATTGGAAAATAGTAGAACTTCCAAATGGCGGTGTGTACTAGTTGAAGAAGTTAGGCCATTATGATCTTGTCCTCAAAGGGGATGCTATGCCTCCAGATCTTCCCTTGCCTTTGGTGTATGGAGAGCATGAGGGCTTTAGGTGTGTTCCCTCACACAATGCTGCCAGAAAGCTTGCTCACCACCATTGTCTCCATAATGTTTTCCTTCACCATAATATTATTTTCAAACACATGATGCTTTTTTTTTTTTTTTTTTTTTGATTATCGAGAC
Source organism: Chionomys nivalis (assembly GCF_950005125.1). Lineage (NCBI taxonomy): Eukaryota > Metazoa > Chordata > Mammalia > Rodentia > Cricetidae > Chionomys > Chionomys nivalis. The sequence goes on along the minus strand of NC_080086.1, from coordinate 157,972,677 downwards.
AGGGTTTCTCTGTGGTTTTGGAGCCTGTCCTGGAACTGGCTCTTGTAGACCAGGCTGGTCTCGAACTCACAGAGATCTGCCTGCCTCTGCCTCCAAAGCGCTGGGATTAAAGGTGTGCGCCACCCACCACCGGGCTAAACACATGATTCTTAAAGGATTTTCCCCATATAGACATGGCAGCCATTGTGTTCTGCTTCATCATAAATTGTAGCTCTTATGTTCTCTCTCATCACACACTGATGTTGTGATATTCTACTTCTATCAAATTTCTAAGATCAACAGAGCCCATAGGCTACAGATTGAAATTTCTCACATCATGAACCCAAACCAATTGTCCCTATTTTAAAGTCTGTTAGTTATGCCATTTTCTATACAGAAATGACAAATATGTAACACAAGTAATAAGTGACACAAGTATGAACAATGTTAAGTGAATCTACCCAATTGCTATCATACAATTGAAAGTGTATCTGTATCTTAAAGGAGTTTATCAAGCTCCTTTCTAACATATTAATTGATATAAAGTCAATGAGGCTGATGGTGTCTTTGTTTCCTCTTAGGGTAAAGTGATAATAATTTTCAAAGATTAGAACATGTTCCATGATATGATTACACAGTTGAATAGTCACAATATAATTCTGCATCATGTAATTTCAGATTAGAAATATATATTACAGATAATATATGTGACACATATCATTTATTATATCTTTTAAGACAGAGTTTTATATAACACAGTCTGACTTTTGATAAATTTTGTATTGGAGCTTGGTCTTAAAATTCTAATATTTCTAAAATGTATATATTCCACACTTTCTTCATCCATTCCTCCATTGAAGGGCATCTAGGTTGTTTCTAGGTTCTGGCTATTACAAACAATGCTGCTATGAACATAGTTGAACAGATACTTTTGTCATATGATAGGGCATCTCTTGGGTATATTCCCAAGAGTGGTATTACTGGATCTTGGGGTAGGTTGATCCCAAATTTCCTGAGAAATCGCCACACTGATTTCCAAAGTGGTTGCACAAGTTTGCATTCCCACCAGCAATGGATGAGTGTGCCCCTTACTCCACAACCTCTCCAGCAAAGGCTATCATTGGTGTTTTTGATTTTAGCCATTCTGACAGGTGTAAGATGGTATCTCAAAGTTGTTTTAATTTGCATTTCCCTTATCGCTAAGGAGGTTGAGCATGATCTTAAGTGTCTTTTGGCCATTTGAATTTCTTCTGTTGAGAATTCTCTGTTCAGTTCAGTGCCCCATTTTTTAATTGTGTTAATTAGCATTTTAAAGTCTATTTTCTTGAGTTCTTTATATATTTTGGAGATCAGACCTTTGTCTGTTGCAGGGTTGGTGCGGTAAAAAACAATGACTTCTCGAATTTTGCATGCAAATGGATGGAAATAGAAAACACTATCCTGAGTGAGGTATCCCAGACCCAAAAAGAGGAACATGGGATGTACTCACTCATAATTGGTTTCTAGCCATAAATAAAGGACATTGAGCATATAATTTGTGATCCTAGAGAAGCTAAATAAGAAAGTGAACCAATTTGTGATTATAATATGACCGTTCTCCAATTTCTTAATATGCAGTTATATTCAGAAAATTGCATTAAAAATTTGTAATATTCAAATCCTATGCAACTTTTGTCATGGCAAAACAAGCATTGTGGATATTTTATTCAAATGTGTGAAAATTTTGTTTAATGTATGTGCAATATGCAGTATAAGAAAATGAGAGAATTTTAAAATCACTCACCTCACTTCAACTAAAGTAGAATGAGATAAGTTCCTCATCCTGCAGATATTGATGTGGTATAGACATTGATATTAATATGCAAAGCCTAAATGAGTTTTGAGATCAGATATGTTATGAATCTTTATCTAATTAACATTGATTGTGAAAGGCATATTCTTACCTCAAATACTTGTTACCTTAATGTGAAAATTCATCACAACTTACTGTGCAGAAACATCTAAACTATACATGGGTACTGGGTCCAATCAATCTTCTATATTAATAAAAATTGTAAAATTGCATGTTTTAAAAAAAATGGCTATATGTTTTTAATTAACAAGCCAGCCATTTTAAGATGACTTCAAAAAAGATAACTTTCCATGATGGAAATGACCTTTTTTTGAGGGATGAGAAGGTCGAGTTGGACATGTGAGGTGTAATAAGTTCAACAATACAGTAGAGTTCTTCCTGGATCTTAATAAGAGTCTTCTGGATGCCCAGGGTATCCAGTAGAAACTAATCTCTCTAATAGACTGAGATTGCTTTGATTTGAAGATGTTAGACTTTCTGAGAACTTAATTGAGAGGACAATGATCCACGTAAATTGCTTTCACAGAAGAAAGGCTGTGTACAGACCTGGAAAGACAGAGAGAAGGAAGAGGAGGGTCTTTCACTTTAACCTGTATTTTGTCAGTTGGAAAAGGTTGTTTCACATTGACTTAGATGTTCCACCTGTAAAATTGCAGTGATGGTGATTCTTAGGATTCTTTTGGTTGTCAAATGCTGGTTACTGCATCAAGCCCCCATCACAAGGTGTTTTTGACATTGCAAAAATCAAGCCATCACAAGTTTATCAAGGGGAATGTGGTTTAACCATCATAAGTCCACAGTATAGAAACTCCCGCAGGAATCAACCAGTCTACCTTGTCTTGCTGTCTCTCCATGAGGTTTCTAAAATCACTAAGGACTCTGCTTTTCTCTGCATTCATCATTTCTCAAACTTTGCCAGAGTGATCTTTTCACAATAAAAATGTGATTGTGCCATTCCAGTCAAAACTCTTTGAATGACTTCCTGATGTTCCTGGGACAAGAGCCCAAATCCATAATGTGACTTCAAGAGCCAGCCTTGTCTGCACACTGCCAAAGTCCAAGAAAATAAGCAATGATTTATGGGTGGGCTATTGTAAACATTTCCATCTGTAGGTGGTGACTATCCTACAGGCTAGGCCTCAGGAATGTCCTTAAGCTTCTGTGTCACCATCAAAACATAGGGTCATAAGTGAGGTAATACCATCAAAACTAAACAGGTCATCAGTGAAGAGAAGAATCTTCTAAAGCAAATGGGAGAGTAGAAGGGGGGCAGCAGGCATGGCTAAGAATCACAAAAAGTAATGGCAGCACCGAGGAGAAGATGGAGAATAAGTTAAAGAGTAAAACAGAAGGTGGCTTTTCTGTTGTCACCTTTCTCTACAGAAAAAAAAAAAAAAGGAGCTTTCAGATTCTATTTTCCCTTTTAGGCAGTAACACATTTGCTCTTCCCAAGATGGGAGACAGGGAAACTCAGAGCTCTGATACCATGAGGTCAACTTGTGAAGCATTAGACCAATTTAATAATTTATGTTGAGAAATATCTTTTCAAAGTGGGTGTCCCCTGTGGGACATGAAATTAGCATTAGAAGGATGGCTTGGCACACATGGAGGCTGACTTAAGCAGGTGCCAAGAGGCAGATAAGCACGGGGAACTCTGAAGGTTGCCTGTGAGGGCAGCTTCTCCCCAGTGTCCCGGAAACATAGATTTTTTTTTTCTGTAATCTTTGTAAAGATATGAGCTCACTTTCCAGCTCACTCTTACTTCAGTGTGATTGTGAGCCGAGTAAACCCTTTCCTTGACAGCATTGCTCTTTTTCAGGATATTTTATCACAGTAACAGACACGAAACTTGATCAGTTAGTGGTAACAACTATGCATTTTACTGGAAATTAAAAAAAAAATAACACTCCAAAATGGAATACTCTGGGTTACTTTTTGTATACACATAGAAACTAAATAATAGCTAAAATTTTAACTAGCTTTCCACTATTTTTAATTCACTTATTTCTGTAATGAGTAGTTATTTTCTGTAAATCTTCAAATACAACATTAAAAGAGTTCGAGGATGTATACTTGCACTGCATTTTATTCTTCAACAACAGCAGAAAATCAGCAAGTGCCATTCAAACTAAGCCTTGCCTGGCATTATTTTAACTCAAGTCATATTTAACATGTTTACAATTATTTAAAAAAAAAAGAAAAATTCATGCATATAGTCTATTTTACTAAAAATATCATTATAAAAAAATAACCCTTTTGTAAACATTTGTCTTTGTTGTAGATCATGGCACAAAGCATTTTGTGTCAAATATTCTAAAACAGTGACAGTAAATCTCACTAGTTCGATGCTTCTAATACCTATTTCGTACTTGATTATAAAACATGGATTTGAGTATTATTTTATACTCTAGTAGCTATTACTTTAACAAATTAGGGTTTTCTATTACCAGAAAGCTTCTATGATCACTGAAATAATAAAATATGAAGAGTAAGAATTGTATCCTTTTTATGTATGAAAATTTTATACTATTTAAACATTAGCAGCAAATAGTCATTTATGTAACATAATTCGTGTGTTTTATGGTAAGGAAGTGTGTATGGAGGAGTTGAGGACTGCTTCCTTATAGCTTCATTATAGCAGTACCTTTATAACAAAATTTAGAACCTATTTAGCTTAACTTTCCAACCAAACAGTGAAACCCATACAGTCCTACTTCAGCAACCACTCAGAACTTCAGGCAAAAGATACTTCCATGAATGTAGAACTCGGAAGTGCTTCTGCAGGGCATCTGCCCTTGTTAAACTGGTTTTGTGAAAAGCTTATCTGTTAATTCACAATTCCCGAGCAGCGCCAAGCTGTTTCTGTACCGCTGTTAATTATTTATTAATGCAGTGAAAACACTTTAAATTTCAATTAAATTGTCAGCAATTGCTTCTTAGCTGAAGAAGACAACGCTTAGGTTTCTGCTTCTAAGAAAATGTTCCTTCCCTACACCTGATTTCATTGGTAGGCTGACGAATGTATATTGTCTAGTCAGGAACTGACTAAGAACCGCTCTGTGGGTAAATAGATTCCATTCCCTGGAACTCAGCAGTTTAGACCATCAATGTGGATAGAATTGCGCACTTGCTTTTAAGCATGGTGTGTCCCTACGTTTCTCACAATGCGCTCAATGTATTTGACATAGAATAACTTCTTAGGACACTGCCATAGCAATGCATCGCAGTAATGTTTCTGACATCTTCCCTAGTTTTTTTTTGTTTTAAAATTTTTTGTGTGCCGTCTTTTTGCCTGCATGTATATCTGTTGCCCACACATGTGTGTAGTACTCTCCAAGGCCAGAATAGGTGTGAGATGCTGTAGCCGATTAATAAAAACCCAGAGACATATTTGGGGTTCAACCGGAAGGTCAGAAAAGCAAAACAGACCTTTGTCTGTTGCAGGGTTGGTGAAGATCTTCTCCCAGTCAGTGGGTTGCCTTTTTGTCTTAGTGACAGTGTCCTTTGCTTTACAGAAGCTACTCAGTTTCAGGAGGTCCCATTTATTCAATGTTGTCCTTAATGTCTGTGCTGCTGGGGATAAACGTAGGAAGTGATCTCCTGTACCCATATGTTGTAGAGTACTTCCCACTTTTTCTTCTATCAGGTTCAGTGTGTTCAGACTAATATTGAGGTCTTTAATCCATTTGGACTCGAGTTTTGTGCATGGTGATAGATATGGATCTATTTTCATTCTTCTACACGTTGACAACCAGTTTTGCCAGCACCATTTGTTGAAGATGCTCTCTTTTTTCCATTGAATATTTTTAGCTCCTTTATCAAAAATTAGGTATTCATATGTTTGTGGGTTAAAATCAGGGTCTTCTACTCGGTTCCATTGATCGACTTCTCTGTTTTTATGCCAATACCAAGCTGTTTTCAATACTGAGGCTCTGTAATAGAGTTTGAGGTCAGGGATGGTAATGCCTCCAGACGATCCTTTATTATATAAGATTGTTTTGGCTATCCTGGGTTTTTTGTTTCTCCATATAAAGTTGGTTATTGTCCTCTCAAGATCTGTGAAGAACTTTGATGGGATTTTAATGGGGATTGCATTGAATCTATAAATTGCCCTTGGTAGAATTGCCATTTTTACTATGTTGATCCTCCCAATCCAAGAGCAAGGGAGATCCTTCCATTTTCTGGTATCCTCCTCAATTTCTTTCTTCATTGACTTAAAGTTCTTGTCAAACAGATCCTTTACTTCCTTGGTTAGAGTTACCCCAAGATATTTTATGCTATTTGTGGCTATCGTGAAGGGTGATGCTTCTCTGATTTCCATCTCTGCTTCCTTATCCTTTGTGTATAGGAGGGCAACTGATTTTTTGGAATTGATCTTGTATCCTGCAACGCTACTAAAGGTGTTTGTCAGCTGAAGGAGTTCTTTGCAGGGCAGAGAATTTGGACTGCTCTTCAGTATCGAGAGGGAGGGGGAATGGTGTGGGGGGAGGAGAAGAGGAGTGGGGATAGGGGGAGGGGAGTGGGGGGAGGGGGCAATATTTGGGAGGAGGGGAGGGAAATGGGAAACGGGGAGCAGGTGGAAATTTTAATTAAAAAAGAATAAAAAATAAATAAAAAGGAAAAAGAAAAAAGAAAAGCAAAACAGTCAGCCACTGGCTCTTACCTCTACCTCAGTCCAAAATGGCATTCCTGCCTCCAGGAATCTCAGAATGAGACTATGTGTGAGAGCTATCTCCTGTTTTATAATCCTTTCTAGGCTGGGATTGGAGGTGCCCGGTTTCTATGGCATGGCTACTGGGATCAAAGGTGGGTGTCACCATTGCCTGGTCTGTAAGGCTGATCAGTACGGCTGCTTTACTTTCTGAACTTCAGGAAAGATTTATTTATTAAAATACAAATTAAATATCATTATAAGACGCTTTGGGAATGGAGTCACAAACAGTTATTTTTCACCACATGGATGCTGAAAATTATAACCCTGGTCCTCTGGAAGAGCAGTCAATGTTCTTAATGACTGAAGCATCTCTTCAGCTCATTACATTCTCTTTATTGATTCGTAATAGTAGAAATCACTTTGGAAACTCTTTCTTGTATGGTCACAGTTGTTCTGTTATACAGAGACATCAGGAATTACTGTCCAGTACCATGGTTTCCACCTTCCATTCCTCAGTACTGAATATAAGAAACTTCAGAGGGTGGGAACATCAGGATGCAGAAGGTGATAGCCAGAGAACAAGTAGAATAAAAAGTTAGTGCATCATCACTGATCTCAAGGTAGATTTTAAATTCTTACAGTATGGAAAATAGAAATGGAGCATGACATTTTATAATAAATGAAGACTATACAAAAATCAAGTCTCAGCATCCACTAAATTAAACTGTAGTATAGCCAAGTAATGTGGGCTTTCCCTCCATATGCTTTGAATATCATTGGTTAATAAAGGAACTGCTTTGGGCAGAACTATAGGGGAAGAGAGCTAGGTGGGGAAACCTAAACTGAATGCTGGGAGAAAGAAGGGCTGATTCAAAAAGAAGCCATGGAGCCGCGGGACACAGGCATGTTGAAACTTGGCTGGTAGGCCATGGCCTTGAGGTGATACTAGAAATGGGATAAATTAAGATGTAAAAGTTAGCCAATAAGAAGCTAGAGTTAATGAGCCTAGCAGAGATTTAAATAATACAGTTTCTGTGTGATTATTTTGGGGCTGAGCAACCAGGAGCCAACAAGCGGCTTTCTAACAACAGCCAAGCCCAATGGTTACTGGTAACTCATGTGGCTTCTGGAGAAACAAATGGTTGCTGAAGACATGATTATGGCTACAAGTGTACAATAGTATTTACATGATCTTTTATAGAAAAAAAGTTTTCTTACCATGTTTGTCAAGCATCTGAAATGTGGGACTCTAACAAATATTAGTATGAGGAAGCAAATTTGACTTGAAGGATTGTATGTAATGAATAAAGACAGAAAAAATAAAAAGACATTATTTTTTCAAGTTAGAAATAGATTATTTTTAAATTTTAGAGTGTCAGTACAATCATGTTCAAACAGAATAGTTTACTTATATTTGACAAGCACCACCATTTCATTTTAAAATTAATATCTCCCATGAACTTAAACTTTCACAGGGAAAAAGACTTGTAAAAACAGTGTCAGAGCTTATTATCCCAATTCTGTTTTATGCTAAAATTAAAAATTTCAATTTTAGAGTTGATGAAAATCTTTGTTTCCTTCCCAATTAATAAAATCTGGAAAGCAAATAACACTATGTAATGGATAATCTCATATTGTTATTTACTGATTGTTTTAAATCCATGGAGGAAAAGTAACAAGAAAACATCAGACATGCACAGTCTGAAAGAACACCTCTTTATGATGGAGGTCTTACTACAGGAAACAAGTGTCATTCCATCCATACTCAGGAGTGGAAGACACAAACTCATTTGATTTAGTAGCAATGGATAAGGAAAAAAGACTGAATCATTTCCATTTGTTTCCCAATCATGGTCTGTACAATTTTGCCCAAAAAGTTTGTGGCTTTTGATATTTTCATTTCAATTTATTTGTTTTAATTCAGCTCATGGTTTTCTGTTTTTATTTTTAATCATTGACTTTTTCTAATATGAAAATGTCACTGCTTACATGCATTCAAATATGGGATAAAAACATTAATCTAAAGATATTCAAAAGCAAAATATTATGGTAAGCTTTCAAAATTTAATATTTAGAGCAGTTTTGGGACTAGCAAAAGTACTCAGTCGGTAAAACTGCTTGTTACCAAAACTAACAATCTAATATAAATCCCAGCATTCAGAGGTGGAAGGAAAGAAAATTGAATCTTGAACACACACTTGAGCATTGTGTCATGTGCTTGAATAGGTCACATACACTCATATATACACACACAGAAGACAGACAGACAGACAGACAGACAGGTAAGTATATAAAGATAATAGGTAGATACAAAAATAATATAAAATAACCTCTCCCCTAAGTCTCATTTGTTAGGGGAATGTTTTAATTCACATATAGCAAGTAATTTTTATTTTCCTGAAACAGTAAATGATGTAATTTCTGGGAAGATTTCACAGCACCTTTGAGGAGGAGGAATTCAGAGGTCAGGCACTTGGCTTCACTCCCATGTTTCCTGGAGGCATCTCTCCCTCTGGCTAGTGATTAGAGCGACTGACAATTCAACAGCACTACCAAGTAAAGAAGCTCTTTTAAATACGGGTTAATGGTTTTGTAAATTTAGTGCCTTGAGCAAAATTGAATTAAACATTTAGCCATTAATCTCTTAACATTCTTAGCAATTGAAAGCTTCACAATATACCCAGAACCCATAAAATCAAATAACTTTTCAGAAGGATCTTAGAGATCTTCCTTGGTTCAGCCTGTACAAAGGATTGGGGAGACATAAAGATACTTTGATTGCATCCCTGGGAAACCAGACTTTGCAGGACCTGGAGGATGAGAGGAGCTGAATACTCTGGAGAGGCAGAGTCATCAATTAGGCCATGCCAGTGTGCTTCTCCAAACAGCCTCAAGCTTGTGGCATTCTCTGCAGCTGTTAAGTGAACAGATGTGGATGTACAGCTGCAGGCTTGGCAGGGTTCTCTGTCTCCTTCCTGATGCAACTAAGAACAGTCCTTTCAGGTTTAGCACCTTCTGTTCAAGTTCTACATGATAAGGCAAGTTTAGGCACTGACTTTAGCCCGTGAGACATTTCTTTTTAGGGTATTGTCCAGAATGAAGTGCCGAATCTTAGAAAAAGATTTTGGAATATGTGTTTGGCATTCACTGCTTGGTGCCATTTTCTGTGTGATTCTGTAATACTCTCCATTAGATTGAGTGTGATATATCATAGTCACAGTTTGTTTTTGTCAGTTTGTTGTAAACCTAGACGCACCTAGGGAGAAATAAATCTCAACTGAGGAATAATCTCCATTAGGTTGGTCTGTCACCATGTCTATGGAATTTTGGAGAATTTTGTTGTTGTTTGTTCTGTTGCTGATTGATGAGGGAGGGTCCAGCCCACTATGGGTGGTGTAGCTTCTAGACAGGCAAGCCTGGTTGTGTAAGAATAGTAGCTGATTGAGCGAGTAGGGGAAGCACGCCTTACCCAGCAGTGGCTCTCTGTAGTCTCTCCTCCAATCCCTGGACCCGGGTTCCTACTTTTGCTTTTGTCCTGCTTCCTCCCTCCATGGTGATACTCTATATGTAAGCCAAGCAAACCCTATGTTCCCCAAGATACTTTTAGTCACTCTAAGTATGATTTTGGAATTGTTGATTATTAAAATGACAGTTTAATTTTTGCTTACTCAATCTATTTTTGGAGCAGTATATGCTGTTCACTAATTAGTTATAGTAAGTTATAAAATTATAAAATATGGTGATTTTCCTTCTTTCTTATCCATAAATGCTAAATAATCAAGAGAAAATAATTGGGTGGTGATGGAGGAGTTAATTTCAATGGTTAATAAAGAAACTGCCTTGGCCCTTGATAGGACAGAAAATTAGGTAGGTGGAGTAAAGAGAACAGAATGCTGGGAGGAAGTGAGGCAGACGCCATGCCACTCCTTTTGGGGGCAGATGTGATGAAGCAAGCCGCCAGGTCAGACATGCTGAATCTTTCCCAGTAAGACTGGTGCTACACAGATTACTAAATATGGGTTAGGCAAGATAAGTCACTACCTTGTGGTACTACACACATTAATAGAAATGGGCTAAGAAGTGTTTATATGAATGCAGTTTGTGTGTTGTTATTTCAGGTATAAAGCTAGCTGGTAGCCGGGAGCCAGGCAACAGGAACGCAGCCTGCAGCTTCTACTACAGGGTGGAATATATTTTAACTGAATGATCCTAGGTTTACAAAAAGTGAGAGAGATATCCATACTTTTGAATATAAAAAAGTAGGCCTCTATGTAGTTCAGCAGTTAAAGCCTTTCACTATCATGTTTGAATGCCTGGAGTCTAGCCCCTGATCTTACATGGTAGAATGAGGATATAGAGTTAAGAATGAGTCCCACCTTCCTAAAGTTGACTTCTGATCTCCTTTGCACACTGTGACATGACTCCTCTATACAAAAAAAAAAAAAAAAAAAAAAAAAAAAAAAAATCTAATATATTAAAAAAAAAAAATCACACCTTTGAGTGTCTACTTCTAATCGTGGTCACCATCCTGTGTCCCAGTCTCTGAAGATAAGATGAAGTTGATAAGGTGTCACCAAATGCTGGTCACTTCCCATTCTTGCCATCCTAGGACTGAGAAAAGAATGGGTTTGTGATTGGAAACTGTATACGTGTTTTGTTTACTTTTAGTTACATGTGTGTTTGGCAAAGGTATATATGTAAAGGCAGGGACCTATTTTCCCACACTTCTTTAATGTCATCCTGGTTGATTGTTATGACATTGTCCATGAAACATGTTTATAGATAAACATTATACATAACATTTAATTTGGAAACTCTTATATCACAGTATTTGACTTTTGAGAGCTTCAATAGTCTGGACTATTTTATGTAGATTTCATGCTCCATTTTTATTTGTTAATTATTTTTATGCAAGTGTAAAAAATTGGTTTTGATGGGTATTTTCTAACTTGTCAAAGTAAGGAAAAATTATGCTTATATTTTGAAATACGTCAGGAGAGCATATCCTAAACTATGCTCAAATTTTCTTGTCTCAGAAAGCTTCAAATTATTTTCCTGAAAGCAGAAAGTCTTTGTGAAAAATTACCGTATGTAAAAATATGCCTTTTTTTATTTAACTTTTGTTTGATGGGGAATACTTGACATAGCAAAAGATGATTTTTCTCTTAAGGATCTTGTGGGCTCTCAGAGTGTTCTAATCTTAGCCATCAGATTTCAGGGAGCTACCCAGCGTGTTCTAAAATAATTTTCATAGAGGATGCTTAGTGTTAAATTTGGGTCTGTCATGGCTATACCTCTCTCCTTTACACAACACGTTGGAACTTTGCCCTGAGCCTTCTGTTGACACAATTGATGCAAATTAACTTGTTCATATATTTAACTAATAAAGCTGCATAGAGTAATTCCCTTGTTATCCTGCCACCTAACTCTGAAGTACAACAACCCCAGTGAGACCAAATGCTGACAATTCAAGTTACAAATATAATGCACATCAAACATATGAATTTATTGTTCTATTTAAAGTTAAATGGACTTTCTATTTTAGAAAAAAAAACAGCAAACTGCTGTGTGTTTTGGATATTATTTTAAAAATATATTACTACCTCTAGTACTTCTCTCTATATACATATTTCTTAAATATTATTCTAGTATTAATAGAAATAATATACTATAGCTAATTTTCCTGGTTGGTGTTTTTTTTTTAATTGATATAAGCTAGAATTATCTGGTTAGAGAAATCTCAATTTACTCAAATTATTCAATTTAATTAAAATTTTAATCAAGAAAATTTTCTTGATTCCTGATTGATAGAAGAGGCCTAGCCCATGCAGATGGTGCCAGTCCTGAGCATTAGGGCCTAAATGGTGTAAACAAATAAGCTGAACAAGGGTATATTCTTGTTCCTTCTGCTGGGTTTCTGCTCCAACTGCTTCTCTGAGTTCCTGTCTGGACTTTATTCAGTGCTGGACTTTCAGCTAGAAGTGGAAGCTGGAATAAAAATATTCTTGTCCAAGCTGTTTCTGATCATCACTAAGACAATAACTTGTGCTTTCTATTACTTTATAAAGATTTAGCCAGAAAGTGGTGGCTCACTCCTTTAATCCCAGCACTTGAAAGGCAGAGTCAGGCAGATCTCTTTGAGTTTGAGGCCACCCTGGTCTACAAGAGCTAGTTCCAGAACAGGCACCAAAACTATGGAGAAACCCTGTCTCCAAAACAAACAAAAAAATTTAATTACTTTTGAACATTATAGGTGTGTGTGTGTGTTGCCTGTATGAATATAAGTTTGCAATGTATTGTGTCCACACAGGCTAGAAGAGGACGTAGGTTCCATTGGAAATAGAATTTTATCTGGTTATAAGCTATCATGTGGAGTTTAATAAAAGCTGGGTGGGTCCTTTAGAAGAACAGCAAGTGTTCTTAACCAATCCTTTCTGGCTCAGTTATAGTTTAAACATGATAAATTTTTGATGATTTTAAACATTACTATCCACACTCTCTGCCCTAAAATTCCTCCTGTGTTCTTCCCTTTCAAATTCCATGACAGCTCCACCCACCCCCCCACCGGTGTGTGTGTGTGTGTGTGTGTGTGTATACTTGAGATTGGAAAGCCTGACAATGGTTTGCCCCTGAAGAAGATGGATACTTCTACTCTTAGCAGCCATTAACTGACTGTAGCTCTTATTCTACCACTAGAAAATATGACCTAGTCATATTTTCCTAGTAATATTTTGAGATGCCAGCTGGTATTGTCATTATTCCGGTATTGTTTAGACTACCATTCTTTTATGATTTTATTAATGCAATCCGGTCACATATAGAAGATACCTCTATCTAACAGCACACATCCTTGTCTTTGGTCTTACAATCTTTTTGAACTCTCTTCTGTAATGTTCCTTGAGCCTTAGGTGTAGGGGTGCTGTTGTAGATGCATAGATTTTGGACAGAATTTCATAGTTTTTTGGTTTCTTCATTTGGACCAGCTGTAAATTTCTGAAATCATCTTTATCTTCTGTAAAAAGATGCATCTTTGATGAGAATGAAAGTTTGACTAATCTCTAAATATAAAGGTAAAGCTTTAGAATGCAGTTAGGTTTAATACAGGCTTTAAAAACTGACATTAGAAGATTCCATTCTGTGTCTCATGACCTCACCAGCCCCAGGTTGTTGGTAAGGCTTCCAGTGCCAGAAATAAATTCCTTCTTATTGAGTAAATTTGAAAATCTATTAGGTGGACATATCTTGTGATACTGGTCATTGTCATTGTTTATAAGATTCATAGGATTTTTAGCTATTCTGTCCTTTAAAATACAATAAGATCCATGAATTAATCTAATGCATAGATTGTTAATTCAAAATTTTTTCTTACAATCTAACAGATCCTGTTCACATCAGATACTCACTGTAACAAAGACAACTGCATAAAAACAGACATTTAGTGTAAGCTCTCAGCTAAATCCTTGTCTTGGTTTTATTTTATAAGAAAGCATCTTTTTTCATTCAAGTTAATATCAAATTATTAACCTTTTCTAAAGCATTAATATTCACATTGGCTATATATTTTATTTCAATTTATAGCAATTCAGGAAGACTAGATACAGAAAAATAGGGAAACCATAAGGGTGACATAAATATTAAATAATAACTACTTAAGAAATGGAAAATGAGACAAAGGTAAGCCAATGACTAAACTACTCACAGAGAGGACGAACAGCATTAATTTTGATGGAAACCTGGGAAAGAGTTCAGGAAAGGAAGAAAGAGATAGTTTGAAAACCTTAAAGATTCAGTGGCTAGCATGTTGCTTCTGCTGAAGTAGGAATGGTCAGAGATCACTGGCTTTTTTGTGATCTTTACTGAAATAATTAGCAATTTCTTTTGATACAAGATTATAGGTTGATCATAGTTTAAATTGTTATTATGTAAGGTATTTATGTTCTTTTAAATATCACATTGTTCATGACAGAGGCAGAATAAAAGACATATTCTCAACTTCAATTTCAGATTGATTGTTACAGGCACACACTAAAAAATTAATGGAAACGTGGACCTGTTCACTCAGACATGTACTCACACAGAAGATGGATTGTCTGTTATATTAACTACCTAAAGCCTGAGCTACCCAATATTTACTTTTTTTTTTTTTTTTTTTGGTTTTTCGAGACAGGGTTTCTCTGTAGCTTTGGTGCCCGTCCCGGAACTAGCTCTTGTAGACCAGGCTGGCCTCGAACTCCCAGAGATCCACCTGCCTCTGCCTCCCGAGTGCTGGGATTAAAGGCGTGCGCCACCACTGCCCTGCCCCCAATATTTACTTTTGTGGCATGCCCCAGTCAGTTTGTTGACATTCAATACAAAAGATGAAATTCAATGAGTATCAAGAAGAGAGGGATACTCCTTCAGGCTTCCATGCCATGAGAGATCACTGGGCCTGTGATAACATCTCAGATAGTAACATGCTTATTCTACAAGCATGAACCCTTCAGACTGATCCCTGGTAAAGAACTTGGCATTAGATTATTCACTAGTAGTCTCTGAGTTTCACTAGAAATTATCTCAAAAATTAAAGTGAATATCTCTTAAGGAATGCCACCTGTGGTTGTTCTCTGGCATGAACACATGTGTGCATGCGCACACACACACAAACACAAACACATGCACCTGCACGTATTTCAATAAGAGATTTTTTTTTCCTTACTTTCTAAAAGCATGTGATGGGGAAGGGGAGCTGGAAAAATAACAAGTAAGAGAGAAACAACAGGAGTCAATGTGCAGGAATCAATGTGGAGACCTAACTATCCGTTGGGTGTATTTTTCTTGCTGTCATTGAATCACTTTTCTACATTAATTCACACATATCTGAGTGGTCAACACTGTTCACCAAAAGCTGCTTTCTGCAACTTTTTGTACAGTTGGAAGGCATGCAGATATAAAAAGCACATGATTGTCAGCCAAACTTAGGAACCAAGTTATCTTTAGAAAATAATTCACTGAAATTTCAAAGAACCTGATCTATAATTTTAGCACAATGAAAGAAATGCACACATAGTTCATGAAAACAAAAATTTCCCATTCTATGGAGGGTATAATGTTCAGAAAACATTCTTCCCTTGTTTGAGTTTTTCAAGTTATTTGCAATTTTCCTTTTCTCCTGTGTGCTCCCCTCTCTCATCTACTATTGTTCAGAGCATAGAACTAGACATCCTCTCCACAATGTATCTGAAACATGACTCTAAATTCATGTTAAACATGATCAACAGGTTAGAGAGTTCTCTTTTTGACAGCTCTGTTTAAAAAGCCAAGGTAGAGACAGAAGTGTATGGTGCAAATTCTTGGAGGAGACTATGTCAATTCCATTGAGGAAGGACCAGACCAGACATGGCCTTGAGTATTTCCCTGACCTGAAATAAGCAGCCGTTTCCCTCCAGTAGACTACTCTACTGAATAGCTCATGTGTAATGGGGAAAATAATTCAATAACTTCAAATTTTAAGTAGATTATTAAAGGAAGAGCTGTATGTGATGTTTATTAAGGTCTTTGATACACAATTAGAAGGAAGTTTATCAATATTAGTGTTAATTATACATTGTCTCAAATATTTGAAAAATAGGGAGTAGATGAGGCTTAAACTACTACCTTTCGTGTAAGTACAGAAAGTGAAATCTTGGTTTAGATGTGAAGAGAGATTACAGGTGTGTAGTACTCGCATTACAATTCTAGTGGAGAACTCTGATTGCTGAGAAGTAAGTATGTGCGGAGCTCCAAGGGAAATATGGAAGGTGTGGCTCTATCAGATAGAACTTGGTCTGCACTTCTAGTCAGTCTAGCTCATTAGAGGAAAACAGAAGAAACCCCTCCACATGTTGAAGGATACAAGCTGGAAGATTAGGTGGTTTGTTTTATTAGGCAGAAGACCTGAAGATCAAAGAGACTCATTTCGAAAATATTATCAGAAGACCCTGTAGTTAATAACTCATGATATGTGGATGATGGAGCAATTGTGTTTAAATAAAATAACCTACTACACAAAGCTGTAAATAAAGAGCAAAGGATATGTAAGAATCTGTGCAGAGATTAATCATACAGGGTAGCATAGGAGACAGTTATTTAAATAAAATCATTATGTTCTGCCATTAATCTTAGCCTGTTTCCTTCATTAAGTTTATAAGTACTCAAGGTTAAGTTAATGACTCCTGTACATTCTGTATGGCAAGATATGAAGGCGTTCACCAATGGGAGAGTCAAGTCCTGACCATGTGATTATACTTAGGATATTAAGAGACACAACACAAAACTTAATAAACATACTTTTTCATACTCTGATTCTCAAAATATATAATTCATGAACAGTTTATGAAAAGCAAACCCCACTGGAAGGCATGATTATGTTTAAAATGTTACCATTTAAGTATTAGAAATGGTTCATAAAATTAATTTTTTTTTTTTTTTTTTTTTTTTTTTTTTTTTTGGTTTTTCGAGACAGGGTTTCTCTGTGGTTTTGGAGCCTGTCCTGGAACTAGCTCTTGTAGACCAGGCTGGTCTCGAACTCACAGAGATCCGCCTGCCTCTGCCTCCCAAGTGCTGGGATTAAAGGCGTGCGCCACCACCACCCGGCCATAAAATTAATTTTTATGACAAAAATTAACCAGAACTATTTGTGTTATTCATATAATGTTCTTAACATACTGATAGCATCACTAACTTAAAACTTGTATCAATCTGTGTGAAGGCAGTTTAAAATTTCATTGTACATCTGATCTCCTAAAGAACTGAGAAATAAATTAAAATAAACATTACTGAAAGGCATCAAAAGGAATAGGTGTCATTGGAAGTCCAAAATTTTATCCTAACAGCACAGGAATGTAGACTGAGTTTTTTGACATCTAAGTGAAAAGAAAAATACCTATATAAAAAAAAAAGAAAAATAATTGAATTATAGACACCTGCTATCTGAGGCTGAGGGATTATTATCGCCACACATGTAATTAGCCTATTTTTTAAAAGACAGGGTCTCAAATAATTCAGCTTTTCTTTAGATTTCTGTGTAGCTGAGTGTGGTTTTGAACCTTTAATTTCTTGCTTCTGTTTTTCAATTTCAGGAATTTTAACCACGCCACACATTAATAGCAATTAAAATGCACAAACAGTATTAAACAAAAGTTACTCTTTCTAGGTAAAAAAGACACGACACTTTAGTGCAGATTGGGAAGGGAGTGAAAGAGGATCTGGAAGGAACTGGGAGAGGGGAAACTATAATCAGGATGCATTTTATGAAAAAATTCCATTAAAAATAGAAAAACAATATATTAGACAACCTGAGAATGTGAATGTAGCTTAATGATAGAGGACTTACTCTTAGACTCCACCCAAGGGCCTAGGTTCATGTCCCAGAACATGGCGAAAATAAATAAATAAATAAATAAATAAATAAATAAATAAATAAACCAACAATAAACAAACCCAGACAATAAAAAGATTCCAAATTTAAAATAAATAAAAAAATCAAAATAAATGTCATATGGAATAATACAACTTAAAAGTAGTTGTAGGATCATGAATTATAGGCTCAATGTCCTTTATTTATGGCTAGAAACCAAATATGAGTGAGTACATCCCATGTTCCTCTTTTTGGGTCTGGCTTACCTCACTCAGGATAGTGTTTTCTATTTCCGTCCATTTGCATGCAAAATTCAAGAAGTCATTGTTTTTTACTGCTGAGTAGTACTCTAATATGTATATTTTCCATACTTTCTTCATCTATTCTTCCATTGAAGGGCATCTAGGTTGTTTCCAGGTTCTGGCTATTACAAACAATGCTGCTATTGAACATAGTTGAGCATATACTTTTGTTGTATGATATGGCATCTCTTGGGTATATTCCCAAGAGTGGTATTGCTGGGCCCAGAGGTAGGTTGATCCTGAATTTCCTGAGAAACCACCACACTGCATCCGTGATCCTAGAGAAGCTAAATAAGAAGGTGAACCCAAAGAAAAACATATAGGCATCCTCCTGAATATTAAACTTCATCAGGCGATGAAAGGAGACAGAGACCCACATTGGAGCACCGGACTGAAATCTCAAGGTCCAAATCAGGAGCAGAAGGAGAGAGAACACGAGCAAGGAACTCAGGACCGCGAGGGGTGCACTCACACACTGAGACAATGGGGATGTTCTATTGGGAACTCACCAAGGCCAGCTGGCCTGGGTCTGAAAAAGCATGGGATAAAACCGGACTCGCTGAACATAGCGGACAATGAGGACTACTGAGAACTCAAGAACAATGGCAATGGGTTTTGATCCTACTGCACGTACTGGCTTTGTTGGAGCCTAGGCAGTTTGGATGCTCACCTTACTAGACCGGGATGGAGGGGGGTAGTCCTTGGACTTCCCACAGGGCAGGGAACCCTGATTGCTCTTTGGGCTGATGAGGGAGGGGCAGGGAAACAGGAGGTGGTGGTGGGGAGGAGGCAGAAATCTTTAATAAATAGATAAATTAATTTAAAAAAAGAAAAAAGTAGTTGTACTAAATTTAATTATATTTAAAAACCTTTTTGAAATCTATGGAGATTTATTTGAGGTACTATAAATTTCACTGAAGATTAATTTGAGACTAGAATATTGTTCCCAAATTGATTTTCCGGAAATCTGTCTTCTTTCTATTTCAGAAAGCATGCGAAGTATCATTTTAAATGCAATTGAGTTTACAGTGTACAGTTCTGTTCTTATAGGAAGAAGATACTTACACAGGCACTCAGATCTTTCACGAAGGGGCATGTGAGCATAGAAAAGCTCAGTTAATAGCTGGGTGCAGAATCACTGAAAATTTAGTGTGTAGAGGAGGACAGTGTTAGTTCTCCTGGCAACTAAAAGGCAATGGGGATGATCTATCGGGAACTCACCAAGGCCAGCTGGCCGGGGACTGAAAAAGCATGGGACAAAACAGGTCTCGCTGAACATAATGGACAATGAGGACTACTGAGAACTGAAGAACAATGGCAATGGGTTCTTGATCCTATTGCATGTAATGGCTTTGTGGGAGCCCAGGTAGTTTGGATGCTCACCTTAATAGACCTGGATGGAGGTGGGTGGTCCTTGGACCTCCCACAGGGCAGAGAAACCTGCTTGCCCTTTGGGCTGAGGAGGAAGGAAGACTTGATTGGGGGAGGGGGAGGGAATGGGAGGTGGTGGCGGGGAAGAGGCAGAAATCTTTAATAATTAAATTAATTAATTAATAAAAAAATCAGCAAGAAAAAATAAATAAATAAAAAATAAAAAAGGGAAGTGATGGCAGGCAGGCTGTGAATCTCATCTCCCTCTCCTATCCCTGCACTGTCCTCTTTGGTAAGCAATCTGGCTTGGCAAAGGGGTGACTTTCTTTCACTCCTGAGAAACTAATGGAAGCCTGTCTTCTACAGGGATAGAGCATTGTCCTGAGCTGCTTGGAAGTGGTTTTAGTGGTAATTGGATAATTTACGGGCAACAGGAAAAGGCACAATTAATGAGAAAAGACTCTAACAGGTCTTTTGAAATGCAGAAACAAAATAACAAATGGAACAACGTAGGGTATTTTTTTTTTCCTACCAGATAAAATAAAAGAATGTAAGGTTCTATGCAACGTGCATTCTCGGTTCATCCCAGGTAAAACAGGCATCTTTTGTTGTTGTTTATCAAGAAGTTAAAATCAGCCAGACAGTCTCAGATTCTTTATCACACAAGTTGGGAAAGTAATATTTAATGACAAAAATCAGCATCTAATGAATCAAAATTGATCTTACGTGTGTTATTCAGTTAGTATAATTTCTTTAGTATCTACTGCATGGTGGAATTAGGAATAGCTGATACATATAACATTTATTATAAATCCTGATAATGCATCAAGTTCCTTAGAAATTAGTATTCTTAATGTGTAGAAGGATAGTATAATGTACATTATTCTTCAAAGTTTGAAGAAGAGAATGAGTCAAAGGGCAATAAATAAGTTGTGCAAAATTACATTAATGTGAAATGTTGGAGCTGAGTCATAAAAAGGGAGGTGAACATGAGAGATTGGAATTTTAAATGGTAGAATATGATGCTTGATGCCTGAAGAATTAGCTATAATTGTAACGCAGAACAAACTACAGAATTTCTGGCCCATAGAACAGGAATGTACCCTACTTCTTCATTATTGTCATCGCCATCATTATCATCTTTAATTAATTTCTCTTTCTGAAGATCATCCTTAGAGACATATTTAATATTTAAATAAGTGAAAAATTTCCCCAGATAGTATGGACATGACCCTTGCAAATAATTTATAATTCAACGCAAGTTTCTACCTTTCTACTTCATACCAAA
Organism: Chionomys nivalis; assembly: GCF_950005125.1. Lineage (NCBI taxonomy): Eukaryota > Metazoa > Chordata > Mammalia > Rodentia > Cricetidae > Chionomys > Chionomys nivalis. Next base: position 157,951,857 of record NC_080086.1, on the reverse strand, counting down.
CACTGTTGCTTTTGGTTATGCTTGTGCTTCAGAATTTTAGCATATAAAGACATAACTAGGTAGGTGAGTAATTAAACTCATTTTTGTTCAGGTGATGGTGTTTAGGATTTGTAAAAAAGAACAGGTCTGTGTACAGAGGTGCATTGCTAATAATGGGCAGGAATACATGGAGTTTGAGAAAACCCACAGGAATAATCAGGAGATATAAGAACAAGACAGGGGGATTCAGTGGTCAACAACGATATTGTTCCTCTGGAGGACTTGAGTTTGGTTCCCAGTATCTCTATCAAGTAATTCTTGTAATCAATAACTTATATCAAGTAATTCTGCTTGTACTTCTGGCTTCACTGGACCTGACACTCTCTTCTGGCCTTGTGGAATAAATACTACACTCACCTGCCCATACCCACACACAAACATACCATGCCCATATTCAAACACAAACAAACACATAATTAAATATTTTTAAAAAATTAAATATATCATAGCAGGAGATAAATATATTTTAGGGTTAACTATAAAAAAAATATAGAACACAGAGGAGCGTGAACTGTCAAACACATCTCACCTGATTTAAGCAGCTATGCTAAATATTCTAGTCTTGAACATACCTGCTACGCAATTTACAACAGTTAAAATATCCAGGTAGAATGTATGAGCTGAAACTTAGCAGCAAATTCCTCGAACATGGCTGGAGAATCAGCTTTCTAATTTTCAGTAAAGCATCTCAGAGTCTATTGATTCAGATTTCAGCAAACAAGTACAAAACCAATTAGGTGCCTCTAATTCTCATCTAAGGTAGACCTCTGATCTATAGATGGAAATGCGCATTATAAAGTGGAGCTAAGTTCATTGATATTGAAACACAATAGTTTCATAGCACAAGCAGAAATGCATAAATGGTACATTGAAATTGCAATTATGTGATTATATGTATATATATATGTAAAACATTGAGAGCATCAAAAAGTGATGCTAAATATTAAACTTGGCATTGTTAATGGGAGAATGAATGGACAATTGTACAAATAGGAAGATGTGCAATATTTTTAAATGAAAATATCCCATTCACAGAACTGTTTGAGTTCTTTTTATATGTGGTCTTCATATTTAACATGATAAATGTGAATAGAATTTTCCCTCTAATTTTTAACTAAAATTGAATTATATTTTGTTTTTAAAAACGTGAAATATATAATTTATGTTGATATTATTCTAATAACACATTTAACTGAAAGTTGGGCTTATATCAGTGGTTATGTGCAAGCGTTTGTTTGTGTGTGAGATTTGAGACATTACTAATATCCTGGTTGGCTTTATTCATTCTTGAATAAGTTAGCAATAGATATTATCACACTGACCATGGCTAAAGTAGATTTTCAAGTTTTGAAAGGTTTAGAGATGAAAATATGTAAGTATGACAGTATATCATTTTCTTGGTTTATCACACCTAACTTCTTTAGGTGTTTTGCTGTTTTAAAAGGATTCTATGCTTATATCTTATCACATGAGAAAGTAATGAAACTATTTGTAACTATCACTGTCTCTGTCTAACATTCAATTATTTTATTAACATTGTAATTCCTTTTACTTGCTGCAATCAAGGTACATATCCATCATCTGCACAGAAGTAATATTTGCGGTCTAGCTATCATTTAACCTCCCATCCATCTCTCAAAGCATTGTTGATTTCTGCTGAAATTAACTGGAGTTATGAATTAGAAATTTTTCAAAGGAGGTACAAACATCTTTATACATAGTTCATAAATTCAAGATTCTGGATATTTTAGTAGTTGATTCTATTGACTTAAAATCTATCATAAAACATTATAAAACCTTCTGCTAGACATTAGCCTTTAGATTTTGACTCTAGGGAGACATACTTAATACAAAAATCATAGAGGTACTAGTGATTTAATTGTTTTGACTTTCTAAGTTAATCAATTTGATTCATTATAATTTCGAAAACTCTCCTGTATGACAGATGTGTTATATAGATAACAATCACAGCATGGCTTATTGCATTTACTTTTATAAGTATAATTTTTAATTCTAATTATAACCTTTTTCAATTTGAAAGTGCATATATTTGTTTACTTGTCATATAAATAATATTAGGTACATTTCTTTGACTCAAATAAAGTTTGAGCATCAGTGTTTATATTGTTACATTTTAATATATTTCACCAACAGTGGACCAATTGTCTTCAACACAGCAAATAAGTGAAATAGAATTTATATAAATTTACATTCAGTTGAAAAGTTAATCAAATCAATGATTTTGTTGATTGCTTTTTAGAAATCAACAATTTTCCCTTTGAAATAAGAAATAATTTAAGAAGAAAAGCAAAACATAAAGATAGAATAAGTAATTCTGTCTTCTACCCTTCATATACCAACCTGAAAGAAGGAAGGAAAGATAGTCATTGTGTCACATACAGAGAGTTACCTCAGTGAGTACAGCACACACTGGTGGCATCTTCTCATTTAGGTTTCTGTAGGGAGCATACTTATTCTGTGACCTCACTTGCTGTGGCTGATCCAGAAGAACCTGGTGGCAACAAACAAATGCACTTTAAACAAACACCCCTGGTCATTTTCAGATGTGGGGGTCAATTCTGAGAAGTTAGGATGCCATTGACACTCCTTTATAATACATGCATTTGTATGTTGCTTAGCAATAATTAGAGACCCCTGGTCACATGTGAGCATAAATTTTAATATTTCAGAGCAGTTATTGCTTTAGAAGCATATTTGTCTTAATGTTAAGTTTTAATGGAATGTACTTTTAAATTATATATTTATTTACATTTTGTTTACATACTTGTATTTTAATTAGTGTTATCCCAATACAAGAATATTGCTTAATACTATCAATTATGCATAGCCTTGGGTTAATTGCTATTTTTAATTTCCAATTACAGCTACAACTTTTCATGACTTAAAATTGCCTTAGAATATAATAATTCTAGAAGCTAAGGAAGCAGAATGAAATGGCCTAGACAGAATTTCATCTGTTCTCGTTGGAAATAGCAAAATAAAAAAGTTCTTATAATTTGAGATTTGGCTTCCTAATTGAAATAAAGAACAATCTTTAAATTAATATGTGGTTCTTAATCTGTTAGTTCTTAGAATCAAAATAAAAAGAGAGAGAATAAAAGAAAAAAATAGTCTGAAGATATATTGTCATTTCTTTCATGATTTAATTTTTGCCAGTACTTTTTAATCTTTTAATTACATTTTTAGTTAAAAAGATCATTTACCATGGATATTTTTATGTTTATCAAGTGACTGATAATTATTCAAAAATGATAATACTTCCAAAGATCCATTTTCTCTATGTAGCACCTTATTTCATAACATAACATTTGGTTTTTTTTTTTTTTTTTTGTGAAATAGATAAAAGTCTTTTTCTTTCCTTAGTAGCGGCACAACTTGAGGAGAGGAGAGATATTGAACAGATAATTCTAGGTCTCATTTGAGCCTTTTATGCAAAATTGCTTCTCTGGGACTAAGTGGCCCTGTTTGGGCTTCAAATGGGTTAGGTAGAGACAAGAGAGGTATCACACTGAGCATTTTAATAGAATAACCAGCAAAATAAGCAGGACTAAAAATTAAAGACAGGGACTAGGGGAGCTTAGAGATGACTCAGTGCTTAAAAGCACTTCTTTCTCTCCCAGAGGATGTGTTTAGTTCCCAGCACACAGACAGTAGCTCACAACTGCCATTACCTCTAACCCCAAGGGCCCAGCAACCTCATCTGGCCTCCATGGGCTCCTGTATGCATGTGGTTTGCATAAACTCATGCAAACTCACAAACAGACATACACAAAGATTCAAAATAAATCTATTCTATAACCAAATAATGACTGGTGAAACGTTGAATATTTTTTATAATGACTGGTAAGATGGGAAGTTGTTAAAAGTCATTGGCTTGAAAGTGCAAGTTTTAACCCTCAGCCACTCAAGTTTAATCACCCCAAATCATGTGGTGATGAGCGCATATAATATCAACACCCAGGAGTTGGGAATGGGTTGGCCTTGAGTCTTATTGTTTAGCCAGCCTAGTCTATTTTGTGATCTTCAGGCAAGCGACACACTCAAAAACCAAGATGCACAGCAGTTAAGGTATGAACTCTGAGTTTGGCCCCTGTCTTCTAAATGTATGCATACACACATGTGTCCACATACATATATGCACCTTATTGAACATGAACCCACAAACCCATAGTGCATGAAGACAGTTAATAAATATTACCAGAAAAACCACACATATGAGACAATGTGCAAATGATCATGTTTGAATACTGGAAGCTGTGAGATTTCATTATGAACTATATGTATCCCATGTCAATTAAATAGACTTGCTCTAATTATAAATGGAATGTTCCATATTTCCAGATGTTTCCTGGAAATTGCAAACATTTTTTTTTCAGAAAAAAAAAATGTTTTTAGAAACAATTTACTTACTTACTGTTACCCTGCTCTGAAAGGTCTTCCCAAGGGTTCTACACTGACTTATTAACACAAAGAGTATGTGCTGCTGCTTGTAGTTAGAATCCTTCCTCCATCCCTGACTGCTCTGATATGAGAGGACAGTGCTGAATCCAGAGTTCTGTAGACTTATGTCAACAAGTAATTCACTCATGCATCCAAAACAAAACTGCTCAAAATGTAATCTCATTATTATATTATTTGTTGCTTACCATGCGTCATTGTGGGAAATACCAAGCCATTCCCCTTCATGAAGTTGTGAAAAAGGATATTCACTTGGATGATGAAGATCCTTTCATATTTATCAAATATTAACTTACAGGAAAGTAAAGGGCTCTACTCAAACTTGTGCTTATCCTGACTTCACCTTCCATGATTGGTATTAAAGGGGTAAGTTACCATGATCAGCTTATTAAATGAGAATTGATGATTGAGGGTTATACAATTTTAATTTTATTTGAATATTTTCCCTGGAAATGTAGTAAATTTAAAATTACCTTTTGACAATAAAAAATTATTGGTGCAATTTATAATATTCTAAATTATGTCTGTAAGATAATGCGTACGAAGCCTTTAATTTTCAGGCAATACAAAGACATTAAAATTCCATGATGGTTTTTACTTTTGCTCAATTGCTCTGAAATTCTCTTTACAGTCAATACTCAAGAAAGTAAAAAGAAAGGATTACCTCCATTCTGTTGTCTGTATAATATGAGTAGAAAAAAATTACTTTTTATTTTATTAGTTTAGTCTTCTGGCAATGTCTACTTCTAATTGTTTCCATAGTTACAATTAACACTAATAAAAATGTACTCAACACAAGCTTTGGAAAACATTGTCTTCTTCCCAATGTGGCAAAAATAAAATCAAACTAATTCATTTCCATGTTCAGTCAACCTGTTTTCTAAAATAGGAGGACTGTGACTTTCCCTGTTTTCCACAACAAATTAACAACTAAGGTAATCAACCTTAATGGGTTCTTTGTGCCGAAGCACAACATGCACACTGTGACCAGTGTCTCCTCCTGATTGCCCATCTTCTAAGTGTAGGTGAATACTGCATATGCCACCGAACATGAAGGAACAAAGAGCCACCTTTCTAAACAATATATTAGCACAGAAACTCTTTTCTCCGGGGTTTTTGACAAAATAATTTTTTAAATGAATTTCAGGAGAGATTCTGGCTTTACATAATTGCTCAAATTTTATTTGTAGTTTTCATGTTAAGGAAAATATTAGGTTGTTGGTAAATCTATTAAAATGTCTGAATCACAGGAGTTTTTAACCTAAAAACATTTTTATCATTACTGATTTTCTTATTTTCAAACTGAAGTACATTCTACATTGTTCACTTGTCTATTCAACCTTCTGATGAAATAAAATGCATCATGTATGAGTTAAATTATCCAATTAGTTATAGTAACGTCTGTTGGAAGTCACTGAAACAAACCACAACTCTTGACATACTAAAGCAGAACTATTTCTCAATACTCCAATCATATTTCATGTTCTTTTAGTTCTTATTTCCCTGGTTGTATGTATTATATATTTGGAAAAGTTGATCCTCATGTATACTTCAAGAACTCAGGAAAGAGTCACTTTAAACAAAATTGGCTGTAACTATCAATACCTCATGAGTCAAAAGCAGGGCCTTCACTGCGGTGTTCTGAATTGCCAGATAGTCAAGCACTGAAACAGTGGAGGACAGAGGCCCCTGAGAGTGCTGTCCTAGGAGAGGTGTTTTTCCCAGGATTTGTGTTAGTCTAAAAAGATTATTATAAAAATAAATTTAAAATGGGCAGTCTATTCTTTCTCTTAAAGTCATGTTCAACTTCCTTAGCACTCAAGAAAATGCAAAACAAAACAACTTTGAAATACCATCTTACACCTGTCAGAATGACTAGAATCAAAAACTCCAATGATAGCCTGTGCTGGAGAGGTTGTGGAGTAAGGGGAACACTCATCCATTGTTGGTGCGAATGCAAGCTTGTGCAACCACTTTGGAAATCAGTGTGGCGGTTTCTCAGGAAACTGGGGATCAACCTACCTGAGGATCCAACAATTCCACTCTTGGGAATATTCCCAAGAGATGCCCAATCATACTACAAAAGTATTTGTTCAACTATGTTCATAACAGCACTATTTCTAATAGCCAGAACCGGGAAACAACCTAGGCGCCCCTCAATAGAAGAATGGATAAAGAAGGTTGTGGCACATATATACTTTAGAGTTCTACTCAGCGGTAAAAAACAATGATATCTTGAACTTTACCTGCAAATGGATGGAAATAGAAAACACTTTACTGAGTGAGATAACCCAGACCCCAAAAGATGAATATGGTATGTACTCACTCATAAGCAGATTCTAGCCATAAACAAAGGACATTGAGCCTATAGCTCGTGATCCTAGAGAAGCTAAATAAGAAGGTGAACCCAAAGAAAAACATATTTATCCTCCTGAATATTGGAAGATGACAAGATCATCAGGCAAAAGTTGGGAGCAGGGGAATGGAGTGGATTTTGGGGAAGAGGAGATGGGAGAGAGAGGGGAGAAGGGGAGGATTGGAGAGAGCTTGGAGGAATGGGATAATTGAGATGGAGGAAGGGTGGATATGTGAGCAGGGAAGAAGTTATCCTAACCAAGGGAACCATTTTAGAGTTGGCTAGATTCTTGGCTCTAGAGGGGTTCCCAAGTGTCCAAGGGGATTTCCCCAACTAGTTTCATGGGCAGCAGAGGAGAGGGTGCCTGAACTGGCTTTATCCTATAGCCACACTGATGAGTCCCACTTCTTGAAGGTCGCACCAATCAGGGAACCACACTGAAAATCAAGCTTCAGACCCATGATCTGTTGGAATACAGACCTAATCAAAACAGTTATAAAAGGTAAGCAAAATATAATACATAATCTCAGTATATTAGAAATATTTACATATCATGAATGGTTTTATCTGGAAGCAGGTATCTTAATTACCGTTTTTGTTTCCAGGAAAATGAAGTCCTGTATGTAAACTATTAAACATAATGACTAGTACTGTTTAACATAGTTTACATCTTGTTTCCAAATAGTCACATTTACAAAAATAAATCTTTATTTGTTCTGTTTTGAACACTGTGAGTTTTTCATACTTTTTCCAGATATTGTATTTCTGGAGCCTAGCTTTGCTTTTGTTTCGGCATTATTCCTGTAAAGCGGTGATTAGGTATACATCACAGGAAGTGTTGATAGCATGAAATAATGTGATAGCTTGTTCTCTTCTTACACTAGAATCATCCGGTCTCCTACGTTCGATATCACATTAAGACAACCTGGAATGTATAGAAAAAAAGTGATCCTAGAACAGGTACCTTTTAAAAATGTTTCCTTATTTTTACAAGCTTTGAACGTGCATAGAACTGGCTCTGAGGTTGGAGCTATTTCTTCCTTCTCCTTTAAGCATACTGAAGTTTGTAGAACTTGTTCGTATGCCTTTAAATTAGGATTTCAGTTAATTAATCAATACTAGCAGAGATTTATTAGCAAAGAATTCATGTACAAGATCACACAGAAAATGATTTTTATTTTCACTCACATAACTCAATCAATATTTTTGAGTGTCACAGTTTCCAAAGTAAAGTAAAAAATATAGTGATACTTTGCTTATGATCTAACAAATAAAGCTTGCCTGAATATCAGAGTGCAAAGCTAGCCAAAGAAGTTAACCACACAGGTCAGTCAGTCAGTGGTGACACACACTTTTAATCCCAGTAGCCACACTAGTTAGGAATAGAGGTTGGGAGGTGATGGTGCACGCCTTTAAGACCAGCACTGTAGAGGAATATAAGGTGGGATGAGACAGGAACTTGTTCTCTGTAGGGTCTGAAGATGTCGTAGAGTTAAGAGCTCTATATTGGTTGGCTGCTTTGCTTCTCTGATCTTTCAACTTGAACCCCAATATTTGTTTCTTGAATTTTATTATGTGTGCAACAAAATTAATAAATAACATTAGCAAAGAAAATAAAAGCCTTATACAACAGTGGACAAAAGAGGAAAAAAGTCGTATTATTTAGAAGACTTTCACATCTGTGGAAGACCAAATTGTATATATTAAAATTAATTTCATTTTCTAAATATCATTTATTTTTCTATCATAATTTTAGTGATTATAAATGAACAGTTCTAACATTTATAAATCAATTAAAATGTTAAATATAATTAAAATATGTGTATGACCACAGTGAGTATTTTGAGGTTTTAATTGAAAATACAATTTAAAGATAATGGCATATTAAATCAAATATAGGAAATAATAGATTATTTTGAGCTAAATCAACTCAAAATTATAGATTGCTTTGAGATTAAAAGCAAAAACAAAATAAAAATGTGTCAATTTTCTGAGTACATGGAGTATGATTTCCACCTCATTAATTTGATTATCACAAAATCAGATGTGGGTTCTGAAATCATTCTGACATGGGAAACTTTCTCCCTTGTTTCATTTCCAAGTGACCTAAAGGTAAGCAGTTTTCTGATGTGTTCTTTAGAAAATTATAATTTCCCTCTGGACTTCTCTGAGCCAAGGTCTCAGTTTTAAATAAGTTCTTCCTAGATTTTTAATCTTCTATCTCTCAAAGAAAAAGTTGTGGGTGCAGGATCAGCATGCTAAATGTTCCAATTGACTTGAACAAGAGACTTGTAAAGAGAGCATGGTAAATTCCATTTATGGCCGCCACAGCCACAAAAGCATGCAAATGCAATGTGGAATGCATGTGAATTTCTGAATTTCACTGTGATCTTGAAAGAGAAAAAAAGTTAGAGAGCCCCCATCAAAGCCTTAACTATGGTGATGGGAAAGAGAGGGCAAAGTCAAGATGACAGAGGTATTCTACATATAACTCATACAGTGGGAAGTCACTGTAATAGCTGCAACAGAGCTTTACAGTAGATTTTGTATTTTTATTATAAAATAGACTTTTTGCACTTATTTACCACCAAAAATAATGTTTTGTTGTTTTTTTTTTTTTTAATTTTCCACCCTTTCTTTGCCCCACACACTTCCATCTGTCAAGACGTAGATTAACTCTTGGACTGAAGATCAAAACTAGTTCAGCCTTCTTATACATACACTATATCAAATATTAATCTGTGATAATAAAAAGATAAATAATACAGCATTTTCATTTCTTCGCCAACTTGGCATGAAAGCTCTTTGGGCTAGAGAGTCTTTTTTTCTTAAGTTATTTTTCTTATTGTATTTAATTGTATGTATGGTCATTTACACATGTGAGCGCGACTGCTTACGGAAGCTAGAGGTATGATTTCCTACAGCAGAAGTTCCTGGTTGTTGCTAGCCTCCATACACAAATGCTGGGAACTAAGCCTGTGACCTCTTCAAGTACAATACTAGCTCTTACTTACTGAGCCATGTCTCCCATCCCAGACCCCTACAGAGTCCTTCTTTTGAAATGAAAAAAATAAAATAAAATAAAAACTCTGTATGTTCAGTGAGATGGCTTAGTGTGTAAAAGCCCTTGCCCTGCAAGCCCAGCGAGTTGAGTTGATTTTCATTCCTGGGAGCCATAATAGGAAAGAAGTGATTTCTGAAGCTTGTCCTTTCACCTCCACATATGTGCATTACATGTATACTCCTATCACAAACACATCTGGAGGCACACACATGATGCCATACACACTTGTAGACATACATACATACATACATAATCTTAATTTTTAAAGTATTTTAAGGTTTTTTTTTTAAAAGAAACACCATTTAAATATAGATACATCTGATTTAAATCTGGATAAAAGCATTCCATTGTTTTAGCATAGGTTGTGCACCTCTAGTTCTTGGAGTTTATAACCTAATAAAAATGAACCAGGGAGGGATATGTGATAAGAACAAGAAAAATTGGCAAAAAAAAAAAAATGAGGCAAACACTGATTGTCACACTGCCTAGCTTCAATGTGCTTGTTGTCACACTTTAGACCTCGTTGCCGACAGCTAGCAAAGTTTTCATGTAACAGATCACTAATTTTAATTGTTTCTCTACAGCCCAGTATATCAGTGAGAACCCTGTGACAGCATATAGCTTTAGGTGCAGAGGACCTGGTCGGCACATTAAAAAACATGCTCTATTTCACAGTGGAGGATTTTCTGTTCTAATATTTTACTAACCATCTAATAGCAGACTCTGGTGTGCCTTGATAGGACACCAGATATCCAATCAAAACTGTGAAAATAGTTAAATGAGTATTATAGTTTTTATTTACCTTTCAATTGCCCTGAACCAATGTTAATTTATTATTTTTGATAAATGTATTATGTTTATGGAAAATGTTAACACAAGTGGAACTTCAAGGAATAGTATATAGAAATGGCTAACTTTGAAAATTGCCTGAATAACTAACTCCTTTTTAAATGATTAAAAAATAGTAAGAAAACCCAACAGCTAATACCTTGGAATTTTTCAAAACAAATGAAAATATAAGAGCCCAAGAGAAGGCACAAAAAAAGTTTTTTGGAAATGTAACAGTGATGCAAACTTTTACCAAAAAACTTTTTCTAGGTAGAACACTCCAGTGGGGAGGTTGTTATTTTTGTTTTGTTTTGGGTTTCATTTGAGGTTGAATGGAATTATCTCATTCTTGGTTTCAGTCTCAAAACTAAATATCTAAATTTGTGATTGAACATCTACAAAACTCTCTTTTGTTTTCATGGACTTTTTCCCCCTCTTGTTGAAAACGCTGTATTTAATCTATTGCTTCAGTGGTAGTGGCCATATCTGAGAGTAGTTCTCCACTAATCTATCCTAAAGGCATCCTGAGGAATATCCTGAACTCAAAGGCAGGTAGCAATAAAGGGAACTAATTAGAGATGGACGAGTTTTTGGATTTGAGAAATAAAAAAAAAAAGATTCTATTGACTGGCTTATCAGGTAAGAGACTTTGAAGAGAGAATGCCCTTGGAATCTGGTTGTGAGAATTCACTAATTATCGTTGCGAAGGGGAATTTTGGGAAGGTCAGTCAAGGTTAGTGTTACTTTGCCAACTGCTTTTGTATTCCTAATGTTCCAGGTGAGGTAGCACAAAGGGACTCTGCATACTTAGTGCTGTAGGCCTCCTGTGCATCTTCCAATTGAGCTTTCCTTCTTACGTCTGGGAGCACATTATGTGACCTGCAATCCATAGAGGTTTACCTAATGGTAAACAGATGGGATAAACAGCAGGTTCTTCTTGGCATATGAAGTGATAGGGGTCCATTTGCATTCAGGCGTGAAATAACCACTGGTGTTTAACAAAAGTGGTTTTCGTATATATATGAAATATATAGAACAATGTAATTTTCATATATATATATATATATATATATATATATATAGTTTTCATATAACTCTGATGGGTATTTACCAATACACTGGCTGGACCTTAACATTGTAATTGATAGGAAGAATGGGATGTGATCTTTTGATATCTCTCTATTGTTCTTACATAGTATTTCATTTTTGAGATCATAAAACTCATAGTATAGTGATGGCTCTGGAGAGCATGCAGTATGGATTCTAGCAGAGATAAGAAAAATGTATAAAAATGTTCAGTGTTATATATACATGAAAACAACTAAAATAAAAAGCCCAACGTAAAATCGTGAGAGCAGTTTTCTTCTAGCGTTCTGGAAACTTTAGGTAACATAAATCCATTAGTAATGAACTCAACAGGCTCAGGACAGCACCCACAGTAATGGTCTCTGATAGACCTGTAAATATCAGTGTCCAGCAGAAAAAGGGCTCCAGCAAAGAGAAACCATAAGCCAAATTACTTCTGGGATGGGACTCCAGAGAATGTTTTTGAAAACAAGATCAAAAGAATATGCTACTGACTTTAAAGCTTCTAAAGATAACTGACATCTGAAAACTGAGAGTTCCTGATTTTATGGTAAAGGCCTCCCTATCGGGAATAGCTTCTTTTCATATTACACTTGATCCAAAGTTAAGTGTGAATGAAGTTGGTGGAGTTTATCTCTCTGTGATGCACTCCGCTTCAGGTCTGCTCAGCATTCTCAGATATTTGAGTTTTAGCGTTTTCCCTAAAGAATATCTTCTTCAAATGAACATGTTTTTGTAAATTAATTCTCCGATGATATAAAGTGTCTCCATGTTCTGCCATGTACTTCAGAGATTAGTTGAAATAAAAATACACATACAAGGGTATAGAATTGATACAAGCATCCCAATCTTCTGAAACTTCATACAGATGCTGCGGGCATTGTAGATGGTGGCATTAACAGTTTGCCAATAATGAGGGTGAATGATCAGACACTCACCTTTCATTCTGGATAATTTGGTGTCTTTCCAATCTTCAGAAAAGAGTCCTTATGCCTGTAGGCTTAACTTGAAGTTAGCAAGGTTATTCAATGGATAATTAAAAACATTTAGATGGTAGGAAATTGCCCTGAATATATACAGTCTTTTTAAAATTTATTTAGAACTTTTGAAATGTGATTATAAACAGTCAAAAATATTTTTTAATAATATTTATATATGTGTATACATAAAAGTATTTGATAATAAACAAATTTGGAAAAACTAAAATGATAAAATTAAAAGAAGAGGCAATGGTTCATGATTTAAAGTTTATTAAAACAAAATCAAAAGCTCATCATACATTTAATTCATATTTAAAAGCCATTAAAATAATTAATAAATTAAAATCATGAATTCCAATAAGTAGTAATAAAAGCCAGGTGACCTGAAATATACAGCAACAAGCAAACACCGAGGTTGTGTTTCTGGCATTAATTTTAGGCAAACGTGTGTCACATACACTTTCAATCTGTACGTAGCTGCGTTCCTGGCCCGGAGGGCTCATCATGTGACACTGAATTTCTTAACAAACATTTTTTTTTGTTTGAGTGAGGTATATACACTTGTGTAAGGTATGTAAATGTGTGATGTCTATTTAATGTGGGTCTCTATAAGTCCTTATAATAGGCCAGAGGTTGACATTGGGTGTGTTCCTATACCTACTTTTCATTTTACCTTATAAGATAGGGTTTCCCAATGAATATACAACTAAATGTTTTGAATAGACTAGGTAGTTGGTGAGCTGGGAGACAATTCTTAAAATAGGTTTTCAGGACCTTATACTTGTGCAGCAAGCATTTTGCCCACTAAGCCATTTCTTACCCCCTTCTTAGGCTCCCAACTTATACTCACTTAAGGTCATTCTTTGTACATTTCCTACATGGGTTTCTATCTGAGATAGTGAGGGGAGGTAGACACACCAACACCCGAACACAGAGTTCATTATTATGAATGCAAGTGTGACCCTAAGGTAGACAAGTTTCCAGTAAAGAGTTGATTCTTTACTTTCCTCTGCTTGCTTTCTTTCTTTCTTTCTTTCTTTCTTTCTTTCTTTCTTTCTTTCTTTCTTTCTCTCTTTCTTAATTTTATACATGGAAAACTTTTAACACCCTAACACCCAAGTTAATATTAGAACAATATATTGTGTGAACATATTTCAGGTAATAATAACTAACTTTTCCTTTCAGAAAACTTACAATGTTCATATTATTATTACTTACTAAGATGTTTAGGCACTCACCTGACTACATTTACAACAGTTTCCTGTACCATCAAAGTAATTTCCAAAGATGGAAAACATTTTAACAAAATTTCCATGTTTATTTTTGGTCAGACTCTGTATCTGGTTGAAAACTGCTGATACTGATACCTAAAGTAATACTGGTCTTCAATGTGGAAAACTGAGAGCTTAAGGGAACATTTGTACTTGGAGAGAATTAGCAAATATTCTCACTTGTCTTTTCTTAAAGCTCTCTGTAAAAGATACACACACATACACACACAGATACCAACCAAACACACAGACATATGTAACGGCGTAAATGAATGCAGACAGATTGTAAAAATATATACAGCTTTAATGGGGAAATAGACTTACAGAACCACCATTTCGCGGAGACCAGGAAAGCAGAAGCAAGCGCTGCGAGTACACTTGCCAGATTTATAGGAAAACATTAGCCTGAGGCGAACACGCCCCCTAAGGGGCGGGACTTATCCCTACAGACATATTCAACCCCATCCAAACACATACACATATACATGCAGACACACACACTCACACTCTTATATCACACACACACACACACACTCACACCCTGCTCTTGCGATAATAAAAATGGAGATTCAGATATTTGGAGCAGCAGCATTTGTTTGAAGAACACATGAACATATTTCTCACAATGTATATGTATGATTCAAAACTCAAGCATTATTATTTCTGCTCATTTTCCCTAGGTTCTTAAAAGTGACTAATTCAATCACCGCCCCCCACGCAGTTCAGTAGCTAGCCTTGCACACTGCCCTTCTGTTGCTCTAAAATCTCTACAACTTTCCAGGGCTGTAATGAATCAGGTGTGTGGCAGTGGATGTCGTTTGCTGATGGCAAATTAATTCAAACAGTGCTGCCATGTCGGACAGCACTGTCACGTGCCTGTCAGTATTATCTTTTGTGTTCAAACTTAAAGGATTTCAGTTTATTACCCCTATACAATTTCGTGTATGCTGATGACATATTATAGCCGCAAGGAGCTGTTAAAACACACCATGACAGGTAGATGCGTAAATCAAATCTTTGCCACGAAAAGCAGGAGCCCCGCAGATTAGA
Organism: Chionomys nivalis; assembly: GCF_950005125.1. Taxonomy (NCBI): domain Eukaryota; kingdom Metazoa; phylum Chordata; class Mammalia; order Rodentia; family Cricetidae; genus Chionomys; species Chionomys nivalis. Next base: position 157,936,704 of record NC_080086.1, on the reverse strand, counting down.
AGAGTGATGACTTTTAATATTAAACTTATGACAGCATGGAAAACCCTGCTGGCAGCCAACTCACAAAATTATCTTACTATATGCCTTCTGATTGAACCAGCTTTAGCCAAAATTTATTCACCAAACAGAGTAAGTCTGTCTGCGGGTACCACGCCACCATTGAATGCCTACTCTTCTTCTCGTGGAAGAAAAGTCATATATCATTGAATGCATTCTTGTATGACTGCCAGGATACAAAATCAAATACTGCCTATACCATGCATACTACTATTTCAATGTAATATTTTCCCACATTGCAAAGTATAAAACTGGAACAACTGCCTTACACAAGATGCACAGCTATGAGGCCACTTATTTTATATGGCTAGCACTAAAAGTTGACATGGTCATAATGAAGACAATAAAATCTCATTTGGGATGAAGAGATCAAGGGAGAGATTTTCATCACTCTTTAAACTCAATACTTCAAGGGTATTTGGAAGGAAAAGACAGTCTTTTAATATTTATAGGACCCTTTGGTTCTATTCCTTTGAGCAAAATGTACATATGATAGTAATTTAAGGGCAAAGTATGTTAGCCAAATAATGCAGGGTTTTATCAACCATATGCCATATGTCTCTTATTTTAAACAATACGATGGCCATGTTGACTAAATATTAATTTTGAACTATTTTACATCAGACAGATGGCAGGTAGTACTATCTGAGGAATAAAAATGGTTGTTATCCAGTTTCATTAAAATGATGAGAGATGGACTAAAAATCTCTCATTTACAATCTTTGGGATTTTCTAACTATAGCTTAATATGATTTCTTAGATTTATGGCTTAATATGATTTCAAATGTATATTACAGTACATAATAGATTACCATTCATATTTCCATTGCTTACCAACAAATGTAGACTTTGAATGCTCAATGCATTCTGAAGGGCATTTTTTATAGCTGCATAATTGTAAAGTCACTTAATCCTCAGTGGCTCATGTCATAAAAGGGAATGAATTAATGGCTTCTTTGCTAAAGCGAACTTTGGATATAGAAGCAAAAAGGATATTAAGTCATTCCCATCTCAAGTGAACAGATAAAGGGATTTATCTCACGTAATAAATTGGGCAGGACCTCAAGCTCAAGACTATAGCATTGGTAACCAGGAATTTAGACAGGGTAATATTAAGAGATATAATTTAACATCCTAAAACAAATCCTCGGATGGCATGTTATTTGTTTAAATAAGGCTGTGGACCTTGTTTTCTCTAACTACAGGGTGTGGACCATATTACTATGTTATTTTCTTCTTTACTAAGATAGGATGGACAAAAATCCTTTTACTTCAAGTATGCAAAGTGATGTTTTCAAATGTTTACAAATAGTGAAAGTATTTCCACCTACCAAACCTATACACATGACCAGATAGTGACCATTTACTTTTGTGCTGAAAACACTCTTTTAGCAACTTTAAAACCTAATTTGTTTTAATTTTATGTGTGTGTGCTGAGAGCTGCTGGTGGCAATTGCTTTACCAGACGTGAATGAGAACATACAGAGGATGACAACAGATACGCATAAGGTCGACCTACCAGACAAGCAAATTTAATATCTGATGGAGAGAATCTCATGAAGCAAGGCTTATGAGACCATTACCTATGAATAATTGCTTGTTTTGTCAGTAATTTTTCTCATGTGCCACTATATTGCTTCCCTAAAAACAACTATGGGTATTTTCCCCATGGACTATGTGTTTATCTTGTGAAGATATTCCATCTCCTGGGCACACATTTAGCTGTGAATGGTCACAAAAAACTGTTCCTGCTTAATCTGTATAATTCTGATTAATAGAAACAATACTAGGATATTTTTCATTACACAAACTTACATAGGAAAATAATAGTAGTCTCAGTCACCAAGACAGCTAATTTTAGACTTCAGAAGAAACTCAAAGCTATCTGGTTGCCCCTGGAGATTAATACTCAAGGACAAGTTCTCAGGTGTTTATTGCTGAATCAAGGCTAGGCATGAAGCAACTTTGGTCGCCATAAACCCCAGTAGTAATAATTTTCTTGCAGGTACTGTTAACCTCAAGGTTCATCCAACTAACTGATATTATTTAAGTACTGAATTTCAATGCCCCTTTCTGTGTAGGGACTCCGACCACTTAGAGTTTTGTCCACAGCCAACTGTTGCTTAAAGGTTGGTCAGTGTGACATTCCTAGCCTCAGAGAAAGTGTGTGATTAGTATGGCTTGATTTCTTATTGCTTACTCAAGAAGAGCTGTTTGACTGTGAGAATGTGATTCATGTTTGTACAGAGGCTTTGCTGTAGAAGGAGAGAAATGTGAAAGGTGTGTGTTTGTGTGTGTGTGTGTGTGTGTGTGTGTTTGCATGTGTGTATGTTGTAGGGAGTTGTAGTTGAATGTGCAGAGACAGAGAGAAGTGTGGAGAGATGTAGCTGAGTGAGTAGAGAGTTACAGAAGGTGTAGTTGTACAGAAGAGAGATGTGTGTAAGGATGAATGTATGTGAAGGAAAAGAAGTTCTGGCTGTGTGGGGAGTGAAACTGTGTGGAGAGAGATGTGACTATGAAAAGAGGAAAAGGTGTGAAGGTGTGTAGATGTGTGGAGAATATATGGAGAATGTGTGCAGAATGTAACAGTGTGAAAACATATGTAACTATGTATAGAGATGTATGGATGTGTAGGTGAGAGCTGTATGTATGTAAAGAGAGATATCTAACTCTATTCAAGAGATATAACTATGTAGAGACAGAAATTTTCAGAAAGGGATTTTACATGGTGAAGTAAAAGAGAAAGTTACCATTAGAAAGCATGTATTTCTTTAATTACCCTTAGATAGAGATTTTTTTTCTAAGATACTCTGAAGATATTGTTTATGCAATGTGGCACAGTTCTGAGATCTGAACTCCCCAGTCTGCAATATGTGTGTTTGTGATTGTTTATGTGTACATCTGTGTAAGGGTGTCAGATCCCATGAAACTAGAGTGACAGACAGTTGTGAGTGTCATAGAGGTACTGGGAATAGAAGCCAGGTACTCATGAAGAACAGCCAGTGTTCTTAACCGCTGAGCCATCTCTCCAACCCTTCTATTAGCAACTTTTAAATAAACAATGTTATTGTTGTTACTGTTGTTGTTAGCTACAGTTTTCATGCTATTCCCGGTTACCATAACTTATCCATCTTGATTCTAAAATATATGCACTTTGACAAATATTTCCCTTCCTCCCCAAGTACCTAGCTGTGATTCTTGTAATCACAGCTTTACTCTCTGTTGCATTTGAATTTCACTTATTTTTTGATTCTATATCCAAATCACATCATGAAACACTTCTCTCTGTGTGTAGGATATCTTTTTAATCATATTGTCCTCCTGATGTTTTTGTCACAAGAACAAGATCAAATTCATTTTTACAGTTGAATACTATTTTACTCTTGTGTACACTGTGTTTTTCGCTATTCATCTGCTAGTGGAAACATAGGTTATTCTTACATTGTGGCTATTAGAAACGAATGCTTCAACTAACGTGGAAATGCAGTTTGTTTGTAACCATTTTATTTCCTTAGGCTGGAACCACAAAAGTAGCATCTCTAGGTCTCATTTAGTAATTTTAAAACTGCTTTTCTTGGTAGATGTTCCCATTTATGTTCCCATCAGCAATATAATTTGACTCCTTTAATATATATCCTTATTTCTTGGTGCTGTTAATATTTTATGGTCAGAGACTTATACTGTAATTTAGGCTAGCATGGATCCCTCACTGGAATTGAGCTGCCTTCAGATGCATGGCAATCAACATTTGTTTCTTTTGATTTCTTAATAACAGAGTTCCTGTACCAAGTGATATTACATGGTCATTTGATTTGAAGCTCACTGATGATAACAAGATGACTGTGCCATGATATAATACATTAAACTACTTTTAATATTAAACATGATCTCATATTCCTGCTCAGGCATACTGCAGCCTATTGTATCATCAAAATCTTATATTTTCCCAAACATAATGTCCATTAATATATCTATTTTCTATAGAATTTATGTTCCTTTCCACATTATTTTAATTTTCCATTTTTGATTCAACAGATACCTCCACAAAGAATATGCCAACGATATTTGTGATCATGGAAATATTGTGAAGTTTCTTTACCTTTTGTTACTTGGTGGTATGGGTTGTTAATACTCAGACAGTACAAAAAAGTCATCTAAAAGTCTTCACTTAAGCATAACTAAAGCAGACACTTCGAATTGGAATCTATGTGGTTGATGGAGGAAAAGCAAATAGGTTAGATATGGTGGTTTGTAAAAGTAGAGGAAATGGTAGCTGAAGCTTTGATGTCTAAATTCACCAACCAGCAAGTGTGTACTTCATAAGATAAGTATAGGACATTACTAGATTCTTGTCTCAGCCAAATACAATTATGTGGTGAGTTTCTAATAGTCTCTTTTAATGATGTCTATTTTAAAAATACAACAAATTAGCTTTGAGATGCAATCAATAATCAAGAGATTCTACATGGTCAAGTATAATAGAAATGGTCCTTAGCAAAGTGAAATACATTTATCTTAGAAGGGTGGGCTCTTATTATCTCAGTTGTTCACTATATACTGAAGCACACAGGACGCATCAAAGACCTTTGAAAGTCATAAGGTAAACGGTCGTTAGGTACTGTGTCATGAGGTCTGGTTCTCAAAGAACGAGTACATTCTCACAAGTCTCATAGTTGTAAGCTGATCTGTCAAGGATCCTCCACCTGCCTCGTATTCTTTATGGAACAGCAGGTTCTGGGCAGGCACTTCTCCTTCCTCATAGCTCATGCTCTTCAGATTTGTTCATTCCATCAGCGTCCACAAACACTTTGACACATCGTCTCATATTACCCTAGATGTCCTTCTCTTCAGTTGTGCCCTGCTGTTTTAGAGGTAGTTTGTGGGAACATAGATGATATCAGGTCTATCAATGAAAAGGGTAACTGAAAATCTTTTGTCCTTTACATAGCCTAACACAGAATATAAAATGGAAAAAAGAAAGCATATTCAACAAATGGTACTGGCATAACTAGATATCAACATGTAGAAGAATGAAAATAGATCAGTATCTATTAACATGCACAAAACTAAAGTCCAAATGGATAAAAGACCTTAAGATAAAACCAAACACACTGAACCTAATAGAAAAGAAAATGGGAGCCAACGGTGGTGAATGCCAGCACTGGCAAGGCAGAGAGAGATGGATCTCCACGAGTTCTAGGCCAGCAGGATCTCTGTGAGTTCAAGGTCAACCGGATCTCTGTGAGTTTGAGGTCAGCCTGGTCTACAAGAGCTAGTTCTAGGACAGGCTCCAGGCTCGAAATCTACAGAGAAACCCTGTCTTGTCTTAAAGTAATAATAATAATAATAATAATAATAATAATAATAATAATATATAGAGAGGACACTTGAATGCATTAGCACAGGAGACCACTTCTTAAATATAATTCCAGTAGCACAGACACTGAGGGAAACAATTAATAAATGGGACCTCCTGGAACTGAGAAGCTTCCGTAAAGCAAAGGACATGGTCCATAAGACCATGTTTTCAGCAGCTTACAGAATGGGAAAAAATCTTCAACAACCCCACATCTGATAGAGGGCTGATCTCCAAGATAAACAAATAACTCAAAAAATTGGTCATCGAAAGAACAAATCCAATTTTAAAAATGGGGTACAGACCCTAACAGAATTCTCAACAAAGGAATCGAAAATAACTGAAAGACAATTAAGTGAATGATCAACATCCTTAGACATCAGAGAAATGTAAATCAAAACAAATCTGCTATTCCATCTTACACCTGTAAGAATGGCCAAGATCACAAACACTGATAACAACTTATGCTGGAGAGGATGTGAAGTAAATGGAACACCACTGCATTGCTGGTAGAAGTGCAAACCAGTACAGTTGCTTTTAATATCAAGATGTCATTGTTTTGTTTTGTTTTGTTTTGTTTTACCCCATTGTTTTACCACATTTTATTATCCATTCTTCAGTTGAAGGACATCTAGGTTGTTTTCAGGTTCTGGCTACAGATGATGCTCCTATGAACATAGTTGAGCAAATGTCCTTGTGGTATGATTGTCATCATTTGGGTTTATGTCCAAAAGTGGAATTGCTGGGTCTTGAGGTAGGTAAATTCCCAATTTTCTGAGAAACCACTATATCGATTTCCAAAGAATAAAATTTTGTAGGTGTGTGGGTTAATATTAGGGTCTTAATTTTGAATCCTTTGGTCCACCTGTCTATGTTTATGCCAATAACAAGCTGTTTCCATTACTACAGCTGTATAATAGAACTTGAAGTCAGGGATGGTGTTACCTCTGGATGTTCTTTTATTGCACAGGATTGTGTTGGCTATTCTGGAATTTTTTGTTTTTCCATATGAAGCTGAGTATAGTTGTTTTGAGGTCTGTGTTCAGTTTTGATGGTGATTGGATTGAATCTGTAGATTGCTTTTGTAAGATTGCCACTTTTATTTTGTTGATCATACCTATCCAAGAACATGGGAGATCTTTCCATTTTCTGTTATCTTCTTCGATTTCTGTCTTCAATGACCTCAGGTTCTTGTCATATGGGTCTTTTGCTTGTTTGGCTATAGTTACCCCAAGATATTTCATGCAATTTGTGGCTATTGTAAAGGGTGATTTTTCTCTTATTTCTTTCTTAGCCCCTTTATCATTTGTATATAAAAGGGCAACTTATTTTTTGAGATTATTTTATATCCTACAAAGTTACTGAAGATGTTTTACGACTGTAGGAGTTCCCTGGTAGAATTTTGTCGGTTACGTATGTATACTATCATATCATCTGCAAATACTTAAAGTTTGACTTCTTCCTTTCCGACTTGTATCCCCTTGATTTCCTTTTGCCTTATTGCTCTAGCTAGAACTTCAAGTACTATATTGAATAGATACGGAGAGAGTGTAAAGCCTTGTCTTGTTTTTAGTTTTAATGGAATTGCTTTGAGTTTCTCTCCATTTAATTTGAAGTTGGCTGTTGGCTTGTTGTATATTGCTTTTATTTATATATACATTTATTTATATATACATTCCTTGCCTACCTGATCTCTTCAATATCTTTGTCATGAAGGGGTTTTGGATTTTCTCAAAGGCTTTTTCAGCATCTAATGAGATGATTATGTGCCTTTTTTTTCTTTCTGTATATTTATTTGGTGGATTTCATTGACCGATTTTTGATCATGTTGGATGTTTTTTATTTGTTTGTTTTTTGATGTGTTCTTTGATTCAATGTGCTACTATTTTATTGAGTATTTTGATGTCAATGGTCATGAGGGAGATTGATCTGTAATTCTCTTTCTTAATTGAGTCTTTGTGTGGTTTGTATTTTGTGACTATCAGGGTACCTATAGCCTTGTAAAAAGAGTTTCACAGTGTTCCTTCTATTTCTATTATGTGGAGAAATTTGAAGTATTGGTATTAGCTCTTCTTTGAAGTTTAGGTAGAAATCTGCTTTGAAATCATCTAGCCTTGGGCTTTGTTTGTTTGTTTGTTGGTTTTGGAGACTTTTGATGACTGTTTCTATTTCCTTGGCGGTTATAGGTCCATTTAAATTGTTTATCTGGTATTGATTTCGTTTTGGTGTGTGGTACCTATCCATAAAATTGTCAATTCTTTTTGATATTTCAATTTTGTGGAGTTACAGGTTTTTGAGGTTTTGACCTAAAGATTCTCTGGATTTTCTCAGCATCTGTTGCTATGTTTCCTTTTTCACATCTGATTTGTTAATTTGAATATTCTCTCTCTGCTTTTGATTAGTCTGGATAAGGGTTTTTCTATTTTGTTGATTTTCTCTAAGACCCAGCTCTGTGTTTAATGGGGTTTTTGTATTGTTTTCTTTGTTTCTATTTTATTGATTTCAGCACTCAGTTTGATTATTTTCTGTCATCTCCTCCTTTTGCGTGAGTCTATTTCTTTTGTTCCAAAGCTTTCAATTGTGTTGTTAAGTCACTAGCATGAGATTTCTCTGCTTTCTTTCTTTTTTTATTTATTTTATTTTTTTTTATTGAAAAAAAAATTTTCCTCCTCCTCCCCGCCTCCCATTTCCCCCCCCTCCTCTCCCCCCTCTCCCCCGCTCCCCACTCCTCTTCTCCTTCCTCTCCAGTCCCAAGAGCAGTCAGGGTTCCCTGCCCTATGGAAAGTCCAAGGTCCTCCCCCCTCCATCCAGGTCTAGGAAGGTGAACATTCAAACTGTCTAGGCCCCCACAAAGCCAGGATCAAAACCCCATGCCATTGTCCTTGGCCTCTCATCAGCTCTCATTGTCCTCCATGTTCAGAGAGTCTGGTTTTATCCCATGCTTTTTCAGTCACAGTCCAGCTGGCCTTGGTGAGCTCCCAATAGATCTGCCCCACTGTCTCAGTGGGTGGGTGCACCCCTCGTGGTCCTGACTTCCTTGTTCATGTTCTCCCTCCTTCTGCTCCTCATTCGGACCTTGGGAGCTCAGTCCGGTGCTCCAGTGTGGGTCTCTGTCTCTATCTCCATCCATCACTAGATGAAGGTTCTATGGTGATATGCAAGATATTCATCAGTATGGCTATAGGATAGGTTCATTTCAGGTTTCCTATCCTCAGGTGCCCAAGGAACTAACTAAGACATTGCCCTGGGCATCTGGTAGCCATTCCAAGTTCAAGTCTCTTGCCAACCCTTAGGTGGCTCCCTTAACTAAGATATGAGTGTCCCTGCTCCCCTATCTAACCTTCCTATATCCCCAATCATCCCGTTTCCCCAAGTTCCCCTCATCCTCTCCTTCACACTTTTCTCTCTCCATCTCCCCTTACCCCCATCCCATCTCACCCCCAAGATTCCAATTTTTTGCCTGGCGATCTTGTCTATTTCCCATAGCCAGGAGGATAACTATATGTTTTTCCTTGTGTTTACCCTCTTGTTTAGCTTCCTGAGGACCACAAATTATGGACTCAGTGGCCCCCTATCCATGGCTAGAAACCAATTATGAGTGAGTACATCCCATGATCTTCTTTTTGGGTCTGGGTTACCTCACTCAGGATAGTATTTTCTATTTCCATCCATTTGCATGCAAAATTCGAGAATTCATTGTTTTTTACCGCAGAGTAGTACTCTATATTCCACACTTTCTTCATCCATTCTTCCATTGAGGGACATCTAGGATGCTTCCAGGTTCTGGCTATTACAAATAATGCTGCTATGAACATAGTTGAATAAATGCTTTTGTCATATGATAGGGCATCTCTTGGGTATATTCCAAAGAGTGATATTGCTGGGTCCGGGGGTAGGTTGATCCCAATTTTTCTGAGAAACCGCCACACTGATTTCCAAAGTGGTTGCAAAAGTTTGCAGTCCCACCAACAATGGATGAGGGTACCCCTTTCTCCACAACCTCTCCAGCAAAGGCTATCCTTGGTATTTTTGATTTTAGCCATTCTGACAGGTGTAAGATGATATCTCAAAGTTGTTTTGATTTGCATTTCTCTGATTGCTAAGGAGGTTGAGCATGACCTTAAGTATCTTTTGGCCATTTGAACTTCTTCTGTTGAGAATTCTCTGTTCAGTTCAGTGCCCCATTTTTTAATTGGGTTAATTATCATTTTAACGTCTAGTTTCTTGAGTTCTTTATATATTTTGGAGATCAGACCTTTGTCTGTTGCGGGGTTGGTGAAGATCTTTTCCCAGTCAGTAGGCTGCCTTTTTGTCTTAATGACAGTGTTGTTTGCTTTACAGAAGCTTCTCAGTTTCAGGAGGTCCCATTTATTCAATCACATCTTCTTTTTCTTCTTCCAGTTGGTGAAGGTAGAGCCTCAGCCTCTGGGGATCCCACTTCCCCCAATCAGTGCAGGTGGGGCCTGTGGCTCTGGTGGTCACTGATGCTTTCCCTCCAGGTGCAGTTGATGCTGGTGGGTTTGGTGGTTGCTGGTGCAGAGATAGATGGGGGGAGGCAGGATGGAGATTACTTTATTTTGTAAGGATTACTAAGAAAAATAAACAGAAGAAACCATCCTAAAGGCTTGCATATTTACACTGTTTTCCTCCTATGCAAAATAACATTGGAGACATCAGGAAATTAATTCCGTAAAGTGAATTTAAATTAATTATATTGTCTTAAATATTTTCTGAGGGGTAATGACCCTGAAAAAGTGTGCTCTTTGTAGTGACTTTGAACCAACTGTTCATTTTATGTATAACTTGCTATTTATTTATCTACTTTATCAGAAATCAGCAATTACCCTTCAAAATGTCACATATTCAATTATCCCCAATTGCCAATTATCAAGGGATCTCAGAGAAATGTCCAAGTAGAAACTTGCATTTAAGAAAGAGTCAGAAGGATTCATGGGTATATGCTTTCATTATTTACTAACAGTGATCACTTGAAGATTAATTAAATTCCTACAATGGCTCGTTGTGAACCAAATAATACATAGTGTGAAACATAAAAATAATTTTCAGTTTTACAAGATTTCTGTTTTATAGTTGTGACACATATTATACACCCAGACTGTGTCACTGACATTTGCCCACATATTTTATGAAGGGTAACTATGAAATAGGCCATTACATTCCTAGGAGGTCTCTGAAGCAGAAGTCAATTCCTTCAACAAGAAGTTTATGCCAAACTGAGACTTCTTTAGAGAAGTGGAGATGTGACTTTCTTTCCATGATGGTTAGTGATTGTATGATGACTGTGACAAACTCTAAAAATTCTAAATAATTTGTCTTGATCTAAAGTATCAGTAAAGGTACACAGTTCAAAGACAGACAGAGTAAACTTCAGCAGATACCTGTAAGAAAGTTCCCACCCTGGGTATAATGCTGGACAGTCCATTCCTGTACTTTGTAGAGGCTGAGGAGGGGGAGCATTCATAGCCAATAAGAAGTCTCCTTTATTAGCTGCTGCAGATAGGAATCTGGGGCCATCTGATAGTAAAAATCAGACTTATGCAAAAGAGTGATTATTGTCAGATTTATCAAAATTGCAGAGAAAATTATCATGGAGCCCAAAGAAGATTGGCAAGTGATGATTTCTGGCCCATGATGGCCTTATTCTTTGCTCTACCAAGCAGGGATTCCCTTTTCTTCTATCTTCTTCCCCATCAATAACCTAATGACTACCTGTCCACATCTCAGGAGTTTACTGGCCTTCCGTGTAACGAAGGGGGTCTTTCCTCAATTTCACATCTAGTGAGGGACTGGAGATATGAAATTTAATTAAGACAGTTTAAAAATGTGAAATATTGGGAAGTATCTTTCAAATAATTATGTGTACTCTATAATGAACCATGGTACTCATTGTAATTTATTCATAAAAATAAGTCAAACATTTGGAAATTTCTAACCATGGTTTGAATAAATAGCCCATCTTGCATTGGTAAATATTTATTAGCTCAGTCTCCAGTCACTTTAGATCTTCTAAAATTAAGATCTCAAAACTCTAGTTCACAGATAAAACAAGTAACAGTTTAATTTAAATTTTGGATAATCAATAAATCAGACCACAAATGTGTACATATCAAATATTGGATAAAATTTTCATAAGATAAATTATTATATTTGTTTGGAATTAAATTTAAATAAACATTTTATAATTTTATTTGCTAAACCAGTAACCCCAGCAAAAGCAATCTATAATAAATTTAGAGGCAAAAGGTCATGGTCATGTCCCATAGGAGTAAAATTGTCTTAACTAGCACTTTTATTTATGCTTGAAAAAGTTTAACCTTATTGATTAACTACAGGTCTATCTTGCATCAGGCTTAATAAAATTTGTTGAAGCAAATATCCATTAAATACAATTTATTAATGTTCTTTAGTGTTTTATTAACAACAATATAAAAGCACTGATAAAATTTTATTTCATTTTCAAGAAAATAGTTTAGTATACTGACTTGTGTTTTTTAAGAGAAATGTACCTACATTTTAGTGATAATAAAAAATATATCCCTCAAAATTATCTATTGAAAATTTTTTAATCAAGAAAAGGGTATATCACTCATTTTCTCTTTAGCCATTTCTGAAAAGACTAAGATTTTTGTTATGAATTCTCAGTAGTGATAGGGATTAGTTTAGGTATATCTTTCTTAAAATGATAGAAAAATATATGAAATTAATGTTTCATTCCATTTTTCATATATTACCCATATAATACGAGTCTATGCCTGGCCAACTTTTACACAGTGATCAGGTCATAAGTATAACTTTAATGATTTTCAGAATGTGAAATTTATTTTGTCAGATTATACAGATATTATAGGTCTTAAGACTGATACAGCTATTATAAAATAATATCAATATTTTATTATAATTAAAATTCTTACTAAAGTTTATAATAACACATTGATGATGAAAACATAAGTTTTAAGACATATGTGTGTAGTGCCATATATGTTTATGATAGAAGTTTGTTTAAATGCATACAGTATATTTCTTGGTACATATAATCAGCCATTTTTATTGATTGTTTACAAACACTAGGATCTAAGAGTCAAGGACATCCAGCTAGAGTCTCTCTGTGTTTTCTAGTCATGAGTAGGAGCCATAGCAATACTGAAGGCTAAATCTGTCAGAAAGGTATCCCCAGGCAGGTTCAGTAGGAGAGCCCACTTTTAACCCACTGGAGCCTCAATGTTAATATTGTAATTGGATAGTGTTTCTCTTACATGTTTACCTATGTTAAAAAAGTAACAATAATAAGATCGTATGCCCTTATTTGCACAATCAGATTTTAGGCTATAGCATCAACTGCTTCATTTCATATGCATGAACTGGTCTAGGTAATGTTATTCATTGGAAAAGAACAAACTTAAATTATTCTAAAGCTGATGCTGGAATGTGGCTCAACAGTTAATAACTTGCTCTTTTCGCAGAGAGCCAGAACTTAGTGTCGAGAACCTACATGGTGGCTTACAATTGTTGACTACTCAAGTTACAGGAGATACAGCACCCTTGTTTGACCTCCGTGGGCTTTGGTCATATAAGCAGTGTATGGAAACACATGCAAGAATGACACTCATATGCATAAAATAAAAATCTTCAAGAAAAAAAACTCAAAATCTTCCAGTTTCATCCAATAGGTCACTCCAAAATGAAGAAGTTATTAATTTTTAAGCATGTTTTTAAAATCTATTATTAATTAGGGCTATATAAACTTTATGATGCATGTATATAATATATATACTTTCAAACAGCAAAGACATATCATTCAATTATTTGTATTTATTGCTTATTATTGCTTGTAATAATGTAGATATGACAAGTGATGTATTGGATGAGTAAAACCTGCTAGAATTATACACTAAGTTCTGGCTTACAGGTGTTTATGTGATTTGCTGCTTATTCTTATTTTAGTACTGCATTGAGTTTATTATGCTTATAGTAACTTTCGGGATAAAAAGCACTTTCTTATTACTCTTAATTTGTTAAATTATCTGTGCTTTGTTGGATTTTTAAAATTTGTGTTGTTGTGCTGGTTTTGTTTGTTTTCTTGAGATGAGATCACAGTATTTAACCTTGGCTAGCCAGGAGCTAAGTAAGCCAGGATGTTCTCAAACTATCATAGAATCTCACACCTCTGTCTCACCAGTGCTGGAATTCAAGGTGTGCACCAACATGCCTTGGAAACTGTAATTTCATAATTCTTATTTCAGCTCCCCTTGCACACAGCTCTCTACCTCAGATAAAAGGAAACAATCTTAAGGTAATTAATTTGTAACAAAATATTACCTTCTTATTTGCCTGTGTTGAGGCTACTGAAACTGAAAACCTGCTTCTCACATCAGCAGATGATAACACACAGGGGTGAGTGACATCATACTCTCTTTCTCAGTTCTTTTAGAGAGGACTTCCTTGGCTTGTCTCATTGTCATACTGGAAGTCCTAAATGAATGATATGCTTTTCTCAACAAAGTGGGTTTGCTGTAATGATCTTTAAGAAGACAAAAGCAGCTACAGTTACTTAAAAGAGATACTTATGTATGCTTTGTAAAACTTTAACCTGTCTGTCTGCCAGAGTGATTGAGAGATATGTGTGCAGCCTGATTAAGCATTATATCATTTTAACAAGCTAAAAACACCACGTGATATCTCAATTATGTGTGCAACTCTATATGTATGTAGCACTTAAAATAAACTTTGCTTAGACTCTTAAACTTTCATAAAATATTAATTAGCAACTAACATGCATGTTTGAAAGAAAGATGAGGATTTGGTGTTAATTTCTGAAACACCTAACTGTAATTTCTTAAACAATCTGTAGTGACAAAAGCATCATAAATTTTCTGAAATAGTTTGCAATTTTTAATTTACAGTTTATACAGAATTCTTTCATTTCATTTGTTGTGTTTCTGGATCATTATCTTTTTCTGTATAGAGGTTAGTAGTGATATGTCCGACTATTCTTTCTCATGCCTAAACCATTATTATAATTAATAAATGGGCTGGTTATTATCACACATTTACTGAAACTGTAAGCTTTTCCAACGCATACAGCCTATTGTATTTTTACACATGGGTAGAGATATAAATCAGGAAAACACCCATATGTCAAATGAAAGTATTTCTTTTCTAAATCTAAAACCATAAATATTAAAATATTTATATAAATATAAAATTGTAAAAGAAATACAAAGTTCAGTATTTCTCTATGGAATTACTTTCAGTTTTTAAGCCTTTTCCATTTATTTACCCATTTGTTTGTGGGTATGTGTGTTCCTGTGCAGGATCATGTATGCCTTGTGAAGTTGAGGATTAATTTCAGGAATTGGTTCTTTTCTTCTACAATGTGGGGCTTGGGAGGAAAACTCTTTTACCCTTGATACAGCTTATAGGCCCTACTTTCAGATTCTTGTAATGATATCCATTGTAATAATATCCCCATTCTAGCAGCCAAATGAAGAACATGTTTTAGATGACAGTGTCACCCTGTCAGCCCAGACAGATACCAGTCAAATACCAGGCTCTAAATGCCTTTTTTGGAGTTCAAATTCCAAGATATTATCTGTACCAAATTAAATTGTTTCCTACTGTGGCAAATATTTGATATTCAAGGAGATAATTTCATAAAGTAGAGGATATTTATTTAAGAAATATAATTGAATTCAAATTGGTTCCTTGTCTACATTTTAGCCTGACATTTCAGACAAACCTTATTACACAAGGTTAGCACTCATAATGCACAATTTCCCTTGAACTTCTATTTGCTTGACTCTAACTGGTACATAAGCACCTGATTCTAGCAATTACAAACCTTGAAATCACTAAGAGAAAAACATAATAAAATAACAAAATATTATGCAAAAATAATGTCAATAATTATAAATATGAAAATCTGGCACTAATTACATTGAAATGAAATGTTAGATTGTCTGAAGAATAATCTGCATGAGATGTGACAAAGCAAGGTTAGGAAACAGCTGCTTCTTCATTTTTATTCTTAATGCTACTAATTGAACCTAATTAAAAATCAACAAAACTCTGTTCTGTTAGGAAATCCAGACATGTAGCCTACTGAACTGGATCACTGCAGTCACGACTAGGTATTGTGGATTTGCTAAAGACCAGATGTTGAATATGAAACTGGAAAATGACCCATGATGACAGACAATCTCATCCCAGTGTTTCTCTTTTCTTTCATGTTGTGTGTATGCTAAAAGTTGTTCCATCATAGAAATTTAATAATGCAGTTCTTGCCTTCTGTAGTTTATAAGATTGCAAAAGTCAAATGAAATAAAGTACCATACTAGAGTGTGCTCTTAAGTGGATATTAGAATACTCTGTTTAATTAGAAGCAGTTTTTAAAAATACAACTAATAATGAAATCTCTAGACTATTTAGTCTGTCCCCAGTTCCCAAACAATAATGAATAAAGGCAAAGTGGAGGTAAAATCTTCCATTGTTATTACATTAGAAAATGCTATATAAGAAAGAGAGCACACACACACATACTTCACACCCACACAAATCCTGAGATGTTCAAAATGCCGAAAGCCACATTATTTCTCGCAAGACCAGCATGATGCCTCCAACCCGATCATTTGCCCTTCCTACTCCACTCTACTTTCAGTGAGCCATTTCAAACATTAGTTTTTCTCACTAAACTTTCTCAAAATGCCTGTCAGTCACTATGTGTACAAATGGGAAACCTGGAAATAAGAAAAATGAAATTTGTCTTTTTTACTCTGTAATGTTAAAAAGTAGAAAACATTCTTAGCAGTGCAGCACTGTTTGGAAGCAGAGCAAGGAACCATGAGTGAGACATCAAGTAGTTATGAAGTCACGATTCCACTCTAGTGTGAGTATCGCCTATTTGTTGATCCATGAGGTATCCTACAGATGAAATGTTGATATATTCTTACTTGAAGAGTTTATCAATGTGTCGAGTTTATAAAAAATGAGTAAGCTAAGAACCGGGGTTAGTGTGACTTGAGAGAAAATATTAATGAGAGAGACGGGGGTGGGGACAAACTCAAGAGAAGGACAATGAACACTGCATGAGTTCAGTTCAAGTCTGACAGACTTAGCCTCTCATTTAGGCCGTGAAAGATGGAAAAAATTGTTTGGCTTTTCCTTTCTGCAATCCAGTTGGGTAATAGGGAAGAAAAGGTCAAATAAAAGATACATTTTAAAAGCCCTATCTTAATGTCTGCTTTTTTTGTTGTTAGCAAGAAAAGATGTAAAAATAAATATGCTATTACTTCTATCAATAAAAGATGTAAAATGGATAATTTTAATAAATGCAAGCAAACCTTCAGTGAAACCCAATCTGTGATGTTGATGATTTCTACATTTGACATATTCAATGGAAATTAAGAGCATGACATAAAAGGCAAGTGTTTGCTTTCCACCTCAGACAGATGCCCACAATTTGTAAAGTTGCAGGGGACAACAGTGTATTTTAGTTCATGGTTTAAGGGACATTAGTCCTTGATCAAAATGTACCTTCATCAATGATCTGCTTATTTCTATATTTTTGAGTGTTATTAAAACTAAAAATGGATGAAGATAAATGCAGACTCAGAATCTGGTAAAATGCACAGACAGAGAATCCCTGATCACAGCACATATTCTGAGGCCAAGTCAGACTTGACATGAGTCCTCCACTTCCTGCTACTAAAGACAGGGCTCAACTTAATATGAGTGACAGTGACGTTGATTGCGCCTATGCTAGTACAGGATATGGTAGTGAAAAGCATGAGAAAAGACATTCATTTGCTTTTGCGGGTCAGAGAAACAGACAGAGGCCGGGTCAGTGTTTAAATATCTCCGTCTAAGGCAGGGACCAATGAATTACCTTTTATCTACAAGGCTTCATCACATTTCCACTGTCCTTGAGTAGTGGTATAAATTAATAAGCATGCATTTAGTATGTGAACCCTTAGTCTCATTAGATGAAAACTTCTAAGTTGGTAAGTTATGTGGTATGAGAGATTACCCTGTGGTTAAATGCACTTGCTGCAGAGAACACAGGGCTTGGTTCCAGCACCCACTTCTAGCACTCCAGTGCCAGTGTATTCAAGGTCCTCTTCTGACCTCCATGGGCATTTCACCTATTTGGTTTGTAAATATGTGAGCATACAATACACATTATATATATATATATATATATATATATATATATATATATATATATGTGTGTGTGTGTGTGTGTGTGTGTGTGTGTGTGTGTGTATGTGATTGTATTTTAAAATATCCATAAAATTTTATCCTGACCAATGCTTCTTTTGTTTCATGTCTACTAAAAGTCATTGTGAAAAATAACCATATATAATGTCATTTCCAATTCACGGGGCCAACCCTTAACCTTCACAGAATTTGTTTGCTCTATAGGCATGGACTTAATATTGTATCTGAAGTTCAAGTTTAACAATTTCCTGTATTAGCACACAGTGAATTCATTGTGAATAAGAGAAGGAAACCGTGTTGACTTCTCATAGCTTATTGCCAACACTTTGTAAACCTTAGACTTTCAAAGCCAGGAGAAATATTGCAGAGTACACAATAAAGGTGGAACCATAACATAATAAAGATTCAAAGACTGACAAGATGATCCCCATAGCCCCCTTGTTAATGGATGACATTCAGAGATCTATGATTCAAGTGTTAGATTGAGCCCTGTCTTTAAAGCAGAAAGTAGAAGACTCACGTCAAGTTTTGTTTTCTTGGCTTTCTTTAAACATTTATCAATTCTTTCCATTTTTTTTTGTCTTTTCCTCAATTTATTTAAGGGAATTTTTCATTTCCTCTTTAAAGGTCTCTATCATCTTAATAAAGTTCTTTTTAAAGTTGATTATTCTGTTTATTTTGTGTTTGTCTGTTCAGGTCTTGTTGTTGTAGAACCATTTGTTCTGGGACTATGTTCTTTAGGTTGTTAAATGTATTCTTGCCCAGGCGCCTGCCCATTTCTTCCTCCAGTCTCTGCAGACAGTATCTGTACTTCTTGGTCTGATCAAAGCAGTCAATATCTGTGTTTCAGGGAGCTGCTTAGGACACAGGGAATGGGTGGGTCTCATGTCAAATCTGAATTGACCTCAGAATATGTGTTTTTGTCAGGGATTCTCTTTCAGGCTTAGTCTCTGTTTGGGCATTTTACCTCATTCTGAGACTGCAGTCATTTCTCTTTACCCATTTTAATTTTTTATAACACTCAAACATATTGAAATAAACAGGTCAATGAACAGGGTAGGTTTGACTCACACCCTGAACTCATAACCACACTATATTAAATTTTGATTTTTGTCCTGTGGAAGTGTCTTACAACAAGCTTTTTTCTTGTTTTAGAATAGTCAGTTACTCCAACTTCATGGTGTTAGTCATGATTTTTGTTTAAGGCAAAACAATTTAAGTGTTATCAGCTAAAGTAGTCTGAATTTTAACTCAAAAAGTTTGTTAACTTTTAAGATTGTTTGAAATAAATTCACGACAAAAATATTTCACCTCTAACTTTTAGAATTAGATCAATTAAATGTTTATTGACTTAAAAATCTGTCCATAAACATAAAAGTCCCTACAGCATTTTCTTTTTTATTAAATCCCTTTATGCGAACAGTTTTTAAAAACAGTTTTGCTATTGAATTAATCATTTTATCTTTAATGACATAAAACTTTATTTCTGTTTCTTATCTAATTACACTTTGTTTTATTACCCTTTTTATATGAATGATTACAAATTATTTTATCATAGACAAGCATTGTTTTAGTTCTTTGAAATTTAATACTAACACAGAGACACTTAAAAATACATAAAAATACATACACGTCAATAAAGTACATAGTAACTGCAGGAGTTTGCAGTTATTCGGTTGATGTGGCCTATAAAATAATAAAGACAATAAATTCTCCATTAGAAACATTATTTATCCATATCATAAATTATTGAAAAACTGTGAAATAAATGTTTAATCTGATTATGATTTCAAGTTGTGCTCTATTAATTACAATATGAACTGCACAAGTTTAAAGTATGGTGATTATAGCAGAAAAGACCAGCAAGAAACTGCAAAGTTCTTTTTATTTATTGTCAATTTTAATTAAGGAAATTAAGACTTATAATTAAAATTTCAGGAACCATCCCAGTGTAACAACCTCAGTTACAAGAGCCAAAATAAATGCTGGTCAGATTCTGACCTAGTATCTAATTTTTATGAGAGCATATGGTGAGAGAAAGTGGAAAGAAAAGAGTTTGAGGGAAGAAAAGAAAGGGTTGCAGAGGGGAGGGGCCATAACAGAAATATGATAAGAGAAAAGATGGAAGAAAGATGCTTGGCTAGAATCTAGCACCCTTAAACCCCTAATGCTATGGATATACATTCGGTGAGAATATATCTGAAAAAATATTTCATCTTCATTTATGTCTTCATACTGATTAAAGCATATTTACACTCCATGGAAGGTAAACTCAATGATTCACACTTAGATAATTTAAAATATTTCTTCCAACTATGGGAAGCTGGTGCCAAGACCTGTCAGAATAACCAAATATGAAGATCCCTAAGTTTTTTTCTTTAAATAACACACATAGTATTTGTACATCACACACACACACACACTCCTTTCCCTGTTGGTTTAAATAACCTTGACATTACTTAAAACACATAATACAAGGTTATTCTGTGTAGTCACTATAATGCATTATTTAGTAAATAATTGCAAGCAATAATAGTCTGTGCGTTTAATACAGAAACAACCTTATTCAGCATTTTTATTTGCAGTTTTGATTTAAAACTGCTACATATTTGTCAAGAATAATGTATCTAAAACTGCTACATATGTAGACCCCTTATCTTCTTGTGGAAGAAAGGTTCAACACTATAAGAAAGAATATTTTTTGCCTATGGTTTGCTAATTACTTATGTGATCTTGAGAAAGGACCTCATCTGCCGTGAGCTTCAGATATTTCAAGCTACACTATATGTGTTTGTTTTACTGTTCACAGGACTGTTAAGGGTTTAAATAAAATTGTGCTTTAAAACAATGAAAAATAGATATATATTTTCTCACAAATTCAAGCATCTTTACTCTGTTTTCTTGCTCTTAAAGAATTACAAAGCATTTATTAGTTGAATATTTGTCTTTCCTCAGATTCTGTTTTGGATCATTAAAGGCAAAGGAATTGATACTTGTCTTGGTGCATGTTCCAATACAGTAGGACCTAGATGATGTCAGTAGCGAAAGGGCAAACTAGGAGAAACATCAATGGCATCAATTTATATCTGGAGAGTTGCGGTTGACCAGGGAATTGCTCAACCACTGGTGTTTCTAACTCTGGTAGGCACATGTCTAAAGAGCTGGATCTTTTTGTCAATTTGATTTATATGCAAATACACAATTTAGGAAGTGTGTGATTTCTGATGACTTGCCACTTTATGTACATTTTTCCTGCACACAACCAATCAAATTGGCTTATCAACTCTTATTCTTCATCCTTTCCTTTATTCTTCCCACTCATAAAAGGAGAAAACAAAGCATTTCATATGAAAGACGCATAGAAGGTAATTTACATGTGCAAAAGATAGATTTTATTTGAGGCAAAACACAATTATTTCATTTAATTGATTTATGTCTAATTATGTGACCAACAGGAGGTGATGCCTATTGTGCCGCATATCTCAAGTAAATGTTATTTAACAGCATGGTGCTCCAACAACACATGAGCAACCTTCTCATCATTATTTCATCCAAGGCCAGGAAACCCCGTGGCATCAGCTTTGCATTATTTAAAATCTTTCATCACATATTGCCAAAAAATCTCTGGTGATAAGTCTGGTGCATTTCGATGATAAAGTTATCCCATAATTTGCAGATATCATGTAGATAAACTTTATAGATCACATAAATAAAAGGCTGTGTGTGTACGTGTGTGTGTTGTTTCTTACTTAATATTTTCAGTTTACTTAATATGTATAGACTGTGATCACATTAATATACACACACTAGTACCATTATTTTTTTAATCATTCTTTTATTTTACAATATATTTTTGGATCCTGTCTTATTGAAAAAGATGTCATCTTACTTTGTTAGTTTTACATTTATTCAGTGTGTGTGTGTGTGCGTGTGTGTACATGCACATGCATATTTTATTTGCTTTAATGTGGAAGTCTAAGGACAATTGTGTAGTTACTTTCTCTTCCCATTATAGGTAGAGCAGGGATAAAACTCATGTCTTCAGGCCTGAGAATATCTGCCTGTATTTGCTGAGCCATTTTGGTCCCCTTTTAATGTGTTTTAAGACAGATCTCGTGTATTCCAGGCTTCTCTCTAACTTCCTGTGTTATATAATGAAGCATTATTTTCAACTCCTGGCCTTCCAGCCTCTGTTCTTCAGGTTCTAGAATTAAAGGTATGATATAACATGTCTGGATGTATATAAAGTTTCTAAATAAGGCCATCATATGATATGAATTTGACAGGAGGACAGATGTGTTCATCAAATCATTATTCTTTTTCTATTTTCTTTATTCCTTCCTCAAAGAACCTGGTACTCTGACATATATTCCCAAAGACAACAACAAAACCTGATGACTTGATTTTCCTGCTCACTGCAAAAAAAGAAATGAATGATTTCCATCAAAAAAGAAAAAGAAAGAAGGAAATCCATTGGGGAATCAAGAAATCTATACATACATACACACGAATAAACAAAACTATGTTCAATGCACAAATGTATACATACGAAATTCATGATTATCCTATTTTCTATTCAACCCCATTTCTAGACATCACCCGTAAGCTAGATTCTACACTTACTGTTAGAAAGTGTTTAACAGCAGATTCTATACTGTAAAAAGAATTTCTACTAGACTTGTAATTACATTCCTAGAGTCTAACCTCTAAGATGGAGCTTCCTACTGCTTACCTGCTAAAGACAGAACTTTTAAACTGTGCCCCTATACCTCTTGACCCCATTGCTTCGTAATTAATAGCCTCTGGGCACTTCTGGTTACTTTGGGAAATAAAGAGGTGTTTCTTCCCCCCCCTCCCTTGTTCAACTACAAGAACATTCTGTCCCAGAAATGTTCACAATACAAGAGAAGGAGTCAACTCAAATGCCTGTGAGGTTCAGCTGAGAATGTGCAAGAAAATATATTAAATATTTTTATGATCATCAGATAAGGTTGTAGCTAGGAACTGGCAGCTCTGAATTAAGTCTTTGAATGATGTATTGCCTTATTTGTTTTTGAATGTACTGAAAGTAGCTATTTCTAGGATAGAAACTTATGAGAGTCATCTCAAAGTGAGTTCTTTGGCCTATATTGTGAATGGAAGAAGATTCAATGGCAATTATTATGAGAGAAAATATAAATAGATATATGTGACCATTTACTGTGGGTCCATGTGTGTATATGTACGTGATACACCTTAGTTTGTGTATTGTTGGATAGGTAATATGTCCATTTCTATGTGTAAGTGTATTTTCCTGTGTACCTGTGTGTTTTTGTTTGTGTATGTTATTGTGCATGCACACATATGTACTTTTTTTTTATTAAGACCAGAGGACATCCTCACATGTGGTTCTCTATGATACCCATCCTGATTTTTGATATAGTATCTGACTGGGAACTGAAGCTTCGACTGTGTAGACTGACTGGCTAGCAAGTTCCAGAGATCTGCCTGTCTCTGCCTTTCAGCATGAGATTACATTCATGTGCTACAACATCTAGCTATTTGTTGAAAGTTCTTGGGATTAAACTCGGGATTAAATTCAAAACAACAAGTATTTTACTGATTGAGTTCTTTAGTCTCAACAATTAAATTTATAACCTTATTCAACTTATCCTTACTGCACAATGAGAATTCCTTGGTCAATATGGACGTATGACTAGCGCTATTGTTTCCTTACAGCAGTGATTCATGTAGATAAAAGGCAGAGAGAGGCGGGAGAGAGAGGAAGTGGGGAGGAAGAGTGCCTTCCAACATGTACAGTGTTACATAGTAGTCTTTGGTACTTTTCCCATGGGTAAGGCAAACCAGGTGACACGTGAACTTTTTTATTAGGATGACACCCAGGAAGACCAGGGGCTATGAGTCACTAAAATCGCACCTGGCAAGCAGCTGTCGTTAGTCTCCTCTTGCTGTGGCTGGTTTCAATTAAAAAGACCATTTTGCGATTAAAAGAAGCTACAGTCCCATTTATTTTGCTTATACCTCACGAAGAATTCTTTATTTAGAAGGATGACCCCATAATTTGGAAAGACTAGAATTTTCAAAAGGGCATGTGTGATACTGGGCAGAATGCCTTTGCAATGGAGCATACATAGGGCACGGTTTACTGTTTAAAGGGTATGAGGAATATTGTTTTTGTCTTTTAATGTGGCTGCACTAGACTGTTGGAGGACACCTCAGGAGTCTTATAAAGCAGCTTGCTCTGCACTCCGGAAGCAAATCTGAGGACTGTAAGCTTCCTAGGTTCATTCCTCAGACCCCAGCCCGCTCATCTGTGGAAATAAAGCCCTTTAATTCTTCAACCTCTAGTCTATCCAGCTTCACAAGGCTATAATCCTCAGTCTTGGATATTTTGAAATCAATGCACATTCTAATGAGCAAGCAGCATATTGTCCTTTATGACTTCAGGGCAAGCTCTTGTTCACTGGCAGATTGTCATAACTAGTCACAACTGCCCCTCAATCAAATGTCAAAATTGCTTTAGGACTTCCTGTGTGTTTGGTAGGCTTTTAGAACACCGTAATAATTTTATGTATCATTCAGTTTCTTCTTTCCTAACATATTGTGTCATTTACATGGTTCAATAAATAACATACACATATTAATTCTGATACTGTACTACTGAACTATCCTACAAGCCAAACTGTGGTCATCTTCAGGAATTCTAGTTCTGCTTGCAAAAGATCATCACATGACTGTTTACTTCCCTATAAAAGAGGGAACAGGAAGGCTCATTGGACCCTCATTTGAGTATCCACCCCCTTGCCAGTCATATGCAATTCCACTTTAATTGCACTTTATCTCTGGGTCTCAGGAGAGGGTCAGCAGGATAATGGTATGAAGGTACTAGAGGAGTGTGCTGTGCATCTGTGGGATAAATACCCTTCCTACTGAGGCCTTCTGAGTGGAGCATCCACTCACCTGTAAGAAAGTACAACAAACTCCGTAGTTCCCCGAAAACCATGATATTTGGAGGAATCACACCTTGGTTTGTTGTTTGGACCCTTAACAAGACACTGTTTTCATCCCCTAACCCAGGAAGGACTATTAATAACAAGCATAGCTTATGACATGTGATTCTGTGAAAAGTATTTCCAGTGCTTTATAAGGTATTTTCTCGTGTTGGTGTAAGCCTATGAGGGTTGCAGCAATATAAGAAGCCCTGATGATATTTACAATGAATGTTTCCCTTTTCTCTGTAATATAGTCTGCTTGGTGTCTTTGATATACAGCTGTAAATGGGTATTTCTTTTCCTGCTTAAGAATCCAGAGTGATCCTAGGATAGTATTCAAGACTTGCACTTGGGACAAGTTCAACACAGTGCAAGAAGAATTCTACTGGCTTTGAGAATCTTTATGCCCATCTTTTAGTTCCCAGACATAATCTGAGCGCCAGTCATTCTGACCTACTTTCAGGTGTCTGCATTTCTTATTTTCATCCTGATGAAAATGTCTGTCTTCTTTGACAGGGATACCCATTTCTTCCCTGTGTCACAGAATGTTCCCTTTCCAAGGAGTACAGGAAATGCATTTGACTTTCAATGAAGATTATTAGCATCTCCTAAAGGCAATAGTATATTTGACCACAATGGAATAAGAACAAGATCTTAACTACCCTGTGTCTAATAAACCACTGTTGCTATATAAAACTGTTTCAGATGAATAAAAAGAAATAGGATGCAGCCACAATAATATTGCTTTATTATTGAATACCTATTCTGAGAGGAATATAAATATTAGTGGAATTTAGAAAAGATGAGCACAGATTTTGGAGATGATTTCTTTTGATGTTATTCTATCTAAACATTTACAAATTGTGTTGGCCAAAGGGCCTTCCACCTAGAAAGGTATCTTTTTGATTCTCTTGAGTGATGGCCAAGAACCAAACTGTATGATCTTACATCCCAACTGAGCGAAAACAGCTTGTCTTCTTTTTAGAGGCTTAAATCAAATTTGAAAGTCACAGCTGTTTTCTTTCGGAATGATTGCATGTTGTGACATTAACAGAAATTCTCGGGGGATTTTTCACTTTCGAGGAAATTGGTTGATAACAAATGAGTCCTTTTAGTTTGTAGCGACCCTTGCCCTTTAGCAACTAACATGAGACAGTGATTCTCCACTTCATGGCGAAATAAAATGGTGAGTCATCTCTGGATGGCACACACTTGCCAGACACAACATCCATTACTCTTTCTCCTTTGCTTTTAGTTAAATTGAACAGAGTACCCTAGAAATTCATTACATAGCACCACGACCTTTAAGCCTGGCTCAGCAGCCTATGTTAATTACATAGGTGTCAATATTTTGTACAAACTATTCTTGGTTTTGAATTAGGAGAAAATGGTATAAACTGTAATACATAAAAGACCCTAAAATATCTGTGGAATTAAAATGACATATTAACTACATTTCTTTTCTGTTGAAGGTGTGTAATAGTGCAACTTCAGTCGCTTTCAATTTTTGTCTCAATCTTAGTTTATTTTCAGATGAACTAAAGCCACTTCTTCAGGATTCAAGTGTTCACGGTACGAGGTAAATTAACTCTTCCAGTGCTCAGAGGCACCAATTAATGCCCCAGAGGAGGTAAATTACTAAATGGTACCCTGCTGCTCTGGAAGACTGAAATTGCTTCAAATGGGTTTGTGGCTCCATGACAGAGACTATATTACTCTCAATGCACTGTAGGACAACATCCATTCTTGAATGGGGAATTGGATTTGATCTGATCGTCAAGCTAAGGGATGAGAAATAAAAGATATAATAGTCATGATTAGGCAATCATATAAATGCCTGTAACCAAAGTTCAAAAAATAGTGAAAAAACACCAGAGCAGACTGTCAGCTCCTGTTTCATACATAAACCTGTGTGAGCCAACTAAGAACTTGAGGTGTGAATTCCCATGTTTAGGTGGAAACTATTATGATTTTTGATAGCATGCACACTCTGTGGTACCCTAGAAATATTATGTTGTACCAAAAACTTTCGCACCTCCCTCAATTTATCCAAATTATGAAAATAATATGTATAATCAGAGAGGATACACTTGCATATTTTTTACTATTCTCGTTTTTTTTTTATTTTCACAATGTATAAATTTTGTCATGGAGGATTAAATTCTTTTTTTATTCCAATTAGTTTTGTGGAAAAAATAGAAGTACTGTGTGTGGCTGTGTGGCAGTATAAAGAAAAATATCATTTCCTGTTATTTCTTTTGTCCTAAAGATATTGTCCCTTCTTTGATTCACGAGAATTCTTTTCTGACCTGCCTCAATTTTATTTTTGATTCCATTTGTTGAAAGTGTAAGATCTCACTGCATTTACAAGATATTTTTGACTAATCTAGTCAGAAATACTACTATAAAAGGAAGTAAACAAAAACGATTCTTTTCTTTACCTCCACTTGCTCCTGTTAAGTGTAAAACACAGCATGTATAAAAGAGAAACAAAAATGTACCTTGGTCTTCTTAATCTCTACATTCAGGCAGTTAGGAATAAAACTAAACCACAACTGTGAATTACCCTGTTCAGATAAGTTCTGTTAAGAAAAAACCTTTTATCCAAGGGAGACAGTAATGAGGTAAGGTGGTATGGGGAAGTGGGGAGATAAACAGGACCCCACTATAAGTTCTATCCATTATCTGTCTATCTACCCATTAATCTATAGCCTATGTATCTATGTGTCCTCCATTTAAGATAAGATCTATTATTTTATGAATTGCTACCACATCACGTCTTCAAAAATCTTGGAATAAGCATAATTTAAACTTAATGAAATTTATAGAAATAGATAGAAATGTTTGTAGAAAGAGACTTTAGATAAGATAGCAAGGCAGGATCTTAAATGACATCAACTGTAGAAAATGGAGAGGCTTAGGGAACCAGCCAAGAAGACTAAAACGTAGTGTATTCTTTCCATTTACTCTGCTCTTCATTCACTTCCCCTCCATTTCTCCTCAGAAAGGGACATTGGCTTGCACAACAAGGTATATTAAGTTAAGGCAGGACCAAGCTTTTCCTGAGGCAGGGTCAGGTAATCTAGTATGGGAAACAGGCTGCCAAATGCCAGCTAAGCAGCAGGGAGAAGTCCTGCTCTCACTGTTAGAAGCCTTAGTGAGAGACCAAGCTACAGGATTGTCACACATATGCAGAGGGCATAGGTGGGTCCCACGCAGGCTTCCTGACTGTTGATACAGCATCCATGATTTCCCACAAGTTCAGATTTGCTGTCTCTGAGTTTCCCCATCATGACTCCCTTGGCTGGTACAATCCCTCATCCCTTTCTTCCACAAGATGCCTAGAGTTCAGCAAAGTGTTTGTCTGTGGATCTCTGCTTCCATCATTTAGTGGATAGAGTATTTCTGATAGCAATTACGGAAGTCACCAATCTGCTTATAGCAGATGACCACTTCAAGCACCCTTTCCACTGTGGTTAGGAGTCTTAGATATAATGGGAAGCAATTCAGGAAGGAGTGGTCATATGAAACTAAGAGAAAGAAGTGTTCAAATAAAGAATGAGGTGGCTTTCTACCGAGTGCTAGTGCTCTTGAACAGTATGGGAAATGACACAGGATCACATAGTAGGCTGTGCCCATGAAAGATATTTTACTAAGTAGTAAAACACAGGTAAATGGATTCTTTGAATTTTATATGAAGTAAAAACAAAGCTGAAGTAGAATACTGAATCAACAAAACAACAAAACACGTACACACACATACATACACACACTCACACATGCGTAAAGACAAAAAGAGACAGTATGGATGTGCTGATAACAGAAAAGGGAGCTATTGAAGATACATAAGAGGAAGCATGAAAATGATCATATACAGACTTGGAGTAGACAAAATAAGGGAAAGTTCTAATAAGAAATGGGACACTCAGCCTTTGACAGGAAAGGGACTTTCTTTGTTTAACATAGGAAAGAAATAAACAGTACAGATTTGGGAGAGAATTTTGTCAGGATCCAGCCCTAACAGTAACATCTAGCAGGGCACTAATGAGAGAAATTTAAAACTGTTTATAATGAGCCACACTTGTGATAATCCTTTTGCATAAGCTCTTGAAATCACATCTTAGAACTTTAGAATCAGTATTTTAAATTTATAATTAGCAACCAAGGGAATTCAAACTCAGAAGAATCAAGTCACTTGCCCCAAATCACATTTATACTAATTACTAGAAATTAAGATTGATAGTGTACTTGCTTCTAAAGCCAAATATAATGCTAGATATTTACTTTGTTATTAGCAAACAAGTAGTGAATTCCATAATGCAACTTCAGTCTTGATGATGTGTGAATTTCACTGCTGGCAGGAATCAGTTAAGATTCTTGTCACTAGGAGTCTTTCCATGAAATGATTTGTCAATCGTTTCAGAGACAGGAAGTGTCCTCTTATAAAATATGTAGCCATATTATTCATTGAAAATTTACTGATGCTAAGATAAGAATGTTATAATGGAAAAGTCATGAGAACTCAATAGATTGCTCACAGGAAAATATAAATATAAGCCAAATGGATCTAAGAACTCTGTATAACTATTGCAAGTGATATTAATGAGAAATGTGATTATAAAAGCTTAGTATTTAAATATTCCCAAACAGTTTGTTAACTTTGAATCAGGATTCTAAGATGATACTATATATAAATTTATGTATATATAAATATTGTATGGTGTATTATTTTGAAATTATACCTTGAATTTTAATCCTTATACACACAGAAACATTTTTTACAATTTCTAACTGTATTTATCAGCAGTGTGTGCATGTGCATGAACATACACACAGTACTCATGTGGACTGAAATCTGATGACCACCTTTCAGAACTGGGTTCTCTCTGTCAACCCAGTGGGCTTGCACACTTTCTTGTTTAGCTTGCATTTTTACTAGCGGGGCCAGCTCCCTGATCGGCTACAAGTTTTGAACAAGAACTTTGATTTTAATTTTTGGCATATATTTAAGTTTATCTTTATTATCAGGTAAAATGTACATATTCATGAGATAGTATTAGAGTAGACATACATACATATTATCTGCTGTATAAAACACATTACATATTTCTCCTAAAACATTTTTTCCCCTTTTTGAGGAATCCTTCTTTTCCCCCTTTCCTAAGGTCTAACCTTGGAAATCCTTTATTTTGGTAGAAATGGACATCACTGTCAACTGAAAATTTCTCTGTTATTAATCAGCATGCTGGGATATTTACTTTCCACTGGAACTTGATCATTCAGTCTCTCTCTGTTCATGTCCCCTCATCTTTCCATTACTCCCTAAAGTCTATGAAAATCACCAGACATTTTCAATAACAATGAGATCAGCATTTTAAAATTACACATATGAGTGAGATTCTATGTAAAATATGTAGCCGTGTCTGGATTGGTTCATTTAAAATAATGAGCCATGGTTCTATCCATGTTGTCAAAAAATTTTTACTTTGTGGACACATAGTGTTCCATTGTATATGAGCATGTGTATATACATTTTATGTCTTTATTCAACAGTTGATGAACACCTGACTTATTTCCAAATAATGGAAATTGTAATGAACATGGGTTTGAAGACCTCTCTTTAAGTATTGGTTTCATTTCTTTTTTTTTTTTTTTAGTTTTTCGAAACAGGGTTTCTCTGTGGTTTTGGAGCCTGTCCTGGAACTAGCTCTTGTAGACCAGGCTGGTCTCGAACTCACAGAGATCCACCTGCCTCTGCCTCCCAAGTGCTGGGATTAAAGGCGTGCGCCACCACCGCCCGGCTTGGTTTCATTTCTTTTGACTATGGAAAGACTGGAGTGTGTGGTCATTTTATTTTACTTTATTGTTAATTTTGCAGAGGCTCCATAATGTTTGGCATAGAAATTATACTAATATAGACTCTTATGAATCATGGTACATCATTCCTTTTTATTCCCAATTTTTAATCACATATCTTCAGTCTTTTAAATAATATTCATTTGATTTGGATAATAAAATATTATGTAATTAACTTATTAGCTTGATAATTGATTATAAATATTGAACATTTATTTTTCTATAACAAATGTCTGTTGAAGCCTAGTCACTTATTTTTAACAAGTCATTTGTTGTTATGGTTTGTTATTGAGATTTTTTTGTTGTTCCTTATATATTCGAAATATCAACACCTTATTACAATTCAAGAAAGTTTCACAACCATGCATTTAAGAAAATTTTATTATAATGGGAGTTTCAGTTTTCAAGGGCTTATGTGTATTAAATATATTTTTGCAAAATTATAGAGACACTTAATCTAACTTTTTAATAGAATGGCTGTCAAATTTACAAGCTAATACTTGTAGTGATATTTCATGTGTACTTTAATAAATAAAGCCAGCCTGAAAATAAAAATGCAAAACTGTCATACCAGTCAGCCATACAGACCAGGCAGTGGTGGCACCTCCTTTAATCCCAGTAGCCACATTGTTAGCAATAGAGGCGGGCAGTGGCGACTCATGCCTTTAATCCTAGCACTACAGAGGAACATGCTCTTTCAGTCTGAAGGTTTCGTTGAGGTAACAGTTCTCTGGTGGCTTGGCTACTTTGCTTTTCTGATCTTCAGATTGAACCCCAGTTATCTACCCATGGGTTTTTATTACTCATGTTTCAAATACTATACAATGGCAAGGGAAAATTTTAGTTCCTGATACTGAGGGAAATCTGTCTTAAATTCAATCTCGTGCTTTATAATATAGCTTTAGCCTTGTGCTGTAGAAGTGTTATCTCAAAGAATTGTTTTCTTTGCCCTCCACCTGCCTGAAGCACATCAATTCATATTCGTGTCTCTTTGCTCTAGCTGTGGCGCGCTGTGGTTACCTTTACCTTGCAGACTCCAAATAGCTTATTACGGATACAACTAGAAAATTCACCTGAGCTCATATCCTGCAGGCTTACTTCCACCTAAGGCTTTTCATGAGATCCACAGAATCATCGTCCTGTCCTTTATAAGGCTGACAACAATGACACTTTGGGTGTACTGAATCCTCTCTCCCCTCCCATTTCCAAATCATTCCTACTATTTTATCAAAACATTTAATAATCATGCTCGCACAAAATTGAATCAATTTTTCCAACAGTTTTAAGTTTGTCATTTTATTATACACGCTTTCTGTTGCTTGGGGATTTTAGGTTTGATTGATTGTACAAAAGTGAAATTGAGAAACATGAAATAACAACATGAATCAGTTATGTTCTATTGTTTAAGCCAATCAAACTTAATTGCAATTCTTAATGTATTCTGATCACTCTTTGATATCTGACATTGTACATAAAGAAAAGTCAATCAACATGTTTATCAATTTATTAGATTGGTGTTAACACAAATGGATTGTTTTCATCAGTTTTATACCTTAAGATAAAAGCATTTGAGAAATTCTTGAGTTTTCATGAATAAGCACTAAGAATGAATTAGTTATCATGTGATACTAGATAAAAATTTTATTGTAGACATATTTTTCTGTATTGAGTACATATAGGCAATTTAATTGTATTAAGTGAAAGAATTATCAAGGTCTACCTAAGCAGGTATGTTGGTATCAATGGTATCTATAACAAAGGACGTGTTACTTTGACTATTATTTTTCCCCCAAATATTAACTGAGTCAAATCCAAAGGTGCAAACCTAAGACGAATGACAGATGATAGATAGATAGATAGATAGATAGATAGATAGATAGATAGATAATAGATGAATACATAGATGAACAGATAGATATAGGTGATAGATATATAATATACCACTATATATGTATAGATATATAATATATACTTAGATTGTGTATAATATAGAGATGATGATAGATGATGAATACATATACATATATATACATAGATTACAGAAAAATAATAAATTTTTCTCATAGTTAGCTGATAGATTGATAAATAAAAATACATAGATGACAGATTATCTTAGGGTTTCTATTGCTGTGACAAAACACCATTATCATAAACAGTTTGGAGAGGAAAGGGTTTATTTTTGCTTCCAATTCTCTATCATATAGCCCTCACTGAGGGATTTGTGGAGATGAAGCAGAAACTCAGGAGAAGTGTTCCTTACTGGCTTAAGAAGTGTTCCTTACATCCTTGGTGTTCAAGGATTTCTCTTCTTGCTTTTTATAGAACCCAGAATCACAGTCCAAGGATTGACTGTTCAAAATGTGTTGAACTCTTCCACATCAATAATCAGTCAAAAAATTAACCACAAAATTGTTCATAGGTCAATCTGCTGGAGACATTTTATCAGTAGAAGTTCCCCTTTTTCCCAAATGAATCAAGTTTAAGTTAAATTGATGTAAAATTAACCAACACATGGATATATATGGATGGATAGATGAATAGAAGAATAGTAGATAAATGAATGATTGATCCATGATAAGTAACATTGAAGATTGATAGACAATAATATGGTAGATAAATTTATAACAAACAGATAAATGGTAGATAAGTTAATGATAGGAACATGGCAGATAAATTATAAGAAGGAGAGTGATATACACGAGATTCTACTAGACAGTTATTTCCCTGATATTTGCAACAATGAAATTTTAGAATTAAAAATTTTGTATCAAATAATTTTAATAATTCCATAAACATTTGTATTCTTCAAAAGAAATTAATTCATTAATTGTATTACAGAGAACATCCAAAAGTTATTCTCTAAAGTTAGAAAGTTTTAAGTTAGTGATTTAAAAAAAAAAATACCTAAGAGGAATAAGTCACTGACTTAGAATCCACAGGCAAGGATTTTTACAACATATTTTTCTTCGGACAATATTAACTAAAATCAAAAGTGCATGCAACATTAAGATCCACCCCCCAAAAAAATCTATCTAGAAATGGTATATTTGACCTCAGATGACAGGTCCAAGAAGACCAAAAGAATTAGGATTGTGTTCAAATTCGGTTTCTCCTGTTTCTGTGTTTTTATCTTCCCCATCCATCACAAGCTCTGGCTGTCCTGGAGAAAGTGCTCATCATTTATTTATCTGCAGAGACTGGCGCCTGAATTGATCTTCATTTCCATCATGCCCTGAATGAGAGACTCGTGAAAAGCAATTTGGGCCCAGACACATGCTTTTTCTGAAAGAGGAGTGTCAGTGCTTTTGTAGGCATGCTACTCAGAGCTACTTCTGCATAGTAACATAAAATTTCTACGAAATCCACACTCCATGTTCAGATAGATGTAGACATTCCATTCCCTTGCATTAAATCATGAAAGGAAACCTGACCTAATTTCTCTACTGCAGCTTCCCTTGGAAAGACTGTAGTTAATTTCCAAAACTCACTGTACATAAAAATAATTGCTTTGAGAACTATCAAATTTGAGTTCTGTCTGAGGTCCATGGAAGGGAGCAGAATATTTTCTCTCTGATTCAGAAAACCACTACAATTTTTAAATTAATATGTTTTCTTATATCTAATAGCTCTGTAGAAAGAAAATTTTACTTATATGAATATATAGATGACTGTTTTAATAGAATTTTCTGATAAAGTAAAATGAATTTTTGTGAACATGTGATTTGGTATAATCAAAGTATTGGCTTGGTACAGAACTTTTAAAGAAATCAGACTAAGAAATTGTTGGCCAAAGTCCTCTGTCCTTGAGATCATATCCTCCTCTCACATGAGTGAGGAAAAATCCTTTGTAGGATGGAACTTTTTTTATGCTCAATTTCCTTTTCATTTCGTTATCAGGATCTATATGTTAAGTATATGTTTTTTTTTTTTTCCCCTCTGCATCCACAGAGGGTCAAATTTCCCTTTATCAACCATGAATGTGGTCTATAGTCAGGTCTACATGCCTGAGCAGGTAGATGTAATCTGGCATATTGCATGTATTTTAATTTAAACACATATGTTTCTTTATATATTGTGTTATTTGTTTTAAAATTCTAGGATAGTAAAAATACAGATGGCAAGAAACTCTAAGTTCCCAATTAGATTCATGAAAAGAACTGCACACACAGGTAGACTATTTTGTGTGTGTGTGAGAAAGAGAAAATCCATGCATGTACATGTGTGGGCACACATGTGAGCTTTCGTGCACTCAACAAAAAGTATTTCATAGAAAATATGCACAATGATACCAAAGGATTAGCAGATGGGGAAAGAACCTTGATTGGTCCTAGACAGTCCCATGATCAGAACTGGTCCTCTTATTTTTTTTTTATTTCTTTAATTGTAAGAACTAGACCATACATCATTTCCTTCACGCACAATAAGAGATCCATTTGCCATTCAGAGCTGCTGCCTTAGTAAAAATAAGATATCAATCTCTATGGGGGATCTATAGATCTGTTTAAGACTACACTTTACTTCCATGAGATGGCATTGCCTTTTCTTGAGACAGATGTCAGCTAGTGGCACTTAAATATTCATAAACAAAGCATCTTTTTATCCCTGCTTTTGATGACCTATGTAGCTTTGCATTTACCTAGAATGAGAATTTCTCTTCCCACATAAAATTTGAGTTCATGAACTCAAAGTTCTTAAAAAAAAAAAAAAGCATATATTTTTTTTCAATCAAGTACATTCTTGCAAGTTCCAAGATACTCTCAGTTGTACTGTTGGAGTAAGCTAAGCTATCTGAACACTTAATAAAATCTTTCTCACTAAATAAAAAAAATTAAAAAAAATTTAATTTCCTTAAATATGTTTGGAATAATAAGCTAGCTCATATTGGAAAGGGTTTTTTCTGGATTGTAAATTTTCCTAAAGTAAAGTTACTTGTAAGTGAATTTATCTTGATCTCATCTATGTAAAAACTTCCAATATTGTCAATGATTGCTTTGCGCCCTGAAATGTTAAGACACTAGTGTTAGCACTAAATTCATAGCAGAACATTCTCATTTTTTTGGAGTTGGCTTATTCTGTCTCTTGCTAATATATAGAAATCATGAAAAATATTTTTATTCAACTCTTCTGAGTCAGTCTTATTCTTAGCCATATTATACTTTCCAATTTTAAGTTTCCTTTTTCATGATTTTACTTTATTAGCACTGTTTTCATGTGTGCCTGTATGTGTCCACGCACAACAAGAATACAGCACGGAATCTGTCCATGGCCTGTGAATGCTGGAAACCTCCACATCTCACTGAGCCACAGCTGAGGTCTTCTTGCTGCCATTTTTTTGCTTTAATAAAACAATTTGGCCAAAAGCAACTTGGAGAGAAAAGAATTTGTGTGACGCATACTAAAGGAGGTCAGGATAGAATTAAGAAGGAATTGAAGAAGAAACCAGGGAGGAATTTTGCCTACTGGGTTGCTTGCTGGATCAAGGTCAACCAGCTTTCCTGCAGAGCCCAGGCTGCAATCAGGACAAAACCCTATTGACCTGCACACAAGCCAACCTGAGCTGAACAATTCTTCAGTTGAGGCTCCCTCTTCCCATGTGTCAAGTCCAAAACCAAAAGTTCACCAGAACATCAGCTTTCTTAGACTTACACATGTTGCAATTTCAATGTGAATTTCTAAAGCAAAACAAAAGGAAGAGCAGCATAAAGATCTATAAAATAATTTTCCTGTGTTTGTATGAAAGATTCTTTCATTAAAATGTAAAGAAAATCTATAATAAGATAATGATATTATCCAAATACAAATAAGCCTATTGTTTTTCATAAATGTTTCAGTAAATTATAAAATTTATTTATTTACTTCTAGAAAATTTTGGTTTATTTTGGAAAATAAAATTTAACTTTACTCTTGATAATATTTGTTTAATGACATTCCAGTACAGAATATTATTTGCAAATGATTGGTAATCATTTTTTTATTTTTATATTAAACAACCATGCTGAAGTTGCTTATAAGATATAATAAGGATTTTCCAGCCCTCACGGGTGCTCTGAGTAAATAATCATATACTGCAACTCTCATTAAGATTTTATAATCCAGCTTCCTCATTTTCTGATGTGAATATGGGTTTTGTCCATGTGTCTTTTTACATCATCATCTATGAAATAAGAGGTTAAGTGAAAATTATGATAGTAGAAAGAATTCTTAATAGCATTGTGTTGGCTTCATTGCACCGTGCAATGATTATAATATACACCTAAATACACATATAAACACTCATAAACACAGATTCACTCACATATGCATTCACACATGCTAACACCTACATACAAGTGCATACAAGCGCTCATATATAAAACACAAATATACAGAGATACAAACACAATACATATATACACACATATGAACACCCATATACCCATGCACACACAGATACACAAGCATTCATAACATGCATATGTACACATACACACATACAAACACATAAATGCATGAACATATATACACATGCATGCACACACATACACACAAATATATATCCATTTATATTCAATGATTTTCATGGTAGTTTATGTAATCATAACTTTTCATATTTTTTGAAAGAAAATATTCTCTATATAAATATTCATCATATGTTATTGACCTAATTAACAAAGTCAGAGAAATACAGTGATGATTGGAAACAATGTGCTCTGTATTACAGAGACATTGGTAAAGGGTAAAAACTGTGAACAGAGTAGTTCAAAATAACTAAATCCAAAATCCATCTTAACTCTGAAAAACCCATTTGTAGTGCTGGAAAGACTCTTACTAGATATTTAAAGCATCATTAGGGCAAATGTGAATAGCAGAGTTCATGTTTTAAACACCTTTATAACTGCTTGGTGAGTGTGAGGCCCTATTGTAATTCAGGATCATGAAGAGAAGACCATGAGATTCTCAGAATGAAATGTGCAGCTAGATAAGCTGAATCAGCAAGCTCTGAGTTCAAGGAGAGAGCATACCTGTTTATATGAAGTAGAATATGGAAGAGTAAGACTCGAGCAACCAAGTTTTGTTCTCTACATGCAAAAGTACACTTGTGCATATACACAAGCACCCACACACCTGGCATCATACATACAAACACGTACAGCATATAGAGACACAGGCAAACATAAATTCATCTGCAGGCCTTTCAGAACTATTTTTTATAATGTGTTTGAAGAATGGACAAAAAATATAAAACTGTATAGTGCCTGAAGCACCAGTCCTGGAAATTCAGTGCCAGCTTCTAGCATTTGCAAGAATATGCACACATGTGATACACATAAATTCTTTCAGGCACATGCATATATGCACATAAATGAAAATAATCTTTAAATAATCTTGTAGGATTCAGCTACCTTCTTTGTTGTTTTATGTGCAAACTTTTCTTCATTTACATGAACAAACATAACTTGATTCGAGCATTCACTTGTAGAAGCAATTAATCTAATGCTTAGTTTCAGTTCCATCCCCCTAAACCATTACCTTAGGTGAGAAGCTGAGAACACAAAACAAGATCCTAAACTTTATTCTTTTCTTTGTGGGTGGTGACATGAACCTCTTCCACCTAGCTTTGTTTTATTATCGTATTTTTTATTAATTAACTTTTTTCATTTATTTTACCTACAGACAACAGTTTCTCCTCCCTCCTCTCCTCCTGACCCTTCCCTTTAATCTGCCCTCTCCCACTGCCCATCCACTCCTCTTCCATCTCTTTCAGAAAGGGGCAGGCACAGGGTGGACCTAGGCTCTCTGCATGTGCATAACCATTGTGTAGCTTGGTCTGTTTCTGGGGTTCATTGTAGAAGGAGCAGTGGGCTGCATTCCCACCCTGCTTGTGCACGGCTAGCTTTATACCCAAAATAACAACACACAAATTGTATTTTTTTAAACACTGCTTGGCCCATTAGCTCTAGCCTCTTACTGGCTAACTCTCACATCTTGATTAACCCATTTCCATTAATGAGTGTAGCACCAAGAGATGGTGGCTTGCCGGGAAGATTCTAGCCTACGTCCATCTTGGGTCAGAGCTTCATTGCGTCTGCCTCACTGCCTTTTTCCCAGCATTCTGTTCTGTCTACTCCACCCACCTAAGGGCTGGCCTATCAAACGGCCAAGGCAATTTCTTTATTAACCAATGAAATTAACACATAGATAGATAACCCTCCCACATCATTTCCCCTTTTTCTGTTTAAACAAAAAAGAAAGGCTTTCACTTAAACATAGTAAAATTACATATAACAAAACAGTTATCAAGCAAGAATTACAGTTACAATATTTATATCTACTTTATCATTTATCATAACAATGGAAAATTATAACTATAACTATCTATTTATTCTTCAGCTCCTAGCAATGGGATCAGGTCCTGGCACTTGAGCTGGGGACCATGGACAGCCAAGATCTTAAAAGGGCTTTTAGATCTTAAAGGAGAGGCATGACCAGAAAGCCCGAAACCTAAAACACACACGCATACAGATGTTCAGGGAGAATGATACAAGACATGGTTTTTCTTGTCTTCATAAAATAATATATTTCTAAAAAGAGAATGCTTTTTCAAAGCAAATAATAATTTCTTCCAACATCTTTCTAGTAAAGCCAGTATCTCAAAATGTGAACCAGAAATATAAAGAGATTCAAATATAAGAAAAACATTGCAAAGCTTGGAGTGGGAATCAGCATGTACAAAGTCCAAAGTTGAAGGCAAGAATTGTCGGAGGCTAGCCACTCAGCCCACCCAAAAAATCACACAGAAACTATATTATTTAAATCACTGCTTGATCAATCACTTAAGTGTATTGCTAGCTAGATATTATATCTTTGGGTAACCCATTTCCATTATTTTATACTTTACCACAAGATTCATGGCCTATTGCCAACATTCCAACTGGCAGCTAGCATCTTTCTCTTCTGGCAGCTCCATGGCTTCATTGGGACTCCGCCTACTTTCTCCCAGCATTCAGTTTAGTTTTCCCACCTAGTTTTACTCAGCACTATCACAGGCAAAGCCAGCTATTTTATTCATTAACCAATAGAAACAACACATATATAGAAGGACTTCTTACACCAAAGAAGTGTAAAGGAAGGGGTGGGAAAGGCAACTAAAACTTGTCAGTATTATACAGCATGAAGAACTAAAGTGTGTTGTAATAGGAGCGGCAGGGCTGCGTCCCCGGCACCCAGCCGCCCGCATGGCTAGCTTATGCCCCGAAATAATTACATG
The DNA here is from genome assembly GCF_950005125.1 of Chionomys nivalis. Lineage (NCBI taxonomy): Eukaryota > Metazoa > Chordata > Mammalia > Rodentia > Cricetidae > Chionomys > Chionomys nivalis. Next base: position 157,896,962 of record NC_080086.1, on the reverse strand, counting down.
GAAACTGTATTCTTTTAATCACTGCCTGGCCCATTAGTTCCAGCCTCTTATTGGCTAGCTCTTACATATTGATCTAACCCATTTCTAATATTCTATGTAGCACCATGAGCTGGCTTACCAGGGAAGATCTTAACCTGCGTCTGTCTGGAGAGGGAGAATCATGGCGACTCCTGACTCGGCTTCTTTCTCCCAGCATTCTGTCTGTTTACTCCACCCACCTAAGGGCTGGCCTATAAATGGGCCAAGGCAGTTTCTTTATTAAATGAAAGTAATTCCTCCATCAAAAGTGGTGGACCCATGGTTAAGAGCGCTTATTGTCCTTAGTCAGGACAAAATTCAGTTCCAAGTACCCACATGATGTCTCCCAACTACCTCTAACTTCAGTTTCAGAGCATCTATTATCCTTTTCTAGCCTCTGTAAGCCCCAAATACATCACACTGCACATTCATAAATACATGCACACACATCTAGATAAAATGAATTGTTTTAAAATAAAATATCTACAAATGGAACTTTCTAGAGATTTAAAACTCTATTACTGCAATTTCACACTAGGAAAAAAAGGAAGATGAAAGATGCTTTTAGAAATAACAAGTTCCACTTAGATGACCAGAGTTTGTGTCAGAATCATGATCCTAAAAATTAAAGAGCAGGCAGAGTGAGGCTTTCATATTTTGAAGGAAAAATTCTTATCCATATCACCAAATGTGAGACAAGACTAAAGGTGTTTTCAATCAAGTAATTGGTTTACACACTCTCCTGTCTGAGAATCCATGTCATAAATACTCTACGAAGTATAAAAGGTGGTCAGTAAGAGGTGAAGTCACTCTCTCTGGATAGCAAAAGAAACATGGCAGGTAAAATAGGGTTTCCCTTTGTTTATTTATGTGTTTAATAAAATTGTGTTTCTGACTATTCAAGAATAATTATAAAGAAAATATAATTACCTTTGAATGTCAAAACAAACAGAAGGAATTAGCTTAAAATGTCTAAAATACAAGTGGCAAATTTCTTCCCAACTTAGAATACTTCTGAAGTATGCAGATTTTTATCAGAAATTCACTCACAAATATGAACTACCTAACAATCATTGAAGTATTTGTTATCTCCTCCCAAACCTCGCAGTCTCTCTTTGCAGTCAAAAGATCAAATTACCCTTATTTTTTTGCACAAATACACTAAAAGCATTCAGAGGATAACAGGGAAAATATTCACAAGAGGTCACATTATCATTAAAAATTGACTTTAGCTGTGAGGGAAAAGTTAAAAGCAGACCATATCCTTAGAAGAAGCATTTGATGTCGCTGACGGGGTCACCGGTGTGTCCCTACCATCTCTAATTGATGCACAAAATAAAACTAATATTTTAGACTCCTTATCAGGGTCAGGGAGAATGTGGGAAATTAAATAATGGGTTTTAGCTTTTCCAGAAGCACATAAAGTGATCAAACGGGCAATGTTCAAATCTATTCGTGAGCAGTGCTGTTATTTGGATTACAGTGGGTAAGAGTTCAGTTTGTGTGGTTCGAATTTATTTTAAAGGTCTTTTCAGTAATATGATGATGTTCTGAAGAGGATGTGAGATTGAATGTGTAGTATTCACTCCAGAATCTATTTTCCCTCTTGTGAAGTTTTACTCTATGATCTCTATGCTGATATCCTAATTTCAAAAGGTTCTTGTCCTAGGGAAAATACATCAAATTGGTTAGGTTTCAGTTATTGCTTCAGCTCCTAAAAGACCTCCATAGAGCGATGCAATATATATGTCTGCATAATTTTCAAAAATACTATATAGTTTTGTATGGCACCAAGGTACTGATAGAACTCTTCTTAAAGCAATATAATTTCCTTAATTTGACATTCTAAATATAGAACTAATATATAGACAGATAAATTTATTCTTATTGCGAGATCATATAGTAACAATTATCTCAACTATTGATTTTACATTGTCCTACTCAGAGGAAGACAATGGGATTTCACACTCTCCTACCTTAGTCATGAAGCATGAGCAGGAACACTATCAATGTAACCCCTGAGATGTTGCTGGAGACACAAGATCACTGCACAATCACCCAGACATTAGTCACTGATGTTTTTATACAAATAGACATTCCATACTATCCCACATAAGCCATGCCAGTGAAGAGATTAGTGATTGTACCAATTAGTTGCACCACTAATTATTGTGATCACAGATATAGGATCTTGATTGAACCTGGGTTCATGGTCTTAGCTGTAAGATTAGATAAGAGATAATTTTGTCTTATTTCAAAATTTTTAGTTCTGTTGCTTGAAAGGTAGCCATTTGTAATAGCCCCTTAAACTAATTCTTATGGATTTAAGAGGCACTATGTTGGATGTTGATGATGGTAATAATAACAATGACAATGATGATACTAATACCATCATAGCATCTGGAATCACTTTCTGCTATGCTATTAAACTTTACATCTATCAGCTTATTCATCATTACAGAATTTCCTTGAAGAAGAAAATGCTTTTACAGTAAAAATGAGGTAATTGAAGTACAGAAAAACAGAAGAAATATAATTGTCTTAGGATCAGTCAATTTCTACATTGTAAAGCCAATATTTAAACCAAGGAAAAGTGATTTCTAGCATTTATGTATTGACTTATGCTGGTAGTGTCCATGCATCAGGGAGCTGTGAATGTAGTTATAAATGTTTAATGCCATTTCAAAATTATTTCTTTTGTTCCCTTTTGTATTTGCATACCTATAACTAAAATATCTGAGAAAAAACAAGGCTCACAGCTTCTAAGAGATCAGTGAATAGTTGTGTGGCCCTTATTTTGGGGAGATCATCATTATGGTCAGATAACATGGTTGAGGATGAAATTCACATTAGAGTGAACAGGAAATAGTTAAAGCAGAATAGAACCCAGGATACGCTTCCAATGGCATGATTCCTCTCAGCGGCTTTTGTCTTCTGTTGTTCCAGCATATTCTAATAGTTTATTCGGATTCTAAATCTATTTATGCGTTAATCCATTCATCATGTCAGAAGCCTAATGATATAATCAGCTAAATCTCAGCTCTGTGATATTCTCACCTCATGTTCCATTCTCAGTTCCACCAAGTTGATGGTAGCCATCATATATTTCAAGTAATAGGAAAGCTAGGATTCTAATATGGCAGACACAACAGTAAACTTTGTGGAAATGAAATAAGAATACCCAATGCAATCCTTTCAGAGTTTATGAACATGAAGGCTAGTGATGAAAATGCAACGTGAAGGATGAGCTATCAATACACATGTTCTATATACAAGGGGAGGGATGAGATATCAACACACATGTTCTATATACAATGGGAGGGATGAGATATCAACACACATGTTCTATATACTACGGGAGGGATGAGATAACAACACACATGTTTTATATACAGTAGGAGTGATGAGATATCAACACATGTGTATTTCCAGCAGCAGAGCCCTGAACTTGTACCCTGTTCTTGGTGGGGCTCTTTCCTGATACCTTTTGCCTGTACCCTATGGCGAATAGAGCATAAAGCACAAGAGTTAGTTTATAAGGGCAATCCAATTGTAAATATAAATGACCTGGTTAGATCAATGGCAGGAGAAGAATATCAGGAAGCAGACTGAGGATCAAATCTAGTGTAGCTACCATTCTTATTTAAAGGACAACCTAAGTTAAAATAGTAGTTTCAGAGATAAGGTCAAATAATTAAGCATGCAGAAGTAAATAATATTGTATTTGATAAGGCTCTAAAATACTTTCATGTCTTGGAGATTTGGATGAATGGCAGCTCTTCCTTATTCTTAGACTCTCTTTAGGGAATTTCATCCACAAAAGAAAATGGTAAGATTTACATATGTAATAAAAGACCAAACAGAAACAAGACAAGAAGACACCTGGGTTTACAGTTTCAGAGGAACGGGTCACTGGTGGCTTGAGTTCTTGTAAAAGGGGAGAGTACATTGGTGGCCAGGAACCTGTGGCTGGAGAGCTTTGTTCACTGAATGGTTAACTAGGAAAGTCGGAAAATTGGACAGGCCAGGGTGCCAGCACAGGCTTGTTTTTCCTCCACCCTCACCCCTGTATTTTATGCAGGTTTTCAGACTTTGGGATGCTACCAACCATCAGGGGGCATCTCCCTGCTCAGTTAATCTTCCCTGGAATCTTTGTCAGGTACACACCCAGATGTGTGCTGTATCTATCTCCTAGGTGATTAGAAATAACCTGGACTATAGATCCTGTTTTTCTTTGAATCTCAGAACCAGCTATCACAAAAGCTGAACCGGGACTTTTGCCACCGAACTGGGAAGTTTCTATTTCCCACAATATGTTAAGGAGGAGGGAAAAACCTTCAAGATAACTCTGCTACATTTCAATACTTGGGACAGTAATTCTATAATTTGGCACACATCAATAAAATAAGGAGTCAGCTTGAAGAAGGAAACACTTTCATAACAAGATTTCTTGGAGCTTTCAGATGTAGCTAAACAGTTGTTTCCTACTGAATAAACCACACTTAAGCAGCCTAGAGTTATAAATATGAGATGCTTTAAATTATGCAAGGCAGTCAGTGAGTCTTTTATTATTTTTTATTGTTCTAGAACAAGAAAATGCTGCATCTTTCCTTTTCAGGTGGCTGAAAAGTAGCTGAACATGTTGAACTTAATGTGCTTCCTGAGAATGCTGACTTCTTGAATAAGAATGAAAATCACTAAATTGCTGCTTAGAAACTGTTGGATTTAATCAGTCTTGTAACGATTTTGCTTTTTAAGTGAGCATATTCCTGTAAGACCAGAGAAAAATACCTTCACTTTGCCTATTGCTGCTATAAAAAGTAATGGCGCAGTACTTAATTACTGTGCGGTGTGGCTTTTTATTTGAGTATTTTAAAGTATTAGTACAAATATCATAGATCATATTTCTGTGAAAGGCTTAAATAGAAATGAGGCAAACAGATTTGTTACACTGGGGTTCCAAACCAGAAGTACTGTTTTTCCTAAAATTGTTTTACATCTGCATCTCTGAAAAATAGAAGATGAACAAAATTATTCTTACAGGTATCTGGTTTTGTGGTTTTACTATTTTTGGCCTAACTACAGAGACTTCTTCGAAAGCAATTGCTAAAACTCTCCAGCATGCTCAGTGGTGCAGGGTATTTTCCAAAGTGTCTCTTCAGTTGGTCATTCTCCCGTCCCCATTCTTCTCCCCATGGATAGACAGTACATGGACAAACAGCACCGACAGCATTCTTCACTTGCCTCATTTCTTATCATATTAAACCTGAGTATCTGGGTACAATTTGTATTTTGGTTAACATGGTAAGAAAAATCGAGCTGTCGTTCTCCCACCCATACTGTGATAAGCATCCAGGCTCATGCCAGAGCTTTTCTATTGTAACAGGGCTTCAAGGACCACCGTGTCAGGTGTCTCTGCTGTACGGTGACTTAGAACCTTCAGTTCCATACCAGAAATGATGTAACTTCATCAAGTGGTAATTCTAATTCTAACTTTATGAGGAAATACCATTTCAATTTCCATACTGACTGTACTAGTTTTTATGTTTATAGGACGGTTCCTGTTTCCCTCTCATCCTTGCCTGAATTTATTTTCTTGATGAAATTATGTTTCCACAGGAAATGAATGAGACTAAAATTACCATGCTAAGTAAAACAAGACAGACTCATCAATATAAATATCACATGACTGCTCTTTTATATGGAATCTTAATTAAATGTGGAGTTAAAGTAGAAGGGTCATTATTGGGACCAGCACAAAGAGGGTGGCAAGAGACTGACAGAGTCACATGAATATGATCAGACTATGTGGTATGCAAATGTGGACATAATGCAATAAAATTTGCAATGTACATTAATATAGACTGATAATTTTCTTCATAACATAAACCTACTTATACTCTAGCAGTCCTACTGCTTTTTTAAACCTGGTACTTTTATTTCTTTTCTTTTCTTTTCTTTTCTTTTCTTTTCTTTTCTTTTCTTTTCTTTTCTTTTCTTTTATTTTCAAGGTAAGGTTTCTCCATAGCTTTTGGTTCCTGTTTTGGAACTAGCTCTTCTAGACCAGGCTGGCCTTGAACTCACACAGATCCGCCTGCCTCTGCCTTCCAAGTGCTGGGATTAAAGGCATATGCCACTACCGCCCAGCTTGGTACTTTTATTTCATTATTTGTTTGCTTTAATACAAAGCTTTGGCATTAGCAATTTTACGAAAAAATAAGATGTATTAAAAGTAAATGCTTATGAGGCATGATTGGTAAATGAAACACCCATAAAAAAAATGAATACCATTTTTTTTTCTTCAAGGTAATCAGTCAGAAAGCAATGTTTTTCCTTCTTCAAAAGAATTCTGCCTTGTTAATGAAATGTTGATTTCCCCTGTTTGAGGAGTGATAGCCTCATCTTGAGGAAGAGGGAGGTAGTCCCAAAGGTTTAGTCTCTCAAGGTCAAAGAACATGCCGCTAGCAAGGTCAAACTTCCCTGATGTTGAGACGGGCTATGATGCTAAGGTCTTTGAGCCACCAAGTGTGCCACCAGCTGAGATTGGAAGGGCCCCACATATTGCGAATATTTTCTTCACTTGCCTCAAAATATCTATGATGATTTATGTACTATACTGAAGAAATTACTTCTACAAAGTCCCTGTCCTACTTCATACCCTTGGATGTGATATTTACATCACTTTCTGTCCCTTTGTAATAGTTTCTTTGTAATATAAGGAGGTTAGTACCTACTGCATAAGGGGTTTTTCAAGAGAAATTAATGAGTTAATATTTTAGAATGCATGTAATAGGACATAGTATATACATGTTTATATAAGCATTTGTCAACTACTTAAGTTTTGGACATCATAGCTTTATGAGAACAACCCTTTATGGAAGGAAGTTTAAAGAGATACACTAACTAGAGGTAGACCTTAGACAAGTGCAGAGAAAAGCAACTTGAAAACATTCATTATTTGAGAAGAAATATGAGGGATAAAGGATGAACAAAATTGCATTTGAGACCTCTCTGTGCTTAAGTCTCCCTGTAGAAATAGCAAGGTAAATAGCTCTTTGCCCAGCAATCCACTTTCACCAAAGCTTAATATCTCAGAAGAGAATCCTCAGTACCTCCTTTTGTCTAAACACAAAAGATCCAGTGAAGAAAGCAGAAGGATTGAAGTGGCCCAAGCATAGCACCCTAGCTACAGATAAAGGCTTGCCACTTAGGGAAGGGAGAGAGATATCAGGGCCTTGAACTGAAGACTCTATGAAGGCCACTATGGTGAAATACTGGACTGCGCAAGGTCCTTTCATCCCTACCACCAGGCCAGTCTGCTAGGTAAATGGCAGCATCCTCCACCCATTCCTCAACCTCTGGAAGAAGGGAGTTGAGAAGACTCACTTTTCTGGAAAGTTTTGTGCAAATCTTAATATAGGATTTTGTTTCAGCCCAGTACTTGGCCCCCTGAGTTTAGATCCAGTTCCTAATAGAAATTGAATGTTTGTACTGGGGCCAGAGATAACTTAAGAAATCTTTAGTCAGATCAGAAATGAGATCATAACTCTACAGAACAGGCTGATTATGGCCTGGGTCATTGTTAGTTTGGGGCAAACCTGCCCTTCTTCTATAACTAAGCAAGGTCCTGTGGCTATGAAACAGGTGTGACTCAACCTTGATTACTAAATATTGGTCCTACCCACCCATCCCAGAGCTTAGGATGCACAATATACCTACACAAGCAGGTATTCACAGCCTCTTAACCAAGTCACCCAAAGGCAGAGTAGTTAACCCTTGTAGAGAATTCCAAAAGAATAGAAAATTTGTTAGAACTAGTCAAAACAAGTACTCAAGCCTAGAGTGAAATACAAATATCCAGGAGTTGGGGAAGGCAAACGTCAGCAGACAGGTGTATCCCAAGGCATCTCACAATCAAGATCTTTGGTTTGAAAGACAAGAAGAGGCACAGGACTGTGAGAGAAACCAGATAACACACCATCCTCCCATGTCACCAATACAGAAGTCTGGGCAGATACCTTATAGGCTAGGAGAGAGTGGGTTGGGGTTTTCCTAGCACCAAAAGAAAGGAAAAGAAAAAAGAGAAAAGAAAGCTCTTATCAAGGGGAAACACTAACCTGTATAAACAAAGGATTGATGAAGTCATTCCTGCATAGACACAAGCCAAGAGACTGTATCCTTCCAGACCTGTTCTGCAATAAATGCCTAAGAATGTGCTTCATACTAAAAGAGACACTAAGGAATGGGTACCTTCTAGAGAGAAAAACCAGAGACTTACATAGACTCACTGATTTGGTGAATCTGTGATCTGTGAGTGGCTAAATACTTCAAATATTTTAATTCAATAATTAAAGAATTATGATACAAATATGCATAGTTTTTTTTAATACTACCTACCTAATATAGTTTCAGATATGTCATTAATAAGCAATACAGAAAATTAGTAAAGAATTTCTTATATGAATCATGGACTGGCTTTTAGCTATCTTTCTAATCATAATTGGGTATATGGAAACTTGGCTTCTTTTATGAATTTAGATATGTTAAAAGTTGATTTAAATGAATTTTAACATTTCATAGTTTGTGAGATGAGGTATTCTTTAAAATGGATTTCCTTTGCAGTATAACATAACTGAACCTGACCTGTCAAATTGTTAATCTTCACACCCATCTTCAGCATGCTAATCTAACTTGCTTTGAATATATATCCTTCAGTGGGTGTGTCACAGCATACAGCAATTTTATTATTGCTTCTTTTGAAGCATACTCTTTGTCAAAATGACTTTATCAATTTATGTTGCCACAAATTTGTAACATGGAGGGCCTGCTTGTTGGGGTTTCTGTTCCACCCAATACCCCACAGCAGGCAAGCCCCAAAGAGAATCACACAGAGATCTCCATAAGTTACAAAACTGATTGGCCCATTAGTTCAGACTACTTACTAGCTCTTGTAGCTTATATTAATTCATTATTCTCATCTATGTTAGCCACATGGCTCGGTATTTTTCTCAGTCGGGTATATTACATCTTGCTTCTTCTGTGGTCTGGACAGGACTAAGGGAAGATCTTCCTTCTTCCCAGAATCCTCCTGTTCTCTTTGCTCCACCTCTATTTCCTGTCTGGTTTTCTTGCCTATACTTCCTGCCTGGCCAATCAGCATTTATTTACATGATTGACAGAATACAGACAATTCTCCCATACCACAAATTGTTTATCAGAGAGACTCTTACATAAGTGTAACATTTTTAGATTCTACATAAATGAGACCATGTAGAACATGACCTTTGAGGCTGGTTTATTTCATCAAGAAATCTTTATCTTCCCATATTTGTTGACACAAATAACAGAAATTCATTATTTTCTTATGGCAGAATATTATTCCATTGTGTAAACATACTGTTTGTGTTGTCATCCCTTTATTCATTCATCAGTAGATAGACAGTCAATTTGTTTCAATTTTCCATCTACTGAGCGGACTGTGATAAATACGGGAGTAAATGTGTACAAAAGTAGCATGTTGGTTAACAGAGAGACTAGGAGGAGCAGTGTGGTGGCCAGAATGAAGAAGTTTACCAGTGAGTGTAACTAACTACAATTAGGAGCAAAGTACTCTGGTATGCTCTTGCAAAGAGGGTGACTATATAAAATAATAATATGTTGAGTAATGCAAAATAACAGAAAGATATTCACAATTTCCACCATAAAGAAATGATAGACATCTAAGATATATTTGTATAATACATTTATATAATGTATATTAAAGAAACATGTGATACTCCAGGGATATGAACTTCTTTGTGTCAATTAAATAAATATATAATACAACTAAATGTTATAAATATTGTGAAATCACAGTTGAAAACTTACATCTTACTCAGAAATTTTACTTTTTAGGGCTCAGAAGTTAAATTAACAAATTTTTATTTTCCTATTCTTTAAATGATTGTTGATTAAAAGTTTGATTATCTTTGATAAAACATTACCTTCTAAATTTTAAGAGAAGCATAGTCTATAATTTGAAATGTGACTTTCTTTTGATTTTTGTTCATTTCTATGTATTATAATGCAAATAAATCATTCTGAGGATTGTTAGCTCATCTAGAGTCATGACTCTTTATTGGAGAATAGATAGCTCTTACTTACAGTCTGTGAATTGTGGGGCTTAAGAAATCTATGGCTCATCTTCAGATGGCTGAAGCAACTTGATAAAAGCAAAATCCTAACATAAGATGTCTCTTTGTGGGAAATATGAACAACAGTCTTAGAAATTAATGAAGATTCTCCAGGAAAATAAACAAGGAAGTATATCAGAAAAATGGAACAAGACAAAGACAACATGTGAAGTTATCCACGCAAGCCTCTTCTCTTAACTACTAGCAGGGTAAACACGATCATAGTTCTACCTCATGTCAGAACAGTAACTACACAGAAAATACTTCTGCTGTTTGAAATATTGAGCTCAGTGAAGCTCAGGATCCCAACTGTGAAACACTTAATCAAGCAGTACAGACACCCAACATGTCCAGAAATAAGAAATATAAATCAAACCTGAGGGCTCAAGTTCTGTGTGCTCAGGCACCTCTGATTCCTCAAAGACAACAAATAGTAATGGAATCCTAAGATATGGTTAAATACATAGTCTTTCACATCTCATTTCCTCCCGTAACTTTCAAACATGCTCAGTAGCTGAAAAAAATCATTCCTAAATGAGTGACTACTCTTCCCACTTCTCTGGAAACAGCTACTGTTGCACAATCTGTATTGAGAAGAATGCCTCCTGTTTGCTTGTCACCAGGCAACAGTATGAATAACTGTGGCAGATACCAAAGATAATAGTGATTATTACTTTTAAAAGCATGTTTATTAAACCTCTAGTAAATAAAAAGATGTAATTTCAAAGTGTCTTCTTTTGTCTTGTATATGACTCCTAAGGACTGGCATTTGCTCACTTGACTTGGTTAGTCAATTTCTAATATAGTCACAGACACAATCTCAGCTTCTTTGCTCAGCTGTCTGGAGGAGCCATTGGGTGCAAATACAATCCTGTCTGTGTCTGTCTGTCTCTGTTGCTCCATCCATACATCCTTTTCTTTGTCTCTGTCTCTCTCTCAACAGGTATGGGACAATCATGACTCATAGTTGCCCTTCGGTATATTTGCTGAATTAGTGAATCTTAATTTCGTTGTCCCTAGACCAGGAATTACAAGCAGAACTTACTCATGATGTGTGTACTAGATAGAACTCAACCATTCACTGATCTTACATGTGTGGTGTCACTTACATGTTAAGATGTTTTTGTGCTCTATGTCCATTGTCCTCCTAGTGACAAAGCACATAATATTACCACTATCAACTATCCATGACCTCTATTTCCTATACTCTTGGATAGCCTTGTATATTCTAAAATCGAGAAATCCCAGAAGGTTTTGTCAAGTGAGTAGTTATCTCTCTATGATATTTCTGCCCATGGAGAGTTTGGTGCTGGGCTATTGATGCTCCCAAAATGATCTTGCTTTAAATTCTCATGACAATAAAAACTGAGGCAGCAAATCTACCACTGAAGTGACACATAGCAGAGATTTTATAAGACAGATAAACACAGTTCTGCAGTGAGTTTGTAGATTAATAACAATCCCTGCAAAACAGCAACAAAAGCAAAGAGAAATGAGTCTCAGGATTAGTCATTTCTTCTCTAATTTCTTTGGTGAGATTAATGTGACCGACCCTCTTCTGTACTCCTCAGATAACAGGTGTGATCTTTCATTCTCTATTCTCTTGTTTCTTCGGAGGCAGGTGTTTATTTACTGGAACCTTACAGTTTCTTAGGGCACTTTCTTTCTTCATCATAAAGTGCTAAAATTATTGAAATTATCAAGAAATAAGCTTAAAAATATCTCAAAAAGGCAAATTTAAATTATTTCAAAATTGGTCTCTCTGTTGCAAATAAAAAAAAAATGTTTTCTAAAATGCTTTCTTCAGTGAGTTTCTGCCTAAGCTCCAGTGAACAAGAGTTCTCTAGCAAGATGTCACTATACACAAGATCTTTAAAATGAAGAGAGGGAACAAGGCACTTTCCAGGTAGTAAATGAGCTAATGATGTGTTTTTATTGAATTTCCATTTTTAGCAATACGTAGTACATAGGAAATTTTACAGTCAAACTGTGCAATAGACTTGCAGTTGGACACAGCAGGCAGTGGCCTCATCACTTTCCTGAAACTCATTTCCTGCTCTCAGGGCAAGAGTTTGACTTTTTATTTTTATATTTTGGTGACTTTATTTGTACTTATTCTCATAATAGAAAGGATTTTACTAATATTTCTCTGTATATAAATTTTATTTATAATGTCACCTCTTTCTTACCAATGTTGCACTATTTGGTATCTCTCTCTCTCTCTCTCTCTCTCTCTCTCTCTCTCTCTCTCTCTCTTTCATCAAATATGTCAACTCTTAGGGTTAAATCAATACTCAAAATTCACATTATTTTTGTTGTGTAACACCTATTTGGAGTTTGACCAGGTAGCAATAGTTAGTTATTTCTTTTCAAAATTTCAGCAGAATCACAAAACCCTCCCAAGAGTAATCCAATTAATGATATTTGTAGCCTAATCTGTTATTTGCTTTAAAAATAAAAATGCTTCTTTAAATAGCCTTGGTATCTTTCACCAGGTTGTATAGCACTGTGGCAAGCCCCAGGGTCAAGAAGAACCCCTAAGTATTGTTAGGTTTCAGGAGTCTCAGAGTTGAGAGTGGATGCCTCCAAGTCTCTCTGGCAATTCAATCTACAGCTCACTTTACAAACCCATTTTGATAGAGGTTTGGCTTTTCAACTTTTCCCCTTCCAGGCTTCATCTGCTGTTCCGTTGGGTTAGCAGACAATAAACGATGATGATGATGGCTAAATAGTTCTAGTAAATTGTCCTCTGGAAATGACAAAGAATATATCCATGGAATCCTCTGTTCCCTACTGCACCTTTCTTCCTTCTTCATGAGATGGCTCCTGGTGACTTCCCTGCTTGTTGTACGCAGACTCATGGCCTCACAGGCGCACCGTGCACTTATTTTTTCCACAAAGCCCTAAATATTTGCATATTTATATGTGTTCTACAAAAAGATTCTAACTGCTTTTATTTCTCTTTTTGGTAGTGCATTCTACCTTCTTTCTGAATTATTTTGTAAAAGGCACAGGTATTAGACTGGGGTGACAGAGAAGGTAGTATGTTACCATACTCCCAATTAATTTGATTGGCTAAATGGTTAGAAGAAATTTATATATATATTTTTCTTTAGATGCTACTGTCACTTATTGTACTTGTTTTTAAAATACTTTTAGAATGGCCCATTCCTCCCTGGGTTCTGATGTAGCTGTGATCATTCTACATTCCTGAGTTGCACAAATGGTTTTGTCCTCTTGATTCATAATATTTAAAATGATTTATTATGTACCTTTTCATGCTTCGTTCAAGTTGGTATCAAAAAGGGTCACACAAAGAAGTCTTAACAAAGGAAATAAGAATATGACAGGGAGCTAAAGCATCAGCTCTAAAGAAATACCCACCAAACACAGATAGGAAATGCTTTAAAGAAAAAAGCAAAATAAACTGTAAGATACTGAGACTTTTATGTTCATCTCATCTGTGCATTGTGGAAAAATGGCTATTCTCCTGTATGATTATCATATATAAAAGGAGTGGAACTTATACTTAGAGAGCCATTTTACAAAAAGCAGGCAAAACTAACTTATATTAGGAAGTACTTTTTATGAAAATTTCATGAGTTTATCAGTCAAGTTTTATGATGTTTGCCTTACTTCCATTTATAAACTGTGTTGTACCTGGAGATATGCTCAGTCCTTAACAGCTGGTACTACCCCCAAATAAGCAGAGTTCAGTTCCCAGCACCTATATGCTGTAGCTCACACCCACCTGTACCTCCTCTCCAGGGATCTGATGTTCCTTTCTGGCCTCCAAGAGCATTTATGACACATACACACACACACATACACAGACACATACACACAATATGGAATACAATTTTAAAATATCTGTGTGAATGTGTGCACTTACATGTATGTGTTTTGTGTGTATATGTATATATTCAGGGTCTGACTTGTGTTAGAAAAAGGTGTGCATACATATGTTCTGAGTATGCACTGTGACATGCTTGGACATGAAAAACAAGGTAAGTGGAGGGAATGGGAGCAAAAGAGCAAGTGGGAACTTGGATTGGTACTTATAAAAAAAGTTTGCTTTCTTTTTTAAAATAATAAATTCTTTAAAGAGAAAAAAAGCTGTATCAAAAACAAAAAAAATAAAGAAGAGAGGGGAAGGAGAAGAGGGGGGTAAAAAGAAAAAAGAAAGTGAGAAAGAGGATAGGGAAATGGCTCAATAGTCAACAGCTGGTTTCAGCAGTCTTGAGGTCAGGATGAAGCACCATCCTAAGTCAGGCATCTGACAAACGCCAGTAGACAATGCCAACAAACTACTGGAAGTTGTGTAACTAAACAATAGTTAAGGAAAACCTAGTTAATAATTAATGTAATTTCCTTAATTATTTTGGTAGGTAATATGCAGATGGATTTATATGGCAGTGTTTGTGAGAATTATAGGGAAGAATTTATGCATATAAAATATAATTTGGACTTTGATAAAATGTATAGGTCATAAGATATGGTATCATGACTTTATCTTTTGGCTATTTTGTAGAAACACAATGTAAAACATTAATGAAAATTCTAGCATTCTCTTCTTTTAAAATAAGAAAAAGAAGGCAATGCCTGTTCTCGTTTCAAAGCTTCACTCTGATATTCACCAGTATACATCCTCTCTTATATCTTTCTAGATTCCTTTGACCATTTCTGAGCTCTTGTTATCATCCCTTTCCTATCCTATGTCTTCTTTTTATTCATCATTTTCAAAAATTTCTTCAAATCTTGTCAAATTAGTCTTACCTTTTAATCTCACTCTTGAGCATTTTTAACTTTGTCATCAGAGCAGTTTCTTATCATTTTCCTACCTTTTTATAACAACTGTTTATTTTCATAAAGGTGATGGTTTTTCAATCTTTTTGACATGACTAGTAGCCTTAATATTTTGAAAATCCATGTACTATTTCCTGTTCCATATTCATTTTGCCTCAGAGGTCTGTGCTGTTCATGAAATGTGCTGACCTCACTGTCATTTGTCTATTGATTCCTAGTCTTTTATATAATTTAAACAAAAAGCATTAAAAAGTAGGTTGCTCCCATAAATGAGTATATACATAGTATCAGCCATAATGAAACAGACTGTCACAATGGGCCATGTGATGAGGTGAGTTCATACAGAGCATCCCTGTGCGACAAAGTCTAATCAGGACAAAATGGACAAACTCAGTGTTCCTAGTTCTACAAAATGACTCTACTTGGCCTTTGAAATAAGTCAGAAATGAGATTAAAAATTAGATGAACTTGTTCTGTTCTAGAATAATAAGTTGCCTGATGAATGCATATTCCTTGAAGAATCCTTGACAGAATGCACGGAAGAGATGACCTGGGCTGTCTACCTAATTTTCATAGAACTTTCCTTACATCTCACTTCCCATGGGGATGCAGAGAACACAGCATCATGTGGTGCTTACAGAAATCTTAGCACTTAGATACCGTCACGTCCTCTTTAGCAGCTATTTTTTTGTTTATCTTTGAAAAATGCTTTGTAGGTCTGGCCCCTGCAGTTGCTCTTATTCTCTTCTTTTAGCATTTCTAACATTTTATTCTTAATGTAATTTTATACAATAGTTAAGTCCTTATATTCAATAACCCTAATAAATATAAATTTCAGAACTTTTTAATGCATTTCTATTCTGGGCTCCAATGTCTTCCTCGGGAGTGTGACTGAGAAGGCACAGTGCCAACTTCTCAGACACTAGGAGTCAGGTAGAAGGTGTATAGAATACTTGTTTATTTAACAACCATGAAAACTTATATGCTCTCCCACACATCCAGGCATTCCTATCCTTGACATTTCCCCTCATTGACTAAGCAAGACCAAGACCTTTAAAAACACCTGTTGCTAGACCCTCAGGCAACATCACTTGGTCACCTCTCATTGGCTAGGCATGATCAGGACCTCTGAGGGTGCCAGGCAGGCTCAAGGTTAGCTCCTCTTGACCTGATAGTCCTTAAATTCCTACATATTTCCTTATTTTCTATAGATTCAAATTTGTGCTCATGCATCAACTATATATTTAAAGTAAGTCCAGTTGATACTAAATTATCAAATGACAGTCACTTAAATATGATAACCATCAACTAATTATCTGCAATGAGTTTAGATAGGTGAACTATCTGCCTCATTCAGGTTAATATAAACATTCATTAATCTTAAAAAATAATATGTATTTATGTGATAATGCTAAAATATTAGAAAATGAATTATACTAACTTCAAATTAGGTGTCTAGGTAGGTTAATGTCTTGGTTAAAATTTAAGGTATTTCATGTGCTTTTAAGTTTTTAACTTTTAAATAATATTTATTTCTTAATTTTATGCCATTGATGAGAATTAAAACTAACACAATTGTAACGTTTCCTGATAACATGGATTCTTATTATTGTGACATGAAGATGTATTAAATTTCGAAGTGTTCTTAAAAGGGATAAATCTAAGAAAACAGAAAGGTCTGTTATGGTGATGGAACACAGATAGACAAAAGACAGGCAGACAGATATGCATGCACAGAGAGAAAGAGAAGAAAGAGAGAGAGAGAGAGACAGACAGAGAGACTGGTAGATGGGTAGATATTTAGATAGATTAGTTAGACAGATTGGATAGATAGATAGATAGATAGATAGATAGATAGATAGATAGACAGACAGATAGATAGACATAGATAGATAGATGGATAATCTTTTTATCCATAATCTAATTATGAGTAAATGCCTAAGAATACATCCTGGACTAGCATTTTTGCTCATTTTCAAGTCTCATGAGAGGAAGCAACTGAAGAGTCATCAGTGGCACGCAGGATGGGTATGCAAAGTGTTTGAAATACAATTGAAAGAAAGAGATAAGAAAGAGCCCCCTACTGTTCTGGCAACCACAGCATCCAGAGAGATAATAAAAAACTAAGGTAAAAGTCTCACCCTCAAAATACTCAAAGGACCTTGGTCTTCCTGTAGGGCAGGGAATTTGGACTGCTCTTCAGTATCGAGAGGGAGGGGGAATGGACTGGGGGGAGGAGAAGAGGAGTGGGGATAGGGGGAGGGGAGCGGGGGTGAGGGGGCAATATGTGGGAGGAGGGGGAGGGAAATAGGAAACGGGGAGCAGTTGGAAATTTTAATTAAAAAAGAATAAAAAAATGAGAAAAAAAATACTCAAAGGACATAACTTATATGAAAAAGAATATACAAAGTGATTACTGTTGTAGGAATGCCCGCTTGTTCGTCCCAGCTGCCTGGCCAGCTTAGCCCCAAAATAACCACAAAGAAATTGTATTAATTAAATCACTGCTTGGCCCATTAGCTCTAGTTTCTTATTGGTTAATTCTTACATCTTAATTTAACCCATTTCTATTAATCTGTGTATCGCCACGTGGCAGTGGCTTATCGGGTAAAATTTCCAGTATCTATGTCCAACAGATGCATGGTGTCTCTCTGACTCTGCTTTCTTCCTCCCAGAATTCAATCCTGTCTTCCCTGCCTACCTAAGTTCTGCCCTATCAATAGGCCAGGGCAATTTCTTTATTCATTAACCAATGAAAGCTGCACATGGACAAAAGGACCTCCCACACCAGATTACAACCACACATGCCAGATAACAACATCTATGATAAATAGATACTACAGTGACAAAATTCTTCAAGACCTTCCCCATTCTGAAAATTAAAATCCTATTTTTATTACTCACCCCAAATGAATGCTAAGCACATATAGTGTATACAGAACTCCAATTTAGAAGAGCAAATCAAGTTTTCATTTGCTTGTTTAATAAACCACTGTAAGTCACACTTTTATAGTTTGGTATAATACTGCTTTGGTGTTGGAGATCTTTGTGAAGCCTACTATGTAGCTGATTTGGTATCTCCCTCTGTTTGTTTTTTGAAACAGATAATAGGGTCAGTCAATGGGGAGAAATCATGACTGGCCTTTATACCATTTCATGCCTAATTTGCTCATGGAGACCTGAAGTATTGTGTCGATTTACCTTGGGAATCCTCTAATGGAGCCTCCCTAACACAATTTGCCATAGCCTGGCTACATCCTCCACTGGAGCTGAAAGCTCATACAGAGGCATCCTTGGCTCAGTTTGTTATCTCTTCAAAATTTATCTAAGTATCAGGACTATTTCTATGGCTGAAAGGTAGTCATTTAATGGGTTTTTCTTTTAATTTTTAACATTATCCGATAGCAATTGAATGTGAATTTTTTGCTGAATGATTAATATGTAATAATTTACCAAATAAGATAGAAATGTTTTAAGATAGAAAAAAATTGAAAGCCATAAAACCTAAGTGTGCTTGCACTTTGTCTGTGTGTGTTGTGCAAGAATGCATGAATTTAGGATTATTCCACGAAAGAGTAGACTTTATTATTTACACATATTCTGGGATACGACAGCCAGTGGATTTGCTCATCAGGACTTTCAAAGCTTGTTCATTAATAATTTATTCTAAAGCAGAGACAGATGCATCTGAACCACTCAGAATGATCCACGGCAGTTTGGAGCAGTGTTTTAGAACTATTGTTAATATGGCATGTGGATTGCCCCAGGCACTTGGGAGGGTTGTCATAAATTAACCAGGTGTAGGTAATCTTATCTGAAATTACATCTGCATTACCTGACTGAAGATTTAAAGGGTTGAAATCTTCTAGTTATGAAAGAAAGGAGTACTACGGGCTGGCAAGAAATTAAATGCTTGGTTTTGAATAATATTATGGCAGAAGTGAAAGAAAGATACATGCAAGCAGGACAGGGGTGGATCTTTGCTAGCAAGCTGGCTAGATTGTAGAGAATCATAAACTTTATTATTCCATTGGGGGTACAAGGCTGAGTTCTGTATTTTAATGACAGTCATAGAGTCTTTGCTGGAGCCTGTGAGATAAGGTGAGATATTAATCACTTATCCCTGTTTACAGATCAGATGTTTGACCTTGACTCATATATGCTTTTGCACAAGGTTAGTAAATAAGGAACTGAAAGAGGTAAATTGAGATGCTTAGCTTAAGGATTATTTCTTCTACTTGAATATCTGCAGGTCCTAGCTCTTGTACTGTATGTGGCAGAGCCATATTCTGTGCTTTATGCAGCTAGAGCCGAGTTGAGTTAGGTGGTATTGTGATTTCATGTTATCACTTCTCTTTCATAGCTACAGAATGTGAGGGGCACGGAGATAGCAAAGGGCTGCACCAGTCAGCTTTCCACTGCTGTCATGACACAATAGAGGCAAACTACTCATCAGAAGAGGTTTATATATTTTTGAATATTGTGAGACAAAAGAAGACCAGAAAGCTTACTGCTACAACCTCTGCTGAGGATTTAATATATCTTATGGCACATCATGCTGAGAGGTTAACAGGAAGGAGGAGTAACATTTTCACATGGGAAGTCAGAAGACAATGGAGAAATCTGACCTGCATTTTTTTTATTAACCTTCTTGTGAGAACTGTCCAGGTTACTGTACAAAAATATGTGGTTGTCTTTCAAAAGCATATCGTTGACATTCATTTACCATTCAGAAGACAAACCTTAATCTCAACAACATGGCCCAATCTCATTCATAACCTTATTCTCCAACACTAGTGAACAAATTAAAAGAAGAGCTGGTCTCCCAGCTTCTGTTGAAATCCCTAAAGTGGCTCAGAACCTGAAAATATAACCAAAGTGCTCAAACTGGTATCGCAAAGAGCTCACAGATGAGGAAGCTGTTCAGAAAGGGTTGGTGGTGGTCACTGAAGAATCTGTGTCAGGGACCAGCCTCAACAAAAATACCTTTCTCCAGGATAGAGGTGTGGGGATTTAGAAATATAGTAAAGAATATGAAGATGTGAATGAAAATAATAAAATGGAGGAACATATAGGCTAGTGTCAGGAGGGAGTTTCAGTGAGTACAGAAAATTCACCTTCATTTAATTTCCAACTGTTTAAAATACCCCTGACTTTGGTAGAAGTAAGAAAAAAGACTGCATTAACAGGATACAAGGAAATGAACATGCCAACTGATGGTCGTGGACTATATCCATGATTAAACATTCTGTTGCTAGAACAAAACAAGTCACACTTACAATCTAGAATAAAACATTCTGTAGGCAAACCACTCCCTGGGTGGAATCCAAAGTTATCTCCATAAAGGGAACTGGAACTTACTTGGATCCTTAGACTCTTGTTTGAGGTAGGAACAATCTACTTCTCTTTCCTGGAGCACAAGGGCTGGCTATTAACCACACCTGTTGGCAATAACCTTGATAGAGCAGAACTCTCAGGGCAAAGTTGAGGTGGGACCTTTGTTCCAGGTAGAAGCACAATAACATGGAAGGAACTAGAGGCCAGTTTCAACTCTCCTACTTTTGGTCAACTTGGAAATAGGCTCACAGTTTCGGGCTTCCACAGATGTGAATTTTTTACTTTTGTTTTTCAAAACAGGGTTTCTCTATGTAATATTCCTGGGTTTTCTGAAACTCATTCTGTAGACCAGGATGCCCTTGAACTCACAGAGATCTGCTTACTCCTGCCTCCTGATTGCTGGGATTAAAGACCTGTGCAACCCCGGCCTGACTTAATGTAGTTTAACACCAGAGAGATCATAGTATGTTGTCACTGACTATCATGTCTAGAGATGAATCTTTAATGTCTGATTTTATTTTATTTAGTATTTGCATGTCTTGTATCCCTTATAATTAGGCTGATCTATAATTAGAGTAAGATCTGTAAAATTAAAAAAAAAAAAAAACTGGCCCTAATGGTAATCCGTTAAAATTTATGAGCTGATTTGTTTTGTTTAACTAATTTTTTAAAGAGTCTGTAGTTCAGATAGTCTCTGACTTTTGATCATCCATTCTAATGCCTTAGCTTTTCAAGAACTTAGATTATAGACATCTGTTATCTCATTGATCTAGACCTCAGATCATAAAAATCCACATCATCTCTCATGAGACTGAGCTTAGTACCAATCTTATAATCCTCTGGAATCTTATGAGATACCCAAACTGAAGCTGAGGTAAAAGAAAAGTTCTGTTTTGAGGTTTTCTTCTTTTTCATATCATTTAAATAAGAATTAGGAGGCACTTCTGTAAGAATAGATGCCAATATTTATTACCCGTGTCCTGTTTGAAAATACTTCTATGAAAAATTATTTGAACATATAGTGATATGGTGTATTTGTTCTTTCACTGTTAATTGTTCTAAGTCTGGAGGTATTGCTGTAAACACATATCAAGGTGATTAAGGGTTACCTCGGGTGTAATTGAAACCTAAAACTCAACAATGGATGTAACATGTTGTCAAGTAAAGTGTAAAAAGAAATGAAAAGATGATATGTATTGATAGGTAGGCAGAATAGATATATTATAGAGACTGACGACAGAATTGCAATAGCAGATAGATAGATAGATAGATAGATAGATAGATAGATAGATAGATAGATAGACAGATAGATATCTAATGGTAGGTAGGTCATAATAAAATGATAAAAATAAGTTTCTCAGAAAGTAAGATTGAAGGACCATCAATCTATATTTTAAATTGTAATAATTAATAAACTGGAAAGCATAATTATTTATATGATTTCAGTATTTCTTACCACATAGTACATGCTAAGTAACCCTTGTAACTCTATTTTTTTTGACACCTGGTGAGATATTTTTCTTAGATATAATCACATGTATCCATACATACATGTTTTACTTATCACTCAGATCCCAGAGAAACAATACTTACTGGCACAATTTCTGTTTTTTTAAATTTTAAAAACATATTTCATGAAGATAATTTTTCCTTTCTGAAACAATTAACTGTAATATTTTATCGATATTCGAACATACATACTTGAACTTATCTAGCTGTTTTTATGCTAAAAACTTTAATAAGATAATGTGCAAGAAAACATCTGCTGTTACACTGTTTTTTTCTTTTTTTGTAAGAAGCATTGTGGATTTTTTGTTGTTTTCTACTTTTAATTACTACTACCAAATCATTAATTCTAAGTTAGAATTATCAAACGTTACCAAAGGTACTTAGAGAATACTGTAATTAGGGTTTACTTGATTAGGCAATTATAAGAAAATGAACCTTTTTTTTTCCTGTGTGAACAATGGAGCAGTTAAAATGCTTTGTAGAACTAATATGCTGAGATCAAAGTGGAGTTGTAAATAATGCTATTTGAAATTTTTGCCTTAATTTTAGAAATTGTCTTCTGTTTGAATCATGCTAGTTTTAGATAATGTCGAAAATGTAAGTCCAATAAAATGCAGTGTTTATCACTAAGACTGTTACCAGCCAAAAAAAGCAATTTTATTTAAAATTATATTTAAAACAATATTATGATACAAGTTAGGTATTAATCCAATTTGAAGCAATATTTTTTTAATTTACAAGGTGTACCTCTGATAATTTATAAATAAAATATTTTTAATTATTCCATCAAATCTAACAATTTATTCTAAATATCTATCCCTTTAAGGTATCTTTTGAAGTAATGAATATGTTGGCTATTTTCTGTCAACTTGATACAATTATAGACATATTTCTGAAGAGGCAGCCTCAACTGAGCACTGCTTTCTATCAGATAGACCTATTGTCATATCCCTGCGGTATTTGGGATATTTTTCTGATTGATAATTGATATGAAAGGGGTAAGCCCTATTTGTGAGGTTCATTCCTGGGCAGGTAGTTTTGGGATGTATGATAAAGCAAGCTGTGCAAACCATGAGAACCCAACCAATAAGCGACTTCCCTCTATGGTTCTTGCCTCTGTTTCTGCTTAACACCCTGTAGATTTGGATGTGTAAGTGAAATAAACCTTTTCCTACTGGCTGTAAGTGGGAAGTATAAGTCCATTAAACCTTTTTTCCCCAAGTTACTTTTGGTCCTGGTATTTATCACTGCCATAGAAAGCAACCTAAGATAGAAATGAGTACTGAACACTAGGGTACAGTTTTGACAGGTCTGATTATTTAGTTTTGAGGAAGATTGTGGAAACATTTAGAAGCCCTGGGAATGCCACTGAATGTTCAGAGTTTAAAGGAATATTCTGTGGTATCATGAAAGATCTGAATATTGAAAGAAAATATAGATGATGCATGCCTAGTTTGTAAAATTTCAGAGTGAGGCAAAAAACTCTCAGGACAATTCATTTGACACTCTGGATTAAGAATGTAAACAAATGACATATTTGCTTTATTGGGACAATGGATGCTGGCTAACTGTGGCTGAAGATTCAGGTATGATTGTTGGCGGAAGTTGCTTGTTCGTTTCCCAGCCACCCAGACCCAAAATAATCACACAGAAAACATACTAATTGCAATATAGCTTAAACATATTTCTAGATAGCTCTTACAACTTAACCTATTTCTATTAATCTGTGCATCACCATAACGTTGTGGCCTACTGGTAAGTTTCCATCTGGCATCTGTCTCCTGCAGTGGCTACATCGCATTTCTCTGACTCTGTTTTTTTTAGTGGATTTAGTCGACCATGTTGGGTGCCACTCTGTAGTGTGAGGAGCAGGGCCCCTTTGTTCCATCCTGCCTGGCTAGCTTAACCCCAAAATAGCAACACAGAAACTGTATTCATTGAAAAAATGCCTGGCCCATTATCTCCAGCCCCTTATTGGCTAACTATCACATATTAGTTTAACCCATCTCCATTAATGTGTATCACCATTTGACTGTGGCTTACTGGCATGAGTCTAACCAGCGTCTGTCTGGGGCAGGAGAACCATGGCGTCTGCCACTCTGTCCTTCTTCCCAAAATCCTGTTCTGTCTTCCCTGCTTATCTGAGATCCGCCCTATCAACTAGGTCAAGGCAGTTTCTTTAATAACCAATGAAAATAAAATAAATACAGAAGGACCTCCTACATCATGTATATATATATATATATATATATATATATATATATATGATAGTAAATTTATATGTATGAGAGAATGTCAATGGAAGAATTGCATCCATCATATTGTATTGTTTACATTTGAATGGAATGTTTTCTTGATTAATTGTTGATGTTAGAGGGCCCAGGCTACAATGTGCAGTGTCACTTCTAGTTAGGAGGTCTTAGGTTGAAAGAAACTAACCTCAACAAGCCATAGAAAAACAAGCCAAAAAAGCAACATTGCTCCATGGTTTGAGTTCGTTCCCTGACTTCCATCAATAATTGACTTGATCATCATGTGTAATCCAAACATAAACTTCCCCCTTTATCCCTTTGTTCCTTTTTTTTTTTGATTGCAGTATTTATCATAGCAGTAGATAACAAACTGGGGCAATGTGGTATAAGATTTGTCACAATTAAAAACAAACTTTCTCATAACTTTGACTTTCCAGTATTATTCTGGCTTCTTATGCATTTTTGACTGTATGAGCATATTTCTTTTTTTTTCTTTTTCTTTTCTTTTCTTTTTTTTTCAAGAAAGGGTTTCTCTGTAGTTTTGGAGCCTGTCCTGGAAACTAGCTATGGTAGACCAGGCTAGCCTTGAACTCACAGAAATCTGCCTGTCTCTGCCTCCCAAATACTGGGATTAAGAGCACATTTGTTATCATTCTTTTTAAAGTACCTTCAGTTTTGGTAATTATATTAGACCCATGATTTAAAGATGATTTTGACCAATTTCAGACACACCCAACATCTCTTTATTAGTACACATAACCCTACAGGACTTGACATTTCTGCTCTGTTCACTACAAGTCAATTCTGTGTGTGTGTGTGTGTGTGTGTTTGTGTGTGTGTGTGTGTGTGCGTGCACACGTGCCAATGTGCAAGTGTGAGGTCAGAGAATAACTTTGTTAATGGTCCTCAATATTTGACCAGGATACCAGGTCAGCATTCCCCAGGTTTACAAATAGGTACTTCCATTCAGCTATATGCATATTCTTGGGATTCCAACTGAGTTCCTCCAGTTTGCATGAAGTGTGTGAGGAATAAGATTTTTTAAAACAATGAAATTCAAGTATACAGCATTCTCTTTTCACAGCACTGATCTTTGAACTTGCCATGTGCCCTTTAGCAAAATGCTGCTGATTGCCTGTCATTCTTCTCACCTTAGATGCCATTCAAAAGGCTGTTTGTTATTTTGAGGTCTGAAACATTGCTGTCAATTAGCCCCAGAGGCTGCAGGATGAGTCAAGTTAACAGGAATCTTTCATCATCCCAGTGTAATGGGGAGGGACTTGAGCTAATGCTGGTGATTGAAGTGTGAATTAGGATTGTTGCTCTAATCATTTATCTTTCTTATTGCGGAATTCCTTGAGTGATCTGTGAAATGAATAGTTTTAAATAATATATTTTATTACCTTTTTGATAATTCCAATCAATACTTTTTGGTAATATTAAGTATCCATTTCAAAATTCTTCCAGACTGATCCTGACTTCCATATCTATCCAACTCCATATTCTTTTTCCTTGTGTTTTATACCCATAATGATAAATTATTAGGTATTATTTTTAACGCTGTTGGGTTTGGGTTAATTCTCAGAATAATTGTAGTAAATATTCCCATGGGGCCTGTGACCTATATAGTCACATGTTCCTGGTCCCTATAGCAGTGTCAGCTATGAGTTCCATCCCATGGAACAGGGATTAAATCCATTCAGAATCTAGATTAGCGTGCGCACACACATACACACACACACACACACGCACACACAAAGAATTATGGGTGGATGATGAGGTTCACGACAAAAAGCTTTAGAACATTTACCATGTTTAGGCCTTTCCAAAAAAAAAAAAAACCTACAAAATTTTAAGGTCATAGTATCACAATGAAAAAATTTCAGTATCAAAACAACTGAGAATTGTGTTTCTACCAACACTCCCTTCAATCATTCCAAGGTCATATTATGTATGTTAGTCACAAAAGGTAAATTCAAAGTATTGGGAAATAAGTCAGAAACAAGATCACATCACATCATCAATTGTCATTGCACACATGGAATTACTTCTCAACATGCAATTTTATACTTTTAAAATTCAATATAAACATTCCAGAATGTTTCCTCCACATGCCTCCTGTTACTTGACTAGCAGCCAAAAACTAAAAGGGAGAGAGCTGTCTTTCTTTTCAGGATTGTTGGGAAATAGGAATTAAAATTTCTCATCTCCTTCTTCAGTTGGTTTGGGCAGAGGTAAGATAAATAGCAGAATGGATGGTGGGAAAAATAAAAACAAGTGCATGTGGGAAAACAGAAACAATGTGAAAGTCTAGCGTAAGTCAATGAGCCTGTCTGGCAGAGGATTCTCCTGTGTGTTCTCCTGTTTTATGGTCATAAGTGCATTCCATCCTGCCAGCATTTATTCCTTAGCACATTTGTAGTGTGGATGCTACTGCAAAATACATACACTATTTCTCATTCACTGGTATAATGTACTCTAATAGATAGCATCTTTAAAATCCTTACAAACATTTTACTTACCCAAATGAATAAATTACAACAGTTTTAAATTTTTTCAATAATTTAATTTTCATGGTATGAAATGTCGAATACAGTTTTACACTTAAGACATCTGAATTTTATTAAAAAATTGTTTATGTTAAACAATATGCTACATATATAAGCTATTTACTTTTCTTAAAACCCTCCCCCAATAAAAGTTTATTACATTTCTGCCAACTATAAAGCTAAAACTTTTATGAAAAATATTTCACACTGTAATTGGTCATAACATAAACCTGAAATTTAGTGTTTCTCATATTTATAGCTATAACCTATGAGTATAAAAACTAAAATATGAAAATGTGGTTTTTCAACTTAGCACATATATATCTATCTATTACCTTTATAAATATTTGTAGAGATGAATTTTTAAAGATGAATTTTCTTTAGGAGTTAAAGATCTACTATAAAATATGTCTCTAGATAATGAGTTTTTCTATAATTTACTTTGGGCAGCTATTACACTTATATCTTTAATAAAGAAATATGTGTTCACTTCTTATTGGTAATATCTGCAATAAGCCTCTGAATTGCCAACAGTTTTATTGATGTTGTAGTGTGTGGAATGCCATGAACATGCTGAAATTTAGCCTGTATTTCAGCTGTTCTTATGTACTTGAGCTAGTTTCAATATGAATTTCTCACCACAACTGTTAAACAGGTACTTTCTATGTACCAAAACGATTATAGAAGCTCTCTCTTGCCCACACCAGGGATCAGATAATGAACCGAGTGCATTCAGAAAAAGATAGTTACTGTCTTTTGTATTGTCTTAAGACGAGATGCAAATGAATGAGAACAGTTTAATCGTGCTAGGGAGAAGCATACCTAGAGAAATAATGACTCACATTAACTTAATGCCTAGTCAAGTTGGAAAATGTATAGCACTGCTAGCTCTGGAATGGTTCCTACAATTTAAGCTTAAAGAAACTTCTTAGATAAAACTAGGTTTCTGTGTATTTGCCATGTCAACCTAGAAATGAGCAGTAGATGGTTAGGTGTGAGAATGATTCAATTTCCTGACAAAATGAAAACTCTAGAATTTAAAACTTAGGAAACATTAACAGTTAAAATGAGGTTTTGTTATTAGTTAAAATCTTTGTGTATTTCATGAATTCTGTTCTTGAAATTAATCACTAAAATGTAGCTCTGAATCCAGTAAGTTATCAATGTACTTTTTTCAATAGTTTCTTCATTTGAATATGCAAATGGAGATGGAGATTTTTCTCCATCCCACCAGTCCCACTAGACCGGTTTCTCTCCGCCAAATGAGTCCAT
The DNA here is from genome assembly GCF_950005125.1 of Chionomys nivalis. Classification (NCBI taxonomy): domain Eukaryota; kingdom Metazoa; phylum Chordata; class Mammalia; order Rodentia; family Cricetidae; genus Chionomys; species Chionomys nivalis. The sequence goes on along the minus strand of NC_080086.1, from coordinate 157,869,047 downwards.
GCAACCACTTATGAAATAACCATTCCAAGGCTTATTATCAATTACAATTGTTTGATCAATATCTCAGGTTTCTTACTGGCTAACTCTCTCTATAAATAAACCCATTAGTTGATGTTTTACTATGAGTCTCATGAGCTACATGGCATCTCTTCGACTCCTCCTTCTCTCTCTCCCTTTGTCTGATTTCCTTCCTAGGTATATTCTGCTTGATCATTGGCTGAAGCAGCTTTATCCATCAACCAATAAGAGAAAGACATAATCACAACATATAGAAGAACATCCTACATCATCTAAAGAAATATTTCATTAGTTTTTCTAATATGCAATTAATGGCCATGTAATTCTTTATAATTTATCTGTTTTGCTTATGAAAATTATAGATATTTGAAAGAAAAACAATTTTAATGAATTATATGTGGGCTACAGAATCATCATTTTCATTTTATACACATTCTGTATGTTTTCATTAGTATATGATTAAGGAGTTTGATCAATTAACATTTCATTTTATTCATAATGCAACTAATATATTTTTGAATTAATTATAGTCTCAGCTCTATAAAGTTTGACATCCATAAAATAATGTTCATAGTATAATTTAGTTATTACCATGAGGTGTCTATTTTCATACTCAGGTGAAATAAACTTATGATGTATTCCATTAGGTTTTATCCAAAATCTGGGGAGATAGCTCTGAGTTTAAAGCACATGGTATTCTTACAGAGGACAAGGTTTCCTTTCTAGATGGTGGCTCAGAACCAATGTAACTCCAATTCCAGGGTATTCCAAATCCTCTTCCTGCCTCCATAGGTATTGTATACATATGGTGCACTTCTATATACACAGTAAAATACTCATACAAATAAAATAAAAATAATTGAATCTTTAAAATGAACCAAGTTTTAATCATTTTAAAAGTGAGCAGCTTTCTATTTTTGTTACACTGTGTAATATTTTAATTACAATATATGCATTTTCTTTTCTGTGGCTTTTGGTAGTTTGCATTAAAGCATTAATTACAATATTTCAGGTAATATAAATTTGTTGTGTATTTTTAAAAGTTCTCAGGATCTTTCAGGTAGCACATTCTTTGAGGAGGAAAAGTAATTAATGGCATCAATTCCTGTTATCCCTGATAAATACATTTTAAAATGTGAGGCTATTTTCAAATGACAACAGAACAAAAGCAAAGAGTACACAGTAAACAAAAGTATTGACTTAGCAAGAACACAGATGTGAATAATCTGAGAAATGGGTTAAAATCTTCTTACTCAGTACTATTCTTTACTACTATTGGCCAAAGAATATCTTAAACATAAATCATTCCAGGGTAGGTTGGTGATTCAGTTGGTAAAAGTGCTACTGAGTCAGGCTTGATCACCTCTGTTTTATCCCTGGGACTCATGTCAAAACTGAATCAGTGAAAGATAGTTGTAACCCCAGTAACTGTACAAAGAGATGAGGGACTGAGACAGGGGAATCATAAAGTGGCTCACAGGCTAACTTGTCTGCAGCACACAGCACAGTAGCAGAAAAGAGAGACCCTGTCTGACCATGATGGAAGCCAGCCTCCTAATATTGTCCTTCTACCTCCACATATATGTAATGGTCTCTGCCATACATATGATCTCTTCTCTCCCTCCCTTCCCTTCTCTGGCCTTTCCTTTCTCTCTGGTTCTCCTCCTTAACCACTGAACCATAGCCAGAATGGAAATTAACTGTCTCCAGTGAGACAATTAAGTTTTCAGTTTCTCCTGAGCTAAGGACATAGCTTTGCCTCTGGACCTTTAATTCAAAGAGAACAAACTAAATTATACTGGTTTTAATAACTTGAAAATGAAGAGAATCCTAACCAGTGTGTTTTCAAGTAGAATTTCCTTCAAGATTAGCTTCCTAACATACAACGTTAAGACTTCCCAAGAGGTTTCAGGATTGAAAACTGTAGAAGGAAACCGGAGAAAGAAGTTACACCTGTATGAACATGAATAACAAGTATGACTGGAGATATACTGAGAGTATATACTGTATCCATCCTGCTAGAGTGACTCCTTTAGCAGAAACAGTGTGCCCACACTGATCTAGGTGCTCTCTCAAAAGAGCATGTTCTGTCATTCACCCAGATTCCACCCTTCCCTACTGATCTCTTCTCTACCAACATCTCCTAAGGTACCCCGGATGTCTCTTCTTAACCTGACCTCCTCTAAACCTCTTTTATATTGCTGACAGTGTAATTTCTTTTAGTATAAATAAGAACACTAAAAGTTTATTTTTATTTGTTTTTAAGGTTTACCTATTGCAGACAGAAACTGCTCATTCATTTTCCAGCCTCCCAGACCCAAAATAATCACAAAACTCTATTCATTAAAATACTGTTTGACCAATAGCTTGTGCATATTTCTAGCTAGCTCTTATTTCTTAAATTAACCTATTTGTATTTTTTTTATATTTTACCATGAGGCTTGTGGTTTACTAGTACCAGTGTGGGTGTCTGTCTCCTCTGGTGGCTACATAACACCTTCTTGACTCCACCTCCATTCTTCTCTATCTCTGCCTGTAATTCCTACTTTGCCCTATTCTGTGCTACAATAGGCACAAAGCAGATTCTTTATTAACCAACAGTATTCACAGCATACAGAGGGAAATACCACTTCAAACCATTGCTTTTTAAAAATTTCCAGGTTCTTGGAGTATAAAAAAGCACGCTCTCCCTGCCTCCAATAAATGAATTAATTCATTAAAATATACAACAAAGCTGGTCACAGTGCTGCACACCTCTGAATATGAGGCCAGCCTATTCTACAAAATGAATTTTCAGGACAGCCAGGACTACATAGAGAGACCCTGTTTGAGTCTGTCCCTATGTATATCTCCATTTCTATCTTCAATGCACTGGCAGTCATCACTCCTTCCCCTCTCATTGCCATCGCTACAGAGAGCAGTGACCTCTGTCTCTTCCTCCTCCATGCCACTCCATTCCTTTGCTGATATCTGGAATCTGTCTTTTGGATCAAAGCTCACAGCCTTCTTTGCTTTCTGAAAACTTTTTTCATCACACATAAAGTGGTTTCAAAGAGGTCTTTGATTTTGAATCAAACAGTGTTTTCTTGCAGGAATTGAGTACTGTACCAAATATCTGAAGCAATCAGCTCGTTTGAGAAGTTAACATAGTTATATACGTCATTATTTGTATGAAAACAAAATTCAATAAAACCAGTCACTTTGAATCAAGTGAAAAAGACACAAATAATTTAACAATAATTTATTTTAATAAAATTTTGGTATCAATTAATGAAGTATTTTAGTTTAATAAAATTACTTAAACTTTGAGTTAGATCTTGCTTTGTAGCAGAGGTTGGCCTGACACTCCCTGTACCTTTTTCTCAGTGTACCAAATGCTGGGGTTGTAGACATGTGACAACATTCTTGGAAATTAATTTCATTTTAAAGATAAATTAAAAAAACATTTAAATAATTGGCAACTCATGTCCCATGTATTTATCAGAAGATAAACAAGGTATTAAATCATTCAAGAAATGACATAGAAACTATTTGGCTTAATTAGGCTTTTGCACATCTTGTCCTTTAAAATAACACATGTTGGTGTGATATAGATGTGATAAATAAATAACTGTCATAAAAGTTTTTGTCATGAGTATAATATCAAAACACTTAATTTGACTCTTTTCCTAGTTTTCTCTCTTTTCTATGGGTATTGCCAATTACTAAACCTTCCTCCCCAAATCTCTTAAACATCCCACTGAGAGTTTTCACTCTAATCCAACACAGATATCTTCTTTCTTTCAAACTACTCTTAGGTAATTAAGTCGATCAAGCTGTCTGCTTAATTTTTGATTGTCATGTTGGTACAACCTAGAGTCTAGAGTCTCATTGGAGAACTATCTGTATCAGCTTAGCCTAGAAAGCTTGTCTAGAGGAGATGCCTTGACTGAGTTCACAGTATGGGAAGAATCTGCCTGAAAGGAGACAGACTATTTCTCATTTCAGGTTCTGGATTACATAAGAATGGGGAAAGTTAGTTGGTACTAGGCACACATGCATTCATTCTCTCTATTCTTTATTAGGATGTGACTAGTTGCTTTAGATTCCTGCCTGATTTTTCCATGATGATGGATTGTAACCTGGATTTGTGACCTGGAATTGTGGAAGAGACAATTGTGCCTTGTGTATCCTAAGTTGCTTCCGCTTTTCTAGCACAGCAACAGGAATAGGAATGAATCCATTGACAGAAGAAAAAAAAGTGCAGATCCTCAAAGAGAGCTCTAGATTGAATAGTTGACTTCTGCATGTGAAGGTCTTACTGGTGTCTAAGAAGTTACTGGGGATGAGGTAACTTTTAAGGTAACTTTTAAGGTCCTTCTTAATCACTAGTGTTTACATGACTGTTTTCCAAGGCCACTACTGACTATTTAGTATTCTTGTCACCTATCAAAATTGGTACCTGAGGTGGCCATATAATCATCCTTCAGGAAAAGGAAGCAAGTGTTCCTTCTATCTTATGTCATGCCTCTCTCCATTTTGTTCTAGATTTACCCATATTTCCTGATTTTTAAACATCCACAGCATTTTTAAAATCACATCATCAATGCTGTTCCCTAAAACAAAAAAGAACACATTTCTCCCTGTGTGCCAAAACCTTTAGTTTTCTTCTCTTGTTAATTTTAATAATAAAATAAAGTTTCTTCTGCATACAATCACATCCATTTATATTATAATCTCTGTTTTTTATTCATGCTACAAGGGCAAAGTCAAATACTCATAACAGAGCCTCTATGGGCACAAAGGCTAAAATACTTGCTTTTTAATTAAAAAAAGATGCTCAATTTGGCACCAGAGGACTGTAAGCAAAGCTCATTAATGTATTAAATACTATTATTGGAATTCCATTGAGCACTTCATCAATTATTAGTTTTTTCACAAAAAAATGTGTTTCATAAATCAACATCTCTATTTCTCCAGACTCCTAGGTGGATTAGACCACCATTATACTTCGCTTAACAATATTTGATTTTCTTAGATTTTATGTGCCAGTAAAGTCATATGGTATTGGTCTTTCTGTACCTAACTTATGTCACAAACACTCACAAATGACAGGACTTTCTTTCTAATGTTGAATCATGAACAGTTTGTCCACTATTATATTTGTGTATATACTATTATATGATTTATAATATAACCCATACTTATATATTTCACATGCACGCTCTTGTCTCTCTACTCATCACTCATTGATGATCCTTACTCTGGTTCCACGTTCCTTCTGGGGAGAACAGTGATGCTCTGCACATGACGCTCTATTACACTTCACGATGACTACAACCCAAGAGATTTGTACAACATGGTGACGTGCCTAAAAAAATGAATCAAGTTATAGAAGGAGGCATATATTTTGACTCACAGATTGAGAGTACAGTCTATCATGAGAATGAAGTCCCTGCAGAGAAACTTGAGACCACTAGTCAGATTACATACCTACTCAGGAAACACAGAGAGATGAAAACAAGCTCTCTGTTTGCTTTCTTTCTTTCACCAACTCTGTGTCCCAGGTACATGAAATGATGCTCCTTCCAGCTAAATTGTGTGGTCCTACCTCAGTTCACATCCAGAAAGTCACCCACTGGCATCCAGATGATTGTCTCCAGATCCTGTCGAGCCGAGAATTAATATGAACCATCACAGTGCACAGAGCTGATGTTTTCTAATAGACTTCACTTATTCCCATAGCAAAAATACAAATTCTAGCACAAATATGCTAATTTGCTTCATTTATCCATTTCAGAATTCAAACACTTAACAAAACATTATGATGTACTGCTTAAATATATACAATTTCTTGTTTATCCACCAAAATAACATAATTTTTATAAGAAACATTTAGGATAATAATGAATCCACATATGTTATGCCAAGATTCACACACAATAATCAGACTTTAAACATCCATATACAGATGGTTTTAAGGCAATTTGGAACCTATGTAAGAGACTAACACACAGCTTTCTCTGCAGAGCTGAGGTGCATTTCAAGTTGACCAGCAGGCGGCGCTCCACCATACTTGGTTGATTTCTTAGATCGAAAAAAATATTCCTTTTCTGAAAGTTGTTATTACGAAAAAAAAATAGTTTGTAGCTGTGCTTTGCTATTTTTTTTTTTTGTTCTAGCTTTGCTATTTTCTTTTTGTAAAGACAAGCTAAAGCATCTCTGGAATAGGAATTCCTTGTTTGAGTTTGGGAAAATCAGTTCAGAGGAATCAGACAACGGTTTGATTGGATACCTTCAGGCACACGTGTGACTGCCTTTCTGCTGTGGGCATCCTTTATTTCTGCCATGTGCTCCTTTTCCTTCCTGTGAGATTTATGGCGCAGTCGTCTTCCAAGCACTAAAGATGCATGGTAAAGAAGTTTAAAGTTATTGCGGCAATTTCTCTCAGCTACATATTAAGGCAGTCCTGCCTCACCTATGAGGAGGAGCTGTAAGTCCCTTAGATGGCTTGCCTAGAATTCATTCACCAGCTCGAACCAACTGACACAGGAACAGTGCTTGCAGGGTTGGTTATAAAGCCCGTGTATTTTCTGCGGCTTCTCTGACATGCCTGTGAGATCGTAAAGCTGCAGATTTGGGGATTCCAGTGTTTTCCTAGCGTGGTAGTTCTCGACCTCCTGATGCTGTGACCCTCATGTTGTAGTGACCCTCCAACCATAATATTATCTTCGTTGATACTTCACAGTTGTAATTGCTACTCTTATAAATCATAACGTAAATAGCTGTGTTTTCCGATGGCTTAGGAATCACCTGTGAGTTTAAGGTATGGGCACAAAGGGGTCACAACCAGTTTGGAAGGAAGCTGGTTTCGTACTTGCACCTCAGCAAGGGGACATGTTCTCTAGATCTAGTAAGATAAAATTTTAGACCCCAAAGACTTGAAAATATTTTGCATTGGCCGCAAAATAGAATTTCTTTGAGCTAAAACGAACTCTTACAGTGACACAAAATGGTGGGTGGTAGTTATCAATTTTTAATGTAAGTCATTTAAAATTACAGTAAAAGGTAGCACATGCTAGTAGAGAAGGGGACGTCTCCAATACATATGCTAGGAAGGATCTCTGAAATGAATCTTTTTGTACAAATTACACATGAGAGATGCAGGAAGGAGAATATTGGAAGACAGTGTTGTCTCAGGCAGTTGGTCAGCATGCTTCAGAACCAGGGCCAAGTGTTGCATCGTCTAGAATATTTTTTCAACTCTGTCAGTCAGGCAACATTTGTTTTTTTTTAAAAAGCTTGGCGTTCTTGTGCATTTAATTCTTAGTTAAAACAAAGAGATGAGTAAATTAAGAAGTATAGGTCTTTCTGAAAAAAAAAATGTGTCTGAAAAAAGGCCGATCACAGGCTGTTGAGAATGTTGGAAACACATTTTGTATTTCTTTTTTCTTTCTTTCTTTTTTCTCTTGAAAAAGAACATTGTAAACAAAGCCTCCCCCCCCCCAACTATGAGGGTGAATAAGAGTTTGAGCCTTAAGAGAATGTTACAGTATTTGAGCATTTGGAGCATCTGAATGTGTGACAGTTTAAATTCTCTTCCTGATCTTCTCCTCCCTAGCTAACACTCAGTTACAGGGGACTGTTGTAGAAAATATTATCCAAAAAAAAAAGTAACAAGCTGTTGTTCTTATTGATACAGCCAGCACATCTCTGTTCCCACCACAGGATGTTAAGGAAGTTCTCCTCAGGACAGGGGCAGAATACCAGGAAAAGACAAACTGTGAAAAGAGATACCTTTCAAATCTAAAATCAGCAATATTCCAAAGCAGACCGCCTTTGTGATTTTCCAGAAAAATAAACTAAGGAAAGATCATCTTCTTGCTTTATTGTATGAAGGTAAATTGGAAAGGGATTAGGTAAATAACGTCTGTAGGAAGAGAGAGGAAGAAGAGGAGCATACTGGGAAACCAGAGACAATTCTATCATGACTAGTACTTGAAACAAAAGAGTCAGTTCAAAACCAGTTGGCTGCAAAGGTGCCCAAGCTGCCTGCTCATGCCAGATGTGCCATGTGTCTAGGAAAGCATGCCGGATTCCGTTGGTACATCCACAGTTGAGAGTTTCAGTTCATGAGCAAGACAGCAGAAACCATGAAGACATTAACTGCCCGGGTGAACATTCACTTCAGAACAAAATGAGAGCTCCCATGAAAGAAGGGGGTGGATTTAGAAGGTGTCTCTATTTTATACTTCTCTGGTATTTCTGACCCTCAGTGTACTACTCACTGTGATTATGTTGTACTTGTTTTTTTTTCATTTTATTTTATTTTAATTAATTTATTTCTTTATTAAAGATTTCTGCCTCCTCCCCGCCACCGCCTCCCATTTCTCTACCCCTCCCCCATTCAAGTCCCCTCCCTCATCAGCCCTAAGAGCAATCAGGGTTCCCTGCCCTGTGGGAAGTCCAAGGACGACCCACTTCAATCCAGGTCTAGTAAGGTGAGCATCCAAACTGCCTAGGCTCCCACAAAGCCAGTACATGCAGTAGGATCAAAACCCAGTGCCATTCTTCTTGACTTCTCAGCAGTCCTCATTGTCCACTATGTTCAGTGAATACGGTTTTATCCCATGCTTTTTCAGACCCAGGCCAGCTGGCCTTGGTGAGTTCCTGATAGAACATCCCCATTGTCTCAGTGTGTGGGTGCACCCCTTGTGGTCCTGAGTTCCTTGCTCGTGCTTTCTCTCTTTCTGCTCCTGATTTGGACCTTGAGATTTCAGTGCAGTGCTCCAATGTGGGTCTCTGTCTCCTTTCTTCACCTGATGAAGGTTAATATTCAGGAGGATGCCTATATGTTTTTCTTTGGGTTCACCTTCTTATTTAGCTTCTCTAGGATCACAAACATATAGAAATATACCCAAGAGATGCCCTATCATACAACAAAAGTATATGCTCAACTATGTTCATAGCAGCATTGTTTGTAATAACCAGAACCTGGAAACAACCTAGATGCCCTTCAATGGAAGAATGGATGAAGAAAATATGGAATATATACATATTAGAGTACTACTCAGCAGTAAACAATGACTGGGTTTAGGGACATCATTTAGGGGTTGGGAGATTGGGGAGAAATTTTATAAGCTCAGGGATCATTTTGAAAAAAAAAAACAATTCAAGAAGTAAAAAACAATGACTTCTTGAATTTTGCATGCAAATGGACGGAAATAGAAAACACTATCCTGAGTGAGGTAAGCCAGACCCAAAAAGAGGAACATGGGATGTACTCACTCATATTTGGTTTCTAACCATAAATAAAGGACATTGAGCCTATGTTGTACTTTGTTATGATACGGGAAATGTATCTGAAGCACACTGTGACTTTACCTTAAAATAATTGGGTAGTGCACATTAAGTAAATTTTTAAATTTTATATTTACAAAACATTAAAGATAATGACATGAAACTCTGCTGGCTTTTATTGCCAAAAGGAAAATTAAGAGGATTGTTTAATAAACTCTTCGGAAATCGCAACTTCTACCTTAATACAATTCATTCCAATTTTCATTATGTGAACCTTAGTATTAGCCCCACATATTTTATAATATCAATAATTAAGATCCTTTACCTTATAACTGCATAAGAAAATGTCTATGTTTTTTATCCCTTAAAAGTTTAGAAAATCATGAAAAATATTTGTATGACAGAGTCATGTTATTTTTCATGTTAGTACTTTTTTATTTTTTTACATGTTAGTATTTTTCATGTTAGTATTTTTCATGTATTTTCAATACAAAAAGCAGAGATGTGCTGGGGCAGCTGTTAGTGTGCTAAAGTATATATGTGGAACAGAATTGCAAATAATAAATAGTTCCTATTTGTTGGTGAGTAATAATAGTCTTTTATCTGAAAATATTGCTTATATGTGCATCATAAAAATGATTTTACAACTTCAAAGGTCTTTATCAAACTTTTTTTTTTTTTTAGAAAAAATGCTTTTTATGCTTGTTTGTCTCTTTAAATGGGTTTTACTTTATTATGGGGGACTTTAAATGGGTTTTACTTTATTATGTATGAATTGAGACTTGATGTACGTTGGGATTCTGTAATTCTAATGATATTCTCAACATTCACAAGATAAGAATATGCAATTTTAAGATACATTACTAGAATAAAAATTATTAAGAATGTTGTGTGTGCTCACAGATATTTTGGTTTTATTCTCAAATACAAAGAAACCAAAACACAACTTCCAGCCATCAGTCTGAAACTGTATCGTATTATAAAGTCATAATAACTTCTTAGGGTGCTGTAGTTACTATCTTGAGTATAATTTTGTCTCTGCTTATTATAGTTCCTTCACTCAGAAATGGCTTTCTGGTGTACCTCAAATATCCCTTGCTTGAATTTTTACCACATTTCGTTTACCATTTATCATTTTTTATGTGAAGGCAGAGATGGGCTATTTGTCAATTTTATTGTGATATATAATATTTGTATACCAAAAGTGAATTAATATTAAAAATAGGAGAAATAATTTTAAAAACAATATTATTAATGTGCTACTGATAAAGTTTGGAAATGTGATCCTGTTCTCTCACTTTAGAAGCACTGAGTGAGGAGAACTCAGAACCTTTCCTGGGATATTATGATATGGATACACTCTCCATGCATACAGTAAGTTTGATATTTGTTGGGAGTTAGGGGAAAGCAGAGAGAGAAGAATTCTTAACTATGTCTGCTCATATTTGACTACCGTCAGGCACTTTAATCCTTGTCCATTCTTTATTCGAGTAAAACTGTCTTCGGCCAAAAGATTTATCTGCACGAAGCTCTCTACACTGTCAAAGAGGAAATCTATGCTGAGAAGCCTGCAGGACTGATGTCAGTTTTCTGCTTGAGTTATCGTTATCTCACTAACTAGTTATCTTTTTCACATCTATTGTGACTAGAGAATGAGATGTAGCAGCAATCTTTGTGCAATGCCATTTGTACACTAAATTTATGCTGTACATTTGCATGTTAAGTGCCTCTCTAGCAAGAGGAGCTCTCAGAAACAGCATGTTTATGCCGCTGTTTGTGCCTAAATTGGAATTCTAAAGCAGACCCAAGTCAAACATGAAGACGCGTCGAGGTGCTTAAGTCAAGCATGGACTCTACTTAGCATCGCAGTTGCTATTTTCTGAGTTTTTCGTCTTCGTTCTCTTTCAGGCATTATCATAATCCAGAGTTGTTTTTAATCGATTCTTTGAAAATCATGTTGTCCAAAAATTATATTTGTTTAAAATGATATATCTAGAATTTCAGAGGAATCACGAAAGGTAGTTTAATGTAAGGTTTGTGGAATTCATCAGACACTCATTTACATCCTAAGAAGAACATAGGACTGTGACTAGACTGTTTGGCGGGAAAACATTACCTCCTTCAGGCAGGCCCAGAACTTGGAGATGGAGCTCTCTGCACTGATTTTTGGATCAGAGCTCCATTGCTCTTGACTTGTAGGGGTCTATGTCACTCTTCAGGGAATTGCTGAGTTGCAGTTGTCAGCCCTGTATTAACTTAAATTTCTACAAATAATACAAAAGAAAGTCTTGTATAAAATGTACAACTTGAATCATAAATATGTTGAGTTAGAAATTTAAGAAAAAATAAAGTATGTTATTCCCTTATATGCCTTTTACAAGCTAACTTTCTGGGTCTTTAGAAACTTTGTATATATTCTTGATAGTTGTAGAAACTGACAGTAGCAGATTACTATTTTGTTGTTGTTGTGGCTGTTTTGATTTTTTGAGACAGGGTTTTTCTGTGTCTCTTTGGTGCCTGTCCTGGAACTCACTCACAGAGATACACCTACCTCTGTCTCCTAAATACTGGTATTAAAGGCTTGCACCCCCACCGCGTGGCAGGCTACTATGGTTTTTCTAGTATTGTTTTTCTAGTTAGCAAATACCTACAGACACTATTTTATTATTAAGGTCTTAAATATTCTAAAATACATACAGGAAATGTGTGTTAATATCTTTAATATGCTCCCCTGCTTTCCTAGAATATGAAGTGATATAAAATAAAATAACAATTTTTGTGAAATGATGTGTTGAAGTGTGTCTTCTAAAATTATATAAAGTTTTCCTCCTGCTCGAATAAGTGATTTTCTTTAGAAAGATAACTTCTGCATATAATCCTGAGACAAGGTCTTTAGCTTGGCAGCAGTGCTCTTATAGTAGCAAATGTTGCACTATAGACAGACAAGCCCAGAGAAAAGACAATATGAAGACATAGGAAGAAGACGGACCCTTTAACAAAGGGTCTTCAGTACAATACATGAGCCACCAAAAATAAAAGAAGAGGCACCCCACTTTCAACTTGTCTGAGCTGTTTTCATTTAAGAATAGCTAGAAAATAGGAAGAGGAAATTGCCAAGGATACCGAGTGTGTAGGTTAGAAGACAGACATAGCAAAGAGTCCCATTAGAATAATACTAATGTGTATATCCATGCAAAACTTTGATGCAAGCACAACCCCCCCCCAGTGGTGTAATTTCTTTTTTTTTTATTGAAAAAAAATTTTTCCGCTTCCTCCCCTCCTCCCATTTCCCTCCCCCTCCTCCCACACCTCTCCCCTTCCCCCAACTCCTCTTCTCCTCCCTCTCCAGTCCCAAGAGCAGTCAGGGTTCCCTGCCCTGTGGAAAGTCCAAGGTCCTCCCCCCTCCATCCAGGTCTAGGAAGGTGAACATCCAAACTGTCTAGGCTCCCACAAAGCCAGAACATGAAGTAGGATCAAAACCCCGTGCCATTGTCCTTGGCCTCTCATCAGCTCTCATTGTCCGCCATGTTCAGAGAGTCCGGTTTTATCCCATGCTTTTTCAGTCACAGTCCAGCTGGCCTTGGTGAGCTCCCAATAGATCGGCCCCACTGTCTCAGTGGGTGGGTGCACCCCTCGTGGTCCTGACTTCCTTGTTCATGTTCTCCCTCCTTCTGCTCCTCATTAGGACCTTGGGAGCTCAGTCCGGTGATGCAAGCACAATTAAAATAAATTTAAAATTTAATCTAATTTAATACTAGGTAGAAAAAGCATATACAGAATAATACTCAGAAAACAAATACTTAAATATTAAAATTGATATTATATATTAGCATTCTAACATTTAAAGCAAAATTAAAGTAATTTTTGATTTAAATGCTTATGATTTTTAAAGTATGAACAACTTTAACAATGTTGCAAGTATTAAAAAGTCACCAACTGCATAAAAATAAAGTAATATATATTTGTTTGAATAAAAGTCAAGCACTATATACATATATGATGTACATTACATATATTAGGTATGCAAGCAAGGTGAATCAAGTATATATTGTACAATTATTTGTGTGTGCCTTTTATGTTTTTTGTCTTTAAACATTTTTGAATGTATGAAAGAAAAACTACAATCTTCACAGGAATAAGTTTAAACCACATTTTGGAGAGATTCAAATGGCAAAGTCTGTGCTAATATTCTTCATCTATAGCCTAACTCTATAAATGAATCTCTTGGAGTAGATTTAGCATTTGTAAGTATATATTTCATTATGTAGTACTGTAACAAAATATGTGTTAATAGTATTATAATAAGTATTAATGAGTATCAATCACTTACATCTATCTTAAGTCAAGATCTTATAATAACTTATGTCAACACTACTGCTTAAAAATATCTCATAGAGTAGTAATATATTTCCTATGAAGGTGAAGAGGGATGAGGGAAGAAAGATACTGATGGGAGATACAGCATTTTAGCAGGACAGTAGGAATAATCTTCAAGAGTTTTGTGATACACAGCAGAAGTAAGTTTGGGATAACTGGCATAATATATTAGCCAATCCAGACATCCTCTGTACTTGAAGGGCATTGATTTGGCTTATCAGAAATGTTTCATAATGTATCTGAATTCTGTGAACAGTTTATCATCAGGGTCTCTACATACCTTGGTTCTGTTCCCCTCCATGCAAATGACTTTTGAGTTTAAAACAAGGAGCAACCAATTGACTTTAAACAGGCGTGCAGTATGTCTGCCGTTTTCTTCGGTCTTCTTAGTACACAGTTATGCTTTAACAAATAAATCTATATTTGAAATTTGAAATTTACTTGTATAAAGCAATTGTTAATTTTCTACCTCTTTTATGATGGAGACATTTGATGCTTATTACTATTAAGAGTAATTACAATCCATTTAGTGAGTCAATCAAATCATCATCATTGTGGAGAAGGAAAAGTTTTTTAATAGTGGTGAAATGATAAAAATATGTCCCAAGGCTTCTACTCCTATTTTGAAGTTACATTTTCAGAAAACCCATAATTGTTCCACTGGTATATTAGTGAAAGAGTAGAAATATTCTCAGTTTTAGCTGAAGTATTTTAAGAACAATCTTTCTATGTGGAATGAGCACCTAAGTCTTGACTAGCCTGGGAACAAGTTAGAATGAACAGTGCTTATGTATAAGAAATGTAAAATTATATTCTAAGTAAACCTTTAAAATCAGGAAGGCACTCTTGTTCACCTAATAGCAATCTGAATAAAAAGGCGTGTTAGTTTCCAGAGTTCGTCAGAATCCTCTTAATAGAAATTTTCAGATTATGAAGTTCATATTTAAATGTAACAATTCCATTGCCTTCATTTATATCAGTGTCCTGATGCTTTTCTTTGCCAAGTTTAGCTTTGACCCTTGGGGTAACTCTAAACAGAACTATGTTTCCCATATTTAAGATTATCTCATTATGCTTTACAGTAAATGATAAAGATTCTATTCATTACAGCAAATAATTCATTGCACAAAATCTCATAACCAGCACTCCTGAATGTATAATATTTGACAAATAAAACTCTATAATTCTTAGCATGAATTTATATACTAATTTCTATGGTATACCCAACCATCAGACTGTGTTATCTTCATAATAAAGAATTTGAGTTGTTAAAGATATGACAGCCACTCCAAAGGCATGTGTCCAGCTAGTAAGTCACAAAAGCTTTAATATATGAAAGTAGTTTCCAGGTCTAAGATTCAAAAAATATGTGGGAATAGAAGGCAATTATATGGGAAGGCAGAAAGATCCCTGGGAAGAGATAACATCAGAAGGCAATACGAATACAATAATCAAAAATATATGTGTGTATAAAATTAAAAAATATTATTTAGTACAATTAATACATCCTATATAAAAAGGACTAATAATGAAGTCATAAGTCTGGTTAGTATGGATACAGACTTCCCAACTCTGGGGAAAAATATTTGTATTTGTACTTTATTGAACACATCCATTGCATTTTTGCATTGCATTTTTGTGACTTCAACATCTTTAAAAATAACTTTACTAGGAACTTAAAAAGCATCATTATGGAAGAAATTACTCTTTCTCATTATTTTGGTTTCCATGCATTAAAGAAAAATAATAAATGCCTACTCCTTAAAGGTACCCACGGTGTTTTTCACCACTCTGTGTCCTAGAAATGGGTTATTAAGAACAATGGGAAACCCTATGTACTAGCCCTTTCCAGATATAAACACAATAAAGAATCACTGCCTGCAGAACACACCTTATTTTTTAACAATCACACACAAAGTTAATCTTCCAAGAAATTTTTACTATTTATAGGTATAAAAGTATATATTCAAGAAAAAGAAAACGATTACTTTGGATGACACATTTCTGCTAAATAATGTCCAAATAGAGAATTGCTTTAAACATTTTTCTGAACATCATTCTGTGAATCTCCTAAGTAATGTTAATTTTTTAATACACTTAAAAATTCAGATAACATTTTTCTTAGCACACCCAGTAATTTAAAACTTCTCTGTGAAGTCGTGTTTGTGTTTATCATTCAGAAATATGCTATAATGAATTTTCTTCAAAACAGTACCTCTCAACAGAAAAAAATTGTAACCTGAAGTTGATGGCACCAAAATTGTATATGATTCTCTTTGATGATTAAAAAAAAAAGCAACACTCAATGTCTCAATGTCATTCGGATAATGTTGAGATTTTTCCTAATGGACAGAATATCAGGCAGAAAGAAATTGAGATTTTTACATTACCTCCATCATCAACTCAGTCTTTCCCTGTAGATAGAAAAAACAATAGTAAACTATGGCAAGGATTGCCCTTGGTGTGGCATGAGACATAATTTTGTTGTTTCTGACTTCCTTCTGAAATATGAAAAGCAAAAAAGAGTTACAAAGTTTAATTAGCTCTCTGCCTTTAATGTACTTGACTGTTAGTTTTTGAGGATCTGAGGCTCCTCACCTCTTGCCTTTGACCCTGGAGCACTGTTTATACTTAGGTATAGATGCTTCTCTGACACCGATGATCATTCCATGACCTGCTGTGCTTCTCTGAAGAGTCAGGAGTGAATGAAACAGCAATCAGCTCAAACCCTGCACAGTTTTGCTTGAAGTGTGAATTTCCTTCTTTCTACAGTGTTCTGTTTTAATGGTTCACATTCTGACTGTAAATGCTTGGTGGGTGCAGAACTGAGAATAATCAATGGTTCCAACAAGTAGATGCTAATTGAATTAATCTATCTTGTTTTCTGCAGGTGATCACTGCAGCTTATGTACACATGGTAAGGAATAAAATTAATAATTCAATTCAACACATTTACCTGGTGATCTTACCTTAATTTGCTTGGAGTCCTGCTGAGATGTCTTAATTGAAAGCTCCCTTTCAGTGACTCTGGTGTATGATGCACAAGGAATGAAGAGAATGTTGGAAAAAGGATGCTTGTTTGTTCCTGGCCACCTAGCCCCAAAATAATCACACAGAAACTGTATTAATTAAATAACTGCTTTTGCCCATTAACTTTAATTTCTTATTGGCTAACTCTTGCATATTAATTTGACCCCTTTATACTAATCTGTATATTGCCACGTGGCTATGGCTTACTGGCTAAAATTCCAGCATCTGTAGCCAGCAGAGCTTCATGGCTTCTCCTTGACTCCACCCTTCTTTCTTCCAGCATTCAGTTTAGTTTTCTCTGCCAGGCTAAGTTCTTGCCTGCTATAGGTTCAAAGGAGTCCTTTATTAACCAATGATATTCACAGCATACAGAGGAGACCTCTACATCAAGAGAAGGTAATATTAGTGAGCAAAATGCCCCATGATACAGCAAAACCTGCAGTGGGAAACATTTTAGATTGGGATACAGTGGAGGATTTGGGTGTTAAGTGTATTATTATTTATTCTTTCTTGTACAATATGAATTCAAAATTGCTTATCATTTCCCCCAAAAAGGAATATGGAGTGACTTGGAAGCAAAGTGTCAAGGGTGCTCCAACTCTTAGATGGTCGTTCTGACTCCTGTGCTGTATGGAGAGATGAGGACATATATGCAATACATGGAGCAGAGCCTTGTTATTTTACCGTCTATTGCCTGGGACAGAAGAGAGCTCAGTCATAGGTTGTATGGGACAGTGGAAGTTTGCTCACTGATGTGATCACATGGAAAGCAGCCCAGGCTTAGAGTTATAAGCAACAAGCTTATTCCAGACTCTGCTTTGATATCTTCTCCCTTTTCTTCCTTAAGTGAAGGTGTAAGTCACAAACAATCCCATACCAGTTTGGAATTATGATTAATAGAATGGTTATTTATTTAAAGGGGAAAACTTACAGATCACCATCCCAGACAACAGCCCTCTGCACAATCAGGAAAGGAGCCTAGTCTCTGGAAGCGGAGCCAGAAGCCAGAGAGAGAGGAGAGGGAAGTGGACACTTTTTTAAAGGGAGAGAGACCATACCCCAATGGGCTGGTATCTCAGCGGCTATTGGCTGAAGGAGCGGAAGGAGCTCCCGCAACACTTAAGGAATGCATTTTGCTTTCATTTGGTAGAAGGAAAATAAGCTTTCTGTCTATTCTGATTTTTTTCAACTTCTTTAGGATTTGAATATGGATTTTAGACTGCATCTTTCCAGAATATTTAAATGAAAAGGGACACACGTGAACCCAAATTCCCTGAAGTTCACAAATTACACCTGAGGAAAGTGAATGGTATTCATTGTGGCCTTTAACTGAGCTTTCATTGCTAATGGCTACATGAGTCCAAGCTAACCCTGCAGGAGAAAGGGTTCATGAGATGATCACCATATGACAAACCATTCAGATTAGGTCCTCTAAGTGATATAAACTGATGAGCCACAGTAGTCGGCAGAATTTCTAGCAGACAGTCTTAGTAATTTTCTAATTATTACTGTGACTGAATCTTTAATGTTGCTTTCACAGATTCTTTTATTATTATTATTATTTATTTATTTTTATTCTTTTTTAATTAAAATTTCCACCTGCTCCCCATTTCCCATTTCCCTCCCCCTCCTCCCACATATTGCCCCCTCCCCCCACTCCCTTCCCCCTATCCCCACTCCTCTTCTCCTCCCCCCACTCCATTCCCCCTCCCTCTCGATACTGAAGAGCAATCCAAATTCCCTGCCCTGCGGGAAGACCAAGGTCCTCCCACTTCTGTCTAGGTCCAGGAAGGTGAGCATCCAAACAGGCTAAGCTCCCACAAAGCCAGTTCATGTTTTAGGATCGAAACTTAGCGCCATTGTCCTTGGCTTCTCATCAGCCTTCATTGTCCGCCATATTCAGAGAGTCCAGTTTCAACCCATGCTTATTCAGTCCCAGTCCAGCTGGCCTTGGTGGGCTCCCAATAGATCAGTTCCACTGTCACAGTGGGTGGGTGCACCCCTCGTGGTCCTGACTTCCTTGCTCATGTTCTCCCTCCTTCTGCTCCTCATTTGGACCTTAAGAGCTCAGACCTTTGCTCCAAATTGAGTCTCTGTCTCTATCTCGATCCATCGATCCATCGCCAGATGAAGGTTCTAAGGTGATATGTAAGATATTCATCAGTACAGGATAGGGTCATTTCATATTCCCTCTCCTCAGTTGCCCTAGGTACCAGCTGGGGACATCTCCTTGAACACCTGCAAGCCCCTCTAGAGTCAAGTCTCTTGCCAACCCTAAGATGGTTCCCTTAGTTAGGATATATACTTTCCTGCTCCCGTATCCACCCTTCCTATATCCCAACCATCCCAATCCCCCAAGCTCCTCCCATCCTCCCCTTCTCATGTTTCTCACCCCATTTCCCCTTAGTCCCATGCTACCTCACCCGCAAGTTCCCAGTTTTTGCCCGGCAATCTTGTCTACTTCCCCTCTCCAGGCGGATGACTATACGATTTTCTTTGGGTTCACTTTCTTATTTAGCTTCTCTAGGATCACAAATTATATGCTCAATGTCCTTTATTTATGGCTAGAAACCGATTATGAGTGAGTACATCCCGTGTTCCTCTTTTTGGGTCTGGGATACCTCACTCAGGATAGTGTTTTCTATTTCCATCCATTTGCATGCAAAATTCGAGAAGTCATTGTTTTTTACCGCTGAGTAGTATCTCTAATATGTATATATTCCACACTTTCTTCATCCATTCCTCCATTGAAAGGCATCTTTTTAACCAAAATAAAGGCACTTTGACAGAAGAGCCTCTGAATTCATGGGTAATTTTGTGGTAATCTGAAACACACAAGCATGCTTTGAAACTATTTTGGGCCAATAGATTACTGGGGTTGCACAGTTTATATCAGCAGTCTAAATTTCTTCATAAAAGATACACCAGAAGGCTATGCTTCAGGCATGGTGGTGGATGCATTTTTGGCCATAGCGGTGATGATAGAAGCAATCTCTGAATCAAAAGTCAATGATATTTATAAAATAATGAAAATATTGCTAGTATTACTGTCACAATCTTATGATATATACTTGACCATTTAAGCAATGGATTAAAGCAATAAAATGGAAAGAGAACACAAAAATCTTAAAATAATAATGAGTATAGTATTTTTGCAGTGGGTTAGAAATTCACTATTGTTTAATTCAAAATTACTTTTAAAAAATGGTGGCACTCCAAAGCAGATTTCAGAAGTGTTTCTTGAAACTATAAAAGGGCCAACCTTCAGAGCATGATCGAAAGCACAGTGCATGGATCTAAAGGGTATGACTCAGAGCTACTGTAGCAGCTCACCTTCCTTGATTGTGTAATTCAGCAGTATGGTAGTCTTACAAAGATAAAGAATTAAAAAGTATTTAATTCTAGTTTTGGATTTTTTCTGAAGTGTGGCTGGAAGAGAGTACTTAATAAGATAAAATCTTCAAAGACTTAATTGACTTGACTTTAGTCAAGAAATTATAACAAATGTCAGGTATTAAACTGGAATAAATGTATTCTAATGTGAAAGTTAGTGTTACTCACATCTAATTATATAGTTTTTTTTTTGATCCAAAAGTTTGTAATGACATATAATATCTTTTAGGGCAAGTTTTCATAGATAATTCTGTTACCACCCCATGCTTCTTTGGAATAATGGAAACAGCAACATCTTACTACTGCCTTTTTTATTGCTTACTAAATAAATTACTATCATATTTGAAAACTCTTAATTTTAATTTTGTTTCATGACTTTTATCTAAAATCATCATTTGTGCATTTGAATAGCACATTATTTTTTAAGAATAAATGCCAAGGATATAAATTGAAATTAAATTAAAATTAAATATCTATTACAATCTCCAAGCATCAGTTCTTACTGTCGAACATCACTCAAGGGATTTTTCAATTTGATTTTCTTTGTAGAGTGAATTGATAATACCAGCATTTCAGAGATGTTTGGGATTTGGAAAAGGTGGCATAGTACACAGGACGCCAGTGGTTCTGAGATAATAAATAAATTGCATGTATGATATATACATGTTTCATTCATGACCAACTTTGTGCTGTAAGCCCTTTTGTTCTCTTCTTTCTATTTGTGATAGATTTTAAGACAATGATGAATGATGTCCCAAAATATATCCAGAACTATGCCTGGTAAATACAAGAGGGGTTAATTTCAGAAATTGGGTAATTAGCGGTAGAAACATATATTGCACTATCATTTTAGTTAATCAGTCCAAGACTGATCAACTCCCCTGAAATTATCATAGTAAGTTCATATGGTCCAACTGCTCTATTTGTGCCCCTATGATATAAATCAGTTTTCCTGTGGAAATATGACTCTATAGGAAGTCAGTATAACATTAAGGTAGAAGACAGAATTAATTGCATGTAGTTAATATTATGGGTATCTCTTAGTAATAGACAGGCTAAAGCACAAGTCTAAGCCAGCATAATTCTACGGAGATTCAGGACTTTGTTTTATCATGTAAGACAGTATAAAAATTATCTTGTCCAATTTGTAACTGAACAATACTTGATTTAGTTTAATAATATGGCAGTATCCACAGCATGAATATCTTTTTGTGTTCCTAATAATAACAACATATGGATTTCCAGAGAATTTGATTTTAAGTCAGTAAATAAGCTTAATTACAAATAACAGAAAATTATGACTATGTATTTTATATTGGTGCAGAAAATAGAGGTAGAGTTGAGACCAGAGACACACTGGAATAGTCTTCAGTAAATTAAACCTTATGTTCTGATCTTATTTTGCTACCTTGAACACATAGGAGTCTATGATGTAAATGGTTTTCCTTCTAGAAGACAGAGTCTCTGTCAGCCAGGTGTCTCTATGGAACATCATAAAATTGCAACCTTGTGGTGGGCTTACACTATACATCACAAGCAAACTTTCAGTGTACTAAGACACAAGGAGTTCTGTGCCTAATATCAAAATATAATCAAGTAGATATTGATCATATAATTATGAATAATATATACTATATAATAAAATCTCTTAGATGTTATAGAGTAAAGAGAATTCTTAGTTTTTATCTCATATCCTGACCTTAGATGTTAGCTGTAAAAAATTTCTTCTTTGTATTTTTTTTCCTTTTTCTGAAATGGCTCATTCCTCTTTGATGTGGTGCTCAATGGAATTGGTTTATGAAGTGTTGATCTAAATAATATTTCAACCTTATTGATATTGGGATCCTTTTTAACTGTATGATCAATCACTCTGCAGGATTGATGCATAAAAGGAGTGAGAATCTTTTCTCATGTATCCGTATTCTACTTTTAGAGATTCAGAACACAGATTAATAGTGAGTGTACTTACTCATCTATATTTCCTTTACTGATATGCATTTAGCCAAATCTTCTCTCATCCTCCCTTTTTCCAGACACTACAGTGCCTGGAGTCATCCCTGATAGTGAACAGGTTCCAGCAGATGATGTAAGGAGCTGGGGAGGGAGGGAGCCAGGCCATGCTGATCAGGAGAATCCTGCAGCCTGACTGACTGGCAGCCAAAGTGCTTCTTTATTTGTACAGAATTTAGTAAGTGATGACACATTCATGATGTTCCAAAACATAGATCACATCATTTTTGTTTTTGGACATGTGTTTCACTTTCTTATGCTCATATTAATCTTTTAGTCATATTAATAAATTATGATAGAACAGTTATCGTTTCCAATCATTTTCCCTCATATTTTGACATCACAGTTAAACAGTTATCTTTCATAACCAGTTTTATTCATCAACCCTATAACCCAATTTTTAAGAATCTATTTTAAGATATATGACAAGCTGTTCTCAGGCTAGTTGCTTTTGTGGCTACAAGGACATTAGACCACACTATCTTCAAGCTATCCCAGGCATACTGCCATAACCCAAGCAGTGTATTATTAACTCTTTGTGGTCAGAGTGCCCAAGACCTTTCCTCAGGCCAAAGCTGTTGCATTTATTACTCAAAGTCTGGCATAACACAATGTTCATATTTTATATTTTTATAGAATATTTTTTATCATCTTTCTACGTCATTCTTAGCCCATAAGCCTAAGTCTTTGTGTAAGACAGGCGTAGCTTCAGCTATTCTAACTTTGTTGATGTATATGCCATCTATTGCCTGAGTAGATAGTGGGAAGAGATTTGCAATCTGAACTGTGACCAACTACTCTGTCTCACCGAATCTTGTTGACTGTTTAAAGTTTATTTTGTTTTGATTATCTTGTTCCTGAGTAAGTACAGGGACAGATGTTTCAAGAATATCTCATAGCCTCATAAAAAAATCTCTGACTTCTTTACATGTGCACAACCTCCAAGGTATAAGAAAAACCTTCAAGTAGATAAAGATATCTCCCTAAAGTGGGGGGAATAGTATGCTCAAGACTATCCTAGGGAAGCTTAGAAATAGCATTCCTGGGAGAAGCCATCCATGATTCATAAGAAAATTTTTACCAATCCAATATTCCCAAGCTGTATAATAAAACGTCTTCCAAATATGCAAAAGGGGGAGTTTGAACATCAAAGGTGGCATGGCAGCCATCATGTGGCTCAGCTTTGCTGAATCTTTGCCAAATAGCAGTACTGGCATTATGACCTCTGCCATTCTCATCAGATACGGCTGTGTCATCTCCACCTTTTTTTTGTTTGTTTGTGAACAAAAGACAAAAGAAGTGAGAGATTATAAAAATCCTTTTGTAACATGGGAAACCAAGGTGGATTCCAATTGAGCTGAACTAATGGCTGTAATTTGTTAATGCAAAGACTACATGTTTGTAGCTACTTCAGAATTATTTCATAGACCAGGGAGTTCAGGCAACAGACTGTTGATTCATAGCATTTACCTGGACTCCATTACCTGTGAGAGGTGGAAACAAATCAATTTCTTGAAGCTTACTGGAACCCTTCTTAAGTTTACAAAAAGGAGGTAAAAGAACATTAAGATTTCTTTTACCTGGGGAGAGTACCAAGGCCTGTCATTAACTTGTAATCAAGATATTTTTTGGTTTTTCATACTAGTTCTGTGTTTCTGAGGTAAAACACAAAAACTTAATGATTCAGTCATACTTTGTGAGCTTCTAAAATTTCCCCTAATATTTTTCTTACATGATTTGTTCCAGATCCTACATTTCATGCTCATTGGTATCACTTAAATAGTAATTTCCGTGGAAAACTCCATTTCTTATACAGCTAGTTCTACTAGGGAATCACCATAATTTTTATTCTTGACATCAGATTTCACAAGAATTATTAAATTGCCAAGTTCTAGCCTTCAGTGAGGGGTCATTAACAGCTAGGAGTTCAAATATTAAACTTGTAAAGACATGCAAGAGTTGTGCTGAAACTTCCAGCAAGGCAATGAAGGGTCAGTCCAAGACACCTGAGCACTGCGATCTTTGTCAAGCTGCAACTACAGGATGCTTGTTATCACCAGTACAGGAAACGTCTTCTAAATTGACGATGGACTGTTCTTTCTGTGATTCCCGAAACCTGATTAATTTAGTCTCTTAGAAATGACACAAGCATACTTTAACAAAGATATTTTCCTTAACATGAGTTAATTCTTGTCTATTGAGCTTCTTTTGATATTTGAAAATCTTGGAAAGTTCATTAGAGAGCATTAGCAAAACACAAGTTTATCTTTCATCTTTGGTCACACAGCATATCACGTTGAGGTAATTTGTGGTTTTGGTGGAATGAGTGTATATATGTGAATGTGGTACATATTGTCAGAACCAAGGGCTTCACACATGTTGAACAGATGTTCTTCCACTGAGTAACACACTTAGTACCCATGATGAATATCTTTTTAATGCCTGTAACAGCATACCTTTTCATAATTTCATTGTAATGCTTTTGGAACATTTTCCCATGGTGTGTTCATATAAGGTTTATACTGCAGATATCTGAAAAATAATTTGCAAACATTGGGATTCCAATAGCATCATCCTTCACTCCTAAAAGCATATATGCAAGTAATATGTATACATATTAAGATGGCTATATTTACAAAGATGTGTGTATGTACACATACATGTGTATCTATAAAAGACCATGAGAAGAGAAGGTATGAATTGGAAAGATTTCAAAGAGGGATATATAGAAGTTTTGGAGGAGGAAAAGAAAGGAGAGAGGACTAAATTATTGTATAATCTCAATCATTAAATAAAAAAGGAAACAGTAAACTAAAATATAACAATGAAATCTGTAGACCACTGAATTGCTCACTGTTTAAAACTTTTCTACTGAGATGATATGTATACTAGTCTGGACAAGAAGAGTACTCTGCCTTTTTTCAGTCCTGTGTTCATGATCATAACACCTTTAAATCATTCTCAAATTCAAATATTTACTCTAAGATTATGTTACTCTTTCTCTAAGCTATACAGCTTCTGAAGCTACTTAGTGACTTACTTATTGATATAAAGGCCACTGGCTTCCTTGATATAAAAATCAAAATAATTATTCTTGTTTTACCACTTTAAGGTACAGTTTTCTTTTATTTATCTGTTCATCTATTTATTTATTTATTTATTTATCAATCAACTTCTTTATTGCTTGTTTATTTGTTTTATATCACAGTTGCACTTCCCTTTCCTCATCTTCTCCCAGTCCCTTCTTCCTACAGTCACTGTTCCCACAACCCAATCTACTCCTCCTGTTTCTATTCAAGACAGGACAGGATTCCCACGGATATCAAAATACCATTCCATATCAAGTTACAGCAATCTTAAGTTGACTTTTTACTGTGGGGTAATGCTTTTGTACAGTGTAATGATTTTTCACTCGTATTGATTTAACAAAATGCTAATTGACAAGTAGCCAGGTAGGAAGTATAGACGGGGTGACCAGACTAGGAAAATTATGGGAAGAGGAATGGCAGAGACACAGTTGCAAGCCAGACACAGAGGAAGCAAGATAAAAGTGTCTTACTGGGAAAAGGTACCAAGCCACATGGCTAAACATAGATAAGAATTATGGGTTAATTTAAGTTGTAAGAGCTAGTTAATAATAAGCCTGAGCTAACAGACCAAAAGTTTATAACCAATAAAAGCCTTATGTGTATCTTTGGGAGTGAATGGCTGTGGGACCAGTCTGGACAGAAACTTCTTTCCACAACTTTTTTCTTACAAGAGAGACAAATCCCCTTCTTGTTTTTGTATATCTGGGAAGCAGATGATCATGTAGATCAAGTGTGGCATGTACTTTAGAGAGGGTGCTTTTAAAGCTATTTTTCCTGACATTATAGACACTGATAACAAAAGTTTCTCATTCATAAAACACCCCTAAACTCACAAATTCTCTGATTTGTTGACATGCATACATAAAGTTTGTCCAGAGAGGTTTGTCTATTTTACAGATTTTTGAAAACGTGTAACATACTTTTAAATAATAATAACCTTGGGGTTACTAAAAGTAAATAAAGATTAGTATATATCAGTTAAAGTCTGCTTAGTTAAACTTTCCATCATATTCAATCAAGTGAAGTGTTAAAATATGCCCTTAATGTTTCTCATGAGAAAGCCTTGATCTTGCATTTCTCTCTTGCTTAAATTCTATTTGACATTCAATTTAAAATCTAGAGTATGTAATGAAAGTCCTTGTGATAATAACTGTGAAATAGCAATATAGTCTGACATTTAGTGAAGTGGATAGATATGTGTCTAACCTGGAGAAAAGATGAGAAGATTTAAAGTCGTACTGTATATACCTGATCTCTCTCCCTATATTTTATCAGACTCTCCATAAAGTTGTCTATGTCCTCCTTGGTTAGATATCTCTATGTAAACATTCCAAGGCTTCACATTGTTTTAAAGATTAATGATATTGAATGATCTCAATGTCTTTAATATTGTTTAATACTTAAGAGTGATTTCTGAAAACAACCGTCCCAAATAACCTATAGACTCACTTGTGAAGCATCAGGAGATTCAGATATGTCCATTATTTCACCTCAGTACCTTTTTTCAGTTAACTGGAAATCTCGATATTGGAATTTAACATGGATGTCAGTTCAGGGAGGAATTGTCTTTATTACCAAGCAACTAAGATGAGAGTTGATTGAATAGGATTTCTCACAATTTGTTCTAGAACGTATTGGATGTAAATCAAACGTTGCATTGACATATGGTCCTACACTTCTCAATAACTGGAATTTAAATAATTTAAAATTCCATATGGAGAGCTTGGTAAAAGCCAAAGAAAGATAGAAGAGTCATGTCTCAAATGTTGTAGATCTTTATTTGAATTTTAATATGAAAACACTCACCTAAAATAATAACAATATTTAGGGGGTATGTACAATTTCTATCTGAAACATTCAGTCAAGACTTCTTCAATCACTTGTGTACTGTTATACTTTTTATTTTTCTAAAATAACAGTGTCCTCATTTATTCTAGCTAAGTTCAGGGTACTCATAAGAAGACCCTTATCTTATGCTCATAAATATCATTCAGTCATCTGTGTATGCAAGATATTACCTCTTGTGGGCTTTAGTTGTAAGTACTTTACTTTAGTTAGAGGTATTTTCCTTCTGGCTCAAAGGGCACTTTCATTTTCATTGACTCACCCTAGTTGAGAACCTGAGTTTTTCTGGAGGACATCCTTGGACGACCATATCTATAGATGGTCTTCAAAAGGAATCCTCCTACCTAAATGAACTGTGTTTCTATTGCATCTCTCTTGACTACCCCCAGGCATCTATTGAGGCAAATACCTTTGTTTGTTTGTTTTATGTTTCTTTCCCACATGGGTTTTTACCAAGTTCATAGATCCCACATAAGAATGATACAGAGAGCTCTTTTCTTAGCATATCTATCGATCTCTGCTCCACTTATTCTTGTGCCTCCTGGAAAAAGACCAGGACAGAGAGGAGGCAGAGATTCTAAAACATGTTCATTGGGCTATTTTCTATTTGTTTCAGTTAGCTAATTATTTGTGGCTATTGAGTCATTAATACCACCTCCTTACCAGGAGGAACTTCAGAAGAAACTACATAAATGTTAAGACAAGAAAAGATGTCTGTGATTCTTTCATTTTTATGAACTTAATAACATATCATACTAAATGTGTAAGATGCCTTAGTGATCTGATACATATCTAACACGTTTCCTTTAATACGCATTATGATGGAATAAATTGACTTCTTAGAGTATATTCTCTCAATGATTAAAATATTACATGTATGCATGAATGTATATATATATATGTATACATATATCATATACATACATACACATTTATATATATATATATACATATTATTTGTGTGTGACCAAAATCTTAAAATCTTATATGCCCAAGAATATATTTATTTAAATATTTTTAAAGGATGAAATAGCTACATGACAAATTTGGATGACTTGTTCTTTTCTCTTCACACTTTAGAAGAGTTAGTATTTGTCTGCTAGCATCTTAGGTCTCTATGTACTTCTGATTTTTGATCCTTTGTTCCATTGTATCAGAAGACTTTGTGATATCTGAATTATATTTACTATACATTATTTAATTGTAGACATTGGTAATATATTCTGGGACAGAATGTAACTATGTAGCCTATATGCATAAACTTCTCCTATCCTCCCTCCTATCTCAGCTTTCCCTGTGCTGAGTCTGTAGGCCTACACCACCATATGGATACAAAGCTTTTAAATTATATTTCCTCTATGTATTAGTGGTGATAGGAGCACAAGGTGGTAGATGGACAAGAAAGAATCCTTAGGGATCCATAACTCTACTTTGTATTGAATTTCTCGCCTACAATAAGAATAATTTATAGAAGAAAAAGTGGGAAGTACTCTACAACATATGGGTACAGGAGATCACTTCCTACGTTTATCCCCAGCAGCACAGACATTAAGGACAACATTGAATAAATGGGACCTCCTGAAACTGAGTAGCTTCTGTAAAGCAAAGGACACTGTCACTAAGACAAAAAGGCAACCCACTGACTGGGAGAAGATCTTCACCAACCCTGCAACAGACAAAGGTCTGATCTCCAAAATATATAAAGAACTCAAGAAACTAGACTTTAAAATGCTAATTAACCCAATAAAAAATGGGGCACTGAACTGAACAGAGAATTCTCAACAGAAGAAATTCAAATGGCCAAAAGACACTTAAGGTCATGCTCAACCTCCTTAGCGATAAGGGAAATGCAAATTAAAACAACTTTGAGATACCATCTTACACCTGTCAGAATGGCTAAAATCAAAAACACCAAGGATAGCCTTTGCTGGAGAGGTTGTGGAGAAAGAGGCACACTCATTCATTGCTGGTGGGAATGCAAACTTGTGCAACCACTTTGGAAATCAGTGTGGCGATTTCTCAGGAAATTTGGGATCAACCTACCCCAAGATCCAGTAATACCACTATTGGGAATATACCCAAGAGATACCCCATCAAATGACAAAAGTATCTGTTCAACTATCTTCATAGCAGCATTGTTTGTAATAGCCAAAACCTGGAAACAACCTAGATGCCCTTCAATGGAGGAATGGATGAAGAAAGTGTGGAATATATACATATTAGAGATACTACTCAGCGGTAAAAAACAATGACTTCTCGAATTTTGCATGCAAATGGATGGAAATAGAAAACACTATCCTGAGTGAGGTATCCCAGACCCAAAAAGAGGAACACGGGATGTACTCACTCATAATCGGTTTCTAGCCATAAATAAAGGACATTGAGCATATAATTTGTGATCCTAGAGAAGCTAAATAAGAAAGTGAACCCAAAGAAAATCGTATAGTCATCCGCCTGGAGAGGGGAAGTAGACAAGATTGCCTGGCAAAAACTGGGAACTTGCGGGTGAGGTGGCATGGGGCAAAGGGGAAATGGGATGAGAAACATGAGAAGGGGAGGATGGGAGGAGCTCGGGGGATTGGGATGGTTGGGATATAGGAAGGGTGGATACGGAGCAGCGAAGTATATATCCTAACTAAGGGAGCCATCTTAGGGTTGGCAAGAGACTTGACTCTAGAGGGGTTCGCAGGTGTCCAGGGAGATATCCCCAGCTGGTACCTTGGGCAACTGAGGAGAGGGAACCTGAAATGACCCTATCCTATACTGATGAATATCTTACTTATCACCTTAGAACCTTCATCTGGCGATGGATCGAGGTAGAGACAGAGACTCAATTTGGAGCAAAGGTCTGAGCTCTTAAGGTCCAAATGAGGAGCAGAAGGAGGGAGAACATGAGCAAGGAAATCAGGACCACGAGGGATGCACCCACCCACTGTGACAGTGGAACTGATTTATTGGGAGCCCACCAAGGCCAGCTCGTCTGCGACTGAATAAGCATGGGTTGAAACTGGACTCTCTGAGCATGACGGACAATGAAGGCTGATGAGAAGCCAAGGACAATGGCACTAGGTTTCGATCCTAATACATGAACTGGCTTTGTGGGATCTTAGCCTGTTTAGACGCTCACCTTCCTGGACGTAGATAGAAGACCTTCGTCTTCCCGCAGGGCAGAGAATTTGGACTGCTCTTCAGTATCGAGAGGGAGGGGGAATGATGTGGGGGGTGGAGAAGAGGAGTGGGGATAGGGGAAGGGGAGTGGGGGGAGGGGGCAATATTTGGGATGAGGGGAGGGAAATATTAATTAAAAAAGAATAAAAAAAAAGAATAATTTGAAAGCAAAACTGAAAATGGTAATTAGTAGGAAAATTTTGGCCATTGTTTAAATGCCCAGACCTTTGTGTGATATGCTGCCATTTTAATTTTTAAAATTTATTGCAAATAAAACTAGAAAAAATCTGTGTCATATGTGATGTGCCGGATAGTTTTATGTCAACTTGGCATATGCCAGAGTCATCTAAGAAGAGGGAATCACAATTAGAAAATGTCTACAACTCATAAGATTGGGTTTTGGGCAAATCTATAAGACATTTCCTTGATCACTGATTTAAGGGGGAGATCTCAGTTCATTGTAGGTGGTACCATGCATGGGCTGGTGATCCACGATTCTATAAGAAAGCAGGTTGAGCAAACCAGGAGGAACAAGTCAGTAAGCAGCATTCTTCCATGACCTCTGCATCAGCTTCTGCCTCCTGGTTTCTTCCCTGTTTAAGTTCCTGTCCTGACTTCTTTGGACAATGAATAATGTTATTAAAGTATAATCTAAATAGACACTTTTCTGCCTAGAATTGTGCTTTGATCATGATGTTTAATTTTCACAATAGAAACCCTAACTATGAAATACGATAAAACAATTTCTGTTTAAGATAATCCATTAGAAGCCTGGCAGTGGTGGCTCACACCTTTAATCCCAGCACTCGGGAGGCAGAGGCAGGCGGATCTCTGTGAGTTCAAGGCCAGCCTGGTCTACAAGAGTTAGTTCCAGGACAGGAACCAAAAAAGCTACGGAGAAACCCTGTCTCGAAAAAAAAAAAAAAAAAATTAAGGAGTTTGTGTGTGTGGAAAGTGTATGGATATTTTGTCTTTGTGTATTTATCTAAGCATTGTACAATTGTCTTGCTTTATTTTATCAGCATTATCAAAATGTACATGAAATAATCACATCAAGCTTTGAAATAGAAGAGGGAGGGGAAGCACAAAAAATGAGTTCTGGAGGGAACATTCATTTAGTTCCCCTATACTGCAGGGGTAGAAGAGGTTTTTATGAAACGTGGGTTGACTTGATGCTGGACCAAATATCTTTAGTTTTTCTTCTTACTAAATAGAATCCCGGTATGGTATCTTTGGTAGGAAACTGATCGAAGACAACTCTCAGAGAAATATATTATCTGAACTATTTTTCAGGGAACCAAATCTATCTTGGTAAAGGGACTAAGTTGCTTCCTAGTAATGCCTGCCTTGTGAAAAATAAGAGCCACATTACCTCAGAAGCTGCAAAGAATCCTAGATCTGTCTCACTAAATTAATTGACCTTGCATGTGAATTGAGAAAGATTGCCAGAGGCAACATGGCCTAGAGGAGTTTAACCTGAATGCAAAATGCGGCTTTTAAAGGGAAAGCTGTTTGGCTTTAATAACAATCATGGTATTATTGTTTGGCTTGGAATAGGCACAGTGGACTGCAAAACAATCCTGGTAACAGTTGCTAGGCTATTATTAAGGACTAAATCAAATAAGAGCATGGTGAGTGTGAACATTTCCGTATCTTACACAGCTTGAAAACTATCTTGAGAAATCTCTCCCCTAAAGTATAATCTAGATCTATAAGCCTGTAGGATAAAGGTGTGCCAGAAAGAAAAGAAAAAAAAAATCGTATTTGCAGCCACACTAGGACTAGAGCCCTGTGGTATCAGTTTCACTTCAATGGACATTTATTCTTATAACAAAACCCTATTATCCTTCCCGTCTTTGGTCACCGAGCTAGGAAAAAGGCCAATTGGTTCTAGGAGAGAAATGAGAGGAGTCTGTGAAACACTGAACACTTGCAGTCAGTGTGGAGTTGGTTAAAATGGCTCTCAGTATGTTGACAAAAACTGAATTATTTTTAGCACTGAATATTTATTATCCCACAGAACACTTGAGCCGTCCTGGAAGGACTTACTTATGAACCTACAAAGAAATTGAATTGAAATACACAGCATAGAGTCAACTGTGTGTTCTGCTCCTGTTCAACAATACATGTCATATAAAATCCCAAGAGGCAGATGTAGGGGTAGAGTGAGTACAAGATTGGCTCATGTCCAGTTAAATTTAGAATGCAGTAATTTTAAACTAATATTATATTAGGCATTCTAACTGAAGCAATAGCTTAAATCTAAAGCATGATCATTTTTATTTTCAAGTCATGTTTTATTGTTACTTTATTTTAAATTACATTTATTTATTTCTGTGTGTGCATGTACGTTCATGTGTGTGTATTTGTATATGTGTATATGTGAAAAAGCCAAAATATTGCCTTGTAGGGATCTTGATTGGGCTTCCTTTCTCTGATCATTATGGAAGTAAAAGGCAGAAAACATTCTCCAAAGTGAAACAGGTAGCAAGAAGGAATACCTCAGATTCAGTGTACCGCAACAGACAGAATCAGCCTGTAAAGAAAGATTTTTGTTAAGGCCGAGGAAACACACACTTCCAGCAGGTACACAGAACAAAAGACCCTGTGGAAAGCACGTGGGCAGGGCCCAGGAATCCCAACCCCCCCCGCCCCCCCCCCCCCCCCCCCCGCCCACATCTTCTTGAGAGCTGGGTATATTTAAAGTTTTTGAACGGTCTTCCTTCACTAATTTAAGCTTGGTCAGTTTGAAGAAAGACTCCTCAGGTTTTGATAGAAAGAACCTTTACGAGCTGAACCATCTCAAGGGCCATGTCGTGGTGTTGCTTCCAAACACTGATTATAGGTATTTATCACCATACCTTGCTTATGTGGCTTGGAACAGGGCCCCCTTCATTCTAGCCAAGCACACTAGATACAACTGAACTGTATCTCTATCCCTAATTTAGTGATAAGTTCATACAGTGACATCTTGTAAAGGCACTTGACAATTTGCCTTAGAAAATAGGTGATGAGCCGGGCGGTGGTGGCGCACGCCTTTAATTCCAGCACTCGGGAGGCAGAGGCAGGCGGATCTCTGTGAGTTCGAGATCAGCCTGGTCTACAGAGCTAGTTCCAGGACAGGCTCCAAAGTCACAGAGAAACCCTGTCTCGAAAAAACCAAAAAAAAAAAGAAAATGGGTGATGATTTTTAAATCAAGTCACATTTTAAAACCTAATGGTGACACCAATTTTTATGATTCAAAATTCTATGTCCCATAATCTGTTTTCATGAAGGCCACAAGCCAGACAAGGAGCTGCATAAGGGGTATTTAATTGCACCTTAATAGTCCAACTCTTAAAAATTCCTATTAGGGTTCAAATAAAGGTGCCATAGTAAGCGAAGGAAGCTAACATCTGAGGGCTAAGAAACTGCTCACCACATAATCCTTCTATCCATGTTTCTTTCTTCTTTTTCTTATTCTGCTTCTTACCCACGTTTTCAGTAATATATAACCTTATAACCAGCAAATCCCCAGCCCTGGCAGGTTCCAAGACCAGAATTTATTTTAGAATTCATTTTCCCCATAAAAACCATATAAGAATTCTCTCTCTTCTCTCTTCTCTCTCTCTCTCTCTCTCTCTCTCTCACACACACACACACACACACACACACAGATCTGTGGCTGTCAGCTCAGAGGTAGGAGTGGCTTAATGCATGTCCAGTGTACTCCTCAATGGAGAAAGGTAGTTAAGAGGGGAATTAAGTCATCAGGGAATTCTAGAGGGGAAAGCCAGTGTGCTACACTATAGTTTTAGGTGGTTACATAAAGAACTAAAAGTTTTTTTTTTTTCAGTAAAATTGCTAATAGGGCATGTATTGCTTTTTAATTGCATCACCTTTTTTTCTCCCAGCATGCATAGAGGATGTTGGGTAACCAGGTAACAACCTAAACAGTCAGGGGGAAGCTAATGGCTCCTGGTCTGATAGTATGCTGCAATTTCTGTAAACCTAGGACTGGAGTGTATCCTTATTTCTCTAAGCAGTAGAAACAAAGAGGAGACACAGGCCTATAAGCTATCAATTCTGGAATATGTTATTATCAACCATTCTGATTGTAGGTGTTGTGGGTTTGTGGCCCCAGCAGGAAGAAAGACTTTCTCTGGGTTAACGTACATGGTTAACTATCTCTTCTGCTGTACTGGAGAATAAAACACAAACAGTAAATTTCCTGAACTAAAATCGTCAGTAAACTGAGGTGAAAGTGAGCATAAGGAATTAGGAATCTTTTAAGTGAGGTAAAACCAGGGCATACTTATTCTTCTATCTACCTGCGCAGCTATGCATTACAGCTTTGGGCACATAGTAATTCTATGCCCTTGGATATCTACAAACATCTTAAATGGAATGTTCCTCCCTAGATCCTAAACACTGACCAAATGCCTGTTGACTGCAGGAAGGCAGATCTCTGTGTTTACCTAGGAGAAAGGAACGTAGGCCTGGCAGTGGGAAACTGTTTTTACCTGTAGCTAGGGGAATGAGGTCAGTAAATGTCAAAAGTATAGGGAACAGTTTAGAACTTGGGAATTAATCCCCAAATATGTAAGAGAAGGGGAGTCAGCTATAGCAAAAATCTACAACAAAAACAAGCCATTTTATTCATAAAGCAGTAATGCAAAAAACACTGCCTTTTGGTTTAAAACCTTCACCAAAAGCCCCTTGCTCTGATGAGTCACTTGTGAAAGGATGAGTGAGTAATTATTGTAAAACATTGTGACTTGTCGTGGGTATTAGTACTTTTAAGCCATGTTTTTAAAATTATAGATCCCTAGAATGTTGCAAAGATAGTGCAGTGAGATTGTCCACACCCTCGGTTAGGTTAGCTCTAATAGTTATACTTATTGTAAGTGTAAGACATGGTACAATGTGAATGCAAAATTTATCATGTGGGACCCATAGAACTATAAAGATAGCTATGTTATCTCTAAATTCTACACATTACTCCTATCCTCTCAGATATTCCATTGTCACATTCCTTATATAGAATCTTACTGTGGACTACAGAGCTCAAAAGCCCATGTCAGCAATAATTCCTGAGGGTCATCTTCAGCTTCACTCCCTCCCATCTGTATTTGGAGTTATCAATAACATGTCTACTCCATCTTTCCCTGTAGTCACTTAGATTCCAGAGACATCTTTTTGTTCCCTTTAGTGAGCTTTTTGTTCTGTTGTGATATGGGTAGTTTCATTTTAAATCTTTCTGACTTTCTAATTAAATCCTTCCTGTGTTTTTTACATTTTCTGTTGAACATTTTTTTATCTGAGTATTTTGTTATTCATGTACCACGAATCTCAAAGTTTTTATTTTTTGTTGATTTCAGCCCCACTCTTAGATTATACTGTCTTGTTATTTTCAAATTATGCTGAAAAACCAGGTATGTTGTTTAATCCCTCTGATATTTTTTTTTCTTTTTTCATAGACATGGCTGCTCCCTAATTTTCCTCCCTAAGCTTCTGGTAGCATTATTGAATAGAAGTAGATATTCTTCATTCCTTTTGAGTAAGGGACAAGTAAAGGAACTTCTTTCTTCTATGGCATAATCCTCCAAGACTTAGGGAAAAGGCTGATGACTACATTTTGGGGGTAAAAGACCATCATCCCTACAGAGCCTGTATCAATAGCATGGAAGTGGATTTTTGTCATTATTTATGGATAGTGTAGATTTTCTACTGTTAACATTTCATTATTATAGTTGTATCTCTTATTGGCCCTTTATTTAGAGAAAGCTAGACTTTGTAGGACATTTATTCTCACTTGCCTGATGGTATTCTCAAGTTTAAGTATTCTATATGGACGAAAGAAAAATAATGTAAGACAAAAAGGAAACACATGAATTTACTGTCATGTTGCTCTTGATGAACAAATGTCTGGAGATTGCAATCTCCTTTTTTTTTACTATTTAGAGTCTCGTTCTGCAAATTTTAATTAGAAATTCAATGTATCAAAGACTGTAGTCAGAAGAAAACAAGGGAGAACCACATCTATTCAATCTAGAATAAAACTGGAAGCCCTTGATAGAACTTGGATATTGTGGGCACACCTGTGACAACAGGCATAACAAAAGAGATAGAAGATGGAAAAAAAGTACTTAACACAGAAGCCTCAACAGACTTGTGCATATTTCATGAATCTCTCGCTTATTAAACTGATAAACATGACTTTCAATATGGTGGGAGATTTATCTGATAGTGATCCAGTAGGGCTGCTGTGGGTGATGTGTGTGAGATTACTTCATCCTTTCAGCTCAGAAATATTCTCCACATCCAGATGAAAGGAGATGACACTTGGTTATATGAGCAAAACCAGATAGTGTAGTCAGCAATTGAATACATACTTGATTTTGTTCATATACCTCAGTTCACATTATAAGATATAAAAATTCACTAGGGTGTTTATAAATGGCAATTATATTTTGCATATTAAAAAGATTATACCTATAAAATAAGAAGAAAATAAGTGATATTTAATATATTGAACTCCCTAAGCCATGTAATGTAAACCAATCTAATAATTTTCCTTACAATATATAGCTATTCTAAAGGTTTGTTTTTTTAGATAACACTGATTAATTAAGAAGGTGTCTAATGACTTCAAAAGGACCTCTCTCTTGGTTTGATATCCCTTAAAATGAGAGAGAGTGGGTCAAGCATGGATATTGCAAGAACATAAAGTAGAATTTGTAGGTGCTATAAATGAAGATACTTATCATCTACCCTAGCGTTTTTAAGATCTCTCTCTCTCTCTCTCTCTCTCTCTCTCTCACACACACACACACATACACACACACATATATATTATAAAACATAAATATCTAATTTGAAAAGCATAGAGGACAATGACAACATTTTGAGAGAAGAAGTCTATTGATTACAAACAACCTGTAGAAAATATCATTCTGTGACCGCCATTTGAAGCAATAAACAGCGTAAATTTATTGGGTAGAATATACTCTTTGGGAATCTGTACAACCCTTTTTCTCTTGCATTTGTATGTTATGTATCCTTTGGGTGTTTGTCACGAGCAGCATAGCTCAGGAGATTTCAAATGGTCAGTTACAAATCGCCCTGCCAACAAAAGAGCCTCACCTTTGCCTCAATACTCTGCTGTTTTTACTTTAAATTTAGTACTTTTGAGATAGGTTATATACATTTTTGCCATATACTGATTGCTTTACCTTATGGGTTGATCTTGCCTTTACATCCAGAATGAGTTTTCTGTTCCTCATAGCCAAGTTTCCATGAAAACTTGAAGACATAGCTTATATATCATTTTATATCTGAAAAGTGTTTCACAAACCCCACAGCTAGAAGGAGCTATGTGACCATTTCCTAAGCATCTTACCTTTTTTTATCACTTGGAGTCATCTTGCATAGTAACTATTTTATTATGATTGTTTTTGTATTTCAGGTTTGTCCATATAAATTGAATTTTTAAAATACTGTTTATTGATATTTTGCTCTTTATAAGTTTTCCAGTATGCCAGGTAAAACATAGATTTATGAAATATATAATTAAAGCAAGAAATGAACAAATAACCATAGCCAATGTATATATCTTTGTCTCTGAAATATTAAGAATATATATCATAAATTCATTTTTAAAGTTATTTATTTACATGTGGTCCTCTGTGCATGTGTATGTGTACCGTGACATACGCATGATGATCAGAAGGTAACTCTTGGGAATCTATTCTTTCCTTACACCATGTGTTCTGTGGCTCAAACTCAAGTGTTCGGGCTTTTGCGACGAGCATTTTTGCCTACTGCCTCATCTGAATGACCTAACCTTGTGGATTTCAAAATTGTTAAATACTTTGGCTAACTGCTTGCTCGCTATGTTTAATAATATCTCCTATTATTTTGCCCAATCCTGTATTTCATCCTTAATGGCAACATAAAACAAACTCTCCATAAAATTAGTACTTGAAATTGAATTCTGCTGGCAAGTTCCAGAAGCTTAACATTTCCTGGTGTGCTTTGCTTCATGTCTGCACTAATCTGTCATTCTGATCATATTCACAGCTGGATTCTGAGTCCCTTAGGAAGTTTCTCTGGCCAAAAGTGGAGCTTCAGAGACAAAATTTAGTATACTAAAAAAGTTAAAATGCCAAAGATATCATATGTAATCATGCCTTTTAAATATTAAGCCTAGTCAATAAAGTATCGTGTTCCTTGGAGTGCCATTGGCTATATCTATTATCTTGCCTGTGTGGAGATGTTTGCATATGTCTGAACTCATCAAATTGAACCTCTAAAATATGTGAAGTTCTTTTCATACCAATTAAAACTGAAAGAAGCTATAAGTATATTGATAAAATTCAGTGACCCTTAGATAAGGGGAATCCAATGAGAGAGACCTACAGCTTTCAAGTAGCTAATCCTTCTTTTGAAATTTCACCATGTATTAAGAAACTTGAAAAGATAATAGAAATCAACTTACTTAATCTTGGGATCTGATAAGAAGAGAGTACTAACTGGCTAATCAATGGAGGCTTCCCTTAGGTACACTGAATAACTTCACCACGCAAGTGTAATGAGTAAATTGTAAACAGGTGTCTATGTCCCACCCTGTCCCAAAGCAGTTTCTAAATAATCACTCTGAGACTTAATAATAATTACAGAATTTTTGGTCTATACTTCAGACTTATTACTAACTAGCTCTTACATTTAAATTAACCTATTTCTATTAATCTAAGTATTGTCACATGGCTATGATTTTTACTGGTCTACTGAAATCTCATTTTGGGGGCAGCTGGTTGTGCCCCTACCAATTCCACCCTTCTTTCTCCCTGTATTCACTTTGGCTTTCCCAACTAGCTATATTCTGCCTTGCTATAGGTTAAGGCAGCTTTTATTATCAACCAGTGAGAGCAACATCTATTCACATCATACAAAAGTGTTATACCACATCAGTAAATTGCTGAATTATCAAAATGATGTCAACCAAAATGAAATAAATATATTAATTAATACATAGCTAGGTTAACTGAAAAAATATGAGGAATAAAATAGCATAATCAATTCTTATTAACTTACAAATAATTTTTTATTTTTTTTCAAATAATTTTTTTATGCAGGAATGGCACTTATTCCCCATAGCTTGTTTCTGGCACTGAAACTATGAGCATAAGATAGCACCCAGTACTGACACATTTGTCACACCTGGGTTCATTCTTTTACTGGCATATTTTCTTGCTTCCAATGTAGAATTGTTTAAAAATAATTCTATTTCCACCATCCTAAGAGATCTAGAGATTTTCTCTCAGTCAGTAATGCTAAGTCAAGCCCCTTTGCCCTTATTCTCTTTATCTATATGTCCTTATTAGGACTAAGGTAAAATCTATAAAATGTATATAAATACACTTATGGAAATCAATTATGAAAAATAAAACCCACAAAACCTTGAAGAAAAAGTCTTTCATTATCATTGAGTAATTTGTTCTTTGAGAGATCTATACATGGGGACAGTTTATTCTGTTTGTTCTCCACCTTCCAACCTCTCCTGCCTCTGTTACCTCTGCTCCTCTTGCTTCTGCCATTCCGTTACCCTGCAAATGCCCCTTTCCATCATTAGTACCCTTTTCTTTTGTAGTGTGAACCACTGATTTTAACCAGGACTGTTATTTGACTTTGACTTTGGAACTAAATGAATGAGTATACAGCTGAAGACAATGGTGCTCCTTCGGAACTCATCAGTCATCAGTGGGTCCTCAGAGATGGGTGGGGCTCTAGGAACTCCTCAAAGACACATACTTATCTCCTGACAAGCCCAGTTTTGTGAAGGAAACTGTACTTGCTGTGAGATCATGTTTGAAACTTCTGTGTCACGGTTTGGAGTCAGCATTTCACAGTCTTTATCTTCAACCTCTTGTATTATTTCTGTGTCCTCTCCCACTTGTTACTAAGGCTTTGGAGCATTGGTAGTAATATCCTATTAATGGCAATCACTTGGTCATCAGTTATTCTGAGCTCCTTGGATTTTTTACTTCCCTTCCACTTATACACACCCAAGGAATATCATTATAAATATCTACAGAAAGAACTTGCACTCAACTTTAAATCCACATCTGATATCACAACATTCCTGACTTCAGAAAGTCTTATCTATTCTTTATTTTTAGTTTATTAAATTTTCATCTATTCATTTACTTTTTTGGAAGATGGAAGCCACTCATTCTCTCATGGCACATTTATGGAGGTTAGAGGACGGCTTGTGATAGATAATACTTTCCTTCTACAAATTGGTCTTTGGAAGAAACACAGTTCATCAGACCTCAAGCTTGTCATCAGACCCCATCACCTGCAGAACCACATCCCTTTCTCTTAAGTATCCTACTGCTTAACAAGTTTTTCTAGATGATTTTTTCTGTTTTCTGTGAGTCTAGACTCTGCTTTTATTTTCAGTTTTAAAATGTCTAGTTACATTGTCTTCTGTGCAAACCAAGTATCAAAGAATAGGTATTAGTATGTATGCCCTATACAGGAAATAATTTTGAGAGTAATGCCAAACATCTGGCTAAAGAAGCAGGCAACATCTTTTCTTATATTACATTTAATCCATCTAAGAATGTCTCTTTCTCTACAAAATAAATGTGATTTTCGAAATCACTATGCCTTATGTTGGAGGAAATATCTGTGCCTAAGTGAGTAAAAGGAAATGAAACTCAGTTGAGAGTGGAAAAAGTAAATTATTATGTATTATGTTTTGCTTTTGGGCAAAAATGAAATATAATTAGATAGCTGCGTACTTTAATAGCTTTAACACTGACTGCAAACTCATTGCAAAGGACATCGTGATCAGTTTCCATTTGTAATTTTTAGCAAAGCCACCTAACAGTGGGAGGAAAAATAAAATAGAAACATTATATGAGTGTGGACTTAAAATAACTTCAAGATTGACATAAAGACGTATTTATTCTATATTAAGTGCCCATCTGCCGGATTGTACCTGTGGAGGTCAGAGGTAAGCTTGGAGAACTCAATTTTACCTTCTATATTGTGATTCCTGGGTATGGAACTTTCAGGTTTGGTGGCAAGCACCCTTCCTTATCCACCTAACTATCTCATTGCCCCTCTACATTAGAGCCTTATGAAGTTATACTGTATTGGACAAAAGCTATACTATATTGGGTAAAATAAATCAACATCTTAACACAGGTAAACACTCAACTTTGTGCGCATGAGTAATTTATTCCTTAACAGTGAAAAATGTCTTCCACTAAAAGTAAAATCTATTGTTCATTTCCATAATGAGGGTTTGGTGGTCATGTAAGGTTAATGGTGACAATCTGGAGTCCAAAGAAATAAATGAATAAAAGCTGATTCCAGAATTAAAAGTAAGGTGACATAATCATATGCTGTTTATTGATTTCAATGTATTGAACAAAATTATCTGGAAATTCAAAAACTATATAGCTGATTCTCAGACCATAGGAAGAACTACGCAGGCATCTCTGCAGCCTTCTAACTCAGAAGCAGCTGTCAAGGCCAGCCACTTGATAGGACTGGAAATAGAATGTAAAGCCTGGATTCATTCCAGCCTGAAAGCTGAGATGCAGAGAATTTATTCTGCTTGGGGCCTTGTCTTTTTATAAAGTCTTCCAAGTCTCACAAATCCGAGCACAGGTCTCATTGCTACTGAGAATATAACTATAGTCTCCAGATTTCACCAAATCGGAGCATTTTAGGCTTAGATTATGCCCTTTGAAGATTTGATCTTTATATACCCCTCCTTAACTCTTCAGTTCTTATGGGATCCTGGAAGGATTTTCTTGATATAGTACTATTCTGGGCTGTCCTTTCTGTACCCAAATTTAAAGAGGTCATCTGGGAGTATTTCACTGTGAATCTTGGGTTTTCTCTGTAGGCCATCTTTTAGGGCCTCAACTTTTTTTTATATAAGCAACAAGTCATATCTAGTTGTGTTCTAATCCGATCAAGAGCAGCTCATAATCAATACAAAGGAGATAAGCAAGGGGATATTCAGAGAAACATCTTAAATCAAAGTCTCAAAGTCTCTATGCTTTGTTCACCAAAAATATTTTTATTACTTTAGGATTATTTTAATGTATCTCTGCAATCACCCTGTGTGATTCTTTTGTCTTTATATTACTACCCTCACTCATATGGCTTATTTGAATATTTGATGTGGTAAGTACCATGGAATGAAGCCAAAGGATTAGTATTGTTCTTTGTTAAATGCAATGTCAAACTGTGATTTAAGACAAATGCCTTGAAGACAACTTTGCAATCACAGTAGTATTTTTAGAAGTATGTTTAGATATGTGAAAATTTTATATTCTCTGTACTTCTATGATCTCTACAGTAAGCATGAACATATAAGAGACATGATGTAGACAGTTAAAAGCTGAAACACAGTGTGGTATCCTTTTAAGGGGATCAAAAGATACTAATGATTAGAAAAATTGTCTTCAAAAATTATAATAATTTCCACATTTAAGAAAGGATAAGCAAATAAAAATAATGTTTTCACTAAAAATATACCCAAATTGTGTAAGTGTGTGTGTGTGTGTGTGTGTGTGTGTATGTGCAGGTGGGTTGGGGAGGTGCATGCATGTGCCATAGAGCGCATAGTGAGGTTAGAGGACAACTTGAGACAATTCTCTTTGTCTATCATATGGATTCCAGGAAATACCTTCACTCACTGAAACATCTTACTGCTTACCCAAAATGTGTAACTATAAGCATCTATATAATATGTGATCCCCTTACAGCCCTGAGTTAATTCTGGACATGAACAAAAGGAACTAATACTCCAATACACATTAAATTAAGTCATAAATATATACTAAAAACAAAGATCTGGGTATGTTTGTGTATCTCATTTAATATTACAGTTTTCTTTTTTAGAACAGTCTAGAAAATTAAAAAGCAAGCTTATATGGAGCAATACTTTCTGCAGAATGTTAGATTCTATGTGTCATATACAAAGTGTATGTATGTATGTGTGCAATAGTTCTGTTCATGTATATTCATAAATTACATATAGACAGAATTATTCAAATATTAATCAAAAGTGTATTTTAAAACTTGGTATTGACATACAAATGTGGCTCCATTGTAGAACAATTGTCTGATACAATTTTGATTCTCAGTAACAAAGAGAAAAAGAAAAAATTACCTGTGCTAATCCTTGCTATTTATTCTGATCATTTTTGTTTGAACAATGGATGGCTGTAGCATTTACTTTTAGCAAACATGTAAGTAATCTGGAATTGAGTTACAATATATGAAAAATTGTAGATTAGTTTTTTGAAAATATTGACTATTTTATGTAATGGAGTTTAGCATGCTTAGTTATTAGTATCTACAGAGGATCTTTGATCAAATGACTCATATATTTTGAAGAGTACGTTTATATACACTGTGATGGTTAGGTTTATGTATTATTTTGGTAGGGACATAGGGTATGTACTCTATTCCAAAGTTTATGTGAGGAAGTTTGCTAGGATATGAACTTTTTATATC
The DNA here is from genome assembly GCF_950005125.1 of Chionomys nivalis. Lineage (NCBI taxonomy): Eukaryota > Metazoa > Chordata > Mammalia > Rodentia > Cricetidae > Chionomys > Chionomys nivalis. Next base: position 157,825,310 of record NC_080086.1, on the reverse strand, counting down.
AGAGGGTCAAGCTTCTCTAAGATCGAAAAACAACTTCTCTGGAAAAAGAAAGAATTCTTCATCAGTCTGGAAACAAATTGAACCAAAACATCTCCATTTTGGGCCCACAGTCTGCCAGCTTGAGCTACAAATTTGGGACTTGTCACCCTCTATAATTCTTTCCAATAGTATCTATGTATATCATGTTTGCATCAATTATGATATGCATATATATCAATATTTATATACCTATACACATATCACTGCATATATGTGTACATATATAAATGCATATGTTTATCTATGTGTCTATCTCTCACCTGTTTATCTATCTATATATATACATATATTCTCTATTCTGATTAGTTCATAACTGTGAAAGTAGTCATGATATAGACTCAAGTTGAATGTTCAGCAATGATTTTATATATAAAGTAACCCAGAAGAGCATATACAATGGCATATTTATTCAGCCATCAAAAAGAAAATACTGGCATTTGCAAAAACATGAGTAACTAAGAAGATAGGATGCTAGTAAAATTGCCCATGTATAGAAAGACAAATACAGTCCTATCTCACACAAATGTATAACCTCTCAGAATAGAGCTTACAAAGGGAGACAGAAGGATGGTCATTATCAGAGTCTGTAGTTTGGAAATTAATATGAGGGGATATTGGTTAAATGGTACAGAGATTCACTTAAGCAGAAAATGTATTTTCTTTAGATCTCTGTACAGCTTAGTAAATAGAGTTAAATATCACTAAAATAGTCTTAAAATTCTTAAGACATTATATCCCTAATATTCTCACCAGAGACAAAGTATGTAAAATGAAAGAAATGTCACCTCATTTAACATGAACATCTCACAATGTACATACACACACACATATGCATGCAAACAAATACAGCATTGCATACAATAAATTTACACTGTTCTTTGTCTACTAGGCTTCAACAAACCTGAATGCAATCCAAATTACATGACAGAAACCTGTTAGTACACAGAATGAACACTTCATAATCATTTGTTTTCTAATCTGTAAAAAATTTAAATTTTGTCTTTCAAAATGCAATCTTAATAAAATATATTACTTAAAATGCACGAGAAAGCTAAGGAAGGAGGAGGCTAGGTATGTGCAGATTGCCAGCTCCTTACATCAAGAAGGGAAGAGTCAGGATTCAGTAGCTTGTCTTTGTGCCCAGAGCTGAAAAACACCCCCAGGTTAGGATTTGGTGTTTGTGAAAATGTACATATACCGTGTAGAGATAGCCTCAGTACATGCACGTTAAAATCTACATAATCATTGCATATGGTCATTTGTATGCCGTGTCCTGAAAAAAAAAAGAATATCAGTGTTAACTTGACTATATTTATCTACTCCTTCATGGCTAAACATGAACCGGAAGTGCAAAATAAAAATTCTCCAAAAAATCTTCCCACCCCTACCCACATATCTCAGCTTCTAAACTGTAATTCGAATAAGTTTTGAAATTAGATATATATTATTTTTCTAGGAATTTTATTATTTAAATTTATTGCGTGCTATGTAAGTGTGTACATACAACAATGTGCAAATGGAAGTCAGAATACAACACGCAGGATTCAGCTCTCTCACTCTACTGTGTTGGTCCCATGGAATTGAACTCAGGTCATGAGGTTTGGTGGCAAGTGCCAAGCACCTGTCCAGAAGTTGTCAACAGAGATACCTCTGTTGGAAATGACAACTATCTTTGATGTCTGGACAAGTTAGAAGTGCTCCCCCAAAATACATGATATAGTTCAAAGAATCCCCTCCTAATAAAAATACACCAGTAGATATTACCTGGTCTTCTTAATACATCTTTGTAAACAAACCAGTTCATCTCTATGATAGCCACAAAGCAAATCCTGATTCGTTGTATGATTTATCAGTTCTTTTTTCTTCTTGAATGTCCCCTTTACACTTTTCCCTTGATTCAAATGGATATCTGAATGAGAATGAGGGTATTTGCCAGACCTGCCTTCTGTACTGATAGGAAACTGGATGACCCTCTGCTCCCCTCTACAGCTACACTCCTGTTTCTCACTTTACGACTATAGGGGAAGTTGCTGTGGCTCAATGATTTATCCTCCTTTATTTCTGACCCTGATGTGCTTTTAGGAATCCATCACCAACACTTTATCTTCTTAGAATAATACAATTTCAAATGTTTATTTAAGACAAGCTCCTTTTATGCAGTTTGTTCTTAGGATATCTTTTATCAGAGGGAGAGATTGTATAGTACAACCAGAGGATATGTTCCACACTACCAAGAAAGCAGAATTTGCTCCCAAGATCCACCATTAATACAAGATAAATATATATGAAGCCCACACAAGTTCTTGACATTGGGAAAAACTTACTTGTTCTTTGTGTGGAGAACAATTTGTTGCCTTAATAGCATTTTGCTTCCCATCATAGATCTCCCAGAACAGTTTGGTCATCTCCTGTGGCATCTCTTTCTAATAGTTCAGCAATGAGTAATATTTCTAAGATGCCTGTAATTTACTCAAAGCCAGGCTGGTTGTTTCCCACCATTCTTTAGAAGAAATAACCTCACAGACACATGAAGAATGAAAAAACAGACTGCCTGTTCTGCTTTGAAATTGAAATAGCCCCCACAGTTGATGTGTTGAACACATTTTCAGTGACTGGGTATAGTGATTTGGGTAGGTACTGGACCCTCTAAGAGGTGGAGCTGGCTGGTGATTTAGGGTGCTAAGGGCAGGTTTGAAATGTGATAGCCTTGCCCGGGTTCATGTATGACCCGTTTCCCTGTCCAGTGCCATGTGATCAAGCACCTGCCTAAGGTTCTCTTTACCACAGAGTTTCTACTGGCATTAGGCCCTCTCTAAAGGAAATACCCCATTCACAAATCAGGGCCAGAAAGTATGCTCAGCACTGCAAGAAACCTCGAGTCCATTGAATTCTGGAAAGCAGCCCACCTGCACTGTATGTCCTGGAACCTGGGGTCACAAAGCAGACGATCTGACTCATTGCACACTATGCATTTAGAAAGGCAGTCTCTTGGCCTGTTGAAACCAGGTCATCTCCTATGACTATGCGGCACTAAAAGCTGATCTCAGCCCTACAAGCCATGTTCTTCTGTACCCTAGGATGCAGATGTGCAGTTTAAGGATGCTGACTTCAACCTCCTTCTCCTCCACTGACTTCTTACATTTCTTCTACACCAGAGTGAAACTGTAGGTGACAACTCACTTGTCCTTCCTTGAGTTGTTCTCATCAGGTCTTCAATTAGTGTTACAGCTATACATAATCCTCCACCCTCCCTTCATTCCAGGCCAGACAATCTTCTCTCCAGGGGAATGAGGGAAGAGTTGCATAGAAGAGATGGAGATAGAGAATGAGAAGAGAAATACATTGAAAACAAAGCAAAATGAAAATTGAAACAAAAATGAGCAAAAAAAAAGCCATACATGATAAAACTCATAGTTTTCTGTTTTGATGAATCTAGTCATCATTTCCCAGTAAACTCGTTATCATGAGTTTTGCTAAAATCAACAATGACACTGATGTAAGCCAGATATCCATCTATTCTGCTCTGCTCTCTTCCTCTTTCCAATGTCTTGGTCTTCACCAAAACCCTTCCATTAATTCTAAAATCCAAGACATTCCTGAATGAGGAAATAATCCTGACACATGGTGGCATCACAGTGTGAAAACATTTTTGTCACATCAGGAAAGCACATGAAAAGAATACTGTTCACAAAAATCAAATACTTGAGGCATCTAGATGTCATGGTATTTGTATTGTGTGTGTGTGTGTGTGTGTGTGTGTGTGAGAGAGAGAGAGAGAGAGAGAGAGAGAGAGAGAGAGAGAGAGAGAGATCTGACACAAGGAACTTGTAATATTTCTTTGGAAAAAGTAATTTGTTAACTGTGAATTCTAATTTCAAAAGAAGACCAAGTACTAAAATGATAGAGAAAGTTGTAAGACAATGAATCTTCTACTCAACATTGTTCTTACCTAACCAGAAAAAAGTTTATAATCTTTCCTTTGAGATGAAATACAGATGGTGTTGACCGTACAATGGAAGGATATATTTTACCATTTATTTTCTTTTACTTGATCACTTTCCAAATAACCTAATATTTGCATTAGAAAAATAATTCTTCAATAAATCATAGCATTCATATATATATATATATGTAATATCTACCTCTCTATAATCTATCAATATGTATATTCAATGCCTGTCACCCATTCCTTTTCTTCCAATTACACCAGCAATACTTCCTATAATTTCTAATTTACTTTCAATAATAAAAATACTATTCTGAATTGATCTGTCACATATTTAGTACCTATTGAGTGCTTCATTTCTGTAGATTAATGTTAATTGCCCAAGAGATTATCTTTCTTCTTGTTACACAATGCTGAGAAATCTCACAAACAAATTTGCTCAGAAAATGTGCCAGAGCCACTGTTTCTATTTCTATTTGTTAGGACGAGTGGAAATGAGTTTGAGAGTTTTGTTGCTCTTTCATTCTAGTCCACATTACTTCTCTGAATTTCAATGATATCTCTGTTAGTCTCAGTGTCTAGACTCCATCAGCTCCTACAGTTTAGAACTACTTTTTTTTTCATCCTGTGAGTGTGCAGATTCTAGTGTGAAGCCTGCTCAACTGTTCAATATGGCCTCTGTGTAATTTGACCAGTTACATGGAGAAACTCAGATAAATGTTCAGAAGCCTTTTCTATCATAACGTGCCCAATACAAAGGATGTATGCCATGGGTCTTTTCTGGATTATGATCCAACAATCTAAAAAGGAGATGGTATATATATATATATATATATATATATATATATATATTCACTCAACGCAATAATTTGATGCCGTTTGTTTTTTTGAAAACTTTTTTACATCATTTATTTATGTAGGAGGGGCATGTATGCCCACTATATGAGTGGAGATCAGGGAACAATAAAGGAGTATCAGGACTTGTTCCACTACTTCCAACATATCCCCATCTTGGTCATATGCTGGTCTATATTTTGTTTTGTTAAGTAGCTGAAATGGGTCACAATTACAAAAAGTATCTGAATTATAAGAGTTTCCCCAAGCCACAAATTGGTACACAAGGACCTCTGGAAATCTATTGACTGAATGTCCATACGCCCTCCCCCACTGTGGCCCCAGAGCGACTAGAATTTTACCTACAAAGATTCAGTATAAGATTTGCCAGGGTAGACAGGATAAAGTAAAGTTCCTGACCTACTTGTCAGAGAACTATTATGTGGGTGTTTCATCTGTGTATTCCATAGATGTGAGGCACAATCAATTCCTTTTACTCAATCCTAAGTGTTTCATTTGGCCTGCAAAGAAAGCTGAGTATCAGGCATCTTTTGACTCTACAAGTTGCCTTCTGACCCCTTTTATAACAAATGACTAATGTCTTAGAATAAGTGGATATTTGAAACTATTTTCACAGTCTAAATGCTGAGACTGGATATAGTTTATGTTTCTTACCTTTTATAGAGTTCACTGGCTAAGAAATTAAGACTCAAAGGCATAATTAAAATAACTGTGAGTTGGCATTTTTATTATACAGACTATGCCCTCTCAGAGATGGATGGGGAAGAAAGCACTTTCCGTAGCCCATAATTTGCTTAAAGCATCAATGTTTTTAGCTTGTCTTCTACTTGTTTTGGTGCTGTCGTTTAAGTCAGAGGACTGGAGCTGGACTGTTTCTATGATTTTGGTATTTAGTTGGGGCTAGACTAATGAACCTGGTAGGGTGCCCAAAGCTAGAGAAAATAATTCATACATGCCTGAGGTTGCTTTTTCTGTCATCAAACTGGCAAAGAGACAGTGTGCCAAGAGACCACTTGAGAAGAGTGACCTTGTCATCATTCCCTTTCTTCCTGGTGATGAACGTTCAAGCATTTTGTTTTGGTGATCTAAGCAATGGGTGAGTCAGTGAGATGTATCAGCAAACAAAGGCACCTCCTCATTGGCAACTTTAGTTGGATCATCGTACATATGACAGAAAATCGAAACCAAGTCCCCACAAGTTATTCTCTGACCTCCACCAGGATGCACGGTGTGTGTGTGTGCCTGGGAGAAGAGCTGATAGTTTGTCAAACCAGAATTCCAAGGTGTTCTATATTGTTATCTGTAGTGGTATTTCAATTGTATTTAATAAATAAAAACTGCCTGAACATTTGAGAGTAAAACGGTCCCACTGGTTAGCTTTAGAGACCAGATTATGGTAACACATACCTTTGATCCAAGTAGCCACAAGGACATGGACCTTTAATTCCAATAACCACAGTGACAGACATCCACCTTTAATCCTAGAAGCTACCCTAGTTACCATAGAAATCTGGTGGTGCATGCCTTTAATTCCAGGGGGTGCATGCCTTTAATCTAAGCCCTAGAAAGGAATATCAACCAGAGTCTCATTCTGGGATTCTTGGAGGAAGGATTGTAGTTTTAGACTGAGGTCAAAGTAAGAGCCAGTGACTGGCTGTTTTTGCTTTTCAGATCTTTAGGTTGAACACCAATTTCTGACCATGAGTTTTTATTAACTGTGTTTCAGTTATTACTCTAGAAATATTAGAATACTGTTCCTGGTTTCTTAGCATCTCACCTGTTCTCTGCAGAACTTGATTGTGCTACATTTGCATTTGGAGTAAGACTACATTGAGCATATGTTTGTCAACAATCTGTCACCATTTACATCTGTCAACTATCCACCATGCTGTCCACAAACTTACTTGATATAATCAAGTTTTTCATGCTGAGTCAAGATTTCTTCTTCATTCATTTTAAAACAATTTAAGTACATTTCTTTTTATACAATGTTTGAAAATTCCATATATGACCACACTATTTTGATCACTTTTATTCAGACCCTGATTCTGGTGCTAGCAGATACAGGCACACCTGTGGTACACAGAAATACCTGCAGAAAAACACTCATAAACATAAAATAAGAGCAATGAACCTTTAAAAAGAAAATACTAATACATAGAAACCAGGGAAGAGAGTGAGGCAGGACCTTAGACAAGACTAATTTCAGTATTGCTAAGTAATTAGTTACGTTGTGCTTGTCTCTTCCATTACAAGCCTATTACACAGGCCCATGAAAAGATGACTGTGGTGAATGGGTTTCTAGGTCATTTCTGATAAAGTTAAATGCGGTTGTCATCCCAATTGATCATTCTGCGTTTTTCCGGAGGATCCATTCATCTCTTGCAATACCACATTTAATAAGTAGTACAGGAAATAATTTGGGCAATTTTAGAGGAAATGCTCTCTTATATTAAATAACTTTGGGTTCTTATTTCCTGCCAAAATATATAAGAATGTATTTGATAGTGTTAATTCCATGCCTCATAATTATTGAGTGTCTTCAGGAAATAAGTAGTTAAATAAACCTCAAGTAAATATATGAATTCTTTATATTATAACTAAGACAATTAGTACTAATATTTTTGATCCTGTGTTCACATAACCATAAGTAATTGCTAGATAAAATTATTATTTAGTATCAGATTATAAGATTCTTCTGTAATTGAAATATTAAACATATTATAGGAACTCTAGGAGAAATGTTTTTGAATTTGATAAACTTTAATTAAAGTACACATAGTGATAGACTTAATAAACATCATATTTTTATTTTAGGAAAGTGTTGGAAAAATAAGTGAAAACTCATGTATGGAATATATCATTTAGTTCACTAATCATTAACAGAGAAAAGATACCAAGTAAAGAGGGGAGTCTTAATCAAAGGCACAGGGAACATTGAGAAGGAAGGGAAAGAATAGGTCTTGACATTTAAGACAAAAATAAAGTATATCAAGATTATCACAATATGCCAAATTTTTCAAAAATAAAACTAATAATATAGGTACCATGCATCACAAACCATAGGAGGAACTGTAGGAAAACAGAGTGCAACCCAAGCAAGCAGCATGCAGTCCAGTCGTCTGAGCCTCAGGAAAATGTCAAGAGTCTATCAGATGGACTGGAATTTGATAAATATCGCTAGGAATTAGTCAAGCTGTTCTGTTTGGCTCAGGGAAAAGTACAAACCTCATATTTAGGTTTTTTGTTTTGTTTTGCAAATAGTGGCAAAATAGAATAAATATTTAAGAAATTTCCAATGTGAAAAATGACTACTGGAAGAAATAAACAAAAATAGAAAGAACAAAAAGAAGAGAGAAAAAAAGCAAAGGAAGGAAGGAAGGAAAGAAAAGAGAAAGGAAAGAAGACAAAGAAAGAAGGAAAAACAGGAAAGAGCTCATGTACTTTTTGTTCTGTTGTTCCTAGAATTGAGTAAATAAGCAGAAGGAATTTAACTTCCCTAAGAGATGGAAATAATAGATGGGATACGTGAGCAGAAATGAAGTATTACATAACCTTTAGGAGTAGAGAAGAGGTACCTGAACTGTGACATCATACCTAAGGGCAACAAGGGAACCCACACATGTATTTTCATTAACAAAGATATGTGCAGATTTCTGTATAAACTGGGTTTTCTTTGTAGCTGTGGCTCAGTATTAAGGGTGCTTGCTCTTCTCTCTTGCAAATAACCAGAGTTCAGTACTCAGTACCTACACCAGGTAGTTCACAAACCTTGTAACTTCAGGTCCTGAGGTCTACCACCGTCTTCAGGTCTCTGGAGATAACTGCAGGCATATAGTGCACATACAATAATTCAAACATAGATGAATATGCACAGAAAATAAAATGATTACAAAAGACTCGTTTTCCTTGTTAACAACCAAGAGAAATGATTTGAAAAGCCATAAATTAATAAGTTGAAATAAAATTTGCTATCTATTCCACACACTGTTCAGATCTGCGCAGAGGAAGACCTATGGATACAGCTGCAGTAAGAGGCAACAGCACGCACCTGTCAAACCCTTCAGAGACAGCTTCAGCTTTCCCAAATGTGCCCTTACAGGGAAGCATCCCAGCTAAAGACTGATGTTGTGATGACTCAGAATGCAGAGTGGGAGCAATGCATGAGTCTGGCTGCCAATGGCAGGCCACAGATCAGCTGGGCTCTCCCTAGAGTAACCCTGGTGTGTTAACACAATCTTCTACTACTGCTGGTCCTGAAGACAGAAACTGGTTAATATCCTGTACTTTCATAGCCCCAGTGCCTATTTCCCAAAAATCCCACCTTGAGACAGTGTTTAAAGGGTAAAACATGGCTCCATCCATCACATCAAACAATAAACTATTTCTTTCAGAACCCACTCGCGTACTTCCTCCTCCTCCTTTCTGGTCTCAAAGGAAACCTTTTTATTGACTCAGAACAACTCGGAATCAGCTTCTGTGTTTCTCATTATCTTGTTTTTCCTTTATGGATATAATCAAGTATTTATTTTGTAAACATTCTGTTTTTATTTGGCACAGTTTTGAAATTTACACACGTAAAATTGTTTTGCTGATGTTAGTCTTCATATTAAGTTCGTTAGCAGGACAGCTGAAGTCACAAGGAAGTCCAAAACACACTCCCAAGATAAAACTGCGGAGATAATAGAATAACTAGACAGTATTAATGGAGCACAGGAAAAGCAATAATTTACACTTGAAATCATTTTTGCAAATGCAGTCCCAACTACCTGACAAGTATCCTCCCCTTTCTCTATCTTGCACAACTGCATAGTCTTTATCAGGTGCCATAGCTAAATTTCTCTTTAAGTGTTGCTTGTCTGCTCCATAATTTCCACATTTTATTCATCGCAACAATTCAAAATATGCGTTTCAGTAAGTAGCATAGGCAAATAGATGAGATTAGCCTTACTGAAGTATAATTCTGTAACAATATTACTCCACCCTGCCTTTCTGAATCTTGGGCCCAAAGGCGTAGTTCTGCTTATAACAATGTAGCATGTATTCATTCGTAAGTTATAGTACCCATAAAATGACTGTATATTGAATGAGAACTGTATGAGAGTTCTAAATAGTATGATGATTCACAAACCAATACTGAAACAAACCATGAACGTAATCTGAATAGACCCGATGAAACTTTTAAATGCATTAGAAGATTGGGTGGAGGAACTGTCTGAGGGAAGCCTCACTGTGTATTGGCACCTAGCTTTCACCTACGTATTCTTGCTGTTCTACACCATAGAGTGCACTGCTCCGATGTAGAGGGAGCTTTCACTCATCTTGCTGCTTCACTGCTTATGTGCTGTGAAAGATTCCAACTGAGAATTGCAATGAAACAATAGCTGCTGGGTTTGGTCAAACCTAAAAAGTTCCTTCTGGTGCCTAAAATGCATGGAATCTGTGAAAGAAAACTGTCTACTCCAATTCTAGGTTAATTTGCATAAGCACAATTCTTCCTTTATCGACACAGTTTAAAGTCATACAATTAAAATAATAAGTGCTCAAGTGAAATCTCTGTAAGATAAATACATCTGAATTTGTCTTGTAACTTAAAAACTTTTTGCTGAAGAACTATTTAATATACATTTCTAATTAGGAAGAATTGAATTTTAATTCTTGTCACCAAATGTTGGATATTTCCTACAGTTTAGAATTACAAAGGTCTTGTAAATGACAGCTAATGATCATATATTAAAATCTGAAGGTCACTCATTAGGGCATATTGGGCTCAACATTAATGGCTAAATATGAAAAATTCTAGAATATACTGTCAGTTACTTCGAATTTCTTAAGAATCCAAAATGGACTTATTATTTTGGATAAAAATGGCTCCAAAGTAGTGGAAATAAAAGCTCCTGTGGGTGTCCTCATTTTGAGAAAGAGTTTAAACATTTTATGTAGCTCAATTTAACATTCTAACTTTAGCTTCGTTGTGTAAATGCACTGTAATGTGGGCCACTGCTCTGTACTGTGTTTCAAGTAATTCTACTTCACAATGGGTAGCTATGACTGTATACTTGCTCATCAATGTCTTTATACCTAATGCAGGGGATATGGAGGGCTGTGTTGTGTTTGCCTCATAAATCAATGCAAACAAGGCCACATTTATGCACCATTTCCAGTGACGTTTTGTATGTCCTCCATCCAAATAATTGCCCCTATTATGTTCCATATTTTAAAGAAAAATCACATCTTTTCTACTGTAGAAAATTTCTAAGTAGATAACTGATTTCTTAGCTAAATATAATATGCAGCATTAAATTTAAAGCATTGAACTTGGATAAGTATTAGGACCTAGGCCATAACAGTTCTAATCAATTTTATTCTTTGCTTATAGCTTACCTAAAATGTATTATGACTGAGTATTCATGTCAACCACAGTAAACACTGAAACTCAAAATACTGAAATGCTTACATAAAACAATTGTTGTAAAAAGATTCAATCTATGCATCTAAATTTTAAAATATAGTGATACTCTAGAAACAAATTCTAATATTTTATTTTACATCTGTTTCCAATTAAAAATAATCATTAAAAATATTTGTTTTCATTTTAGTCATGTTAAAAATTTAAAATGTTAATCAACCTAGCTTTTTGTCTACTTCCTTTAATTGAAAAACAGAGGAAGGTGTATTTCTACCTCACGGACATCAAGTCCGTAACATTCTTTTTATATTATTGTTCCTCACCATTGTATTTTAAGTGAGGAAAAGACTCTATGTCACTACCATTTGGATAGCAGAGAAGGAAACTGTAGATATATCTATTATTGGTTATAGAGTATTATGGATGTATTGAAATTAGAGGGCATAATCATATTCATTGGAAGAAGAAATGAACATTCTTAATGAACCTTGTTTACTGACATTGTGGAAATCCAGAGTATAAAGCACACCATAGAAACTTTTCACAATTTAGCCTTTCTCAAGCCCAAGTCATAGCTCCTTCAGTTCATGATGGTGGTGTATCAATGAACTTTTGAAGCAGAAGCATGAAAGTGGTCACTGAATCATTACTAAAACTAAATGCATGTATCATCTCATTTAGTTACTTCTTAGTAAAATGTATTTAAAACAATCAAATCTGTCATTGTGTACTTAAGGTCCATCTGTCACTTAAGAGGTTTGTTTTTCTGTTATCTCCATCCCCTTCTTCACATCTTCTTCCTTCTTATACATTATTTCCTTCTAATCTGAAAATTCCAGGGGTGCCATCTCCAATTACACTTTTCTAGTCTCTAGTCTCTCCAGATATTGGATTGTTCATTGGTTCATTGAGGGAATTCAACTGCAGTAGTCTCCTGACTTCCAGGATGACCATATAATCTCTCTCTCTCTCTCTCTCTCTCTCTCTCTCTCTCTCTCTCTCTCTCTCTCTCTCTCTCCTCTTCCTCTTCTTTCTTCTCTCCTCTCTTCCATTCTCTCAGTTAATTTGTTTTGGTTTTAAGCATTTTTTATTGTTGTCTGCAATTATTAGTGTTTTTTATACCTACAACAAAGCTTATTCAAATCTATGCCATTTTATTTTCATTTTATTTTCCTTATGCTATTATCTTCAGTAATCCACAAGGAGATTTGGGTCCCATAAGTTGCTACTTTGTTCTTCCAAAGTTAATATTCTCAAAGCAACTGTGACTATTGTGAAAGGTGATGATGCTTCTATGAGTTCTTTCTCAGCTGCTTTATCATTTGTATATAGGAGAGATAGTGATTTTTTGAGTTGATCTTGTATCAGGCCACATTACTGAAGGTATTTATCAGCTGTAGGAGTTCCCTGTTAGAGTTTCGGGGGTCACTTATGTATACTATCATATTATCTGCAAATAACAAAAATTTGACTTCTTCCTTTCCAATTTTAATCCCCTCAATCTCCTTTTGTTGTCTATTGCTCTAGCTAGAACTTCAAGAACTATGTTAAATAGATATGGAGAGAGTGGACAGCCTTGTCTTGTCTTGTTACTGATTTTAGTAGAATCACTTTGAGTTTCTGTCCATTTAATTTTATGTTGACTGTTGGCCTTGCTGTATATTGCTTTTATGATGTTTAGATATTTTTCTTGTATCCCTGATCTTTCAAAGATCTTTATATTGAAGGGGTATTAGATTTTGTCAAATGCTTTTTTTTTCTTTTTCTTTTTTTTTTTTTTTTTTGGATTTTTTTCGAGACAGGGTTTCTCCGTAGCTTTTGGTTCCTGTCCTGGAACTAGCTCTTGTAGACCAGGCTGGCCTTGAATTCACAGAGATCTGCCTGCCTCTGCCTCCCGAGTGCTGGGATTAAAGGCTTGCGCCACCACTGCCCGGCTCTTGTCAAATGCTTTATTCAGCATCTAATGGGATTATCAGTTTTTCTTTCAATTTACGTTTATGTTGGATTACATTAATAAATTTTTATATGTTGAACCATCCCCACACCTCTGGGATGAAGCCCACTTTACCATGGTGGATGATTTTTAAAATGTTCCTGGATTTGGTCTGAAAATATTTTCTTGAGAAATTTTGCATCGATGATCATGAAGGAGATTGGGACTGAATAAGCATGGGATGAAACTGGACTCTCTGAACATGGCGGAAAATGAAGGCTGATGAGAAGCCAAGGACAATGGCACTAGGCTTGATCCTAATACATGAACTGGCTTTGTGGGAGCCTAGCCTGTTTGGATGCTCACCTTCCTGGACCTGGATAGAAGTGGGAGGACCTTGGACTTCCCGCAGGGCAGGGAATTTGCACTGCTCTTCAGTATCGAGAGGGAGGGGGAATGGAGTGGGGGGAGGGGGAGAGGAGTAGGGAGAGGGGGAGGGGAGTGGGGGAGGGGGCGATGTGTGGGAGGAGGGGGAGGGAAATGGGAAACGGGGAGGAGGCAGAAATTTTAAGTAAAAAAGAATAAAATAAAGAAAAAAAAGAATATGTTAAATTTAACCTTTTCTTTGACCAATGAGTCTATTTCCTTTATAGTATCTTCATCACCTGAGATTCTCTCTTCCATCTTATGTATTCTGTTGGTTATTCTTGCATCTTTAGTTCCCGTTCATTTCCCCTTATTTTTCATTTCTAGAATTCCCTCAGTTTGTGTTTACTTTATTGCATCTATTTCAGTCTTCAAGTCTTGATCTGTTTGAACTGTTTGCTTCACCTGTTCGATTGTTTTTTCTTTGTTTTATTAGGTTTAAGAGATTGTTTTTATTTCTTACATTTTTTATTTGTCTCTTCCTCTATTTTTTATTAAAAATTTCTGCCTCCTCCCTGCCTCAACTCCCATTTCCCTCCCCTTCCCCCCCACACCTTTTCCCCTCCCCCGACTCCTCTCCCCCTTCTCCCATTCTTTTCCCCCTGCCTCTCCAGTCCAAAGAGCAGTCAGGGTTCCCTGCCCTGTGGGAAGTCCAAGGTCCTCCCCCCTCCATCCAGGTCTAGGAAGATGAGCATCCAAACAGTCTAGGCTCCCACAAAGCCAGTACATGCAGTAGGATCAAAACCCAGTGCCATTATTCTTGGCTTCTCAGCAGCCCTCATTATCCGCCATGTTCAGAGAGTCCGGTTTTATCCCATTCTTTTTTAGACCCAGTCCAGCTGGCCTTGTTGGGTTCCCAATAGATCAGCCCCATTGTCTCAGTGGGTGGGTGCACCCCTTGCAGTCCTGACTTCCTTGCTCATGTTCTCCCTCCTTCTGCTCCTCATTTGGACCTTGGAAGCTCAGTCCAGTGCTCCAATGTGGGTCTTTGTCTCTATCTCCTTCCATCGATGACTATAGTATAGGGCCATTTCAGGCTCCCTCTCCTCAACTGCCCAAGGAACTAGCTGGGGACATCTCCCTGGACACCTGGGAACCCCTCTAGGGTCAAGTCTCTTGCCAACTCTAAAATTGGCTTCCTTAATTAAGATATATACTTCCCTGCTCCCATATCCACCCTTCCTTTATCCCAACCATCCCATTCCCCCAAATTCTTCCCAGCCTCCCCTTCTCACTTTTCTCTCCCCATCTCCCCTTTCCCTCATTCCACCCAACCCCAGTTCCCAGTTTTTGCCCGGCATTCTTGTCTACTTACAATATCCAGGAGGATAACTATATGTTTTTCTTTGGGTTCACCTTCTTATTTAGCTTCTCTAGGATCACAAATTATAGGCTCAATGCCCTTTATTTATGGCTAGAAACCAAATATGAGTGAGTACATCCCATGTTCCTCTTTTTGGGTCTGGCTCACCTCACTTAGGATAGTGTTTTCTATTTCCATCCATTTACAGGCAAAATTCAAGAAGTCATTGTTTTTTACTGCTGAGTAGTACTCTAATATGTATATATTCCAAACTTTCTTCATCATTCTTCCATTGAAGGGAATCTAGGTTGTTTCCAGGTTCTGGCTATTACAAACAATGTTGCTATGAACATAATTGAGCATATACTTTTGTAGTATGATAGGGCATCCTTTGGGTGTATTCCCAAGAGTGGTATTGCTGGGTCCAGGGGTAGGTTGATCCCAAATTTCCTGAGAAACTGCCACACTGCTTTCCAAAGTGGTTGCACAAGTTTGCATTCCCACCAGCAATGGATGAGTGTACCCCTTACTCCACATCCTCTCCAGCAAAGGCTATCATTGGTGTTTTTGATTTTAGCCATTCTGACAGGTGTAAGATGGTATCTCAAAGTTGTTTTGATTTGCATTTCCCTGATCGCTAAGGAAGTTGAGCATGACCTTAAGTTTCTTTTGGCCATTTGAACTTCTGTTGAGAATTCTCTGTTCAGTTCAGTGCCCCATTTTTTATTTGGGTTGATTAGCATTTTAAAGTCTAGTTTCTTGAGCTCTTTATATATTTTGGAGATCAGACCTTTGTCTGTTGTGGGGTTGGTGAAGATCTTTTCTCAGTCAATGGGTTGCCTTTTTGTCATAGTGACAGTGTCCTTTGCTTTACAGAAACTTTTCAGATTCAGGAGGTCCCATTTATTCAATATTGCCCTTAATGTCCGACAAGGCTGTCCACTCTCTCCATACCTCTTCAATATAGTGCTTGAAGTTCTAGCAATAGCAATAAGACAACATAAGGGGATCAAGGGGATTCATATTGGAAAGGAAGAAATTAAACTTTCGTTATTTGCAGATGATATGATAGTGTACATAAGCGACCCCAAAAACTCTACCAAAGAACTCCTACAGCTGATAAACTCCTTTAGTAATGTGGCAGGATACAAGATCAACTCCAAAAAATCAGTTGTCCTCCTATACACTAAGAATAAGGAAGCAGAGAGGGAAATCAGAGAAGCATCACCTTTCACGATAGCCACAAATAGCATTAAATATCTTGGGGTAACTCTGACCAAGGAAGTGAAAGATCTATTTAAGTCTTTGAAGAAAGAAATTGAAGAGGACACCAGAAAATGGAAGGATCTCCCTTGCTCTTGGATGGGGAGGATCAACATAGTAAAAATGGCAATTCTACCAAAAGCAATCTATAGATTCAATGCAATCCCCATCAAAATCCCATGAAAATTCTTCAGAGACCTTGAAAGGACAATAAACAACTTTATAGGGGAAAACAAAAAACCCATGATAGCCAAAACAATCTTTTACAATAAAGGATCGTCTGGAGGCATTACCATCCCCGACTTCAAACTCTATTACAGAGCTACGATATTGAAAACAGCTTGGTATTGGCATAAAAGCAGAGAAGTCTTCCTCTATTTTTCAAGACTCTTAAAAGTCTCCATCATCCTTATAAAGTTACATTTAGAAACATTTTTTCTGCTTTTTCTGGATTAAGATATTCAAGTATTCCTGTTCTATGACCACTAGGTTCTGGTGTTGCCACGTTGCTTTTTAGGAAGTTGAATGAATACTTGCATTGATGCCTACCCATCTCTTCCTCCAATTGGTGAAAACAGTGTTTTTACCTCTTGGTCCAATCCTTCCAGGTACTGTCTGTGTCTTTGGTAGCTTATTTTGTTCTGCCCTGAACTGTCATTGTCTGTGTCTCAGGGAGCTGCTGAAGTTTCTCTTTACCCATTTTCTTGATCTGCTCTGTGCTGTATCAGCCTGTGCGTCAGAGTTCTTCTGAGGATACTGGGGAACAGAAGAATTTGGGAGCAGAGTGGGACTTGTAGTTTATAAGGTCCTCAATGGGGTGGAGTGTTAAAGCAGCTTACCTGCAAGAAGCTTGCCTGCTGGCTGGCTAGAGAAGCTGAGGCAGGTGGAGGAGGTGCCTGGGGTTTTGCCCAGGTACCAAGGTCCTAGAGAGTGGGGTTCACAACTCTGTGGATTGTCACTCACTTCTTAGTCCTCTCTGTGCAGTCACAGCCTATGCTTCAGAGTTCCTCTGCGGCCACACTGGGGAGGGAGGATAGGATGGTTTGGTGATGGAGTGGGACTTTTTGGCTTACTGGGTTCAATCAATGGGGTGGGGATATTAGAGCAGCTTACCTGCAGAAATCTTGCCTGCTGACTGCTTAGAGAAGCTCTCCAGTGCTATTTGTTATCACCACATTTATCAGAGAACTATGAGCACAGAACTTAGCTATTATCAAGAATGTAAGACACTTGCATCATCAGAATATCACATTCTTAACTGGAAAAGATATGTTAGTGAAATTATGTGACTGTGTTTCTAAACAATTTTCTGTTGTTCTCTTATACCTAAAATAATTTATATATACAAGCATACATACACATCATACATATTAACAAAATATATATTATATGTCGATATATCTATATGATTTATTCTTATAGACAACCTCTATAATTACACATATTTAAAGTATTTTATGACATCATAGCTCAAATTTACTTGATATCATGAATATTTTATTTCTGGCTGATTTTTGCTAATAGGGTATACATATTTCCAGTGAGCTGGACTACAGAATACTGAAATTATTGGTGAAAACTCTCTGGCTTGTAATTAAAAGAGAGAGGAATATGAACTGGAATGGCAGGAGAAATAGGGCAACACAAGTGTAGAAAAGAAAACACAGCATAAAATTAATTTTAGGGATATGTTAATGATGAAAGGAAGTATTTTAATGAATGGTTTTGTCTTAATTTGAAAATAGTGAGAGATAAACTTGGGTTCCAGATATTTCATATGATTCTTTTTCTACATGGCAAAGACAAATTATAGAGTGGTTTTCGACAGAAAGGCATAGTGATTAAAAAGTACCTTGAGCGGAATAGATTGACAGTGAGTAGGATGAACTCTAGATTGGAAGACTGAGATTGACAGAAGGGATATCAGTGAGAAGCAGTTGTGATCACCTAATAGGAAGTGACAAGGACCCATATTACAGTGATGACAGGAGGGGATAGAGAAAAAAGAATGTACCTGTGATAGATGGAGAACAAATAGCTGACAGCACTTGATCATTCTTGAACTCCTCCCAAAACCCCAAAATAGTCCCTGAGTTTATGGCCAGAGGCTTAGAGCTAATGATGATAGTGAAAACTGACAGCTGACGTGAAAGTAGAAGAAATCTTAGACAAGTTGAAGAAGATAGATTTCAATCAAATTTGTATTTTTAGGTTTTAGAGACTCAAAATATCTTAAGGATGATATCAACCAAAAAAAAAAATGCAGCTCAGGTAAGATGTCAAGTAGCTGCTATTGAGAACAGTACTGTTTGGTGACTGTGTGCATGATGCAAGTTTGTGCTTGGTGGCCAAACAAAAACCTAGGACCCTCTCTGTCTGAAGGGTATTTCTGTTAGTCTTCCTCTTCAGGATATGTACCTGGATATGGTGGCCAATTTCCAATAAAAGAACATTTAATTTTATGGTTATTTTTCTCCTCCCTTGCCTTAAGAAAATGCAATTTGGCTTTTTTAGTTACAAGAATTAATTTAGACTCATATTTTAGTGTCTATTGCCAATGCATTACAATACACACTAAAGGAACCTTGCAACGTTTTAGAGTCATCAGCAATTCTGTTTCATATCCAAAATTTCAACAAAAGAAAAATTACATTCTTTTTGTCACGGCTTAACGTTTTTGAAGATGCTTCATAGCAGCTATGGAAAATAAAAGAAGCCTAACCAGTTCCCAGTATTTATGTTCTCAATAGAAAACAGATTGCATTCAGTTTTTCACTTTTTGTATGACTGTAATTATTATCATTATTCTTTTTCATTTTGGGAAAGGAGAGGTATTTGTTATGAACTGACTGTGTGTTTGTGGATAGAGAAATATTTGCTCTTTTCTGCTCTTTCCTTTAAAATGACTTTTAATATATACCTAGAATGAGATTCTCCTTTATAAACAAAATAGATCCAATTGTATTGGTTATTTTAAACCTTAGATAAGACTAACTATAAAGAACTAATAAACTGTGAGAAAATACTTCTTTATTTAAAAAATATTTAAGTACTTCTTATGAAGCCCAAACTCCAAATAGTCCCATTAATTATAGTTGTAATAGTTATTATTGTTATTTAGTAGAGTGCTTACTGCGTAGAACTGCAAGCAGTGTTTGAGCCAATGGTAGAAACATTCTATGGACTTAAGCAAACATGATGAATAAGACTATTAGGGCCCTCACAAACTGTTCTTTTTTAGAAAAAAAAATGCCAACATAAACTTTTCTGTAGTCTTCCCTGAAATCATGGAGTCATGAGATTGTATCATTTACTTTTCCTGCTACAGTGATGAAATACTCAACAAAGGCAATTAAGGATGCAAAGATTGGCATGGGGCTCAAATTTTAAGGATAAAACCCATCATGCTAGGAAAGGTGTGTTATAGAAGCAGCTGCTCACAAGGATTTTACAGTGAGAAATGAGAAAATGTGGACACACAGCTCATTTTCTCCTTTTCCCTAGGTTTGTGATATAGTCTGTGGAAAATAACCAGCTCTATCCAGGGTCGCCCTTTACCATCACCGTTAAGTTTTCCTGGAAACACATTCATAGACATATCCAGAGTTGTGTGGTAACATGGAGGCACTAAACCCAATCAAGGTGGCAATGAGCTGTAGTCACTTTGGAAGTATTTTGTCACTGGGTCTTATATTGTATTGACTATGATCCTAATCAAACAGTGGCTTGGAGTTAATGATTACATTTGCTACAAGTCAATTATTATAAATTCATAAATTGGAAAATGAAAGGTTTTCTTTTAATCAGGAGCATTATCTGATCATATATAATTGGGAAAATCCATTATGACTGAGGACCTCAATTATCAAATGTTTATGATTTTGATTGATATAATTTGAAATTAAAAAAAATATTTAGATCAGTGGATCTCAACCTATGCATCAAACCCTCACAGAGATATAATATATAAGAGACCCTGCATATCAGATTACAACTCATAGTAGCAAAATTATTGTTCTGAAGTAACAATGAAATAAATTTATGATTGGGGGCATCACCACAACTTTAGAAATTTTATTAAAGGGTCTCAGCATTAGGAAAGTTGAGAATCATTGATTATTTAGAGATTACTCATAGATTAAATGTTGAATATTCATTTTTAGGATGAGATGATAATACTTAGACAAATGATCAATACTGTAATCAAATGAGATAAGAAGTGGGAAGTGAGTGCTAAGCAGGAGTCTTTTTTCCTAAGAATACAAGAGCTCTTGTCTACACATCATTATAGCCTGATGAGTGTAAGGCATAAAATGTTGTCTTCTACAGACATTTTGAGTCAGAAAAGTACTAGATGTCTTAACTAGTTTAAGTGGGTCCATCACAGAGATTAGAAAGATATTTTAAATTCTGGAAATTTCTTCATTATCATAGCCTTGGCTAACTCTCACTAGGACATTTCTAACCCTGAATGTAGAACTAGGGAGAGATCCAAGAGAAGAGCGAAACACAGAAGCAGAGAAACAAGTAAGAAATAGAGAAAGACAAATTAAGCAGAAAGGAATATTGAGTATAAAGTCTAATAGCCAGAATAGGAAGGTGATCAATAGTCTTCAGCTCTAATTGAGTTCTCACTGGCTTGACGTTTTTGCCTGCTAGATACAAACATCCTCTCAGTTGATCCTCTTTGATTCTCTCTCCCTTTAGTAATAGGATTTGTCATGAAATCAAGGTATTACCCTAACACGCAGAAAGACAGGTTAATTGGGTTAAACATTTTTTTAAGTTTCCTATACCAATGAATGGTCTGAGTATCACAACTAATATCTACTTTTCAACCTAAGGCTGAGTTTCTTTTTTAGTTATGGAAATCCAGCCTTTTAGCCTCTCCCTTCATCATTGGAATTATCTCAAATCCGCAGGCATGCTCAAGGCCATGCTCTATCACAAACAATAATATGATAGTGCGTGAAGAGTACACAGTCATATAGGCCAATGAGTGACATGGGGGCATTTGAGAAATGAAAGTCTGGTTGGGTTGTAAAGTTTGGGATGTTTCCATTAAGGTACTTTAAGTCTAAAGGGGTCTCTTTTTTAATAGTTTATGTGAGTGTATGATAAACATATTTAAAAAGCAATCCACTCAGGAAATTGATTATTATTAACAATAAGCTCATTACTTTTTGCTCTTTAATTAAAATTAATGCATTCTTTCCACTCAGTTAATATGTTTTCAGGGGAAAACAATGACTATTAATTTATACAAACAACAGAAGGTTATTTCTGAAGAGTAGGCAGTAGGTTGGAAGAGGGAAGTGTGCCTCTGTGTGATCTCAGGAGTTTACACTCTCATCTGCTAGTAGGAGGGCAACCTAAGCTTCTCACCTTTAGTTTTGAATGGGGGCTTAAGGATATTATTCATTATTGCTTTTAGAACAAAAAGCTTCCTTGGGAAAGATGTCGCAGCGCTATTACCTTGGCAACAGACACCCTATAAAGATGAGTTATCCATTAGTTGTTCTTCTGGTCAATAAACACATCCCTGAAACTCACCAATGAAGCAAGATTTGGGAGTGAGAGGCAGTTTTACATAAGAATGTTTCTTCTTCTGAATCACACTTTAACAATAATAATTTATTGTAGTGAAATGCTTATTTGGGCACAGTCATATTAGCTAGATCATGCACTCACAACAATTATTTTTCGATTTCTTGCTTTATTGATAAAGTAGTGTATGATAAATTTGTTCTTATGCTAAGAAACAGAAAAAAAAGAATGGAGATACATTCCTCTATATTTGTGGTTCTTGATATTTAAACATATAAAGAAAATTAATGTATAAATCATCAAATTTGTCAATAGTATAAACAAATACATTTAAAACAGAGTTTAAACATTTTTAAACAAAGGAAAATTTCTCAGTTAATCATTTCAAAATTTGGAGAGAAGTCAGACCTCTACGGATTTAAAATACAAAAGGAAAATATGTGATAAGGGAAATGATTAGGTTCTACTCAAACAGCTCCATCCCCCTTCTATATGGAGTTACATTTCCAGCTTGTTTCTGGAGCTCTGTGTGATTGCGTGGTGGTTTGAACACATTTGCTTGTGTGTATACCGCGTTCAATTTTGATTCTGCCTCAGTATTCCCAGAGAACTTAGCATTTCATGATGACCTGTTCATATAAAGGATAACAATATCTTACAGGCAATCTGTTACTGATGGTAGAATGTTAGCTCCCACATCCAGTTATGAAAGAACTATTTGTTTTGTAATTTTTATTATTCCTTCTAACTTGAGTATTTAATGAGATGGAATTGAAAAACCTCCATGGTGAAGATCAGAGGAAAAAATCAAGTGCTGACAAACTTAAATCAAAGGTTGTCCAATCCACACTACTGGTCATCAATAAACACTGCCTATACAACTTTTTCACGCCCCTAAACTACATTACTAAATACTTAATAATGACTGGTAGTCTGATTTCTATATGCCCCTGTATTTGTTAGTTATACACTTGAGAACAAATCAAAGATCCTGTCTCACAATTTCAAAGGGTTAAATTCATGTTCATTTGGTACCATGTGCTTGAACAAAATATCATAGCAGTTTGAACTTGTGGTAAAAGATATGAGAGAAGAGCAGAGAGAAGTGAATGCTTTCTCTGGATAGCTCTCACATTGCTGTCTTTCTGTTTGTTTGTGTGGTTATGTTGCCACTGATCAGAGTAGCTTTCCACACACAGTTTATGCTCTGTGTGTGTATGTGTGTGTGGAGAGAGAGAGAAAGAGAAGGGGAATAACCTGTGTGTTGAAACCTACCTATACTTATACCTATGTCTATATCTATACATATATATAAATATACCTATTACACACACACACACATATATATATATATCTATAATCTGCACATAGACAGATCCACAATATATGTCTCATAATCAAGTTGAGTATGGGAACTGACTCTGTCACTGTGTTGGCTTCCTGAGTCCTCACACCTTCCTTCGTGGATGGCATTTTTCTCTGTGTGGCTGCTGTGTTTATATTTCCTTACCACCAATAAAATACTACAAGTGTTGGAAAAGAGAAAAAAAAACAGTTCAAAAAGGAGCTTAAACGGTAGGAAGAGACAAACGTTCTAGAAAACGCAAAGGTTAAAATGAGGAAAGAGAGTTTCTGAATAGTAAATCATTGAGAAGAAAATATATGAACTATACAAATGACTAGGCTGGACATTCACATACATATATGAAGGGACAAATGTAGAGACAGCCTCTACAGCTTCAAGTTCTGCTTCTCTGAACTTACCTTTTGGCTACCAATATACCACATCTGTATTGAAAATGTGCATATTTTCTTCCTTATTCTCATTTCCCGAAAATACAGAGTAATTTGTGAGGCACTTACAATACAGAGAAATGAAGAGAAAATCTAAAGTGCATATAGAAGCATGTTTAAATTAATCATAAGTATAACACCACTGAGTGTTGAAATTTGAGGTTTTAGTGTCAGATATTAGGTACTAAATATTGAGCTTTTAGTATTGAGTACTGGGTTTAGGTACTGGATACTGACCACTGGTCATTAAGTATAATTAGAATTTGGAATCTTCACAATACCTTGGTACGAATCTCTGAATGAACATGAAGAAATAATGATACAAGTGTATATTTAAGACAAAGGTAATATTCTAAACCCCAATATAAGAAAACGTCCTTATTTTAAGAAATGCATATAGCAGGATGTTATATGCACATTTACATGCTTCTAAAGTAAAAATCATCTTATAATATGAAATTGTTTAGTGTCCATGAACACTTAAACTATCAAATTTTGTAGTTCCTTCTACATAATATCTTTCCTTCACCATTAGATCATGCAAAATAGAGCACAGCAAGAAAGATAACACACATTATCCACACTGACACACATTTACCATGAAGGAAACAGACAGAGACAATGACAGAGAAAGAGCTGAGCAAGAGATGGTTTCAACACAGGTCTTACGTTCATGTATTGTGCTTTGATTTCTTTTGATAAAGAAATCAGTTTGGGAAAGTCATGATCAGGGTGTAAATGTCCCTCTGTGCTTCCTCATCATTTTGTCATTCCACATAGAAAATGCTAAGAACAAGCACATCCTCAGCAGGTAAATGTGTTTATAAACTGATCCCAGCCAGCTGAAATGGCTCCAAGGGAAAGGACTCAGCTGATCTCCCGCTTACTTACGCGTCTTGGGCTGCACTTCAGAGTATCTCTCAATCCAATAAGAGAATATTGGCTGTTTCACAAAAAAGATGTCAAAAGATAGAGTCATGGTGTAAGAGCGTGCCCCCCCAATCTCAATGAATAGTTCACTTGCTGTGCTATATTCTAAGTGCGTTAAGACAAAACTATATTTTGACATAAAATTGTTGAGACAGAAAATGTTGGGACACAAGTTCTTTATATTAAAATACCATATTTAAAGTTTCTTAATATTTGTAGAAACTAAACATTTAAAATATGTTGAGATCTGATTCAATTACAAGTGAAAATTTTCAGTTTGTATTTAACGAATTCTCCAGATAAAATCCTTATCCTGGCACAAACAGACATTGCCAGGGCCCCTTCTCAAAGGCCACAGATTCTTTTGAGTAGAATGAAAAGAAGAGGAGGTGGAAAACAATGTATTTCACGATAAAAGTTCACACATGCACCAATGACAAAATATAAAAAGCATGATAAAATATTTTGAAGAACAGGGTGTTTTTTTCATTTTGGTAGACATATTTTTGTTAAATGCATGCTTCATTATTGTTTAGCCAGTGGTGAGTAATTCTCTGGGCCACGTATTTCACCTTTCATTAATAATTCTCCACCCTTGAATTGAAAGCATTCCACAACGTCCACCATTTCTATATTCTAATATTTAGGGGATAGTTCTTACATACAGCTACCTTTAAATTTTCCTTTATGTTTCCTTCAAAAGCCACAGTGTAATTTAAAAATAAATTGTGTAGCTAAAATTACAGCGGCAAAAGGGAAATCATCATATGAGTAGAATTCTGCAACGTGGATGTGTCTGAGTGGCAGGGGCAGCTGTGTTCTTGATTTTGTCAAGTGACCTTACACATTGTAATATTTATCCTCTTATTGATCTTAGCCTTTTGCAATCTTGCAAAGATAGGAAAAATAACTACTCTCTCCCCTTCTCTCTCTCTTTCTGCAACGAAAATGAAGTGTAGCAGTGTTCAAATGGTTAAAAGCAGCACAGAAAAGGTCACCATTACGATGCAACTCTTTTTAGCCCTGAGCCCCACTGGAATGTGGCATCAGAGATGCTGACTTGCAGGGTGAGAAGTAAGATGTATTTTTTTTTTTTTTTTTTTTGGTTTTTCGAGACAGGGTTTCTCTGTGGTTTTGGAGCCCGTCCTGGAACTAGCTCTTGTAGACCAGGCTGGTCTCGAACTTACAGAGATCCGCCTGCCTCTGCCTCCCGAGTGCTGGGATTAAAGGCGTGCGCCACCACCGCCCGGCAGAAGTAAGATGTATTTATCACATGTGGCATGCATTATGTATCTTTCCTTTATAACCCACAATGTTCACAGATACTGTAAGAATGAGGGCAATTCTAATGTAAAGACACTGAGAACAAAATGAGACTTCTAAAAAATTTTCCTTGTGTGCAACAGAGCTGGGCATGTCTCATATCAGTATCATTCCTGTACAGTCCACCGGTTTTTATGGTGTGTGCCTCTCTCTCTCTCTCTCCATATATATATGTACATGGTGTGTTTGTGTGGTGTGTACGTATAGGTTTGTGTTCACATGTCTATGAGTGCATGTGGAGGCCACAGGTCAATATTGAATGTCTTTCCCCGTCACTCTCCTCGTTTTTTTTTTTTTTAGGCAGTACCCTTCATTCACTTGTGACACATGGCTTCAGCTAGGCGACCTGACTAGTAAGCTCAGGGCATCTGGGGTTACAGATGCATGATATTCTGCTAGATTTTTAGGATTTTTTTTTTTTTAAGCAGCAAGGACTTCACCAACTAAACCACTTCCTCAGCCACCGATTTAATCCTTTTATGGTTCCTGCTATGGTAGTTTGTCTCTATAAGAAACAGCCAGCACAGATGCATGTCTAATATAGGGAGGAAAATTACAGCCATTTTCTTTCTACTTAAATAATGTATGAGACAGATAATTAGATTGAAGAGGTAAAAAGTGCAACTTAATTTAGATGTGAGAAAACATGTTCTCCTTATTACAGTTAATGTTAAATACACCAAGACAACGAAAACAAGGTCTACTTTTCTATGATGCTTTACAAGAAAGAACTCTGTGTCCTAAGGTCAGCACACAGGGATCTCAAGTCCTACGTTGCAAACTCTACAGTGAAGAGTGACGGAGTGAATTTGGGGTTTCTGGACTCTTTTTGTGGATGCCCATCTGTTTCTTTACTAGCACAAAGCTTTTGCAGGCCAGAGAGCTTGTGAGCAGGCCACGGACTGGCCATGGAAGTAGCAGACCTCAGTGTGCCAGCAGCAGTCTGCTGTGGACAGTTTGCAGTGATGAATATGGTGAAGCTGAGCAGGCTGCACTGCCAGGACGAGCTGCAGATCTGGAGCCAAAGTCCTTAGGGAGAGCCCAGGGAGGCGCCTGACAGATGGGACTGTGCCTCAAACCTCAGAGACCCAAAAGGCTCTGTCTCATTTTTACACATCTGTCCTTGACTCCCCGAGTGCTGCTCTCTTGCACATTCCCTTCAACCACATGCCAAGTTCCTCTCAAAGAAAACACTGCCTTTTTCCAGTTGTGTGATGACTTAACATTGTGATTTGAATTGAGCATTATTTGACTGAAGGAAAAATGGAGGGCGTCTTTTAAATGTATTTATCCTGACTTCATTACCAAATTGATATTTTAGAACTTAGAGTTAATTTTTTTTTCTGTAGGGAATTAGATTTTGTGTTTCTCTCTTTGATTGGATATTAATATATATAAAACATAAAACTTGATTCTGGTGAGATAATTCTTTGACTTATTTCTGCCTTATCAGAAGGTCACTAACCCCATATGATGTCTTGGAGTGAAAATTCTAACTTGTTTTAAGTCCAGATAACGATTAACACTTGATCTCATTATAAATGTCGTATTAGTTACTTGTCTTATGGTTGCAACACAATGTCTGCCTAAAGCAATTTCAGAAAGGTTTATTCCATCTTACAATCTGAAAGTATATGCATATCTATTATGCCTAAGAATTCATGAGAGCAGAAGAGTAAGGTATGGTTACATCTATCCCTCGTCAGGAAGCAGATAGTGATGAATGCCTTGTTGAGGTTACTTTCACTTTCACCAGACCATGAATGGTACCACCTACACATAACATGAGTCTTCCAGCCTAATTTTTATCATCTAGATAATTCATCACAGACATACTCAAAAGTATAGCACTTGAGTGATTATAGACCCAAACGTTGCATAATATTTTAATAAATCAGTATCAGCACTCCTAAATGTTATAATATTACCTGTTTATTCTGAAAGCATTGCCTCATCAAATTTCTAAGTACAGAAGCAATTGATTAGTTGATAGAGACATTTAATGGATGGTTGATATGATACACTAAGAAGAAAATAAAATCAAAATGACCTTGTATGGCTTTGCTTCTTCATTGGAATCAATGGCTGCTTTGGTTAACAAGAGTGGTTGGGACAGAAGCAGGGAAGGGGTTCAAGAGGGCTGTGGGTGAGAACAGAGACAGTCCTCTGGGAAACTGCTCTAGGTGATACAGCTTAACTTTATTCCAGAGTATGGGGATAAACCCTAATTTGCCTTAATATGCTGGCTACTATCACAAGGCTCAGCATGTGGCTATAGAGTTCTATCACAAGGTCTAAAGCACTTGGCTGATTACCATGTGGTTCATCCAGGGGAGAATTTTTCCTGAGAACTGTGTCAAGGGTCACCCTTGAGATAAACCAGGCATCAGGAACCTAGAGACATCCTCCAGATAAGGCTGGATAGAGATCAGGAAGCTTTTGCCTCGGGAAGAGAACCCTCCATGTCACAGAGCTTAGAGAAAGTTGTCAGGCTATGGTAGACTTGAACCTCTGGTCAGCAGGGACTTCCAACCAACTGGTATCTTCTTAGTAAGATCCTCTTTTAGCCTGGTAAAGTAGAATTCCCTGCTTGGGCAGTTTGACTATCTCTTATGAAAATCATTTACAAGGTTATGCTAATATAATTTATTTTGAAAATATTTTAGATAAATTACATTTGATAGGAAAAAGTGAAGAAGATGTCCTACCTTCCTTATTTACAGAAGCTCTGTACCAAGTTAACTAGAAAATGTATGCATTGTGCTAGATGGATGGGAATCTGTTACTCAAACAAAAGTAATAACACAAAGTACCAAATACCCATAAGATGACCAAGTCTCTCTCCCTTATCACAGTGTTCCCTAGGGTCAACCCTACCTTAGAACTGGGCAGGAATGAAAGAAGTAGGAACAGACTAGAGCTCACATATAAGGGGCTGTAAAAAATTGTAGAGCCAACAAAATACAGCAAAAGATTTGATAATGTCTTTAAAAGTGCAAATGGCAGGTTCCCTGTTTTTGGTCCCTCTCCACTGTCTTCATTACAGCCCCATGTGATCCTCCTCCTAAACCTTCCCCAGACTACTCCCAAGCAGTACCAACTGCCCACACTCACGCTGCAGGTTTTTCCCTCTCCTGTTAGTTCTCATCATTATCTCTCTTCTCTTTTACATTTGATCTTTTACAAAAACTTTTGCTCACAAATCACTATTTCTATGAAGCCTCTCCTATCTCTTACAGACAATTTCCACTCTGCTCTATACTCTCAAGAGTAGTAGTTTATTTTTTAGTCTAATGCCCACACCCTGCTGCTCTGTGAAGCTAGGGAATTCCTAAGGATGGAGACCATGCCATTACTTTGCTGGGATATATCTCAGTATATGACTAAAACATAGCTAATACCAGAGTTTTCTAGATCTGAAAAAATCAAGGAGACAACGTGCATTTCTTCAGCTTTCAAAGTTGCATTTCTTTTACTTGTTAATTCTAACCAACATGCTATGAGAACTGTACTTGCTGCTAGTCATTTCCCATTACTCATGAGGTCTAACTGATCTTAAAAACAAGTGCATTTGAAGATTAAAAAAAAGTATGAAGTCAGAGTAGCTAAAGCCAAATAACAATTCTCTAAATTTAGCCTAAATCCCAAGATTTCAAATTTCTCAAACCCTTAGTTTTGAAATTTGGCATAATTTTCCTCCTCATTATCTCTGTACATGTCATCACATATGTGCTGTCTAGTTTATATCAACTTGGCACAAGCTAAAGTCATCTTAGAGGAGGGAACCACAATTAATAAAATACCTGTATAAGATCAGATTGTAGGCAAACTTGTAGGGCATTTTCTTAATTACTGATTGATCAGGGAAACTCTAGCCCACTGTGGGTGTTGTTACCCCTGGCCTATTGGTCCTGGTTTTATAAAAATGCTGACTGAGCAAGCCATAAGCAGCACCATTCCATGGTCTTTGCATCAGCACTTTCCTCCAGATTCCTACTCTGTTTGAGTACCTCTCCTGACTTCCTTCAGGGATGAACAGAGATGAGAAAGCATAAGTTTAATAAAGCCCTTTTTTCCCCAAGTTGCATTGGTCAAGCTCTTTTAGCAGAACAGTAGTAACCCTAATTAAGACAATATATAGCACTAGCCCTTCTTTCTCTTTATTTATTTATTTTTTTATTATATTTATTTATTTATTTATTTATTAAAGATTTCTGCCTCCTCCCCGCCACCGCCTCCCATTTCCCTCCTCCTCCCCCTATCAAGTCCCCCTCACTCCTCAGCCCTAAGAGCAATCAGGGTTCCCTGCCCTGTGGGAAGTCCAAGGACCACCTCCCTCCATCCAGGTCTAGTAAGGTGAGCATCCAAACTGCCTAGGCTCCCACAAAGCCAGTACGTGCAGTAGGATCAAAAACCCATTGCCATTGTTCTTGAGTTCTCAGTAGTCCTCATTCTCCGCTATGTTCAGCGAGTCCAGTATTATACTATGTTTTTTCAGACCCAGGCCAGCTGACCTTGGTGAGTTCCTGATAGAACATCCCCATTGTCTCAGTGTGTGGGTGCACCCCTCGCAGTTCTGAGTTCCTTGCTCGTGCTCTCTCTCCTTCCGCTCCTGATTTGGACCTGGGATTTCAGTCTGGTGCTCCAATGTGGATCTCTGTCTCTGTCTCCTTTCATCGCCTGATGAAGGTTAATATTCAGGAGGATGCCTATATGTTTTTGTTTGGGTTCACCTTCTTATTTAGCTTCTCTAGGATCACAAATTATAGGCTCAATGTCCTTTATTTATGGCTAGAAACCGAATATGAGTGAGTACATCCCATGTTCCTCTTTTTGGGTCTGGCTTACCTCACTCAGGATAGTGTTTTCTATTTCCACCCACTTGCATGCAAAATTCATGAAGTCATTGTTTTTTACTGCTGAGTAGTACTCTAATATGTACATATTCCATACTTTCTTCATCCATTCTTCCATTGAAGAGCATATAGGTTGTTTCCAGGTTCTGGCTATTACAAACAATGCTGCTATGAACATAATTGAGCATATACTTTTGTTGTATGATAGGGCATCTCTTGGGTATATTCTCAAGAGTGGTATTGGTGGGTCCAGGGGTAGGTTGATTCCGACTTTCCTGAGAAACCGCCACACTGCTTTCCAAAGTGGTTGCACAAGTTTGCATTCACACCAGCAATGGATGAGTGTGCCCCTTACTCCACAACCTCTCCAGCAAAGGCTATCATGGGTGTTTTTGATTTTAGCCATTCTGACAGGTGTAAGATGGTATCTTAAAGTTGTCTTGATTTGCATTTCCCTGATCGCTAAGGAAGTTGAGCATGACCTTAAATGTCTTTTGGCCATTTGAACTTCTTCTGTTGAGAATTCTCTGTTCAGCTCAGTGCCCCATTTTATAATTGGGTTGATTAGTTTTTTACAGTCTAGTTTCTTGAGTTCTTTATATATTTTGGAGATCAGACCTTTGTCAGTTGCGGGATTGGTGAAGATCTTCTCCCAGTCAGTGGGTTGCCTTTTTGTCTTAGCCCTTCTTTCTCTAAACCTTTCACAATCTGATTTCCACCACTGCAGGTCCTTACAAATGTGGCAGAATCTTCCATTTTTCATCTCTTCTCTTCTTTTTGTATTCTATACCTCTTTTCCCTCTACCCCTCTCTCTTTTTATTCCTCCTTCTTCTTCCTACTTTAATTTGAATGTAATTTAATTTTATAAGGAGCATCAATGTATCTGAATTACTTAAGGGAATGATTCCTTCATTAAAGGAATTCAATTACATTAAATTTGAGTATCAGTAATGCACAATCATTTGCAGGTGAAAGCTATCTATTAGGAACACCTTTCCATAGAAACCTTCCTCCTTCTGTTTTCACTTTCTTTAATCAACCATGCACAGCACTGCCTATTAACCTCACCCACTCACATTGGAAGTTTTTCCTCAGGGCTACCTTAAGAAGAACAAAGAAAGAAACATGGGAGGTTTAAATTAGAGCAAAGTGTACAGGACAACAAAATGTTTGGGCTCACATGTGACTGAAATATAGTCAACAAACATATCTCAGTCTCTTTTTTGTCGTGTTAACCGGTTCTACCCAATACTAGCTAATCATGTTAATAGTTCACACTCCATGCTCTTCACTTTTTAACCATGGCTTGGGACATCCTACATCTCACTGACTGTAGTAACTGTTTGTTTAGCAAGGAAATCAATAGTAAAAACACAGTCTTTAGAGAAGGACGTCTTTTTTGAACAAATTTTTGTATTAGAACTCTATGATACCATGGACATTCTACTAATCATTAGGAAATTTTGTTTACTGAATACCTACTCTATTTGTGGCAATGGATTGAAAACTAGTGATTATAATAGTTACTTTGTTCAATTATGAAAAATAGGTGCTGGAAATAGTTTAAGGTAGTGAAGGTATAATTAGACTCATGTGTCAAAAGATTTACAGTTCATCATAACCAAGAAGTCCTGCCAGCTTGAGTAGCTGGATCTAAGATGCAGGAAGAAGATGCTGCATCAGCCTGTTTACAAGGAGGCAGACAGGAAGCAGACAGGAAGCAGAAAAATCAGACAGGAAGCAGAAAGGGCAGGCAGGAAACAGGAAGTTAAAATGGTAAACACAAAGTCAAAAATGGCAGACAGCAGGCAGAAAGGGCAGATAAAAAGTAGGAGGTAAACTGACCCAAATTTATCAGGTAGGGTTCCTAAAAGCTCCATAGTCTTCCAAAGAGCCTCACAAACTATCAGTCAGGCATGTGTCTTAATCATTGTTCCCTTGCTATGAAGACACATCATGGCCATGGTAAGTCATAAATTTATGTGCTTTAAATGTGCTTGCTTACAGTTTTAGAGGTTAATCACATTATCATCAGGGCTGGTGGAATGGTGGCATGTGAGCACACATGGTGCTGGAGAGGTAGCTGAGAGTTCTACATCTGGATCTGAAGGCAGGAAGAAGACAGAGCACAACTGAGCCTGTCTTGGCATTTGGAACCTCAAAGCCCACCCTCAGTGACTTACCTCCTCCAACAAGACCATGCCTCCTATTCCTTCTCAAATAGTGCTACTCCCAGATGGCTCGGCATTCAAACACATGAGCCTGTAGGGAGCATTTCTTTACAAACCACCACAGCACGTAAGACATGAGTCTCTAAAATATTTCTGGTTAAAAACAAAAGCATGAATAATTTACACTTGTGCACCCTTACGAAGCTTATATAGTAGAGGTATGCAATGGCGATATGCAAAATGAATGAGAGAAAAATCAACCGTATATAGGTGGAAATGCTAAAAGAGAAAGATATCACAGGAAAGATGAGTCCTCAATCTTGGATTTACATGGAGAAGCCAGAGTAATTATTATTGATATTGTTACTGATGAATAAAAAAAATCAATAAGTGTGACTAAATTAAGCAGGTATGAAAAGAAAGCCAACATGTAATTGACATTATAGCTGCTTACATTTTTATCTGTGGAACACATGCTTTATGTTAATTTTCTACTAGTCTGTAGGAAAATGTGAGTACTATTATCAATTAAAATGCACCCAAAATAATATATAACTAATCATACAAGTAAGAATAGGGTTATAATTTTAGAATTCTCTTTAAGTTACCAATGTTTCATTTACCTCCATGGGTCTTGTATCTCATTTGCAGTAGAAATTTCAACTGTTGCAATTAAAATTCAGGATTGGGGAATGGGAAGATGGCTTAGTGAGGACAGTGTTTGCTGCACAAGCAAAGACCTAAGTCTGGATCCCTGGCATACATGTAAAAAATGAAGCACAAGTTTGTAATCCCAGTGCACAGACACAGACACTTAGAACTTAGTGTCAGGATAATAGAGCCGAATGGTAAGGTTTGTCTCAGTGTAAGATGATGTCTCAGAAAAGGGAATAGACAACATAGAGGACCATATTCAATCTCTGCCCTTTACACATTCACACACATATACAAACACTGAAAGGAACACACGAACACACCCATGATTCTCTATCTGTCTTGGGATGGTATTTTTTTCTCTATCCCTGGTGGCGACTTCCTAATATCTAAGACATTTTTATGTTTATTCAAGGTAAAATATTACACACATACATCTATAAATGTGGCCTTTGACTTAATATTACTTAAAATACTATTGTTTCTATAGTCTGCATTATCACCAAGAGTATAAAGATTTCTGAAAGGCAAGAAAACCCCCAAAGGATATTTTGCCATCTTTACAAAGGACAACAAGTAGTAAGAAAAAATAATGACTCAATCAAAGAAGATGGAATGACTGTCAGTGCTTGAGGTTCTATCACAACCAGAATTGTGTGATGGCTCCTGTAACTTTCAGCCCAGACAGAAATTTCTCTAAACTAAAATAGTGGTGTTCATGGGAGAATTATGAATGGTCCCAGGTAAGGAGAAATTGAAAGGGTATTTCAGTTACTTTGACAATTTCTGTTTTGTCTCATGGGTGATTTTCCATCCCAGACTAATTTGCTTTGGAAAACTTATCTAAGCTGCCCCACTAAGAACATAACATCTCTAGGAATCAGATGGTATCTGAGGTAAAGGATATGCATAGAAGTCTCTTCTATATCAGCCACGAGAAGGGACCAGACTTCCATTCCTGTCCTGCAGGCCTCCTCCTTCTTAGAACTCTGAGATGGGCAAGGGACTCCTCTGTATTCAGAAGATGGGATGGGAGGGGATGCAATGTCTTCACCTGAGGCCAAGAAGTAAAGAAAGTTTATGTCAACTTTGTCATCATGAACTAGAAATTAAATAGTTACACTTAGACTACTCTGTGAAGAAATACATTATTTTTTTTCTAAAAGTAGTGAATTGTATAGATTCATTTTCTATGTATTGCTTGGTTGGTGTTGTTGATAACCTTGGAGCTGTAAGTTGAATGTTGAGATATAAAAGTTACAGTGTCTATAGCGAAGTACAGAAGCTTATCACTTATTTGGTTGTTTATTTTCTTGATTCTCAAAGAGATCTCTGAGGAATAGAATTGTTCTAAATTTTTAAACCTGTGAAACAGTGTTCACTGAAGCATGAAGGTTGGAATTTCAACAACTGACATCAAAATTCAAACCAAACTATTCAAACAAAAAAGTCTTAGTAGTTTCCATCTTGTAAAATATAGTAGCTTACAATTGACTAGAAATGTTTGAGATTATCAAACATGTATGGAAAGGAATCCATAAAGGAGAAGGAAGTGAGAGAGGGAGGGAAGAAGAAAAAAAAGATTGGGAGAGGAAAGGAAGGCATCCTAAAAGGAAGGAAGGGAAATCATGAAGGAGGGAAAGAAGAAGCACAGACAGTAAAGAAACAATCAGATGTCTCCAATACCCACACTTTAAATCAGAAATTCTTCTTAACCAACCAAACTGGCAGAGCTGCTGCACTCCTCAGGATGGAATTCACTCATGGGAATTTTTTAAAAGAATTGTTTTTTCTTTTCGGATCAGACAACATGAATCAATTCAACCCTCTGGGATGGGGTGGCATTCAGCCCCATCTTTGACTTTCCCTTGGAGCTATTCATTCTGTGTATTATACGCACAGTCTTTCCTAGAACAGATGTAGGACCAGTTCCTGGGGTAGGATTCCTCTTAAGCACCTTTCTAGAAAGATGTGTATATGTGGGAACCACCACCATTTCCACTCAAAGCTCCCTTTGCTTCAACTTTATGAAGTTTTACATGAAGTCGTTGCTCTCCTAATATTTACTGGGCCACTGATATATTAATGGCTGAACAAACAAGGAAAAGTAAAATGATTTACCACATGCCTAACATAATTTAAGCCCTTACACTGAAACTGAGTCTCATAATTGAAAGGGAACTTAACTAATAGCCTCTTTGAAAAAAGGTATTAAAGAATCATACCTTTTTAAAGCTAACTTCTTTCACTTTAGGTCTTAATTAGTATCAAGAAAGAAACATTTCTTGTGTTTAAACACACAAATCAGATGAAATTGATTTACCAATAGAAAAAATAAAAGCTGTCTTGGAATTGTTCAATGATGTTAAATCTCTCCCTGACAAATGGCCCATTTTTGCTCTTGTTGGTTACCAATGGTTCTTAAAACATGACAAACTAATATATCTTATATTTCAACAACTTCAGACTGGTAAGTATAAAATTAACACCTTAAAATATATTTGTTTCCATGTCTTGTTAAATCACTTTGATTGAATTTCAAGTAAACATTGATAGTTCTTGAGAAACCATATGTAGCTTGTGTATAGGCAGAGCTGTCTGGTGTGATCTTAAAAGGAGACATTGAGGAGACGAAATATCACTAAAAGACAGAGCATGAAGGGGATTTTTGAAGTGAGAAGGAAAGGAAGGGTTTAGGTTAGAGAAACATGCTAAACACATGTTTTTAAAAATGCTTTGCTATGAAGAGTGACAAACGTGTTATAATCCCAACATTCAAGAGGTAAAAGAAAGAAGACAAAGAATTCAACAACCTCAGCTAAGAGTGGGTTCAAGATGAGCTAGCACTGAACAGACACTGTCTCTAAGACAAACCAAAGGCAATTAGGAGGGCCTCAGAATTTTTGAAATTTCAAACCTTCAATACCAAGTCATTGACCCTTCCAAGTGAATTTCTCCCTAAAGACAGATGCTGAGGCAGAGGAACAGAATATAGTTGTTTTTCTTGGAAAAAGCTTCCCATTGTGATTTGCAAAATTACCCTTGAAATAAAGACATAGGAAGTATAGAAGCAGCAAGCACTGTTAAGAAGCAATACCATACTTTTCCTCCAGAACAAAATGAATGGCAACTTCAAATGTCTATTACAAAATATTTATGTGTAGATGCATATATGCATTCATCACACACACATGAAAATGAAGTACTCTTAATATCCTGTCAACAGAGCAGTGTGAAGCTTGAGTATCAAACAGAAAGAACTGTCAGGTGATTATAGTAGTTTGAAACGTGCAAGGCTTGTTGTGCTGCAACACCGATGTTAAAGTGTATACAATTTAAAAGACATAATGCATCTAATGAACTAGAAATTGATTATTTAATTTTCTCACTTATAAAATAATTATATAAACATTATAGTAAAGGAAATCCTCCTATTTATAGGCATTTTAAGTATATAGTGTGTTTGTGTGTACTCTTATGATCTCCATATCACCCTCTAAGGGAAGCTAAACATTAGTAATTTCTGTTGACCAGAGGATAAAAGCAGTTCATAATATATTCTAGTAGCATCCATGAAAATTTATGTAATTACATTGAAGCAGTCTCTTTTGGCAGTGTAGAAATAGGATCATATCTTGATAAAATGCTGGCCTCGCATGTCAAATCTATGGTAAACAAATAATATAATGAGGCTGGGTCACCTCCTCTGGGAATCTCCTTACAACAGCATTTTTATTTGCTTTTTAATTAGTTCTGTGAGAGTGTTGTACAATGCATTTTGATCATATAACCCCATCCGTAACTCTTTCTAGATGTCTTCTCTCCCTGCACACTCTTATCTGTACCTGCTTCTCCTCTTCTTGTTTTTAAGCCATCATGTTCAATTTGTGTTGTCCTTATATCCATGGAAGTGTGGTCTTCCACTGGAGTATGGTGGGCCCACAAGGTGCCACACCCTTCATGCGAATTTACTTTTCCTCCCTCTGGGCACCTACCAGGTGCCATTAGCTCCTCAGCTAGGAACAGAACCTCATGCCCACCTCATCTGACCATGGTGGAATTTTGTCTGGTTAGAGCTTACAAAGGACCTTACATGCTAACACACATTTTGTGAGTTCATTAAAAAGCTATTTTAGATGTATGCATTTTACTTTCTGAGTATAGATGTCCTGACTGACTGTATGTGAACCCAATGTTTTCTTCTTAGATACCTTGAGGTTTGCTGCTTGATTCTGCATTTTTACCCTTTCATCCCAATACTTGCCTTATGAATGTTTATTTTCTTTTTCTTAGAATGAAGAAAATGCATCCTGTCATTGATTAGTAATCATTTTTAAATATTATTTAGTATCTGTATATATGAGAACATGCTGATGCCATTGTCTGCATTTTGAAGACAGAGAAAAATCTCTGGTATTTATTTTCGTTCACTGTGTATATTCCATGGACTGGATGTGGGTTATTAAACTTGGTTGCAATCACTTTTATCACCTGAGCCATCTCAGTGACCTTGGCATTCAGTCAAAGACACTTTGATTGAACTTTTTCAACTTCTCCTGTCCAAGTAGTGTTATATTTTCTTTTTATTGAAAAAACAAATGCATATTTATAATTATGCACTATCAGTAGTGTACTATATACTATATTTGGAATTTAGACAGATTTTAATGGAGTCTAAAGTAAGAAGAATTAAAACAAAGAATTTAAATGAGATAGAAATACAGAACCATACAATTCTGGAAGCTAGTGAAGATGGTGATCAGTCTTAGAATATGGCAGGAATTCAGACTCTCTCTAAAACATATATGGAGACACTGGAGCAAGAACAGCAGAGGGAGAAGTTAAATATCTACTATAATGAGGAATTCTAGAAACCTGTCAGAAGCTTCTGGTCATGTCACCTGTGAAAACTCAACACTTCCTCCAGGGAACTAAACATGCTCTTTTGTTCTCCAGAAGATTCACTCGTTTTATTTAATATTACCATAGATTATGATGTTTGGAAAGTACACTTAGAGTAATGATATTTAATTCATATTACATGAATTTCTATAATATTTTCCCCCTAAGTGCTGACAGAACAGTCTACAGTGTGTTTTCTTTCAGGAAATATCTATCATTATATTCCAAGATTTTTATTCATTTTTTATTTGTTAATATAATTTATATATGCTAGTGATAAAGATGTACTTGTAGTTAGATGCCAACTTGACAAAGTTACAATCAATTTGGAAATAGGAAAGTCAATTGAGAAAACCTTCTCAGTGTGAAAGACAGGGGTGCATTTTCTTGATTAATTATTGACGTGAGAATGCGAGTCCCAGGGTAGTAGTCCTGGTGCTTATAAGGAAGCACAATGGAAAAGCTCTGTGCTTCTCCATGGCTTCAGACCCTACCTCTAGGTTCTGCCCTGACTTCATTCAATGACAGACTGCTATCAGAAAATGTAAGCTAAAATAAACCCTTTCCTTTCCAAGTTGCTTTTTGGTCATAGAATTTTATCACAGTACTAGAAACCCTAAAACAGATGTATAGGAGGAATGTTGTCAAGGACTGTCAATTTAAAGTTCATTTTGTGGGGGAGTAGAGTATCTCCTGAGGCATCATACATCCTTTCTGGAGAAGGACTTCCTTTTTCACCTGTGAATGTTGCAAGATGAACATGGAGCAAAAGTAGCCCAGAAACACATCTCCATTGCACAGCTGCCCAAATCTCTCAGAACACTAATTTCTCCATCAGATCCCTAATTTAATCCAATTCCATTTGATAAAGTATAGTACCAGGATGACAAAGTTCAATGTCATTTCTTACAAAAGTGGATATTACAGCCAAAAGAAATTTTACATAACAAGCAAGACCTCTAGTGTCATGTTCACATATCAACTCTTGAATGTGATTATGGTGTACTGTGTCTTTAGAAAAAAAGATTTCTTGTTCTTCATCAACTTTGATTTCTCTGTTACATGAACTTTGTGGTGCAGGTCTGATATATTTGTGTCTTTGTCTTTATGTTTTTACTATCTTGGACAGGTATTACAAATGAAATCCCACGATGTGTAGTATATTAGAAACTTTCTTTGCTTGTAATAATGTTTTCAATATCACTCTACATTGTGGCAAGAATCTCCAGTTCCTCTTTTTTCAACTGAGTACTTCCAGGTTTATGCAATCATCAGTTGTTGAACATTTGTGTAGTTTCCTTTTGGGAAGCATAATTTATAAAGCTGCTGTGAATATTCATTAAAATATTTGCATGCATATGTGATTGCAATGCTCAGGTGTGCATACCTTGGAGAATTGCTCATTCATATGGTAACTCTGCATTTTCCTATTTAAAGAACTTGCTGGCTATTTTTCAAGAAGTTTAAACTACTTTTACATTTATAGGATCAATATATGCCTATTATAGTTACTTTACATCTTATTGAGAACTAGATCTATCCAAGAATTACTTAGAGGTTTTGATGAAGGACCAGAGGAACTTGACAAGGCTGATCTGGGACTAGGACAAGGGCCTAAATAACTTAAAATTTCAGTTTCTGAGAATTTGACCTCTCCCAATGAAGAGACTGGAGTTGTCAACCCCAAGGTCACTATGTGTTATTCTCTGGCACTTGTGAGATACCCAAAGGAGACCTCAAATTTAGACTCTCTTTCCATAATATCTGACTTTGGGTCTCTGTACCCATTCCCATCTGCTTCTGGAGAAAGCCTCTCTAATTATGACTAGATAAGGCACAATTGTGAATACAGGTGCAAAACATTAAAAATTAATTCTAATATATATTATATGAATATCTATATCTATATCTATATATATATATATATGAATCATTTCAAACATATATAACATTGGGTTACATTTGGCTTAGTTGTTGGTCAAGAGTGTCCTGTGGAGATACCTAATAATCACAGGCTGATGCTAGGAAAAAAGAGATCACTTTCTCAAAACTGCCATTGGGGCTCCATGAGGACAAGTTCCACACAGATAATTCAATGTAGAGATGCCATGCTGTTGCAGGTTTGGAGAGTCACCCTACATTCTAGTCTCTTGGCTGGAAAAGTACTCTGCAGGCAACAGAAAGAAAAATCTGAACACCAACCTAGCCACAAAACCTTCTATCTATAATCCATCCTGTCTGAAAGATATGGGTTGTTTGTTTAAACAGACATTCATCTCATGCTGAGATCTAAATAAGTGTTTGAACTCAGGAAATTATTTGTAGTTCTGATTATTTTTTTCACATGCTTATATCTTTTGCCCCACTTAAAAAATATCAGCTTACAAAAATGATAGAATAAAACTGTACCTTGTATATAAAAGCCTGCTTAGAAATACAGCAGAACAAGATACCATCCATGACAATTATAAATTTAGTGACTAGTAATTTACCGAGCAAATTGAGTAGAAGAGAAATGTCACTAATTTTTGATGATGGGAAATATAAAGTAAATGGTGAGCTATTCTGTATCCACAGATAGACAACTTAAAATTTAGATGCCAGTTATATTCTAATTAATTTGCAACGTAAATACAATGCCTACCAAAATTTCAACTAAGTATTTAAGGGGTTCAAAGTTTATGGATAATCTCCAAGTCCACAGTATAAGAAAGTCCATTTTAAAGACAATAGCAGGAATAAGGTAAGTAGATGCCTGTGATGATTTAAAATTAGGCTTCTTTCTAATGAAGTTTTTGAGTGCCTTATATGTTTTGGATATCATCTGTAGGCTAAAGATGGATGCCCCAACAATACAGAAAAACTTAGGGTTATTGTCCAGGCTGCAAGATATCTCTGTCATTTCTAGAGTTTTGGAAGTTGATTACAATGCACTTCCAGTTTACTTAAGAAATATTATATCCTTCTGGAGTCTTTGATGTAGTTGAAGAATTGATAATTATAGTTTTCCTTAATCATGATAAAATAAAGTATATATAAATATTACAACTATAATTTTGACTTGATACCTGTTTTATTATATGTAATTTTACTATGTTGAAGATAAAGTCCTCCTTTACATTTAACCAGAAAAAGGGAGATGATATGGGATTTCCCTCTGTATGCTGTAAATATCATTGGTTAATAAAGGAACTGCTTTGGGCCTTTAGCGGAGCTATAGGGAAACAGAACTAGGCATGGAAAATTAAATTGAATGCTGGGAGAAAGGAGATAGAGTTTAGAGAGAAGTCATAAAGCTGCTGCCAGAAGCAGACATGCTGAAACTTTGATGGTAAGCCACTGCCATGTGACAATACACAAATTAATAGAAAAGGGTTAAATTAATATGGAAGAGTTAGCCAATAAGAAGATAGAGCTAATGGGCCAAACAGTAATTTAAATAATATAGTTTCTGTGTGATTATTTTCGGGTCTAAGCTGCCAGGCGGCCAAAACAAGTGGTCTCCTCTTCCAACAAACATCCCCTTCTTAGTCTTTTGCTTTAGAACAATCTTAGTGAATGTAAAGGGGTGCATTTCTTTGTGGATTTGATTTGCATTTCTTTGCAGATTAATGGAGCTGAGAACTATTATGGGAGTTTTGTTAATTTGTAGAATTCTCAAGGGAAAGATCTTTTTTAATTATTTGCCCATTTGAAGTACTATTATTTATCTAAAATAAATGCTTGTTTATATATTATTTTATACAATACATACTATACACATTATTATCATCACTCTCATATATTTTTGTCATTTCTATTATTTCTTACTATTTTCAAACATTTTGTTGTTTGTTTATCCTTGTTTTATATGATTTGAAGCATGAAAGCACTTTTATTCTTAATGTGTTTATGCTTTTAGAGTCTGACATGAGAAGAGTAATACCTAATTTAATATCAGAGAGGTTTGTCCTAGGTCTTCATGTTATATATGTTCTACATTTTTAATGCATATTCAGTTTCCTGTTGAATTTGAATTTGTGAATATGGTAGATTCTGAGTCATATATGTTCTGTGGGAATATTGATTTCTCCCAATACCATTTAAAAATTATCTAGTAATTTTGTTGAAACTATAATATGAATTTATGTTTCATTTACATGATTTCATTTCTACAACCCAAACCTGTAAATTAATTCACATGCTGTAATATATTGCTTTAGTTACTGGGATTCTTGTAATAAGACTTAAATTCTGGAAAGTGAAAATTTCCACAAGATTATGCTATTTTTCAGTTGAATTCCCATATTTCTTCAGGAATATGTTGTCAATTATGTTCAGAAAGCAACCACAGTTGTGCTTACTCTAAAGGTGAATTAGAGGAATATGCTCATCTTCTTTTCAAATATATAGAATGGGATACTTTCCCATCTATCCAAATCTTCAACTTCATTCAACAGTGTTTGTTGTTTTCAGGGTATAAATTGTTCAATGGAAGTGAGTATGAGTGTGTGTGTTAAAGAGAGAAAGGTGGGGTATGGAGAAGAGAGTGTTTAATTCAGCAATATTGTCTCTTATATGCCATTATGTATTGAATTATATTTAATTAAATATTTTATTCTTAATTTTATTAATTTTGTATAATTATATTATTTGGCCATCTCAATAAACTTATATGTTAATTGATTTGAGTGTATGTGTGTATGTGCACATGTATGTTCGTGTGGGTGCATCTTTGTATGTATCTGTATTCCTCCACCTGTGGAATGAAGTCATTTGGTGAGGGGTGGGATCCTCTCTCCTAAGACAGATACAATTCACATTCATTTCACTATGCTCCCCCATTCAATCACCTTAGCCAGATCTTCCAATACAAATCAGAATGAAAGAAGGCAGAGCAAATGATGATCCTCTGACCACTGTAAGAAGATGACTGGTTTTCAGACTACTTGGAAGTCATACAGCCTACATATCCAGAAGTACCTTATTGGACTTCCCTTCAGTCTCGTACCTCTGGAACACCCAGTAGACACATTTAGTAAGGTTAATCAGTCTTATCTTCAAGTCTGTTCATTTTGTTTCCATTTTACATTTTCTTTTTCATAGATTTAATAATCA
Organism: Chionomys nivalis; assembly: GCF_950005125.1. Lineage (NCBI taxonomy): Eukaryota > Metazoa > Chordata > Mammalia > Rodentia > Cricetidae > Chionomys > Chionomys nivalis. The sequence goes on along the minus strand of NC_080086.1, from coordinate 157,781,861 downwards.
CAGCCAACTGATTTCAGTCATTGGATTCATTGACTTTGTAACAAGTTTAACATTCTAGTGAATTTTTCACTTGAATAATTTATGTTTTTATAATTGTTATTTATTTCTTTTAAAGTTTTAACAAATATCAACATTCTGCCTTTTAAGACAAATACAATCCATGGGAAGGCAGACTTTTGTTGGCCATTTGGTGGTTTGAGTAGACAATATTTTTGAGGAGCTCTAAACTTTTTCTGACATTCCAGAAGCTGTCCGTCTGTTTTGTTCTACAGTGGGTTTAAAATTAGACAGGTGAAAATGTGACATGCTAAAATGTCACAAAGCTCACTCTTCACCAAGATTGTTTTGTCTTAAGTAAACACCCTTGATGCCGTGCAGTCCTTTTGACAGGTTACAAAGTATTGACACCGCTGATCCTGAAGCACTTTATGTCAGTCTTCCTTGGCTTTCCTGGAAGAGTGGATTGTCAGAGATTTTATGTTGTCCATTAGGAAATACAAAAGACAAGTGCACTACTGACCAACAGTGTAGCCTCCTGGGTATCAGTTCTTCCTTATGTCTGTCTTCACTGATACTACCTTGAAGATCATATGAGTTCTTGAGTTCTGTCATGTACAGACCGCACTGTTTTCTCCAGTGCTCCCTAATCTCTGGTTCTTTCTGTTCACTATTACAGAAATGTTACCTGAGCTTTAAGGTGAAGGTTCATTATATAGATGTTCTATTTATGGCTAATCCTTTTACTCTCTGGACTTTGGCGTGTTATCAGTCTGTGTAACAACTACCATCTAATGTAAAAAAGCTTCTCTGTTGATGCCTGAATAACTCACTTATCTGTAGATATAGAGGTTTGTATTTAGAAGGCAGGATGAGACTGTGTACATTTAGAAATAATTGAAGTAAGTTTTTCTCTAAAGCCTGTGAGTACCCCAGCCATGGTGCTTGCTCAAATTTACTATAAGAGGGGACAATTTACTCAGGTCTTCAAGCAAGCCAGAAAGTGGAAGGTACCACATAGCATTCATACCACCATTGTAACCATGGACATATAGTACTAGACTAGTCCTTATTATAGTTCACAGGATTTAAAGGTTGGTAGAACTTGATGACCTTTCTCTACTAACAGCCTGGATAGGAACATCTATAACTGTGGAAACTATTCATCAGGGAGGATGCTTCTAACCTGGAAGTGATTTGATTTCTCTACCAACACTGAACTTTATGTAAAGGGTCATGGCATTACAATGTGTCCTTTGACATGCTTAGACTCACAGTCCATAATGTGAATACTGCATGCTAAGGTAACTAAGCTAATATTACTGGGTGGAAGATAAATAATGTATTTACAGTGATAGGAAAAGATGCCAGTGTTGACTGATGTTTCTGTCCCAGAAGATCCCACAGTCATTCAGTCCAAAAGAAATACACAGAGTTCTACATTAATTATAAACTGGTTGACCTAGGAGCTCAGGATTCTTAACTCTTATAATTTACATTAGCCTATAATTCTTGTCCGTGTTAGCCACATGGCTTGGTACCTTTTTTGGTGAGGCAGTCACATCTTGCTTGCTCTGCGTGTGGTTTCTTTCCTCTCTGGGTGACAACTGCAGACTGAAACTTTCCTCTTCCCATTATTCTCTTTGTCATACCTCTACTTCCTGCCTAGTCAACATTGTCCTGCCTATACTTCTTGCACAGCTACTGGCAATCAGCATTTTATTAAAAATAGTACAAGTGACAGGATAGAAGACCATTGTCCCACATCCTACCAGGTTACTCTTTGCTAAATCAGGTGGAAATTCAACTTGATTAGTGCAGTCTTAGTGAAATCCCAATTATCTCATTATTCCATATTATACATATATCTCCAGCACTTTTTCTAGATTTGAAGGAATTGCAATTCAGCATTCTAAGTGTTTTCTATACAACAATTGTAGTTTGTAGCTTTTAAGAACTCATTTTTTGTTATCCAATATAATGTACAGGTGATCTATATGGTTATAGTAAAGTTTGTTCCTTACAGTTGTTCTCAAAAGAAGAAGACAGGGTTATTAAAATGACAATGGATAGTTCAAATACTTTTGAAACTTTCTTGAAGTTTATTATCATATATCATCAATTAATGATAATCCAGCAAAAGAGATGGCCATTGACATATCTAAAATTATCTTCCTGCTGGTGAACTATCCTGAAAGGTCATTACTAGTGATTGAGAAATAAAAATGCCAGTAAGTTAAAAAGCAAAGAGAGATACCAGGGAATTCTAGAAGGCATAAGTGTTTGTCTTTATACAACTTAGATTTTCTGTTCTTTTTATAATGTACTAAATTTTCATAAAATGCTAAAATAGTCAATACTCTTTTCAAGTATGCAAATAATTTATTATAAGTTGTATGTCGCTCCAAAGCCACAGAGAAACCCTGTCTCAAAAAACCAAAAAAAAAAAAAAAAAAACAAGTTGTATGCCACCCAATCATAATTAATTACCCATTTTGCATCAGGGTTTGTACAAGTATGGGAACATCGACCACCACAAATTAAGGGCCAAACTCTTGAAGGAATTGACAAGCCAAAAACCATCAGAATTTCACATGCTTCCCTGATCATTTTGTATTTGGACACAGAAGCAGAGGAGGAAAGGAAACCTAATGGGTTTGCTACTCTCTCTATTATTAAAGGAAATCGTCACAGCAAACTAAAACACTATGTAACAAAGATTCTTTTTTTTAAATTTTCTGTTCATTTTACATATCACAGTTCCTCCCACTACTCCCCTCACCCCTCAACTCATCCCCCCATCCACTGCTCCAAAGGCCTCCTATCTGGAGTCAGCAAAACCTGACATATTAATTTGAGGCAGGACCAAGCCCCTTCCCACTGCATCAAGACTGAGTGCAGTATCCGACTACATGATTATTCAGTGTGGAGCCTATGAACACCCACCACTCAAAGCCTCCAAATCCTGTGGGAATGTGTAGACCTTCCTAACACAGCATGAAAAAAGCAGCTTCCTATAGGAAACTAATCTTACAACTCTCTCTCTCTCTCTCTCTCTCTCTCTCTCTCTCTCTCTCTCTCTCTCTCTCTCTCTTCCTCTGTTACATTGGGGTGGATTTGAAACAAAAGAAAACGTATCTCAACCTTTTACAACTTGCCAAAACCCAACTGATAAGAGATTACATCTATAGCTTACTAAATAATTGAGTTTATGGGGGTTATTTTTAAGGTCACAGGTGAGAGATTATACAGATGAATGGGTACCAGTTAAACTGTCATGCAAATATAATTACATATGCAGTTATGATCACTTCAAATAGTTTCTGAAATATCTTATATAGACTGTAAAATACCAATATGACATTTTTAGTCATCTGTTTATTAGATACACATACTTATGGCAGTATCAGCATGGAGGAGGAGTCAGTCATGACACTCTATGTTCTGGTTCAAAGGAGAAAACAGGTAGTTTTTAGAGCCTGTATGTTATTATGGGAAGATCTAAAATATAAAAGGTTCAACGTTGTCACTAATGGGGGGAAAACTAAAAAGGGTAAAAATGTTTATTTGGGTTTTTTATTGGAGTTTTTTTTCTTTTTTAATTTTAATTTTTTTATTCATTTTATATACCAACCACAATTCCCCTCTTTTCCTATTTCCCTCCCTACTTGTCCCCCAACCCACACCCATCCACTTATCAGAAAGGATAATGTCTCCCATGGGGAGCCAACAAAGCCTAATACACTAAGTTGAGGCAGGACCAAAGACCACCCCCCTGCATCAAGGCTGAGCAAGGGATCCACCATAAGGTGATGGGTCTTTCACCTTCATCAGTACAGTAGTGTCAAACCAGAATAAAATATAAAAATTGGCAAATAGTTCACGTCTTCGAATTATCTATATCTGTTAAACAAAAATATAATGTAAGAACACACTTTAGTTATATGAACATAATTCCCCTATGAGAAGTTTCTAGACTGTTGACTAATTTTATATCCAAGTGGCTGAGCATAGTGGGATTGAATATTTGCAAGAATATTAAATTTTCATATTACACTGTTTTTTAAAAGTAGGCTGTTCACTAAAGTTCATCTCCTTGTTATTTAAACCTTAAATATGATCTTTCTACCAATTCTGTAACTATTTCTTCTAATTTCCAAGCATTCAGGAATATATATAAATTGTAAAAATGTAAGCAATAAGAACTTCCAGCATTATCCAGTTTCATTATTCTCTCTGCATCCCTCTTCCTTCAACAGTCTTCTTTAAGTATTTGTTGTCTAAAGAAAAATCAAACCACATCCAGGAAAAGAATGTTCATTCCAAAGCTTTCCTCTATAAGGAAACTAAGGAATATACACTTGTCTTTATTGTTGTTTTCAAAGTGACATGCACCAGTGTGTGATAGAGGCTTGCAGAATATGATCAACAGCAGTCATAAGCTTCCTGTGAAGCAGGGAGCATTTGGATAAACCTTGAATACTATTTATCTAGATACCAATTTTGGACAAAGTTCTCCTAGGAAAATAAAACATGGAGTACAAACATGAACTTACACCTTGTGGCTAAAATATTTTTTATCTTTCATGTACAGAAAGGATAGGAAATAAAATATGACAGTAGAACTGACCAAGATCGTGAAGGGATTAAAAGCAAGGTTGTATAGAATTCTAAAAGGAGTTAGGTGTAACAGCGAGATATGGCAGTCAAAGGATACAGTCTGAGCTCTATTTTAAAAGGGAAATAGGCAGGTTTGTAGAGAAATGAGTCTGTGGGTCAGCAAAGACACAGGGACCACCCGAAGGGCTCTGTACTTTGTTCAGCCAAAACAGACAAAACATAAGAGAGAAGACACATATTGCAGATGAGGAGAGAATGAACATGATTCAGAGGGTTTGTAAAAAAATCTCAAAAGACTTGAATGCTGTTTAAGAGCTCTATAACAACTCTTGGATGTGTCAAGGTTTATTTAAGCATTGAAAAGGTCACCTCAAACTTCAAGTGTCCAAGGCAGGCTTTGATGTGTACAGCTAATCAAGTTCCTCTTGTTCAAATTTCCATCTCTACAATCCTATATCATGTGAATGTCTATTAAGAAAGAATCAGTTCATAACCTTGCTGTCTAAAATTATGTCAGTGTGTGCCATTGCTACTTTTTACACTACTATCATGTCTCTGGAAAATTTTATTTCTTGAATTGGTAGTAGCCATGAAGAATGCTTATCTGGCTATATGTCATTCAAACATATATTTAACCTATTATAAAAAAAAATTCTACCACTCTGTGCAGTTTCACTGTGAAAATTACTTACAACACATAGAAGAAATACCTTTAGGATATTTGTGTATTCTCTCTTCTCTCTCTCTCTCTCTCTCTCTCTCTCTCTCTCTCTCTCTCCCTCCCACTCACAAATCAGACAATAGTTGTTAATTATAACTCTATGTATCAACCTATGTATCCATCTGTGTGTATTTATGTATGTTTGTATTTATCTTATCTATATATCTCTATCTCATACTCTCGTATTAGTTCTAAACTAATCTCAAGAAAATTAAAATACTTTAGGTAATAGAAAAATCCTTAAGCTACATAATTCAGTTTAATTTGTAAAAAGTATGCATATAGTAACTTTTTCAATGGATACTTTGTTTTAATGTTTCCTAGCAACTTTCCAGAAATTAATTAAAATATTAAAGTGTGTGAATCACCCACATTGTTCATGGGGAAAATACTTGACAGATCCTTAATTTGAGAGAAATTACTTTTACATCAAACATTATTTTTTCTTACGAGAGAGGAATATTATAAAAGTTTATTTATTGACCTAAAACTTCAAACACTTGGACTTTTTTAGATGATGTAACAGGGCAGAATATGACGTGCACCTGAAAGAAACCATTACATGCATAGAATTTAAATGAATGAATAAGAGCCGCTCATTTGTACCTGAAATTCAATTATGTTTCAGTTATTTACTACACTCAGACAAGGGGAAGAGGGTGGGCCAATATTTACAATATGCCATGCATAATTATGACTTTTACCATAGTTGATATCTAGTTATCATAACAGAAGCACGCATTCGGAGTTCTGTAAATTCTGTGTGCATTTCCGCTGTGTGAAATATCCACCTTACCTACCTTGCAGCATCACTAATTATTGTCAGCCCACAATAGTCTCCTCCATTACAGAACATGATATCATGTTTGCTATTTTCACTTGTATGCACACATTTTCATCTATAGAAGCATCGTGTCTTTCAAAGCAATGAATGTGTTGTTACTGAAAGTGTCATTAGTGGTACCTGACACAATGATGTGGCTCAGTCAATAAGGGTTATTGATAAGCAGTGAAGACACATGGAAGGGAGTTAATGAGATACTCTTAATATTGGGAGTTTGGAAGTGGTGGGAACTTCTCAAGTCTCCAAAGAGCGATATCATCAAGCCCACTGATCCTTCTAGGAGTAATAGGATCCTTTAGGCAAATGATTAATCATTTGAAATTTAGAGTGAGAAGACAGGTATGGAAGATGAATTGTGGATGTCTTCAAGGGGCTTTTGACTTCTGTGATTGATGATTTTACATCTCAAATTTAAGATATGTTTTTACAAAACTATATTATGTTTAGTGTCATTGCTTGGCACTCTAAAGCTTAAATTGTAAAGTTAACTTTGTAAGGCATGCTGGCTCAAGGCATGTTTTGTTTAACTGGCCCTTTGCAGTACAGTGCAGAGAGAGTGTGCAGAGTACTCAGCTTTGGGTAAATTGATCCTGTGACTCGTGGTCACAACCTTTTTGATAATAGCTGTCAGAAGTGCACCTACCCTTACACTGAGGAGAAGAGATCACATCTGAGAGCAACTTAACTCAATACAATTGCTTGGAAATCCAAACTATTGGCTTTTGAGTAATATATGTGTCAAGAGTCCTTGAGATTAAACATGCAGCAATCAAGAAGGTCTAAAAGTCATATGTCAGTTTGACACTAAATATCTTCTTTTATATTTAGCTTCATTACATTTGCAATTCTCTGAGGAATTTAAGGGTCAATGAAATAAAAAATTAAAATTGAATATACTAGATTTATATACAATTAGAAGTGTAAATAGATGAATCCTCTTTTTCTGAGAGTCTTGTTATATCAATGAATAGTAACCCCTTGTACTAAGTAATTCAATGAACTTGCACAAGCAAGTATAATCACAGTATTCGTTTTTCAGATAGCTTAAAATATGTAATGAAGAACAATGGAAATAAGCTAAGCAATGAAATAATTGTGTTGAAAATATCATTATGCATTTAAAATTTATTGATGTTCATCTCCCCCATATATATTAGTATTTGTATGTAAATTAACACAGAGACCTACAACTGGCCTAGTACAGAAAATAAGAGTTTATACAGTATGCTCATCCATAAATGGAGGATACATACAACACTCCAAAATCTCAACTTAAGTTCAGAGATTATTGCAGAAGAAGGGACAGAAAGATTGTAAAAGCTAGAGACAGTAAATGTCTCAAGAAACAGTGTCACAGAAATGGACAAAGCAGGCAGACACAATGCATGCATGAATTCACAGAAGGCCAGAGCAAACTTATGTCTGGCAACATACCAATATTTAGGGAGGAAGTGGGTATGAATTCTCTTACCAAAACCAGGAGCTATTGCCAATTGTTTACATTTGGAAGAAGAAGATCAGTTTTCTACCAAAATGGTAGAAACTTAGCCTAGTAAGGTGATCCCATTCCATTAGATGTACTAGAGGTTAAAAAGGAGACGCAAAATTGGGTGAACAATGAAAATAAGGGGGAATATGGAAGAGTTGGGGTAACTGTGTTAATATAATCCATTTATTGTATAATAAAATATTGTATATAATATTATCCATATTGTATAAAATACTAAAAAATTAAGTGATAGCTTTCTAAACTATCTTGGGTTCAATAAGAAAGTATTACATTAAAATTTTGTTTTAAAAATTTATTTGATTTTATGTTTTGAGATTTTCATATACATGTATGCAACGAAATTTTGTCAATTTTACCCTCATCCTTCCATCCAAATTCTCCCAGATGACACTTCTTATAGAACTCTCTTAACTTTAGTTGTTCTTATTTTTTCTTTTCTTTTTTTTTTTTGTTAAAATAAACCACTGACTCTAGTAAGTGTTTTCTCACATGCACATAGATATGGGCTATCCACAAGAATATGGTCAACCAACCAGGAACCACATACAAAAGATCATGTGACTCTGCCTCCTCCGGGAGTCATCACTTAGTTCCTCAGCTAGGGTAAGCGAATGTATGCCCTGTTCCCCTATATGCTAGAATATTGACTGATATGATCTTACTCAGGTTTTAGGCAGGGACCAGAGCCTCTGTGAGATCATGAGCACACCTGACCTGTCCTACTCAGAAACACTATTTTTCAGCTTCTTTTCCTTTGATTTTTAAAATCACATTCTTTTGTTTTCATTCATTTTGGTGTGTCTTGACTAGATGATTCAGTAATGGAGGATTCTTGGCAATTATGAAACTTGATGATGATGGGTATCACAGAGGTTTTTTGTAATCAATAAGACATCTATGAATATCTCATAGCCATTTTATTTAATTGAGCGTGTATCAGAAGAGCACAGCCATGGCTTCTTTGGCACCTAATATTTCCTAAAGACTTTCAGCAGCTAGCATCTGTGCCTGCTCCACAGGTTGTCACTCTTCCTTAAGCACAAAAGGAAGTTTAATGAGATGCTTGCAGTATATAATGTTGCCACATTCAATGCTTCAATGTCTCCTTTCTGGGGAGATGACATAGAACAATCTTGTCTGCGGCTATGAATTTCTATATAGATACAGCATTAAGGCTCCTGTCATTTGTAAAATATTCTGCCATGCTGAGACAAAACTATCAAATTTTATTAAAATTTAGTTACTTCAAGTCAAGCTTCACATTTCTGAATAGAAATAACAAACTTCAAAGTGTCAGAGCTCTAAATTCTATTAGCAATGAAGTTGTCATTATTTGGCATACACAGCTAATGTTCTTGATAACTGTGTCTCACAGACACTGAGAAAACTGTTTATTGAAAACCTCTTCTCTGCATTGAATACAATGTCTTTAGCAGCCCAGTCTAGAAATGAAAGCTTACGTATAGGTCCTTTCCTTTTCCTTTTAAATGATTGGAGAATGAATTTGGGATGTGTGCCCTGACATACAGGCCCAGACCAGCCTGTTAAAATCTTGAGGTCGAGCCATGTTATAAACATGTTTTAGATGGCTAGGGAAATATGTAAGATCTTACAGTAGTAGGGAACATAGGGGAAATCTACTGGTTTGGTTGTGCCTCACTGCCTTTAGCTTGACGTGAGGATTCCTTTAAAATCATTACTATGCTAAATAGCATAACAAGCACCAATATTTAGATGACTAAATATTTATAGATTGTACTGTGATTTCAGTGAGCTTTTCTTAAACACCGTTTTTATTGTGTAAAGTTGATGATCATCTCTCTTAATCACAACTATATGTGTCCCCAAGGACAACACAGACACTACATTTTGAATTGCATTTTTAAATGTATGTTAAAGGGCTAGAGAGATGGCTGAGAGCGTAACTACTCTGCTGTGCAAACTTGAGACCCTCAGTTCATATCCAAGCACCCGCAAAGCCAGTGGAATGTGGCCCTGTCATACCTGTAAGGACAGCACAGAGGCAGCCAGAGACAAAAGGATTACTGGGGCTTGTTGGTTTCTAGCCTAGGCTAACAGTTCAAGCCTCACATCTGTCTCCAGGGAATAAACCTGTGACTGATGAGGAGGACACCACACACCGTTCTCTGGCCTCTGTGCACACACAGACATGTGTAGATAGATTCTCAAACACACACAAGCTGTATGAAATCCCAAACATAGATATGCACAGTACACCACACACGTGCTCACGTGCACATGTACGCGTGCACAAACACACACAAGGTTAAAATACAGATGTTTTATAACAAGAAAACATTTCTCTACCTGACCTTTCTTTACACCCCCACGTTTGCACTTTAGCCCATACTCCTGTAATTAATCCTTATTATTCTCTTTCTCATGTCTCTCTTAACATTGCAGTTATGAGTGTGTACCATAAAGCACAAATATAATATGTTTTCAAAATGTCCAAAAATGCAGAAGAGTGCAGCACAATGCAAAATGAATCAGAGAATAGGACACTAACATAGTTTTTGGCCTAAATAGTTAACTCCATCTTCATAGTGTCTGATGATAAAAGCTTTAAGAACTAATTAGCATCTCTCAAACTAGTGGCTACTTCTTATTCTTTTCTCTTAAGTTATAAAAATATTTACTTTTAACATGAAGAATTACAGCCATTAGCATGCTAGATTATAGATATAATATAGCTATGATGTATATAATTGTACACATGATACATACATGTTTCCTATACAACTGTATTTTACTTTTCTAGTTATGCCTTTGTCTAAGTTGCCACTTAAAAGTATGATGACAAGAGTTCAAAAATCTCCCTCTCACGTTTCCATGGATGCCAAAGCTTAAACAGTTGTCAGGAGCTGAGAGTACACCCATTTGAAAACCCGAGACTTCTCTAAACTTTTTGCTATTCTGCTCGCAAGAGTATCATGTAAGTCTGTCAAATCTGAGTTGAAACATAGACTCTCTATGTGGATGGCCCATGTGAGGCCCATAAAGGAAATTCAGAGCACTTAAAAAGTTGCTATGAATCTGTAATCCCATCACTTTTACTTATCTCTGGTAAAATATCTGCTATTTATCTTATCTGAAGTCATTTTAAAGAGTTTTAAAATGGGTGAGGAATACCTGAGACCATCATTTCTCATTCAGAGAAGTCTCAAGGTAGACATCCTCAGAGCCATTTGTCATTTTTCTCCTGCCTCTGCCCTTGTGTGACAGCAGCACATTTGCATGACAGGCTCTGAAAGGTCTCCATTACTCAGAGAACTTTCCCATATGGTCACAGTGCTGGAAAAGCTTTTCCTTGATGCCAACTGAGCACTATAGCCACAGATATCTTATCTGCTTAATCCTTAACAATTGGTCAGTCAAGATAAAATACCAATCATCACATACTAGAATATTCACTAGAAATGGCTCCCTTTCTAACTGCAGTATCTTCGAAAGGGGACTCAAACACAGAGACTTGGCTATACTTGAATATTGCTTTCATATCAGGACATTTAGGAGTTATAGTATGATAAAATATAGGTACAGAAATATATGAATTATGGACAGTTGATGATGACTGACAGAGTACAGTCAGCTTGGTTCTAGAATGTGATCTAGAGAGGCCAGATGCTCCATGAAGATGGTCCTACACCCATATCCACCCAGGGGACACTAAGTAGATGCACTATGTTTGAAAACACAGTACATGATATCAGGAGGGAAAAGTTGTAAGGGATAGAGGAAGAAATTAGAGGAGTGAAACTTGAAAATGGATTTGACTACAGGACAAGTCAAGATAGGGTCCTTCTCCTCTATTGCTTATGGTCTTAGGTGGGGTCATCCTTATATATTCTTGGGAATTTTGCTAGAGCCAGGTTTGTGCTAACTCAATAATAATAGCTCCCTCAACCAAGATATCTCTTTCCTTGCTCTCATCTCTATACTTCCTCCATCTCAACTTGCCCTGTAGTCAGACTGATGATTATCTTAAAGATCACCATGGAACCTTCATCCAGCAAATGATGAAAACAGAGGCAGAGATCCATATCAGAGCACTGAACTGTGCTCTCAAAGTCCAGTTGAACTGGAAGAAATGAGAATATGAGCAAAGAGGTCAAAACTGAAACAGTTTACCTGAGCTAAAAGGAATACACCAACTCCAGCTATACTGGGAAGGAGAAACATAGGACCAAACTAGTGCCTCTGAATGTAGTTGACAGTTGCATGGCTGGGCAGACAGAAAGGACGCCAACAGTGGCACCAGGATTTATCCCTACTGCATGTACTAGCTTTTTGGGATCTTATTCTCTTTGGATGTATAACTTGCTCAGCCTAGATGTAGTAGGGAGGGCCTTGGACCTTCCACAAAGCAATGTGCCTTCCCCTTTCTGAGGATTAGATAGGAGTGAGGTGGGAGGATGTGTGAAGGGAATGGAAGGAGGGGAGGGTGTGGGAACTTGGATTGTTTTTTTTAAAAAAAAATTTAATAAATAAAAAAGAAAGTGGATTTGATCAAAAGATTGATATCCATGTATAAAATTCTCAAACAAAAGAAATTATTTAAAATAGAAGAAAAATATGTCAGTACATATGGTACTTTATAATATAAACTAAAAAATAGCATCATATGTTATTGCCTTTACATAATATAATTATCAAATGAATTAGTGGAAAAGACAAGGATCAAGACTCTGAGTTCTGTATGGGCTTCTCAAAGATTCTTGGGTTTTACCTGTGATCCTTGAGTATGACTGTTTATTTATAATTGTAAAGATTTCTGGACAAAGCAGAGAAATTCAGGATTAATGAAAATTCTAGGTATTTTCTATAGTTTTCTTTTTTCTACTTAAGGAAGAAAAATATGAGAACAGTTGATTGTGAATAAATAGGTTCAAGTAGGTTGTTAATCAGTAGGAGGGAAGTGACAAGATGTAACCTTGCTAATACTGTAATATCAATTTTCAGATTGAAGCTCCTGGATCATACTTAAGCAAACCTAAAATCACTGATTTTCAAGAAAATAAATATTATTTTTCTTCTTCTCTCTTGGTTATTCAAAAAATGCTTAGTAGCAATGATGACACCCTATGTTCAGGTCACCCTCTTTGTTCTCAGGAATTGTGAAAGTAAAGCACCAAAAAATATTGTTAAAAGAAAGCATAACCACAGTAGTAAACCACAGTGGCTGCTCCTCCAGAGTTCCTGGGTTTGATTCCTAGCAGCCATGTGGTGGCTCAAAATGATCCATAGTATAAAATCCAAGGAATCTGAAATCTTCTGCATGTTACCCCAGGGGCACCAGACAAAATGTGTTACACAGATAAAGCATGTAAACAAAATCATACACATCAATGTTAAAAAGTAAAATAAAATTAGGTTTCCAATCAAAATGTCTATGATTCCCTATCAAATATAAGTGCCAAATTGACATAAAGATATGCATATGTGGCTGTGGAATGAAATATTTATTTAAAAAACAGTGAAAATGTGGAAATGAGTTTGTTTTGTTTTCATTCTATCATCTTATTTACCATCTGTCTATCTACTTAGCTAATTATCTAGTCATCTTTTTTATCATTAAATATCTACCATCTATTTAATTATTATACTATCTGTTATCTACTTATCTATTGGTCATCTGTCAATCATCTATATATCAATACGTCTTTATGTCTATCTATTAATCTATCAATCTATTACATTTCTATATTGCATAGCTGTTGGAGGCACAGATTTACATTTTCAATTCAAATAGGAATTCACTGCCACAAATTTTGTGAACAGATGTTCCTTCAATGTCTTCCAAAGGCAACTTTCAAGGTGTCTGTGGCATTGATAAATGTTTGAAGGGCTGACATAGAAGCTGTTAGCATTGTTTCATCTTCTTTGGGAAGTTAGCCTTTTGTCTCATCAATACAAATTCCCCCATTAATATTTTAGTGTATATGCATACATCAAATTAGATTAGCCTGGTCACTAAAACACTATATTGAAGTCAAATATGCACAGCTGAATGGGGGAAGCCATTTATAGACAGGGTGAAGATAAACAATCAGACCTTAGGCACCAAACTTTCATTTTAGTGAAAGTGTTTTTTTATTATATATATTTATATATATATTATATAATATATATTATGTATATTATATATATTAGAAAACTAGAAGCATGAAGTAAACTAAAATAGGAGTGAATTTAATAAAAGAGCCCACAGATTTACTACAGAAAGACTACTCAAGTTGAATTGTTCATGGCTTATTGCTCTTTCTTTCTACTGTGAATGCATCTAAGTCAGCAACATTCTTATGGATTCAAGAGTGCATTTAAACTTAGTATGGCTTGTTTAGTTTGTATTTAGAATTGTCTGTTTAGTTTTTAGTGGTTTGGCATTATGAATAATTCCATAGTTAAAATATACTGAATTGTTCAAACACTGTTTTATATCATCAAGTTGAGTTTCCAGAAGTGAGATTTATGAAAACTTAAACATTTCAATACTCATTCCATACATTTACAAACTGCTTTGTAAGAAGTTATGTCAATTTACAGGAACAAGTGATAGGTTTCTTAAGTGATAAATTGCTCTCACAATATTTACAAAAACAAAACCACTTTACTCCTTTAAAAAAACATGCCTTATAGTCAATCCTTGATTTAAAATGTTATACATTGTGAGCAATGTGTTGTTGGTTGATTCAATGTATATGAACATCATTGGGAATCTCTATACAAATCTAGATGGTACAAATTTTACATCCTTGGTTATGTATTGTTTAACCTACTGAGCCACTATTACACCTATGATCTATCGTGGACCAAGACTATTTATTCAGAGTAATGAACAATTTCCATCTTTTTAACTTTTGCAATTACTAAAATGGTTCCTCTGATTTCAACAACTCTACAGTAGAAATGTGTCATAGTAACTAGTTGAAATAAAACAATTCCAAGACCTCCAAAAGTCTACTCAGGATTTACATAAAAATTGATTTATATTTTCTGTCTAACAAATATATTTATAAAGCAGGTATTGATCACTTGTTCAACAAATTTGTATTCGATACTTATTACACATTACATTTTCTAAGTATTCAGAATATCAATTCAATATCAATATCAAGATAGATAGGAGTTGTTTTCTAGAACAGATTTTCTTTTAGTGAATATTCTGATTTGGGACACTAAGAGAAAAACTGAGTGGTAGCCACAATTTAAAATTTGTTGTATATTTTTTTTTTACATGTGTGTGTCCCTACGTGTCTATATATGCACCACAAGCATGCAAGTGACACCCGAGACTAGAAGATGATGTTTGAGTTACAGTCAGTTCTGAGTTTCCTCACATGAGTGTTGGGAACCAGATTCAGGTCCTCTACAGGTGCAACAAGTGCACTTAACAAATAAGATACCTCTCCACCCCCAGGAGTCCCATATACAAGGCCGTGTGTTCCGGTCACAGCATCTTAAAACAATAAAAAGTCAAAATTTAGAAGACAAAACAGCTCTCCTTAAAAAATTACAATGTTTATCTGTTACTTAAGTCAGTATGGAAAGTGAATGGTTGAAGAGTGAAGTCTTCTGTTCACATCTTTTTTTCTATTGATCCTTCCCAGAACCTTTTTAGAAGACGCGAGTAAAGGACCAGTAGGGGACCCTAAGTCTCCTTTGACACCTTTAAAACTTTTTGTATGAAAACTTAGGCTAGAATGTATCCCCCAAATCCATCTTGGAGCATAATGGACCAATGCAAACAGTAGGGAAAGGAGGCTGAGCTGCTGTTCATGTGGAGGCCACATTGTCTTAGTGAGTGGGAACAGGAGGTTTGCCTCTCAGTTACTACCTGCTGTTCCTCATTCTTTCCTAGAGCTTCACATCTCTGTAGACTTTTCATCATAGTCCTAACAGCCACAGGGTTAAATGAAATAATACATGTCTGTTTAGCACGCTTGGTACAGTACCTGGTAATTATGACTGTGGTTCAAGGAACAGATTCCAAGAAAATATTAATATCCAGCCATCTAAAACTCTCAACTCTGTAATAGAAACAAAGAGGTAAATGAATAGACCCAGGGAGAGCCGTGAACAACATTTTAATTATGTCTCATTCAATATATTAGACAGCTAAATAAGAAAATATCATATTCTTTTTAAAGTGGTAAATGTTATGGTTTATTATACTATTAAATTTTTTGTAATTAACATGGCTATTATAGATATAGGGAAAGAACAGGTCACAGACTCACCACCTACTTCTAAAGAATGCATATTTTCTCAGTGTTAAAAACTTGGCACACACCGGAGAAGTGGAAAATCAAGACAGAAAAAAAACT
The DNA here is from genome assembly GCF_950005125.1 of Chionomys nivalis. NCBI lineage: Eukaryota > Metazoa > Chordata > Mammalia > Rodentia > Cricetidae > Chionomys > Chionomys nivalis. The sequence goes on along the minus strand of NC_080086.1, from coordinate 157,765,821 downwards.
GTGACATGGGCTGACTCCAGTCACCTTGATTGCTAATTTCATTGTCCTGTGCATGTTTACAGTGAAAGAAGGAAAAAAATTTAATAAAAGACAACAAATAAAAAAGTTAAAGCAAGATTCAATCATATGTCAAGACCTAAGCAAGGCACAGTGAAATTACTATTAATATATATTTTTTCTTGGGATGTAATTCCCAGCTGGTTCTGACTTCATACAGCATGGATTGATAGCACAAAATATTGATAAAGGTAGTATGAGGAAGGGAAAGGTGGAAAAACATGGAGTTAAAAGCAACAAGAGTGATACATGGTTCAGTGGGTAGAAGCACTTGCAGTCCTAACTACCTAAAGTCAACCCCTAGCTTCCACAGCTGGAAACAGAGAACCAGGAAGTTGGTCTCTTTGGCAGCCACATGCACTCCTTCACCCCTCACACCTCTCCACACAAAACTAATCCATTTAGAAAGAAAAATAATGAAGTAAACTATAATCCAGCAACAAGAAAAAAAGAAATATATCATTAATTTTGGAGAAAAAGAACTGACATCAGGGCAATATAGGTGTGAAAAATTTAAGCAAACAAGATAGCAGTGAATCAAAATATTGCATCAAATGAATTTTTAGATACAATGAGCAGAAAAATGAAATTTAATTATATTTTGATTCCTTAGTATGACAGCCAATTTTAATATTCTCAATAGAGAAAATAGTTTTGTCTTTTCCCTTTCACGGTTGATTGGAATTTGTGTTTGGAGTGTTCTACAGTGTGCTCCTCTCCTGCAAATGTCTACATTTTAATGAATTTGACATTCTGTGATTAGCATGTAATATGAAAAGGTCCTTGTGGGAGACAGCTATGACTTTATTCATTTATCCCCGGGAAGCATATTGCCTGCTGGCAATTCAGTCAGGTGGTGATTAGATCTCTCTTACATGGGTCTGGCCCCAGATAATTTAAGCCTTCTTATTCTGTTCTCAAGTTCCTCTGATGCCAAGAACATTACCATCTAGAACACATGAATATCTGATATAAATATCAAGATAGGAAGTCTGGCAACATGACTTTGTGTTAGAACATGGGTAATCTTGCCATAATGTTTGTTTTAGTAGTTTATTTTTAGAGGCTGATCATCTTTAAATTAACTAAAATGGCTTAATTCTATATAAATATAAAGGAAATATAAAATGATTTAATTTCCTTTTCCTTGTCTAACCTAAATACTGTAATACTTACTTGCCACTCAACCAGATTCCCATTTCTTAACATAAGGTAAAAGTTATGGGGAAAAATAAAAGTGGAAAAAAATTATCCTTTTTTCTATCTTAATCTGTTAAATTTTATGTCAAAAATGGTTTGTAAATATTACCAAAATCATGATTATATAGACAGGCAAATACATGCCCATGTTATAGAATCAAGATAGAGTTAGGTAGGAGTCTTGCGGCTGAATCTTTAAAATTAAGTACCAGTAGCCTTACATCCATACGCAGGGAAGATAATTTGGCAACAATTTCAGCTGCAGAAAAGTTGAAGACAAACTCATCAAAGGACAAGCGCTGGAAAAGTAAATAAGCATCATGGTGTATAAAGTAACTACAGTCTACATCACTGGAAATGTCTTCTTGTGGAATATTGAGGGGAGAATCCCAGTCTTAAAGAAAAGTTGACTGTTCCCACGAGAATGCATTTCAAAACACAGATTTGCAAACTCTGTCCCTTGTGGGAATAGATTATGTGTTTCCTCACTCACCATATTCACACGTGCAGCCAACCCAGCTCTGAAAACTATCCTGATTTATCTTCAACAATATCTTTACTTTTGCCCAAGTGTCATTCCCTTGTTGCTTATACATCTCAGCCTTGCCACACAGGAGAGTTCCCAAATGATGGGAATCTTCTATCTTTACTTTATGGTGGACACATTTGTATTTTACAGCTAACTGTGTTTGTTCCTTGTACTTGTGTTTGTTTCAAGTTCTCCAGTTTGCCTGGGCAAATGGCTCTCAACTGAGATTGTGCATTAGTTATTACTAGCAAGAACAAAAATAAAGACTGATGTCAGTGTTCACAGGGAGTTGATATTTGATTTAGAAGTCTGAAAAATTATCACTTGGGGAAATTATCAGGCCTTGGATATAATTCAATTGTCAAACAATTGCCTTCTTAGAAAATAGATCATCAATTTGTTTAAGATGTATCCGTGACTAAAGTTCACCAAGATGAAATTCCAAAGCTGCGTTTACATTTTATTAGAGGATTGAAGACTGATCAATAACTGCCTTCCTGTGTCTGAAGAGCTTCTGGTATCAATAGAAGTAAAATGGGAAAATTTGGGGGAATGGATGCCTTCCTGGTAAAATGAAAATGAAATTATTCAAGCTTAAGAATATCATTACACTTGACTTTTATATTATGACCATTTCCTGCATTTGAGTCTAATTTTTTAATATAGCTAAGTGGATTATGTGCTCTGCTAAGACAGCAATAGGAACCTCCTTGGCAGCACTGCCATGGAAGTGGCTTGCTCGAAACAGAATAAGAGTGATGCAGTGTGACTACTGCTTATTTTTGACAGTCTCTGCATTTATTTATTGCATATGTACTAGTTATACAGGCAGAAATTTTTCTAGGATCATGACAGAGATACGCCTGACCTACATGAAAGGAGCAATAGATTGGAAGGTTCTTTTTATGTTAACTGCAAACTGTGCAATCAAATGAAATAACTGAATGTATGTAATCTTTTCTGACCCCTGAGATTATCATAACAAAGTCAGTTTCGTTGACTCGAAGCACTTCTATCTACTGTCCGCAGTAATGATAGAGCACATTCACAGTGTTCTACATTAAGACAGTGGATACATGTTCAGAAGCATTGTTTCCGAACACGTACATTGTCAACTTCTTCACCTTTCCTGTAATTCTTTATTTATGATGGAAACTTGGGTCCAAATGTAACCTGAGAAATTCACTTCCTTAAGGATATTAGGAAGTTGGAATTTAAGGTTTAATCCCTTCAAAGCACATACATAAAATAATAATACTTAGCACAATTATCAGGTACACAGATTAAGAAATCAAGTTATAATAGTTTAGAATATAGCATCTATATTATTTATAAATATATATTTTTTTCATGTCTCTTTCATATTCATCAATCTGGTAAGTTTTTTAAATTAAAAGTTTAATTCCAAATACTTGAAATTTAGATACCCTAAAATGTACAGCATTAAAATATCTTTAAAATTTGTTTTTTAAACAAAGTATCTGAAACATTTTGCTTTATGTCTTGTGACCATTCAGTTTAAAGATCTAGAATGCTGAATCAAAGTACGATTTAATTATGCTTACATAGACATATAATGGAAATTAAAATTGAATGTAAAATCATATAGGACCTTAGGGAGATGACTCAAAATAGATCATTTGTTTGCTTGGCGAGTACAAGGACCTGAGTACAGTTTCTGGGAAAGAATGTACAAAGCTAGGCAAGGAGGTCCTTGAGTTCACTGCTCATCCTAGTTAATCTATATGTACTTGGTTTGGTGAGAAACCACATTCCCCCTGATCCCACCCCCCAAAAAGGTGTAGACTGGTAGAGGAGGACATCAGATGTTGACCTCTGGCAGATAGAAGCATGCATGATTGTGACTGCATAGTCATACTCAAATATTTATGAATACATACACTATACCCACTTACCCCTGCTCATCACACCTAACATGCACAAACCATACATAAAACGTATAAAAGATACTTCCTTCCCCAGAACTTCAGCCATTGGCTGGAACCACATGCAGTCTTCAGGTGAGTAGAGCTATTTTCTCTCCACTTCTTCATTGTCAAAGGAAAAAGCAATAGCAAGTGGTTATGAGCCCTAGCCTAAACTGGCTTTTTTGTCTTCCAAATAAAATATGATAATTTTGAAACACATTTAACAAAGATTAGGGAAATAGAATTATGGAATTCTTTTGATAGTGTATATATTTTCTCTTTGAGTCCATTTTCTGTCTGACATTTTTCACTTTTTAAAAGCAAATAACTCACACAGCTTCTATACATATAAAACAACAGCTAGTATAATTGCATTAATTGTCATTTACATGGATATTACTAACCAGGGTTTCCTGTCTAAGTGACCATTTGAAAGTCATATATTTTGGTGCAAGAGGAAACGCATAAGGGAAGTCTTGAAATATATATGACTTTACCATTTAAATGGAGCTCTGAAGGAAGGTTATCAGGAAAGGAAACAGATGTGGAAGGGAAGACAAGTGGGGCAAGAAATGAAACACTGAATATAGTGGTCAGTGCCAACTCTCTGGCTATGCCTGCCCTACAGCTCTAGTACAGGGTGCTTCTAAATAGTTAATTAGTCTGCAACTAATATGTGCAGAAGAGAAAAAGAGATGATGTCCTTGTATCAGTTTTCTGTTGTGGTGTAATGCAATATTCCAGGACATCCAAGGTTCTTTTCTGAGATACAAGGATACAGGGTCATGATTCATGAGACTCTGTTACTGTGAAGGTTTATGCAGGTGGCTAATCCTTCCAATGAACACAATCAAACTTGTGAAAAGAATGATGCCTTTTGCATCAATAACGAAATTCTTTATTAATTAATTCTTCTCTAGCATATTCCTATAAAATAAATATATTTGTAAATTAGCTAATATAAGCCAAAGTATATAATTAGTTCTTTTCAAATGATAAAAGTCTATATAATGTGGAAGAAATTAACATTTGGGTTATTTGGGCCCATAAGTCTTAATCTTATGTGCATAAACATTTCTGTCATAACTTTTTGCTGTGAACAATGTAGGTGAGAAGCATGCTTGCAGTGACACAGTAATAGATATTGGAAGGAGAGCAATTGCACTGGATTCTGAATAGCACATGACATCCGTCCACTATCAACCTCAAAAACATGTTCTACTTGGAGAGATAAAAGACGTAAGAGATAAATAAGATAGAAAGTTGCTACTTATCACTACAAATGTTAACTTTTTTATATCTTTTGATAATATGGAGAAGCCAGTTATCTATAAAACCAGAGAAAACCTAGTAAATAAGACAGGTTTTCAAGTATTTCCTAATAAATTAACCATTTCTTCATTCATTTAGAAGTTATATTGATTAAGTTTTTATGACTATTACAGGCTTTGGTTATTCCAAAAAATAAGTGATTAAGAGAAAGAATAAATAATTTAAGAAAAATGTTATCAATCTTGTATCATAAGATCACACATAAGTAAATTAAAATGTGTTAGGCTTAGTAGTGTAATAACCAAGGACAGAAAATACAGAGGGGTCAAAGGAAACATGGTTATTATAAACTGGATAGAGACTGAATAAATGAGTAGATAACTGAAGAAGCGAAGATATTCTGATACGGTGGGGAAAAGCAACAGATAGAAATATGACCCTCCTCCATCATTTCCCCTTTTTCTGTTTAAACAAAAAAGAAAGGCTTTAACTTTAACATAGTAAGATTACATATAACAAGACAGTTATCAAGCAAGAATTATAGTTATAATATTTGTATCTATTTTATTTTTTATCATAACTAAGGAAAACTATAACTATAACTAACCATTTTTTAACTCCATCAAAGACTTCAGAAGGATATAATATTTTTTAAATAAATAAGAAATAAGAAAACTCTAGAAATGACAGAGACATCTCGCTGCCTGGACAGTCACCCAAAGTTCCTCTGTACCGTTGGGGCATCCTTCTTTGGCCTACAGGCCCATAGTTTTTAGCAGACATTTTTATGAAGCAGGAAATTTTAAAGGGGCGCCACTCTGTTGTAATGGGAGCTGCGGGCTAAGTTTCTGGCACCCTCCCGCCCGCACGGCTAACTTTATGTCCCGAAATAATTACACGGAAAGTGTGTTTTTTTGAACACTGTTTGGTCCATTAGTTCTAGCCTCTTATTGGCTAGCTCTTACATATTGATCTAACCCATTTCTAATATTCTGTGTAGCACCACGAGCTGGCTTACCAGGAAAGATCTAAACCTGCGTCTGTCTGGAGTGGGAGAATCATGGCGACTGCCTGACTTGGCTTCTTTCTCCCTGCATTCTGTTCTGTTTACAGCGCCTATCTTAATTCTACCCTATCAGAGACCAAGCAGTTTCTTTATTAATTAACCAATGAAAGCAACAGATAGAAAGATGACCCTCCTCCATCAGTAGGGTGCAGGTCAAGCAGAGAACAAAGTAATGTAAGAGCCCAGACAGGCACAGGTTAAGGTGGTGAGTGTGGCTTGGATTAAGTAGATATCTCAGAGAAGAGCAGGAGATAACAGCAGAGAAAGAGCAGCCTTAGAAGCCTCAATAAGGTTGAGAATCAATTAAAGATGTGATTATCAGGCTCTGGTCTTCAGACACACATGGACAGGCAAGCAACTACCTCCACATACATGGACACAATACTACGCTCATGGACAGGAGCAATGGCACAGTGGTTAAATGTTTACTTACTTTGTAGAGCATCCATGTTTGACTCTTAGCATCAGTATAATGGGTCACAGCTATCTGTCCCTCCTTCCAGTGAATCCAATTTCCTCTGAAGATACAGACCTACATGCTGGCTAAAAGCTGGGAACCGAATTTAGGAAAAAAGAGGGGACTACAAATTCTATTTGTCTGTACTTGTAGTACCTCAGACTACAAATGGTCAGGTATCTAAAAGGTTATTGACTGAGGCAGCTCCTACAACACCTACATGCAGAGAACACCCCCCCACACAACAACAGCAGCAAACATAACAAGAATAATAACTTTAAAGAAAATACTAACTAAAATAACTAAATAAATAATTACCAATTTAAAACACTGATTATAATTTCAAATTTCGCAGTTGTATTTAACAATTTAAGCATATTATATCAAAAATAGAATCTGAGTTATAGAAAGCATATGTTAATTTCAAAGTCTGATCAATTCCCCAATTTTCAGGAGACAATAAATCCTGGAACCTTGTCATCTGAAATTAAATAATGACATAATTCATAACAATTAACATGTGGTAATGAAAATAGCTGTGTTTATGACTACAGTTTTTAAAGAAATCATCATTGCTCTTCATTCATATGTCGTCACCTACACAACAGGGACAGTGATATTCAAGCTGTTTGGCATGTAACATCTCTATGCAGCCCAAATTTTCCATTAACTATGGAAACAGAAAACTATCATAAAACCTGCTCCGAATATTTATCAGAATAGTTCCCCTGTATACGGAGGCAGTGAAGCACAGCTCCTGCGAGAGGACTCTTGTTTCACAGCGTGCTCATGTTTCTTACATCATTTAGGTCTACTGCTTCACGAGTTTCTGAGGAATGAGGAGGGTTAATCAGCTTTTGGCAGGCATCAGCAAAATTTGCAAGCAGTTTAGCCTCTCCATCAAGACTCATAAAATGTTTTGGAAACTACGGGGAAAAAATAAAATAAAACAAGAACGTCCAAGCAGAAAATTAAAAAGCAATCTGCCAGTTCAATGGAACACCACCTTTGCTAGACTGCAAACGTTGGTAAAATAGTTAACTGCCTATTCATGGTGACCTAGAGAGACATAGCTACAAAAGAAACATGAAGAAGTACGCAGGCCATGGGAGATATAGCAGGAGAGAAAAGAAAACAGGGCCAAATTGTCTGTCTTATAAACCAGTGTTTTTGTTTTGTTACTTAATTTGATTTCTACAAAGAAACAAGAAGTTGAATTTACTCAGAATAGGGAGTTTTCCTTTATTTTGCTTTTCCCTTAAATTTCTGCCTTAGTTCCCTTTGATCTGAGCTACACTCTTTCTCACTTGAGAATAAAATTGTCCCTGAAGTAACTATCAATTTTGTGGTTCAAGGAATGTTTATGTTGATTGTCAATGTCCCAAGAGAAAAAAACAAAGAAACTAAAAACAAAGCTAAGGATTCCAGCTTATTATGCTGCAGAACATTGGCTCGCTAGCACATCTCGAACTGGATGTCGGGGGAAGGTGTTTGCAGAATTGCAGAGTCCAGGCTAAGGTTTCCAAGGCAAGTCTTGCCATACAGACCACTGGCAAGGAGAGGGCAGAGCAGAGGGTCTGGAGGCTGTGGAAGGATGAGCACTTTGAGTTCTTACCTGACATTTAAGCTGGCCAGTTTTTCACTAGTTTTCTCTTCCAGAAGTAACATTAAGGAGTGTTCATTGGATAACAGAGGACTAATGAAATCCCTTCGTTTTTGAACTCCCATGAAAATTTACCAATTTTGTGAGAATTTTAACAGGAAATTTTCAGTGAGATTTAGAGAAAGATGTCTCAAACTTCCCTTATGATTAAGTTTTCTCTGACTTCTCTCCCTGCCCTGCTTTGTATCAAGAAATGCCAGATGGGCTGAGGTGAGATTGCATGATAAACAACAGAAAGTTTATACCAGAAGCAATGTTTCACTGACCCTGTCATCTCTAAAAGATCAAAGGATAAAGCTAAGCAAGATGCTGAAAGTTACTTCCTCTGATTCTGGGTCCCCACTACTGTTATTTTATTTGTCTTTTGGTCACTTACCTATACAAAAATAGGCAGAGATGTATATTCAAAGGGAAATGATAAAATCTGTCTGTATTGGTTTGAAGCTGGCACTTACCTAAACTGCTGGCAGAGCAAGATGGAAAAAAAGCCCAAAGGATTGGCATATTAAGTATTATTACAGGGGGACTAAGGAGGTTGCGGTTTCCTAAACACTAATATTTATCCTGATTCCAGAAAATACCCCTCATTGAGTTTTGGAGATGGGTAAATGTAAATTTTACATGTTACAATGTAAAATGCACATCTTGTCATTTATTGTTTTATACTTTAGAAATTCTTGTTTGATTTATGAAGCAATTAGTAGTCAAACTTCAGATGAGAAAAGACTATCAAATATAAAACTTACCTTTGACATTTGGATTTCTGAAGGTTTCTGATGGCAGTTATGTGTATGTGCATGTGTGGGCACATGTATGTGTGTTTGTGCATGTGTCGTGTGTGTGTGTGTGTGTGTGTGTGTGTGTGTTTGTGAGAGTGTGTATGTGTTTTCATGTGTTTTTTGGACCAGAAGACCACATCTTGGCTGTTGATCCTTCAGAACCGTCCACTGTGGTTTGTGAGACAGGATCTCTTACCAAACCACAACTTTCCAGTAGCCCAGATGATGTGGAGAGTAAGCCCCAGAGAAATCTCTCTGCCTCCTCCCCCAACACTGCAACTCCAGTCTTATGCCACCACTCAAGCTTTGCCTTGTGTGGGCCCTGGGATCAAAGACTGGTCCCCATGCTTTTATGGCAAGTGTTGAACGATGGTGTCATCTCCCCATTCCTAAATTCACGCAAGAAGAGCTATGCAAAGATAACCCATCCATCTCTTTTAGTCAAACTTTTCCAAGTATATAGAAACGGCTATAATCGTTTACCTCCATATCCAGTTGTTCCAATTCCTTCTGTGTCTCAGAGCTGAAATGGCATGAAAAATCTTATTTTTGAAAGAAAAAGGAAAGACTGGTCCATCAGCAGTTTCTCTGAGACAAATATGGTAAAAACAAAATATAATTGAAGTCTCATGGAAGGATTCTTAAGCAGAATGTTGCTCCCATCACTGAATATGAATGTGTGTGTGTGCTTGAATATATACATATATATGTATATATGTATGCATGTAGGTAGGTAGGTAGATAGATAAAGTTATAGATACCTATTATCACATATTTTCTCTTTTAAGGCCTAATAAGGAATGCCATATGACAGTGGGAGCTCTCAGCCATCTTCACCACATCATTCTCACTCCGTGGGTTAGTTCTTACATCCTCGGGCTTCCCTAAGCCTGATGTTTTCCTGTGCTTTGTTGTTATTCTGCTTTAGTACTGCACACATTGGACTTCTGAGAGGGAGGTTGTTAACTACAACAACAGGGCATGGAGTGTTGGACATTTGTAAAAGATAAGTATCCAGGGTAGGGGTTGCTGACATGTAGGCAGCCTCACCAATGGATCTTTGTTTTCTGGTCACTGAAAACGACAAGGACCACATGAGTCATAAAGACAATAGGAATCTGCTGATTAAACTTGTCACCAGAAAGACCCTGGCTTGCTCTGCCCTGCAAGTATCAGACCTGAATGATTTATTCCCAAGATTTCATGAACTCCCCATATTTCTTATTAAATGGTATTAATAAGGAAACAACAGTAGCCATAAGTTTGAGCTACAGAAAGTTACAATCAAAGCATAGAAATTATTATTTTAATATAACCACCTAAATGAACACTTCTTCAGATTACTCAAGTCCTTAAAGTGAGATGAAGTAAGATTTCCAACAGAGAAGCAAGAAGCTACTGAGACGCAGGCTGCATCCATCTTGGAAGTGAGACTTCTGGGCTCTGATGTCTTGTTTGATTCTGATGAAAATGGATTTAATGAAGAGTTGTGACTACTGTGTATGCTGCTTAATTCAGTGTGATAAAGAACATCTTTTCTGGCAGCTGAGCTCTGAGCACTGAGCCTTGAAACTGAAGCCACAATCCACAGAATGAACTGTATCAGGGATGCAAACATGTCAGTAACACCTGTAATGGTTAATCCCAGCAGGCTGATGGCATTAAGAGGCAAAATGGAAGCATATGTCTGGATGTGTGCAAGAGAGATGATTAAATAAGATAATAGGGATGCGAGGACACATCTTCACTCTGAGGTCAGCAGGGCGTGGCTAGGGTTTTGGACTACATAAAGAGAGAGTGAGCTGAGCATCTACGTGCCTCCCATTAGTTCCCCAACTTCAGATGTAATATGACCAGTTATCACACACTCTGGCTGCCATGCTTTCCCAACCATGATGGGATGTACCCTCAAGATGAAAGATGAAGTAAGTTCTTCCTTCTCCAGAATTCTTGGGTAAGTGTATTCAGTAACAACAACAAGATAAACAAATAATACAAAATCCTCTTTCCCTTTTTTGTTTTTCAAGACTGTTTCTCTGTGGCTTTGGAACATGTCCAGGATCTAGCTCTTGTGTAACAGGCTGGCCTCTAACTCACAGAAATCCACCTGCCTCTGCCTCCTGATTAATACACAATCTCAAACCACCAACAGAGATTACCTAAACTCTCACTTAAGTTTCTGTGTTCTGTGGTGTGCTCAAAGGAAAGCAACACCTCCCCCCCCCAAAAAAAAACCCAAGAGCTTTGCAACTACTGTATTTCACAGAAAATAGTTCCATCATGTTTGCTAGACACTTATTGAAGTCCTCAAATGTAACCAAGCATCCCTAACACTACTCCTCCCATTAGACACACTTACCTTTCAGCTTTTCATCCCCTCCTTTACACTGATGAATAAATCTACCTTCACTGTTATACCACATTGGTTCTCCATAGCTCAAAGTAGTCAAAAAGTAGTGCAGAAATAATGAGAGAATAAGAGAGACAATCATGAGTCAAAATTGCTTGAGCTTTGTGCTTTTCTATTAGTGTTGTGATATGATCCCAAATGTTTTCTTTAAAAAAAATAATAAAAAATGGAGATGTGGAATCAAGTTAAATTATTTTAAACATTCTCTATACTAGCAGAGACTAAAAGTTTAAGTTGGGATTTGGAAAGTACTGTACAGAGGGTTAGGAGGCTATTGAACAGAGGACAAACAATTTATTTAAATAATAAAAATGACATCAAAAGATATATTGTGCAAAACGATGAATGTAGTTGATAACAATTTACTGTACTTTTGAGTAGCTATAATAGATTTTACATATTATCACTATAAAAGATGATGAGTGTATGAGATAATAATTTTGTCTGATTTTGCCTTTCCATCATTTGTGCACATTTATAAACATTATATTGTTCATGTTAAAAAATGCAGTTTTTATTGGTCTCTTTTAAAAAAATGGCTCATCTGATGATTATAGTGTATAACCAGAAATGTAAAAAAACAAGTGAAAACTATATTTTTTCTTCAAAACATTCCATTAACTGAATCATAACTTGCTTATTTATAGAGATACCAAAGTTCAGTGGCCCTTGCCATACATCCCCACTCAAGCAGCTGTCGCAAGAGCCTGCATTCATCTCACACTGGAGTATGTTCTGCTGTGCCTCTTTTTTTCTGTCTTCATATGTCAGTGATCAGTTCTGGAACCTTACATGACTGAAGCCACTCTATACAGAAGACATTGAGATGGCTGATGTCAATATCCTGGAGTGAATAAAAGTTCTTCCCCTTTGACAAAGTCCTCGGGGATGTTGCACAAGGATTCTTTAGTTTCTAGTTTCCCACTTGAAATGATCTGTGAGACTACAAAATAAATAAATAAATAAATAAATAAAGCCTGTATGACAGCACATAGCCATCTAGACATACCTTATGATGCTAAGACAAGAGAATGACCATGAGTTCAAGACCAGCCTATGCTACAGAGTCAGTCCTTATCAAAATCCAAAAAATAAACATCAAATAACATATCACATAACTCAGCACTGGCATAGTCAGGAGGAAATCCACTGTCTTTTAATCTCCTTGATTGTTCCTTGGAATTTCTCAGTCACAATGTCTTTTTCTTAAGCTTCCACTTTTTTTGATGCATTTACATATGAAGGCTGATGCTGGAGGATCATCATTAGTTCAAGTTTAGGTGTTCTAAAGTTAGGTGTTCTCTCTCAAAATAAAAAGTACCAGAGAACATGTAAGCATGGTTAAGTCATTGCGAACTAAGAAAAAGGTTCCCTGCACAGGGCCTGTTTGAAGCCAGCAGGACAGTGGGGCTGCCACACCCTGATCATGTGACAAGGATTCAGGAGCCGAATTTTAATGTCACAGGGCCTCCATTTTTAAATACATGCAGCCAATGTGATTATGAGGACAATTTTGTCAATACAGCTAATTCTGAGTATGAATATAATATATACTCATAAATGAGTGTTTGTACAGCCTCTATGTGCATGTGCCATGTGTGTCTCTCATGCCTGTTGTGGTCTGAAGTGACCATCAGATCCACTGTATTGCATATTTATAAGCCACAGTATGGATGCTGAGATTCAAACCAGGCTTCTCTGCAAGAAGAAGCTCTTAACTTCTGAGTCCATCTCCCCAGACCTTCTTAACATCGTCCTAAACAAGGAAACTAAATAACAAACTTAGTTTCCTAATATACTTAGTCCATATAGAAACTATCTGAGTTCTGACATTCCAAAGCCCTAATCTATATTTTTTATAGAAACTTTTTGACTGGGTTCTAGGATTTTTCCTTTTATTCTCATTCATCTGTCTACTCTTCAAACAAACACTTTGCTTAGAATATTATCAAATTTTCATTTGCATTTTTCTATTGGTTGTTATCTTTATAAATGACAGTTCTGATGATGAAGTATCCTTCATTGGACTTTAATTATCAGAAATTACAAATCTGTGGCCTAGTGATTAAATGCACTCCATAAAACTGCATCTGCTTCCTTAAATAATTATCCTTATAATCATATTGACTGCATGTATTTAAAAATGAGCCCTTATGGCATGCTAATTCAGCTCCTGACTCCTCTTCACACATGGACCATGGGACAGCCCCATTTTCCTTCTGGCTGCAAACTTGCACTGTGCAGGAAACATTTCTCTGGTTTGCTTAACCATGCTGATGAATTCTGTAGTAAATTTTCCTTTTGAGGGAGAATATCAGACTCTAGAACATCTAAGCCTGATTTAGTGGTAATCCTTCTGCATCAACCCCCAACATTCTGTGAGGATATATGCCTTCATTACTCTGTCATGGTGACCATAATCAGGTGCACGACATTACCTATTTCATTTTCTTAGCATTTTTAGATATTTGAGTTTTTACTAAGCATAGTAAGTTAAGGATAAGTAGAATACTAAGTCAGACATGCTTTGCCAAGTACACTCCTAGACAAAACACAGAACTCACCTTTCCTTTGACCTTTCATCAGGACATCTGAGAAAGTATTAGGTTGGACTAGCTCCCACCAGCTACTCATTACTATTTCCTTGGTCTGTAGGGGAATATTTCATACACACGCACATGTGTATGCACACACACAGGCATGCACACTCACTTCATAATAACCTTCACTTTCAGCACTTGACCTCCAACCTGAACCTGTTTCCTTTACCTTGTAATTGAAATCAGAAGCCTTCTCTGAATACTGACTTCCTCAAAACAGAAACAAATCTTTCAATTTGGGAAGTATCCTTCAATGCATGGGCACAGGAGAGCATTTCCTAAGTATAACACCAGTAGCACAGACACCGAGAACAACAATAAATAAATGGGACCTTTCGAAACTGAGAAACTTCTGTAGAGCAAAGGACATAGTCAATAAGACAAAAAGGCACTCTAGTGAATGGAAAAGATCTTCACCAACCCCACACCAGACCAAGGATGGATCTCCAAATATATAAACAACTCAAGAAATTAGACTTCAAAATTCTAAATAATTAAATTAAAAATGGGACACAGAAGTAAACTGAGAATTCTAAACAAAAGAATGTTAAATAGACAAAAGACACTAAGAAAATGTTCACTATCCTTAGCCATCAGGAAAATGCAAATCAAAATGACTCTTAGATACCATCTTGCAACAGTCAAAATGGCTAAGATCTAAAACACCAATGATAGCTTATACTGAAGAGGATTTAGAGTAAGGGGAACACCTCTCCATTGCTGGTGGGAATGTAAACTTGTACAACCACCCTGAAAATCAGTATGATGGTTTCTGAGAAACTTGAGAATCAGCCTACCTCAGGACCAAGCAATACCACCCTTGGGCATAGACCCAAAGGATGCTCAATCATATTATGAGAGCACTTGTTCAATTATGTTCATAGCAGCATTATTTGTAATATCCAGAACCTGAAAACAACCTAGATCACCCTCAACTGAAGAGTGGATAAAGAAAATGTGGTACATTTACCCAATGGAGTACTACTCAGTTGTAAAAAACAATGGCACCTTGAGCATGAACAATAATTAAACTAGAAAAAAATCCTGAGTGATGTAACTCAGGCCCAGAACGATGAAGATGAAATGTACTCACTCATAAGTAGATACAAAGGACCATGAGCCTATAGTTCATGAACCCAGAGGAGCTAAGTAACAAGGTGAACCTGAAGAAAAACATATATAGATCCACTTGGGAAGGGGAATTAGACAAAATTGGACAAAATTAGACAAATTGGGAGCAAGGGGGTAGGGAGAGGGTAGAAGGAGAAGAGAAGGAACAAAGGTGAGTAGGGAAATACAGAGAACCACAGTAGAGCATTGGGTTGAGCTCCCAAAGTCCAGTCAATGAGAGAGGAGAGAGAATAGAAGCAAAAAGGTCAAGACCATGACAGGAAAACCCACTGAAACAACTTACGTGAGCTAATGGTAGCCTTCCAACTCCAGCCTGACAGTAAGAGGACCAGCATAGGACCAAACTAGGCCCTCTGAATGTGGGTGACAGTTGCATGGCTGGGGAGACAGACTATGGGGCCTACTGACAACGAGACCAGAATTTAATCCTACTGCTTGCTCCAGCTTTTTCGAACCCATTTTCTCTGGATGGATACCTTGCACAATCTAGATATAGTGTGGAGGGCTTTGGTCCTGCCTAAAAGCAATGTGCTAGACTTTGTTGACTCCCCATTGGAAGCCTTACCTTTTCTGAAGAGTGGATGGGGGGTAGGACAGGGAATGGGAGGAAGTATGGGGAGCATGAGGAGGGGGAATGGGAAGTGGATTTGGCATGTAAAATGAGAAAAGATAGTTTTTTTAAAAATAAATTAAAATAAAATAACTTCTTGATGATCACATGTACTGTGTATAATGGTGGATCTCCAGGATTTATTATTCCACTGTCTCAACTTAAACACTCTGTCCTATGATTAGTGTCTGCCCACATCACCTCCTACATACCTTGGAAAAACTGTGATTCTCTTCCATTCGCCAAATGACTGCTTTACATACTTCTTAGGACTGTCTTTGTGTACCTAATAATTTCATTTAATACATGCTAATGTTTTTATGTGTGTTAAAGAATATTCCACTGATAGGCGTAGAGCACTTCAGTCATCCATTTGTTCGTAGGCATTGAGACTGTTCCTACATCTTCACTACTGTGACTAGAGCTACAGAGAATATGTGCTACTAAAATCATTTTTACCGTGCTTACAATTATTTTGGGTGAAATACCTAGATGTATAATTATCCCTTTAAACCATACTTTAAATGTGTTGAGTAACATGTATACTGTTTGGGTCAGGGTCGCACTATTTTCATATCCCCTACAAGGTAAAATATTACAATTTTTTATCCCACTGGCAACTGTCTGTATTTTTTCTGATAATAGTTACCATATAATGTGCTTGAATTTTCTAATGGCTGAGACATTGGCAATGTCTCAACTTTACTTTTTGTCATTTGTATGTCTGTTTTGAAGAAATGTCCATTAAAGCTCTCAGCTCTTTTTTATTTATGAGTATATTGTTTCCATATTGTATTTAAAGAGATTCTTATGTATTTTGGAAATGAAATCTTCTCATATACACGTTATTTTCAAATACTCCCTCTCTTATATAGTTAATCTTTTCTTGTTGTTTACTGTTCCCATTGTATTGAAATTATTTTCTGTTTGATATATGTTAATTAGTACCTTCATTTTTGTAGCCTATACTTTATTCTATGACTCCATGAATTCACGGTCAACATTAGTATATTGAAAATCAGGTCATATAATTTTTTCTTGATATTTCATTATTTCAGATTTCCTTTTAACTCTTTATTTTAAATAAATTCTTTATGTCTAAAGATAATCTCATTTCTATGTTTCACAAAATCATTTTGAAGAGACTGTATTTTCTCTGTTTATATTTTTGGCATCAAATCATTTTAATAAGGAACTTTAACACCACATTTTTATGACTAAAACATATGCTAGAATGGGAGGCTTAAATTACTAAGTAAATAACAAATGTCAGATTACACATTATTCATTCTCTCTACTATACTGCACTCTGCATTTCACATGCAGATACAGTGTAGTTTTTATTTAAATCAATCAAACTAAAATGTACCTTATTTATTCATACTAAATCAATATTAAATGAAGTTATTATGTGAAAAAGTCTGCCAATGTGCTCTAAGGAGAAATATATTGGTTTTATATCTTCATCAAGTTTTTGGAAACTATGGAAATTATTAAAGAACTATAGCAACTATTATGATTACTAGTTTGAGCTATATCTCCAGAATTCTGATTGTATCAATCAGATAAATGAGGTATATATAATTTATTTACAGACTACCAGGCACAATGGCTAAGATTATTAACTTAAGTTGATTTTAAGTACCATAGACAGGTTTTTATTTTCTATAAATCTTATTAACGTGAATTTTGGATAAATGTTGTTAAATTTATGATTTTATTTGAGGAAATCAGCACCCTTCTCTTTTTCAAAATGAGTAGAGTATAGGAGTGGAAAGTCACCTCATACAGAGGCTGAAAAATTGTGAACAGAGCACTATCTGAAAGAAACAAACAGGGTTTTCAGGTGATTTAGCTCAAATTACTAATCAAAAGAATCACTTTGTTTCCTGACAATTTCCAGTGTTTTAAACAACTTGATTAAGATACAAAGCCAATATAATCTTCCAAATGGTAATTTTCAGGAGCCATACAGGTGTAACACAAACACACCCTACCCTTCATCAAGGACATCACAAATAAAATGAGCCCTATGCCGTAACAGGTGAAGAATCACCTGAGAGCAGAGGGATTCATTTAATCCCCATGCTGTTGTTGGCATCGTAGTCCAAGGTTCAGAGAATTAGTTTCGTCATAAAGTTAAGTTCAAGAGAAGAGCTTGGAGCTCAAACTGATCCAGTCAGAAGCACTTGCTTCTAAGTTTTTAAATATACACTACATAGAATTAAAAGTAAATTGATTATAATTTAGGAGAGCAGAATTTTAATGATAAGCCATTACTGACTGCCTGTTCTCTACTCAACACTCATGTGTAAATCGGTGTGCCTGGTAAATGAGCTTTCCCTATGAAGTAAAGAAGTGACAGTCTGAGACTGACAGGTAGGATCTAGGTTTTGTCATTGCTTCTAGGAAGTTCTGAATACCAAACTCAATGTGGTAAAACATCAGATTAACTAGTGTTAAAATAACAATTCCAGGGCCAGCTCCACAGAGTCTATAGCAGTAGAGTACCTAAATCTGTTTGTCTAAAATGATCCCAGGTGGTAGCAATAATGCAGAATCCAGAAAAATGTAAGTTCTCTTGGGCTTGAATTGTTTTTAAAGACAATCAGTCTTTTATTTACAGAGATTGATAGCAGACTCATGCCAGAAAAATCTCTACACGAAAGTGACCATAATGGGTTAATAAAGGTAAACCCACAATTCCATCACAGAGAGACAGGCAAGGGCAGAAAGCTCAAGAGTGTCAGTTCTGTTGGTTAGAACAATTTGGGGGTTGAAAGCAGTCAGTTTAAACCCAGACAAACCAGATGCCATCCATTCCCCACTGATCTTAGGGAAGAGTCAATGCATTAGTACATTGTATAAAGGAAATATGTTGGGCCATTAGATACACTAATTTAATAGCGGTTGTTGAGTTGTTTGTTTGTTTTTTTTTCAACACTTTTACCCTCAGTTGCTTCAGCAGGTTCTGACAATTAGACATAGGACAATTAGGACAGAATAACCCACAAGGACTTACATTGTTGTGGGTTCAGTGTTTGTGTGCCTGTCTTTCATGACTGTTAGTAGATTTAAGCCTTTTAGTGAGTTGTAAGTCTCCATGGGTTTTTTGGTTTCCTGTTTCAAGTTAATCTATTTATCATATACAGGACTGGTATTTGGATATATATGCAGTAACAACTTGGTAATGAAATTATAAACTTATATATGTCAATCTGATGTTTCTAGATACATCAGTAGTAGTAAAATATTTGATTTAAGATGCAATCAGGGTAGCCACTGTGGCTAGACCTATAGGAAGCATTATGGCTAATATTACCATGAGTCCATTTGGATGAAAAGATCTGTAGTCACTTCTTCAAATGGTCTCCTGTTGATTCTCAAACATTTTCAGTGTATATTTTCATTAGCTTCCAGGTTTTTAATGGGATCAGGGCAGAAGAATCGAGGCAGAGTTTTTCATTGACCACCAAGAATGTGCCTGATCCCATCTGATCTCGTAAGCTAAACAGGGTCGGGCCTGGTTTGTACTTGGATGAGAGCTTGAATTGTTTTATTGATTTTTATTGAGCTCTACATTTTTCTCTGCTCCCCTCCCTGCCTTTTCCCTCCCCTTCAACCGTCTCCCGAGGTCCCCATGCTCCCAATTTACTCAGCATATCTTGTCTTTTTCTACTTTTTATGTAGATTAGATCTATGTATATTTCTCTTAGGGTCCTCATTGTTGAATTTTGAGTTTGACGCATTGGTGCCTAAGTAAGGTATATTTATTTGTGTGGTGGGGTAGGGTCGAGTATGTGTGTGTGTTTCTGTGTCTATTTTTACCAAAATACCAATAATTGTTTCCTTCTTGTCTTTGTGAATAGAATTTGTAGTCATCAACTTTGTATGCCTTGCTATAGAATCTAGTTGATTTGCATATCATGCTAAAAACTTTTAAACACGGTGTTTCCCTCTGCTTCTCATTTCTTTTTCCAAAGACTATCCTAGAACACATTACAGTGAATACCCTTGAAATTTACTCTTTGTCTTTAAAACTATTAGGTCCCACTGAATTACTCCAGTATGATTTATTTTGATTGACACATGATGCCTATATATAAGCCTGTAATTTATTGTGATGCCCTGGCTTATGTTTGGAAGTAATGAATGGAAGGCATTTAGGATCTCTGCCTCTTTTACCCATAATTTCTTTGTGACTACACTCTAACACCTCTCTTTAAACTATTTTGAGATATGCAATAATAATAATTCTATTTTACTTAGGCTTAATATGCTAACTCCTTTCAAAATGTCTTCAGAATCTTCACACTTCCAGCCATTCAAGCAACTCTTTCTTCTTCTTCTTCTTCTTCTTCTTCTTCTTCTTCTTCTTCTTCTTCTTCTTCTTCTTCTTCTTCTTCTTCTTCTTCTTCTTCTTTTTCTTCTTCTTCTTCTTCTTCTTCTTCTTCTTCTTCTTCTTCTTCTTCTTCTTCTTCTTCTTCTTCTTCTTCTTCTTCTTCTTCTTCTTCTTCCTCTCCATCCTCCTCATCCTCCTCCTCTGCTTCTTCTTCTGTATACAATCTCTAAATGATGTCTTTCTTTTACCCTCGAAAGGAAAGCCTATCTTGAGAGAAGTCTGTGCTTGCCCCTATCTTTAAACCCCACCTTTCCCCAATATGCTGGTCACCAGACCAGTCTAAAATTTGACCCCTCTTTTTAAAAAACATTCCATATCCCCCTTTGACTACACTACTATTTCTGTCCTTCTTGAATTAAAACTCCTCAAGACCCATATTTTTGTGTCTTCCATTCACTTTTAGAATCCCTAGAGTATAATAGTATTGGATGCATAGCAAACATCAATAAACATTTGACAAATGCAGGAAAATATGGAATTGTGTTCACACATTGTATGACTGTATTAGAGGTATATCACTATATGTACCAAACTAGAACACATTCATTTTATTCCTTGTCTTCAACATATAGTAAATCTAAGTAAACACTCAGTTCCATGATATTTGATGTATTTTATACTATTTGATCACTCTTCATATTGAAGAAAACACCCTTGTACTAACACATTTCTGTCAATCCTAAGTTTTTGCTGTCAACATTTTTACCTGTTCTTGATGTTCCTCACTTAATGTTTTGTGCTTCACTCAAAGAATTTCAATACAGTAAGTAAATATTTCATATCCCATCACATCTTTATTTTCAGAAAGGATTTATATAGACATGAACAGCCTTTTCCATTGCAAGATATGGGAGTTCAATTTGAATTCTTCCTGATAATATAATTAACATTTATGCATATCAGACTAACAGTTTTTCTTAGATTGAAAAGAAGATTTAGGTTAGTTCAGTTTAAGTTACTGAGCAAGTCACCATGTACATATATATATATATATATATGTGTGTGTGTGTGTGTGTGTGTGTGTGTGTGTGTTTTAAAGTTAGCATCTCATGTAGTCAAAATTTGGTTAGCACACTATGCAAATATTTACATTTGCTTTCCTAAAAGTGCATGAGAGAGAAAAGTGGTCCTTGTCCTATTTGTCCTGATGATATCCATGTATTTTCCTGAAGCTTTGATTAGAGAAAGCATAAAACTGTTATTTCTTTACCTTTCTTGATAAAAAACATTGTGATTGTATCACTGACTTAAATTCACACCTGAGCATGGCCATAAGAAGCAGTTAAATGACTTCCCTTTCGCATCCAATGTTTGTCATATATCTGTATCAACACCCTTCCCTATACCTCAGCAAACGAGAATTGCAAAACACTGAAGTCATACTTAAACAAGTGGAGGCTGCAGCAGGCTAGCAGAATGACTTCGACCTTCTGTCTTGGCATATAGCTTTTCCAATGCTTTTACTTTGAAATAGTGAGGTTTGAAACTCCGAAGAAATGTTCATTTTGTGTTTGCTCACAACGGTAATTTGTCCTTGCTAAGAGAATTATTTCTCATCCCCAAATCCTTGGTTATTGTTCAAACTGGATTAGAAAAGACTTTCTTAAAGATATTTTAATGCAAAAATATATCAGACTTATGACAACGTATTTGTAACTATTTTTGAAGTCTTTATATTTAAAAATAACTTTTAAAGTCTTATATACTGTTATTTCTTTCTTCCCTTAGACATGTCCTTAAAATCCCCATAAAGGTATGTTTTTTTTTGAAAATGTCTCCTTTCATTATCACTGTATTGTTTTATTTCTCATTGAATAGAAGGAGGAGAGGAAGGGATCTTTTATAAAATGCCTGGCACTCTGTGGAGTCTGCTTAGCTTCCTTGCTTTTATACAGAACAGTGCGCAAAGCTTTGAAGTCGGCAATACTCGGAACTATTGCTATTATGCACTCTAAGCTCAACATGCAGAGACTGACTGCGGACAGCTGCCCAGACAGGTGGCTGGCACTGTACAAAGTCCCTGAGGCAAGTCACCGTAAGAGCCAGTGAGACCTTTCTGCCAGAGCAAGCATTGGCCATCATGAAAAACAAGGAGGAAAATTTGTTGAAATAGCTCTTAAGTGTCCACAAATCGCATTTCCTACACATTTCTTTCATTGTATCTCCTAATCATTCTGGAATCTGCTTGACTATTATTTCCCCCATTTTCCAAATGAAAACAAATGATGTCTAGGAAAGGTTAACTTTGCGTATTTCGTACTTAGCTGACCATATTGTTACAAGGATGGGAAAATCTCATAAGACTCCAACCTGGTGTGATAAGCTAATGATATTAGTGCCTGCTAAGAGATGGATAGTCAGTCTTCTCAGGACAAGCCCTAATGATTGATTGTCTTATCAGAGATGCCATCTCTAAAACTAGTTCCATGTTAACAACACCAAGTGCACTTAGCAAGCTGTCTTTATTAACACACATATATTTATAAATGCACCAGTAATAATGAAAGTTATGATTCCAAGAGATTTGACAGAGTAGAATGTGGTGGGAATGTTGTCAATATAGCAATTATGCATGGAGTTCTTTAAAAAATGTAAAAAAATAGGAAAAATCTAAGTGGGGCAAAAGGAAAGGTGAACACTGTTTTGCTAAAAACAAAAACAAACAACAACAACAAAAAATAGGTGGCCTTGAGATGTTAACCTCACTGTTTGCTACCAGGTTTTACCTGACTTCTACAGCAGTCCACTTTGCCACAGACTGAGCTGTTCTTCAATGTGTTGGAATAAGAAGCTTTTACCGTCTCCTCTTCTCCAACCCTATCTCCCCACTAGAGGAACCATGACATAAATGCTTCCGCCCTCACTCCAGGCCTTGAAAATTAGTCCTGTTACTGCTTTTAAATGAATGCTACTTAGGCCATACATAAAACTGTACCAATATTTTATCTCTATTTAACATATCTGTCTGAAGTCTATCATTTTTTTCAAGAAAGAAAGCATTTGTATTGTGTGTAAGTGTGTGTGTGTGTGCTCATGAATCTGCAGGTGTTTTCCTCGATGCCAGAGGAAAGACTTGCCTGTCACCCACTGTGCTTGTTAGCTTGTTTGTTTTCTGTTTTGAGACAGTTTCTATTTGCTATCTGATGAGAAATCTCCAGAGATGCACTCATATCCACCTCCCCAGTGCATTGATTGAAAGTCACGGCCATAGTCCTCTTTCTGACCTCTGTTCTGGTGCTTGAACGCTGGTCCTTATGCTAGCACGTAATCATTTCTGGAAAGAATTGACCTCATAGCCCTAGAATCTGCACCCAAAAAATTGCCATGACAATGTATAAGACAAACACTTACATACATGAAAATTTAGATAAAAATAAACACCAATAAGATGACCCTTTTATTTAGCATAATCATCTTTCAAAGGTACTACATTTGAGAGCCGACTTACAGTGTGCTGGAAAATCATAGGCCTGAGCTTGCGCAGGGCTAGAGACAGCATGGTTTTACCAAATAACACAAGGTAACTAGGGACTTGTGTTCTTAATCAGCAAACTTTCTTTTGTAAGCAGAGAAGCAAATGTAGCTTATGGAATTGTGATGAAGATGAAATGATTAGGCAAAGCAAAAACCAAATTCTAGCACCTAAAGATATTCTCAAAGAGACCTGTAACTCCATAGCTGTGATTCTTCATAAGCTCCATTAAACATAAATGCCTGATTTTGCTCTGCTTTGCTTCAGGGCAATATCATTTCTGCAATGAGATAGTATACCAAGAAATATTCTTTTGACTATGGCAAGAAGAAAGAAAATTGTTCATTATTCATTTTTTTCTGATACATAATGCCATTCATCATGCAAATCAAAACTAGCATATTTCTAAAATATATTGATAAGGAGGAAGAGGAGCCTGTAATGCACTGTGGGAATGAGGAAAGGCATTCTAGGGGGATAAGTGTTCAATTATTAGTTTTGACTCTTATTAGCTTAGTGACTTTTGATAAATTATATAATTACCTAATTTTAACAATGTAATTGATAAGATGTGAAAATGATAATTACCTCATAAGACTGATAAGAGGAACAATAAACTGGAGCAAACAAATAACACGCAATGATGATCTGTTTTGATAGGTGCTATGAAAGGCTCAGACCCCTCTTCTCATTTTCTCACCTCTTCCATTCCTGTCCTTCCAAATACAACACTTTCCTCAACAAAAGGAATAAGACAAAAATTCTAATGTATTGAAAAAGACCCAGTGAGGAAAAAATAAAACAAACAGAGGACTCACGATTGTTGAAAATTCTAATCATCTCACTAGACCTAGTGTTTGCTTGAAACAAACATTGCCCATAAGAATGTCTGCTGTGCTTTCTTTAGGAAGCAGACTGTAATATTTACAGGGACAGAGAGGGCAGCAGAAGAAAGTTAGTGCGATCTGGCGCTATTTTATAAACCTCACTTTCCTCAGTGACACGGATTAGCTGACAGTACAGTTAATTCCACATGGATGAGAAATACACGCACAATAGCCTTGAAGGATCTCTCTCTGCAATGTCCGCTTCCCCCAGATTATTCTGGTTGATTAAACAAACAGAGAAATAACTCTCCTAGAATTATATAAATATTAATATTTGGAACAGGGATATGGGTAGTATGCTCTCAGGATAAATGTTTTAGAATGACATGTAATTTAAATTAATATAGTTCCAGATAATGATTTCTATCTTCCAAATGATCTTTTTGATTGACATCATATTTGCCTTCTCAAAACAGTAAAGGAAAAAATAGGCCAAATTCACTTTTGATATTTATATCATGAAAAGAGAAAAAATTAAAAATGTAGGAAAAGAATGAAGAAATGTTTCCAGGGGAAAGAAAGTAGGTAGGGTTGTTGTACCGTACATTATTAATTATCTCTGAAGAAGTTTGAAAGAGCATTCTAAAACCAATCTTGCTGATTATTACTTGGCAAGGATTATTAGAGAGAAGAAGAGGAATGGTGGGGGTGGATCTCCTTTATTTCAAAGGTTATCCAGCAAAGCTGTGCCATTTTAATTAATCCTACTAAAGAGGTGAAGATGGCTTCCTTGTTAAGAGCACAAACTGCTCACAGGTGACCTGAATTTGATTCCCATATCAGGTAGTTCACAACCATGTAAAAGAGCTGGTCTACAGAATCATGCCAACACCTGCATACATATACACATACCATATACAGACACATACGTGTAAATCAAAATAATACAAATAAATAATTAATCCTATAGTCTTCATAATACAGTCAGGAATTTTTTTAACTCTCTCTATATATACATATATAGGTATATATAGGTATATAATTACAGTTTTTAGGTTTGTAAGAAACCTAATATATCATGTTAGTTAAGAATTCCCAAAGAATGAAAATCTTTACAAGAAATAGCCTGTGGTTTAAATTAAAGTTGATGAGATTTCATTCTAAATGTCTTAATATTCTTCCTAGGATACTTGCCACTACATATTTCCTTATTAAATGGGCTATGTAGCGTTATCTTGGCTCGAGAACCAGGCAAACATGAATATTCATAGTATGTCTCATTTTCTATGTTTTACACAGATCTAAGCCAATTCATTGTTCATAGTTGAGCACCTTCTACATAGTTCCTTTTCTAGTTTTTGTTAGAGGTGAGAGTTATAGGTTCACTTTCAAATCACAACAATGTCTCATGTTAAAAATATAGCTCATCACAAAAATCAACATCTGCACTCCTTAGCATTGAATCAGAAAAGAATTTTTTTTATTTAAGCCAAATAGAACATTAGCTTTCTGTGACTGAGGCACAAGTTAAACACATGAATATTTAATTTAGATAATATGGCAAGTTTTCATTGGTAGAATTTGAAAATGTCTAGTTGGATGAAGCCAGATCATCCTCTGCAGTTGACTGTTGGTGGGACCTCCTGGAATTCCTAGTCTGAGGAACCATAACAGAGAGCCAGCGTGACCTGACCCAGTAGTACATGCTGGATGATACCTATGCAAGAAAGAAACCATAGTAACTGCTGGATTCTGTCCACACAAAACAGAGTACCTCACATAACAGTGGTTTCTCAACCTTCCGAATGTGATACATTAATAACAGCTCTTTATGTTGTGGTGACCTCCAACTAAAAATTATTTTTGTTGCTACTTCATAACTGTAGTTATCTGATATGATATGATGTATATCTGACATGTAATCACTGTAAAAGCATGATTTGGCTATCAAAAAGGTTGTGACCCATAGGTTTAGAACCACTGTCATATAAAACTATCATGCCATCCACACAGAGAACAGACCTAACTCTAGAATGTCGTCCACACTAAATAGAGGTCCTATTTAAGTCTGGGTATATTCTCCACATGAGACAGAGCAACCTCCCCACCACCAAGGTACCCATGCCATTATCTCCCCCATCTTGTGCCAAATCTTCCATGTGTTTTCCAAAATTTCTGTGCCGTACTTAATTACACCACCACGACTACAGTCCTCCTCCTCCTCCTCCTCATCGTCATCATCATCATCATCAGTAATATGAGCACTGAGTGTTGAAGCATATTTGTCGATAACAACAACAACATATAAAATGCATGTCAGTATTACTCTAAGACTTTCTCATCCTGTATATTGAAATTTTTATTCTTCCCACAATGCATTCCAATTACTCTCATGGTCATGTAAATGACCTTATAATAAATCTACAGCTTCAGCCTAAGAAAATACATTTCAAATGCTTACACCTGTTCAAATGTTCAGTAAATGATGTGATGATCTTATTAACAAATTTAATTCAATTATTCTATACTGCATATCTCTATAAAGCATCCCATTATATCTCAAGTACATAAAAATATTAAAATGTACTCTAAAAAGAAAGAAATCCAATTTATAAGGCTTCAGAATTTTTGTGGTGAGCTCACAAGTATTATATATCATTAACAATCATGCTTATTGTTTAACCTAATAGTAGTTTGCATATATGTACACATATGTACATATATGCATATGTTCATAGACATAGATAGATAGTCTATTGCTCACCAGATGTTTCCCTTCTTTATTTGGTGTTAAAGATCAGGCCATTTGTTTTTGCTGAGTGCTTCATATATTTGATCAATGCTATTTTCTGAATTGCATATAAAATAGCATAAATTTATTTATTATTATTTATATGATATGCCTGTTTCTACCCCACAGCATAGTCACATATCTCAGTCTTCATCATTTAATCCCTTTTCTTACTAACTATAGTATTAAAATTTTCTTCAATGTTGAAAATGAATAATTATTATCTTCCATCAGTTAAACCACCATTATTTACTTGTAGAAATGTTACCATTTTCTATTAAAATCATAGTAAAAATGTAGTCAATTCCATCAAGGATTTGGTTATTATATTAATCCCATTGCCAATTGCTAGGTTTCTCTGCAGGCTAATTAGATTTTTTTTCTGATTGTATTAAGCTTCACTAAGTCAGGATGTACACAAGTAAGAAATGCATTGAATAAAACATCTTGCTTAATGGCTTCTTCCAGTGCCTGCGAGTTTGTGTAAGTACAAATGAAGATATAGAAAATTCTCTTAATAGTTGAGCAATTTTTTGCTGTGAGGTGGTTCTTCCATATGCTCTGAATGTGTGTCGATCCAATTTGTTGATAAATTGTTCTTCCATATCCTCTGAATGTGTGTTGATCCAATTTGTTGATAAAGGCTGCCTTGGCCTATAGCAAGACAGAATATAACTAGGCAAAAAAGCCAAACTAAATACGGGGAGAAAGAAGGGCAGAGTTGAGGAAATCGCAAACTACTTGCTCAAGAAACAAGATGACAGTAGTCTGGTATAAGTCACAGTCACATAGCGATACTTAGATTAATAGCAATGGGTCAATTTAAACGTAAGAGCTAGTTAGTAATAAGCCTGAACTATAGACCAAACATTTTGTAATTAATATTAAGCCTTTATAAGTGGTCTTGGGACAAGGCAGGACAGAGAAACCTCCTATTACAATTGTTAAATAAATAGTTGAGGATTTTTGAGGCCATAGGCCTTTGACTGAGTCTCCTATAAGCATTCCCTTTTCTGTGAGGCATTTCTTACATTGTTGGAGCCTCATGCTGAGATGCTTTTGCCCAAATTGTTTTCATCTAGTCATCCAATCTTTACTAGAGCTAACCCTTCCTTGAATATACCTGAGACTCTTGTTATCGATCCCAGCAGGAGTAAGATGTGAACCCTCTACCCACTGTCAGATGAGCAGAGGTGGAAATTTGAACTCTTCCTATTAAGAGATTGATATATGGCATCTTTAAAGAGAAGTTCCTGACCTTGCTTTTTTCTTTGTCTAAGCAGAGAAAGTACCAGCCACCTCTATGCTGAGATTCCAATTACACCTAATACATGTTCAAGACTCAGAGTTGCAGCAAGTTCTGGCATCATGGTTTGATTATACACTGCTCTACATAAGGGGTGTGTGTGTGTGTGTGCGTGTGCACGTGCGCGTGTGTCTGTGTGTTTATGAATGTATATACATGCTATGTGTAAACAGGCAGATGTATGTGAATTTCATGTCAGTTCAAGGGACTTGGATTAATGGGTTTTCAACGTTTGTTCCACCCAAAGAGTTTCTCAGAGAACACTGAGAAATCATCAAATACAGAAATCAGTGGAGCATCCCAAAGATTAGAATTCCACGGCTAGTTATACACAATGAAAAGAAAAAAAAAAAAAAAAAAAAAAAAACAACAACAAAAGAAAAACAGGAAAAGATTTGAATGTTTTTCTATTGGAGCATGAGATGTAAAAAGGTTAGTCCCTTTTTACATCACTTCCCAGTTTATCTTTATTAGTATTAATGCCTTTATACATTCCTTCTACATTTACCTTGGGAATATTAACTCAATTAAAGAACAGCAATACTGTCTCCACTCTATGTTATTAAAGCCTTGAGGTATGTTCTAAAACCACCTCAAGGGCATCATTTAACCTTAGCAACCAGAACGTATATTGCTGGCAGGGCCAAGAAAGGCACAGTTATGAAGGCCTGGTACACATATGGAAATTGAATGATCCTTCTTACAAACAAATTGCAGCGCCATCTTGAATAACAGGTGTTGTCAATGCTATTGATAAACACAGTAAATGTAAAAAACAAAATACAGAAAAACAGTAAATGTTATTACTCTAAAGACATATGCGAATTTTGCATCCATATCATTGTTTATGTCACTAGTCTTATTTCCACTGACTTCATGAAAAGAAATGGTGTGTGTGTGAGTGTGTGTATGAGTGTATGTGTGTGCTAGTACACGTGTTTAGTTGCATGAACACAAAGGTGCACGTTCATGTGGAGGCCAGAGGAAACTCTTAGATGTTCTTAGAGGTGACTGCCTCCTTTTCCTTTTGAAACAAGCTCCTTCACTATCCTAGAATTCACCATGTACACAAGGAGGGCAATCCAGTGATCCCTAGGCTTCTGCCTGCCTCTGTCTTCCTACACTGGGCACAGTTTTATTAGTGTGGATCACAGGGATGGAATTCAGACCTTGGTGGTTGTCAGCCCAGTACTTTGCTGACAAGGGCAGTTCTTCTGCTTGCAGTGGATTATCAGAAGCATGGAACTTCTCTGGCATTCGTAAACCTTATATAAAACAATATTCTATCACACTTCAGGTTTTTTAGATAAATGAGTGCGGTTTGGATGAAATTATATTCATTGGAAAAGCCTTACTTATATTTTACATGTATAGTCTAAAAATAAAAAATCCACTTAAAAATTCTACAAATGATTTAAAGGTTTGAACTTC
Organism: Chionomys nivalis; assembly: GCF_950005125.1. NCBI lineage: Eukaryota > Metazoa > Chordata > Mammalia > Rodentia > Cricetidae > Chionomys > Chionomys nivalis. The sequence continues at coordinate 157,735,890 of NC_080086.1, read as the reverse complement.
AGATTTAGATATTGTCTACAAAAAGAACATGCTAGAATAGTTTAAAGAAAATATTTGAAAAGTGAAAATTAAAATTAAATTGAATAAGAAAATATATGTAAAAGCAATTAAATAACATGAAAAACATAGTGTCTGTGTTTTGACTTGGAAATCATGACTCAATTAAGACTAAAGGCATCTATTATTTAACATAGTTTCAAATTATTTGTAATGCAACTACGTATATCCTTAAAAATAAGTAAGAATGCATACCCATTACAAATCAAGCTGTGCTTTATTTTCATGATAAAAAATGCAAGTGGTCATTTCTGAATCATATACATATGAGCAACACTAAATAAGTTCTATCGTTGTATGTGTGTATCTACAGATGTGTGTGTGTCTGTGTGTGTATATACATGTACAGTATGTGTATGATAATAATCAAAGAAAAAAGGGCATTATATTTTATTTAAAGTACAATTGCCTAAAGGTAGATTTTGTTCTCTCTAAAACTGAACTAAATCCATTGCTTTTCTATTTAAAAACAAAAATATAATTTAATAAATTAATTATAATTAAAATCAATTTGGTGAGAATAGATTTCAATTTTATTGTTGCATTGCTGTCATGGTTTGAGAGCACCATTTGCATGCCTTGTACCTCCAAATCCTCTAGGACGCTTGTGTGTGGAGTCATACAATCCTAACATTCACTGTGAGAAGGTCTTTCCTGGTATCAGTGGAAGATAGTGGTTTATGGGAGTCAACTTGTCTGTGGTTACTCCGATAGTTGCAAAGAGCAAAGTCTAAAAAGGTCAATTTCATTGTTTCAATTCTCTATTTTTGGCACCACGTAAAATATAGATCATCTGCTATAGACTGATGCTTACTTTGTTCTATTTCACTTAATAAGATCAATGTTGTCAATTCCCCCACCAATATCTTCATGCTTGAAAGGCTTCATTCATTCCGTACCTCTAAATATTGTTCATCTTGAAAGGCCAAGTGAAAATATATTCAGCAAGACTTGTAAACAGCAGCTATCTTCATATTCTTCTCTGGCCACTCTCATTGGAGAGTGTGGAGACTCATATTATGAATCCTGAATATCATCAGATCTCTGAGATACCCAATGTGTTATATTCTTTCTCAATATCCTTTAGACAGAGGGCTGAAGAAATTGCACAGAGAAATTATCCAATCAATATTTATTTACTACCAGTCACTGGCTCCTGGGAAGATTCGTGGCAGCATTTGGGGCTGGAGCCCTGGGATAATACAATACAGTCAGAGACCTGTTTGGTTCACAGAATTTAAGTAAACTCCTTGATCTTATGGAGTCTGCTGGCATCATGGGAGTAGGCAAAGCAATATCTGAAGGCTGGTTCAAAGGAATTAATTTTGAAGAAGTTTATAGAGGTTATGGTTTTCTTGCCCTTCACAAATCTTTTATTTCAACCTAAAACCCGTATTCTGAATTCCATCCATAAACCGTGCGTGAGTTGTCTACAACTTGGATAAGGAACACCATCCTGCTAAGCTTTTCAGGATTGTTTCTCCTGGAGTTACCGTATTGTGTCTTTGCCTTATATATTGGGCCAAATATACCACACAGTTTCTTATATGGTGCTGCTAAAAGCAGGTACTAGTAGAATAGCCAGTAACTTCTACACACTGGCCAGTGGTGAAAGCCAAGTTATAGCATGGAAAAGCCAGACATGGTGACATCTTTTAGAGTGTCAGCTAACTTTTTTTACTATTAAGAAAACTATAGCCGGGCGGTGGTGGCGCACGCCTTTAATCCCAGCACTTGGGAGGCAGAGGCAGGCGGATCTCTGTGAGTTCAAGACCAGCCTGGTCTACAAGAGCTAGTTCCAGGACAGGCTCCAAAACCACAGAGAAACCCTGTCTCGAAAAACCAAAAAAAAAAAAAAAGAAAACTATAATTTCCCTGGACATAACTATTTTTAGATGAGAGGAACAATCTATCCAGAGAGAAGCAGAAACTAGCGCTGTGCAGCACCTCATGCTGTCTTAGAAGGCTGGCATCTGAGGGAACAAAGGAGTCTACCTGTGTGTGTCTTGCTAATTCTGCTCCCAGCATTACCTCAGGCACCTGACGACTTCTATTCCAGTTGTCCGATATTTTGACTTTCAGAAAGATTTTTGTCATCCACAGCTCTTACTCTCAAGAACTAGGTAACGTTGTCAAAAATCCACATAAAGTTATTGGCAAATTTATAATTTTTTTAGAAAAAAAATAGTAATTTTCCTTATCTATATGAGACCCACAATCCATGGGTTTGTTACAGTCTTGGGGAAATTTAAAATATTCTTTATCTATCTCCTTATCAAAATAGCTTATCTATGTATGGTGTATTTCAGATAGAATTTCTGTGAAAATTAAATATTTTGCCAATTATAAGCAATATATGCATATGTGAATATGTATGTGATATTTGTATTAACTTTTTTTGTTTGTTTTTTGAGACAGTATTTCTCGGTGTAACAGTTCTAGCTGTCCTGGAACTAACAGGCTGGCTTCAAACTCACAGAGATCTGCCTGCCTCTGACTCCTGAGTGCTGTGATTCATTTATCATGTTGTGTAAAAATGATGTGCAAAATGCTGTACAAAAACATATCGAGCAGATATATGAGGCTCTATATTTTATATGATACAGATTTTTTAAAATATCTTTTGCCATTTTGTATGATCAAGGTTTTTTGTAGGTGACCACCTTCAAATCTTTAATAGATCCTTGGCATATTTGTATGTGTTTTATAAGTAGACATTTCTCTTTTTTTCTGTTTTTATTTTATTTTTTATTAAAAATTTACACCTCCTCCCCACCTCCCTTTTCCCTCCCCCTCCCCCCCTCCCCACGCCCCGCTCCCCTCCCCATCTGTCTCCATTCTGAAGAGCAGTCAGGATTCCCCGCCCTGTGGGCAGTCCAAGGTCCTCCCCCCTCCATAAGTAGACATTTCTGTTGTCTCTCTCTCTTTTTTAAAGAATCTTTATCCCAACTGCTATATGGATGATGAGGAGTGGATAAGTACACTCAGGGTCCTTGGTTCCTAACCTAGTGTTTCATCCAAGACCATAATCTGTATGAGATTTTACCTTTAATTATGGTTTTTAGTATCTTTACTCAGTTCCAATGAGCCATGCCACCCTTTTCAATGTCAGACTCAGGAATTTGTGAAGTCACACACACACACACACACACACACACACACACACACACACACACACCATCCTCAGGATACACTGCATAGTTCCAAGATATCCTGAGAGAAACAACCCATATACAGCTAATCTGTTTTGAGAAGTGGTGCAGCTATTATTTGAGTTATCAACACATAATTTTAAACATCAGAAATTCACCCAAAAGAAGAGTAAAATGAAGATTTTTCTCTAGGGATTAAATATCATTACCTCAAGGTGGATCGACTTCCATTTTTTACTTTTTCCTTGTGCAGTAATAAACTGATTATGCTGAAGAGGGTGTCACAGATACAAGATATGATTAATTAGTAGTCCATATTCTTAGGGCAATGTAGACATAAGGGGAACACATATTGTGCCTTTCTATCTTATTTAAATTATTTTCATTTTTGGAAAAAGCAAATAAAAATTCAAGGTATAGCTGTTAAATTACTGAATACAGAAAGTCATCTGAGACTCTAGATGAACTAGAGGGCTTGTTGGTAACAATTTCTTTTCTTTAAATGTAGGCATAAAAATGATTTCTGAAGTTGTTAGAGTAAATCTGTGCATGAACTGCTCATTTTCTTTTTAAAATAACTGTGTGAATAGTTCTGACTCCTTCCTTCTGTGGCCCATGCCATGCTTAAAATATGAAAGGAAACAAATCTGCAAGCTTTAAGAAAAAGATAAACTCGATGCCTTCTATATTTGCGGAGTAATCAAGGATTATGGTATATTTATCCCATTTCCTCACTCCTCCCTTCTTGTTATTTCAGTCTTCCTCATCAAAACACTTACTTTTCACTGAATCCTTGCAAATTAGCCTCTCATGCATATTCACTGGCAAATCACACTGAGATTTTTGTAGTGACAGCAGGTTCCTTGATTTGAGCTTCAGCCAGGCTTGGCGCCTTGCAAGCAGGTCCCTGTCATTGCTTCCTGGGCTCCCTGGCAAGGAACAATGGCTTCCCTGCTACAGCCTGTGCCACCGTCCTTCAACTGGCAAATAGGACCTTTCTTAAGACTGTGGGGCATTTACCATGAGGTGGTCACATAGTAAATCCAATCCACAACTGGAAGTTCCCCACATGGAGATGACCTTTCATAGTCCTAATAAATGCTGAAAAAAAAAAAAAAAAAAAAACTTAATAAGGCTTTCTTTCTCACTTTCCATGAAACAAGCAGTTATGCATGTTGCTATTTTGCAGGAGAATAAAATGATCCTAGCGTATTTTTTCTAAGGATTTCATTAGTCTGTAGGCATTAGGTAGGATGGATTCTATTTGAAAGATTCTAATCATAAGTAAAATATTTGTAAGTAATTTGATCAAAATATTAATGCTATTCTATCAATTAGGGATGCTTTATTCTTTGTTTGAGATTGAAAAGCTGAAAGGATACCCATAAATTTTATTTCCCTGTTTAGTTTCCTTATGACAACTGACTAAGCTTACATGAAGCTGTTTTCATGCTTGTGCCACCAAGTGTGACTAGATGCTAAAGTTGTAAGAGAGAGCAGACATTTAGAAAAGACTTCCTGACCCCATGCTGTAACAAACAATTCAGAAACAGATACTTAGACAGTAGAAACACAGAAGAAGGTTGATGGAATTAGTTATTTATAATCATCTATGTATATTTCTCAATATAAAAATCCGTCGTATGTCAATCTTGGCACATTGCGTTCTGTCTCCAAAGTTCTTAAAAAAAAAAAACCCACATACAGGACTAAAAGGACTCAGTGAATATTAAATATAAAATAAAGAGAACCAGATAGATACACTCATGCACACACATATATACATGAAAGAGGAGAGAGAGAGAGAGAGAGAGTTTGGGGAGTAAGTGCACATGAAATTGGGATGAAAAAGAAAGTAGAGAAAGAAGCAAGGAGTTGAAAGTGGATTGGATCAATACATGCTGTTATGAACAACAAACAAAATAATTTAAAAAGCTCTTTACAAAACTACAAGATTAGAGTCTTTTTTATTTTAAATCATATCAAATAAAAATAACAATTAATAGACTCCAGCCTAATCAAATTCAAAACTTTTAGATTTCATTTCAACTAGACTTTGGATGAAAACATCCCAATGGGAGACCCGATTTTATTCCACCATAGTTTAAGAGTAATCTTTTTGGTACTAATAAAAAGAAATCCCAAAGTAGGATTACACCTTGAGAAATGGAAATTAACTAATTAGCAAATTACCAAGCTACATTTCCTTCTTAATTGGTGTCAGCAGCGTCAAAGATAAACCTGAAAATTCACTAAGTAGGAGGTTAAAATTTTCACACATTCATATCAGTGTTGTGTAATGAAAAAAAGTATCATGGTAGTCATCGCGATCGAGCACCTGTTTATTTATTTATTTATTTATTTATTTGGAGGTGTGCTGCCCTAGTACAATGAAGTCAGAGGAAAACTTGTGGGAGTTGGTTCTCATGTCCTAAATCTGAATCACAGGGTCAATACATTTACCTACTGATCCAACTCACCATGATTAAATTTCTGTTTTGTTTGACCTTTATTTATATATTTATTGTGTATGTGTTCATATGTGGGGGGTAAAATTGATTTTAAAAACATGTTTAAATTTTAAAGTATTTTTCAAATTTGACAATATAGAAGAGTAAAATATATTAGATATTTTATTCCAGTTAGTATACAAACTTGAACTGGCACTAACTCCCTTCTGTCCTGAACTGTCATACGTGAATGCAGGACACCAGTATCCTGACTTCACAGGAGATTGAACTGTTCTCCAGTGTTTTGTAAACTGAAAGGATATCTTTCAGTGGTAAAGAGAGACTTCATTTGCTATATTCAGTTTCTCACTTCCTTTTGCTCAATGGTGTCTTTCAATGTTGTACATAATGCCAGAGAACTCCATCCTGGCTTCCCTCTTAGGATATATTTCTTTAAATTCATGCAGCACCTACTTGATGGTGTTTCACAGCATAGATTTTGCTTTTACGTGGGAAGGGGCTAGAGATGGGGGAGCATGAGAAGGGGAGGGGCAGAGAACTGGGCTTGGTATGAAAAATGAAAAGTAAATTTATAAATAAAGGTATGAAAAAAAGTAAAAAGGAGAAAAATAAAACAAAGGAAGATGAGTTCCTAGCTTTATTGTCATTCAAATCACATCACACATTCGATTCAAAACATCCACTTCACAATTTGCTTAGGACAAAATGGCATCAGTCTGCAAGCCATCTTACGAGGTGTCCAACACTGCTCCCAATTTCTTATCCCTTTCTACGTCCATGGAAACAAGCAGCTTCGGAGAGGCAGAACCCGGAATATACACACACCCTCTTCACAAAACAGACCGGGTCTGACTTTCCCTCTTGGTTAGCTATGACCTGGTGATCTGATTTGTTTTGTAAAGTCACATATTAGTTTTGTACTCAATGTGTTTAGCAAACAGCTAGCAGATTAACAGCGAAAATGACCTAGCATCTGTTACTAAGAACAAATACTGTGAGCACTTATTTTCAGGAAAGTTAGCTTAAACTCCTCACTCATCACAACAAGGAGCAATTTAACTAGGAATATACATATTGTTTACATTCTTTTGGCAGAAAATTTTGTAATGACTTTATTTTCCATACCTTTAGTAGAAGCTGAATTATTTCAGATGATGACCAATACAGTTCATTGTTGACTTCAAGGAATACAGAAGCACAAACATTTCAACATTTCTTATGTTCTTCATGGATGTTATTGCAACAAAAAGCCACCGTACCTTTTCCAGGAAACAGATGGTCAAAGCAACTTCCTTCAAGACGGTGTCACACATCTCCCTAACTATGTAGCTTTCCTTTCCAACCTGACAAGATAGTGTCAGGACTTATCAATGAAATGGCCTCACCAATGTATATTGAATATTTTATGAATAGCTCTTGGAGCTTCCCACGTTTCTGGCAGTAATTAAATGCATGAGCTTCTCAAGTCCAGTCCAGAGAGCTATGTGGGTATCTGTTACTTCCACTGAAAAGACACTTCAAGGAGTACAAGGCACTGTACAGACTCACAGGGACAAGAAACGTGTGCTCCCACTAACTGCGTTCGTTTTGCTATTAGTTTTCTAGGTTCTCCATGCTCCACTAGTACACTGCAAACACGTAGATAGACCTTAGGGAAGAGGACATTTCCATTATGAACCTTGATCTGGGGTGCTTCTACGTAGTGGGATGAAAATACCACAAGTCTCTCTTTTTTTCCTTCCTTGGTTATGAAGGAATAATTGGCCAGCTAATTCTGGAATCTAATACAGTACACAGGCATTTAAAAAAATCTATTTTGATTTATTCACATCTTTCTACATTTTGGCTATATATATATATATATATATATATATATATATATATATAGAGAGAGAGAGAGAGAGAGAGAGAGAGAGAGAGAGAGAGAGACATGAAAAGACAAAGCTTAATCTTCTACTGATCCGCCCAGCAGGTCCAATGTTACTCCAGGGTCTTGAAGAGGCACTATCTGAAAGACATGGGGGGAGAGAGAAACGGACGCCAAGCAGTATTCCTTGTCAAGGCATCCCGTTTATTGAAGCAAGTTTCATGTCTTAAATACTCCTCAGAAAGGAGCTAGGGCAAGGGGGAACTGAGGAAAGGGGAAAGGGAAGGAGGGGCTCGGTAGCTAGGCAACTAAGTGGGGCAGTTTGGCAGCTAAGCAGGGCAGTTGCAAGGTCAGTGGCTAGAACACCTACTGTTAGTGATAAGCAGGAAGCCATGAAGACACTCTGTGGTGCTTTCCAGAGCTTGAGTCTCTACGGTCAGCACGTAATGTTTTGGCTAACTTTAAGTTTTCTTGTCTCAAGATTTTTCCTTCAAGGCCCTGTGAGATGTGAGAAAGGTGAAGCCTGAAATGGCTCCTGACATTCTACCAATAAGTGATAAACCTACGTGTATGTAATATTGTTTTTAGTAAATTATTTTCTGCGGTGAGAAAAATGTAATTACTACTTGATCTTAGATGTTATTGTTAGTGTCGCTATAATGATGATTGTACCCAGGGCCTAACACAACCTAGGCAAGTGTTCTGTTACTGAATATAGTGCCCAGATTTCCATTACTTTTGTTCTGAAACAAGACCTTGCCTACTTTCCCAGGTTGTCCTTGAACTCACTCAATAGGTCATGGAGGCCTTTGGACTAACAGTTCTCCTGACTCCAAGTAACTGTGATTAAAGAACTGAGTTACCATGCCCAAAGCCCTAGATATTTTGAATTACCTGAAACTGGTAATTCTCTAAGTTTTAGTTTTCTAATGAGTGAGGATTTCATAACAAATTGAAACATCTATTACTTTCCTGTCCATATTTGAGAAATGGAAGAGTAAAAGTCAAAATAAATCCCCACTTAGGGACTAGATTTAGCATAAAATTTATCTCTGGATTCAGCATGTTGTCTTACCATCATAAAAATGATGGACATATACATTAGCAATAAAATTAACAAAATGTTCTTTTATGGTCTATTAGCAATGTGTTATACTTATTCACAAAATATATTCATATTTAAATATTCAGGTACAAAAGGTAATTGAAATAGAAAATAATAATTCACATGAAAATGCAAATTTAGTCATAAAATACAGAAATAATTTTTATCTAGTTCAACAGAATTTGGTCAATTATATGAATATGTGAAGATTTCAACTACTCAGCAATAAAACCATGTCTTAGATGTTCCAAAAATTCATTTTTAATTATAGATGGTCATTTTATCTTATTTGTAAGAAAGAATGAGGCATTTTATAGAAGCCAAAAGAGAACTCCTGACTGTTAGTACTCTGCCTACATCCAGTAATTCTACTGGTCTTTGAGGAAGATTCTATTCATGTTGTGCTCAAAATAAAACAGTTGGTGTATATTACATGAGCAGCAGGAGCAGAAGCAAATGTAATGGAATGCTTCATAATGGGATTTCCTCATCTCTGAACTGAATGTTCTTTCTTCAAATTAAGTATACATTTAATCAGATATTTTCTGAATGTGTAGCATTGTTATTTAATGTAACACGGTGTTTTCAACTGGCTTAAAAGAGGAGGGGAGAGAATATATTTGTTCTCTTGAGAGGTAAATGCTTCTAAAAGTTAAGTAAATGTTTCTCTGCTTTCACTGAAAGAGTAGATGGCCTTCCATTTCATCGCTACTTCTCAGTAAACTTGATTGGGTAGAAAGGTCATTTGTAACATGACTATTGGGGACTTTGCCCATTGCTTCTTGTGTGTCCTGTCCTGTAATCAACATGTTAGCTTAAATAAATGAAAGAATTTACTCACAAACTTGGAAAAATAGTTTTGCTCTCTGTTAAAAAGATTGTTTTTTTTTTTTAAAATGGCCCCAATCTTTACACTTTTATAGTTTAAGCATACCACACTTTCCATTCCATGTACTTTTCACCTAAACCAAAGATACCTTAGAATGTTTCTAAATGTTCTATGCAAAGTTCTCTAGGAAATAGAGCAAAGCATGGACAATTCTTTCAAAGCAATCCCTAGGTAATGTGGAAAAAATAACATATTATGTAATTATATGAATATATTTAATTCTTGGAAACTTAAATTTACATTTTTGCATTTTGATTTTAATAAAAACCCAGAGAAGTCAGAGGCTAATTTGCTTTGGACAGGGTTAATCTAGGTTTCCAAGGTTATTTTTGAACAAAACTCCTACTTTTTATTTATTTGTTTCTGGTTAGTTTATTTAAAGAAATCTCTTTCTTTTTCTCACTTTGTCCACCTTCTCATATCACCTCTATCCTCTTTTTGTAATGGTGATGAAGCCCATGGCTTCTAACATGCTAGCCAACTGTACTGTCATTGAGTTTTCCCTATGCCCCAGGATTTATCAGCATCTTTTCTTCTCATTTACACTTTTTTTCTTTTTAATGAAGTAGAAAAGAGAATGAAATTTAAATTATATATTTAATATATAAAGTGACTATGTTATATTATTATGTAGCATCAAATCATTGTGTAGGTTTTATTAATATATTTATGATTACTCTCCTTCCCATCTTCACTCATCTCCCTCATAAAGTTATTCATTCTCTATAAATATCCCTCCATATTCATAATTTTCTGTTTTGTTTTGTGTGTAAGAGTTTACTTAGAGCTGTCTGTGTTACCCTTGGTTTGGAACTATCAACAAGACCTCACTAGGTTCAACCACTGAATACACATTAGAAATGATACCACTTCCTCTCCCAGAAACTGTTACCTTAGATGTCAATAATCAGTAGTTGTATAGTCTTCTGAGCACCTCCATAACCATACATAACTTTTACGTAGACCTCATTTGCATTTGTACATTATCAGTAGCCACAACTGCAGTGAGTCCATGATTTCCATAGCTATATCTCACTTATAGATGTTGCAGCTTTTCTCTCTGTCTTCTGGATCTAACGTTCTTCCTGCCTCTACTTCTACCTAAAGGGGTGGTATAAATATGTTGTTTATGACTGACCATTCAACTGTTCTTTATCATTAGTGTTTTGCCCAAATTTGTTCTTTGCATGGAGAGACATCTCTGATCTGGGCTGAATGTAGCCTTTGTCTCTGGGTATAAATATAGCAGGCAGCTCAAAGTTGTGTCAATTTGGCTAGCCAGCAATAATAAGCTTTTTCCATGGCCAAGATCTCCTGAACCACGGGTATTTGATCTAATTTACAATAGGTTCCCTCTTGTGTAACGGGTCTCAAACCTAATAAGAAGCAGTTGGTTATCTTCATTACAATCATGCCACAATTGCACCAGTGGACTCATGTTGCCTGGCAGTTCAGTATTTTAGTTCATAGAACTCTCAGCTGGGTAGGACTTTTGATGCCCTTCTACCCTCAGCAACTGCATAGCATCATCTGGCACATAGAAAAGTAGACATACAGAAAGAATATTCAAGCTCAGTTTGAGCTTGATTTATCAGTATCTTGCAGCCAAAGTGGGTAGTGTTTTCAGCTACAGAGCTTCACATCTCATTCTAGTGGAAAGTCAAGAAAAATCACAAAAGTATATATTGATTGAAGCAGTTCCTGAGGCCATCCGGACCAAAAAGCCACCTTTAAAGAGAAATCCTGTCCTTTGCTCTGGTGTTTTTGTTTAGTGACCCATTTTCTATAGGAGCAGAATTTTTCTAGCTATTTAGCATATCTGCCTTTAAACTCTCACAGTTGTTTTTTTTTTTTAAATTGGGCAGCCTGACATGTTTCTATGGGGCTTTTGTTTTATAACACCTTAATTTTCACGAACTCTCTCCATACTCTATCCCACTCTATCCCTCATCTGCCCACTCCACTCCGTATTGAGATTCTGACCCCGGTATCACCCACTCCAGTCTCATTTTACTGATATAATACATCTCTTCCCTCACGACAGCTCCCAATGTACATTATAGTTTCCTAGTATTCCGAGGTACTGCAAGTTAAACACACAAGACTAAAGTGTCAGGCTAGGATCCGGATATGATAAAGAACATGCCATATCTCATCCTAATCAGAATGTCCATCATCATTGGTGTAAATGACAAAATGTCTGGTATGAATGTGGAATATTCATACATTGCTGCTAAAAGTATAAACTAGGACAGTCACTTCAGAAATTAATCTGAGGAATTATCAGAAAAGTACAAATAGATCTACGATGTGTCTCAGTCATACAACTACTGGGCATTGCAGGTATGTATACAGATTCATTGATGCTCTATTCACAGTTCCTAAGTAATTAAATTAGCCAAGATGTCCCTTATCTGATGAGGAGATGATGAAGATGTGTCACATTTACACATTGGATTTGAAAAATGAAAGCACAAAATGTTCAAGTAAATGGATGAAAGTAAACATTTTGTTTTATTTCTTGGAGCCCTATTAAGCATGATATAGAGACTCACAAAAACATGATGAGAGCAGGTCATGCATATGGTAAGTATAGCATATGAGGCATGTCTCATGAGACAAGAGACATTTATCAAAGACGAAAGGGCCTAATGGTATGTCGTAGATTTCATCCAAAAATTATCTTGGATGAAATCTACGACATACCAACTCTGAACAAACAGCATTGATGAAAGGCAATATTTTTTTCATCATTGCTGAAATTTAGCCACAGTTATAGAAGGTTCTAAATTTGAAAATGAAGGGATTCAAACTTTGATTTTGCATGGTTAAAACTTTGCTGTTGCCCTGGGTGACAGTGATGTTAGGATGAAGTTTCCTTCATCAAGCCAACACAGAGTCTTACAGAAAGCCAACAGGAAAGGATAATTTAAGTGAATACAGAGGAAGTGAAGACATGAATTGAGTGACATTCAAGGCTGAGCATATTCTGTATACAAATAAAAGGCCCTGAACACCAGCTGATGTGCTGACATCTGGTTTGAAAGCAGCAAACATCTGCTGGTAATTTTCAGTGGGAGACCAAGGGAATGAAGACCTGCTCTGCCACTGATGTTGTGCCCTCATTAAGTTACAGAAAGCATCCAGAGTAAACATGAATGGAAATTCAAGACAGGCTATAATATTTGCTATTCTCTTTTGGGGGAAGGGAGGTCGGTTGTCCTTATGATTCTTTGCATTATGAACTATATTTATTTTCTTTCCATATAATTTTTTTTCTTTTTATTTATTTTTTATTCTTTTTTAATTAATATTTCCACCTGCTCCCCGTTTCCCATTTCCCTCCCCTCCTCCCAAATATTGCCCCCTCCCCCCACTCCACTCCCCCTATCCCCACTCCTCTTCTCCTCCCCCCACACCATTCCCCCTCCCTCTCGATACTGAAGAGCAATCCAAATTCTCTGCCTTGCGGGAAGACGAAGGTCTTCTATCTACGTCCAGGAAGGTGAGCGTCTAAACAGGCTAAGCTACCACAAAGCCAGATCATGTATTAGGATCGAGGCCAGCTCATCTGGGACTGAATAAGCAATGGTTGAAACTGGACTCTCTGAGCATGGCGCCCAATGAAGGCTGATGAGAAGCCAAGGACAATAGCACTAGGTTTCGATCCTAATACATTATGAACTATATTTAAGAGAGTTTAGAAACTAGTGCCTTTAAAAGATAATAGCATTTCAAAAGCTTTCTTTCTTTCTTCTTTTCTCTTCCTTCCTTCCTTGCTTTTTTTCTTTTTTTTTGAAACAACTTCTCTCTGTATATCCTGGAATGGCTTGAACTCACTGAGTTGCCTAGCCTGACTTCAACTTCCTGTCCTCTGCAAGAGCTGAAGTTACAAGTATGAATTGTCGTGTCTAGCTTCACTCCCTTATAGGAAGAAAATCCCACTGTAGTTGGAATGTGCACCATGTACTTACTAAAGTTTCCGCAAGCTACAAGGTGTTGGGAGAGGTAATAGGGAAGAAACCACCTGCGGAGCTATGGACTACAAATATAGCAAAGTGCATCCCAAGTCTCTTCTCTGCCTGAGCACTGCTTCTGGGAACCTGGCTGCTCTTTATCTCTAAAATAATGCTGGTTTCTTGTGATCCTTGCTTTTGTAGGTAGTGTGTTCATGAATGTAACTCATTTTCTTCTGTCAAAATCCACAGCTGAAAATTTGAAATCAACACTAGCTAAATTAAATAAGCTTAAACAAACTGATATTCCTCAGGCATCAATTTTGGTTTATATATAAAGTAAGGAATACAGAGTGTATTCAAGAATACCTGTGCTAACTAAAAGGAGTCTTTAACCAAAAAAACATTACAATAAAGAATATGGCTTTTCACAACAACATGAGAGATCAATTGCTCTTCTTTCTGTTTTGTTTGCAGTGTAATTTTTACCTTCATAATGATACAGCATTAAAATATTTCTTAGATGAAGGAAATTTTATCTTGATAGAAATCTACATAAATGTAAGTTATATTAAAAACATTTAACATTCCTTGTGAGCTAAATTTTAAAAAAACTTACATCACTTCAAAAATGTTTAAAATGTAAAGCTTATACTGTAGCTGCACACATAGTAATGATTATCATTCTGTATCTAAGGTACAGATTCTTAACTACAACTTTAATCTTATTAATTTTTTAAATATTCTTTCCTTGTGAAGTTGAAATGCTTCACAGCAAATGATCGACCTTTCATAATTACATAAAAAGAAAAACATATATTTCTACTTCTTTACCTAGTATCTAGAAGCCTAGCATCAGTATTTCTTGCATATCTAGCCAAATTATAAAAAAATACTTATAATTACCTGAGTTTATTCATAAAACACAGTAAAACTTAAAATATTTACTTTAAGTTTTAAGTATAATAAAAAGCTAACAATACTATTATTTATTTCGTTGCTTTTTAAAAGGAAGATTCATAATTATGGTGATTATGATGATAGTGATGGTCATGGTGGTGGTGATGGTGTGCCTGTGTGTGTGTGTGCACGTGCGCACTCCTGTGAACATTCTAATAATGTAGTTCTGCATTGGAGGAATCAAGATGCACTAAGAATAGAGTCAAAGGGGTTAGGCATGGCAGGCACCAATTGAGATCCTTCTACTTCATTGACTTCCTCACAGGGTTCTTTGTGAACTAGACTTAACTTTTATATCCAAAACATATTATTTTAATAATTCAATTATTTGTACCTGATGCATTTATATTGTCTTATTTCGATGGTTGCAAAGTATTTTTTTAAGTTGTGTTCATTCACACTTCTAAGTTATTATCTCCTTAGTAGTAGAAAGTAAACCGGATCACTGGAGTCTTCGGTGTGTAATCTTAATGGAGTGCAACAGCTTTGCCTGGAGCTGCTATTAAACCTCTACTTCCTCAGTGTTAATTAGTGAATCTGTATTAAATTTTGTTCAGAGAAAATTTGAAGCACTGAATATTTAATTTCTCATTATGCAGTGTTTGTTGCTTGGATTCCATGCGTGCCTCTTAGATACATACACAGCTTCTCTTCAGCTTCAGAAAGCACAGTCCTGACTAAGATTCATTTGGCAAGTGAGAGATGGCTGTTTTAAGTTACACGATGATAGTTTTGAGGAACAAAGTGAGGACATATTCAAATATTGTTCCTACCACTATCATACATTGAATGCTTTGAGAGTAGACATAGCTTATGTGCCTTCTTCTGCAAATACTTCATTAATTTATATATTTTTAAATACAAGTTTCTAATATTCAGAGAAATGAAATAGTGTTGGATACGAGCCATACTGACATTGCTTATCTATAGATTATAAACTCCAAAACTCATAATTTATGCCTTGAGCAATAAGTTAATTTTTGACTGGATTTTTTTGCTTGATTTTGAATTGATACTGACATCTAGCAAATAGCAATTAAAACATTTTTTATAATTCTGTTATATTTAGACTTTAATTCAAATTATTTTTACATCCAAAGTATACTTTGTATCATTTTCTATATAGAAAAACACTTATATAATCTTTCACTTTCTATAAGAAATGACAAAGCTTGTAAAGATCATCTTCAAAGTTGTTGCTGAAAACCTGAACTTTTAAGTTGGTCTTTAACCTACTAAACAAAACTACTTGAGCAAAAGAACCAATGATGCTGTGAGATCATTTACTCTCAGTCACTGCACTGTGTTTGATCCATTAGAGAAGCTTTTTTAGGTCTTAAAATATTTCACTTAAAAGGAATCATCTGTACCTGATTGTCTCTCATAACTTCTTTCTTTCTTTAAAATAATTAAATCTACCTATCTATCTATCTATCTATCTATCTATCTATCTATCTATCTATCTATCTATCTATCTATCTATCATCTATATTTGCTTATTTTGTATCCCAGCTGAAGTTTCCTCTCCCTCCTCTACTCCCAGTCCCTCCCTCACCCCCGCTCCCTCTGTTCTCACCCCACAATCTACTTCTGCATTTCTGTTTAGGAAATGCCAGGTCTACTATGAGTATCTGCAAAGCATGTCATATTAAGTTGCAATAAGTCTAAGCATCCCCCACCATGAATTAAGACTGTGCAAGGTGACCCAATAGGAGGACCAGGGTCCAGAAAGCTAGGAAAAGAGTTGGAGACAGCCCTTGAGCCTGCTGTTAGGGGTCCCACAAGAGGACCAAGTTACACAACTGTTAAATATATGAAAAGTACCCAGATCAGTCTCATGTAGATTCCCTGGTTGGTTGTTGGTTCAGTCTCTGTGAGCTCCCATGAGTCCAAGTTAGCTGACTCTATGAGTGTTCTTGTGGTGTCCTTGACCTTTTTGGCTCTTACAATCTTTTCTCCCCTTCTTCTGCAGGATTTCTGTCTGCTTCTGTTTCCATCAGTTTCTGGATGATGCCTCTCTGATGACAATCTAGTCACAGGAGATGACCAGTTTAGGTTACTCATAACTCCTTTCTTAAACATTTTCTAAATGTGTTTTATTTGTATAAAAATTTCAGTTAATCCCCAGAATCTCCTTCCCTACTTTACTGAAATAAAGATACACTATTATTTATTAACACATTCATGCCCACACACCCAAGATATTTTTAAAAGCAAACTGTCCTGATTATAATAGCAATCTACATATAACAATTTTTTGAATAATGAAAATTTCAAAATATGAAATGCTTCAGATATCTTTGTATGCAAAAGCACTAGCCAATTGAAAGATGAAGTTTATGGGTAGTTATGTTTGCAAAGCTTCCAGAAAGATCCACAAATAGAACAGACTGTTAGCCTTTGCTTAAGCTTTCAAAGCACTCATCCCTGCACATTGGTGCTTGCTGCTCACACTGGAGACATCCATGGAAATACATGCTGTTCTTAGTTAAACCATTTTGGTTCCATGAAGGGACTGAAAATTATCTCAAGCACAAAGTGTTTAATTACAACTTCTCCCATAAATCTAGCAAGCTATCACAAAATATGCATGGTATTTAGTGGAAAATGAGATGGTATTTCTAATAACACATTCTTCTATAGCACAGAATGAGTACTGTAGATAAAATAAGTTTGTTTTAAAAATAAAATAAAAAAGTAAAAAAAGTTCCTCTTCATCTTCATGTTTCTCTATCAACAACATGAGAAAGAATATGTCTTCTAATTTTTAAGCCCACTCTCCTAAACTCTCCCTCATCATGTTTCTCAAATTTAACTGCTGCTTAGGATTCTGTGACTGTAGATATGACCAAGGTGACAAGTTCAAAACTGACTTTTAAATATTATCTTGTCTCTCATCCACATTTCTAAACATTCAGGTATGTATTTTCACAAAGACTTAGCAAGACATAATAATCAGTGTTTTGTTGCTTTTAAAGACAAAATGTTGATGCTTACTTTAGCTAGTTTATGAATCTATAGAATAGTTACATGTTGGAGGTACTTCCTGGGGAAGATTTATCCAGAAATTCTGGTTTCATAGTTCACTTACAGAATCAGAATTGTATAATGCTTTTTTAATAAAAAAAATTATAATCTCTACACATTCTTTTGATTTTGTTAAATATTGTCCATTTTAAATTATCTACTAGTTTTTCTGGCTCTGCATCATTGGAATACTTTGGTGTCTGATATGAAATCAAACTTCATTTATGAATATATCAACATTTTGTCAGCTATTTCTTTCAGAAAATGTTGAATAATATGATGATTTTATTTCTCTAGAGAACAAATGAGGATGAGCTCACTATATAGAGTTTATGTAACTATTTAAATTCTCTTTGGGTGGCCTTGGAGAAACTCCAAAGTCACAGGCTATCATTCCAGGCAATGTTAAAACTGTGGATCACAAGAGACATGCTATATATACTATGAGGCCATAGGGAGAGAAAATAAACAGTGATTTATACATGAGACCCTCTTTGACAATCACAAGGGCAGAACCTTGAAATTGCAGGTGCTGACTTGTGATTGTGATGTCTCTCCAATGGGCAACTTCAGGAAATCTCATCAAGAATAGCAAATATCCTGATAAGATGCTGCGTAGGACCTTTCCTTGCAGCACAGGAAATGGAGGGTGGGACGCTCTGAACTTAGGTCAAAGACTATAGCAGGTATAACTGTGTGAGAAACCAGTATAGGGTGGACTTTCACTCTACCTACAATGCAAGTAAAAGCTTCGCTTTTTAAGCTTTTACTATTATTACTTTTTTCCAAGTATATCTTCAGTCTCTCCTTCTTTCTCTCTCTTCTCCCCCCTCTCTCTATATATATGTATACATATATATGTGTGTGTGTGTGTGTAGATATAGATGTGCATGTATCTGCACAATACTGACAACTAGACACACAATATGGCATTTTTGTCTCTCAATGAATAATTTATAGACAATCACCTTGGATTTATTTACTGAAGTAAAAAGCACATGGTAACTGGGTTTTTAGTGTGCAAGTGATACCCTAAACATGGAAGAAGAGCAACCTCCAGGGGCAAAGATCAAATGAGTTGTAAAGACAATATAGACTGAAGCTTTAAGGAGATGACAGAAATATGAACAAACAGTCCAATCTAGGGATTTAGATTGACTGTAAGCATCCTGGAAATAAAAACGAAAGAGTGTGTGGTCCAAGAGCTGAAGGAAGGAGAACAATTCTTGAAAGGGACACAAGTCCAGTAGAGAAGGTGAGTAAATCAAGGATGGGCATCAAATTTGTTGATCATAGTGAAGTCAGTTTCCAAACTTGATGTTGAAAAGGTGAGGGATTGGTGGTTAGAGGGAAGACACAGCTGGAAGGAAATCATTGAAGATGGAAGACAAAGTCAGTGTAGAGGTTATGGATGCCCAGAGGAAAGGTGAGCCAGAAAAGGGCTAGGATACTGTTAAACAGTTGATTGTAGTAATTTTTTAAGACAAATGAGAGAAATTGAAAGAACATGAACTTATGAAAATAGCTGAAGACCAAATAGTTTTGTCAGTTCTCTTAAAAATTAAGGTGCCAAGTGAATCTGGGATATTTTTGTAACTATACTATTTCATTGTCAAGAACAAAATAACACAGAGAAACATCAATTTCTTATATCTTTGCTTTTTTTTATTATTTAATTTATTTAATTATTAAAGATTTCTGCCTCTTCTCCGCCACCACCTCCCATTCCCTCCCCCTCCCCCAATCAAGTCTTCCTCCCTCCTCAGCCCAAAGAGCAAGCAGGTTTCTCTGCCCTGTGGGAGGTCCAAGGACCACCCACCTCCATCCAGGTCTATTAAGGTGAGCATCCAAACTACCTGGGCTCCCACAGAGCCATTACGTGCAATAGGATCAAGAACCCATTGCCATTGTTCTTCAGTTCTCAGTAGTCCTCATTGTCCATTATGTTCAGCGAGACCGGTTTTGTCCCATGCTTTTTCAGACCCCGGCCAGCTGGCCTTGGTGAGTTCCTGATAGAACATCCCCATTGTCTCAGTGTGTGGGTGCACCCCTCGCGGTCCTGAGTTCCTTGCTCGTGCTCACTCTCCTTCTGCTCCTCCTTTGGATCGTGAGACTTCAGTCCAGTGCTCCAATGTTGGTCTCTGTCTCTGTCTTCTTTCATCGCCTGATGAAGGTTAATATTCAGGAGGATGCTTATATGTTTTTCTTTGGGTTCACCTTCTTATTTAGCTTCTCTAGAATCACGAATTATAGTCTCAATGTCCTTTATTTATGGCTAGAAACCGAATATGAGTGAGTACATCCCATGTTCCTCTTTTTGGGTCTGGCTTACCTCACTCAGGATAGTGTTTTCTATTTCCGTCCATTTGTATGCAAAATTCAAGAAGTCATTGTTTTTTACTGCTGAGTAGTACTCTAATATGTATATATTCCATAGTTTCTTCATCCATTCTTCCATTGAAGGACATCTAGGTTGTTTCCAGGTTCTGGCTATTACAAACAATGCTGCTATTGCTTTTGAATGACTTTATTCCATTGGTTTTGCCCATCACTGCTTCTGTTATACAACAAAGCACAAACTTTAGGAATTAAATTTAAGTAAATGCCCTACAGACATCAAAAGCTAAATCTATGTAAAATTGCATAACATTCTGGTACAAAGGAGCTAGTGTTCGATGGCAATTTGAGATCAAGATCTCTTTTTTTGTGTGAGAACCATTTCCTTCCTAGACACAGCATAGATATTATAAGTTTGTCTGTAGATGGGTTATCCATCTAAATTTGTCAACTCATATTAATACAGACCCTTGCTGCTCATTTTCAACATTTATTTGGAAAATTTTAAGATAACCACAAAAAGTACTGCTAACAGAGCACTGAAAGAATTCATTAGGTATTACTCTCCGAGTCTTCAACCTCAAGCAGTTTAATCTCACAGGTTTTCGAAGAGAGACGATGAAGACACTTAACCAAAATGTCCTTCTATGTTTCTCCAAGGCTCTAATTTAGTGCCCAAAGCTTCAGTTTGTTTATCAGTAAAACGTGAATAATGAAGTGGCTAATCAACCTCATTAGGTTGAACTAGGAATTAAGGTAGACAACACTAATCAATTGTATGGACATAATAAACCTATCAGGAAGATGCCTTCAGCTGCAAGTAACAGAAAACTTAATGAAGTAAATTCTCAGGCAATTGATTTTTCTCATACACTTTGGTTGATGACCTGAGAAATAATTGTAGTCTGGGTAAGGAGCCCAATTTTCATTGTTGTAGGTACTTTCCATGCCCAGCTCCCTTTGTCTTAATGGGACTTCAAGACAGCTAGTCACAGAAACTTGGTCCTCCATTCTCACACCACAATATGCGCAAGTAGATTCTGACTCTCATAACAAGACTGGTGATAGTGAGGAGGCTCCTTTTTCCAGCTCTCAGTCCTGCCCCAAAGTTCTGCTGCATCAGGGGCCAGATTTAAGCAATGTGTTCATCTCTAAAATGATCCTCCTGCTAGGGAAAGACAATGAGTATATAGACTTACATATTTTAACTAATTATTATGACATTTATAAGCATGCTGTTTGTGCAATCAGAATGATGATTATATTTCAGTGTTGGAGATGCATTCTTTGACACACTATTTTAAGAAGCAGCCCGGTGAGGCTGTGGTAGCACATGCCTTTAGTCCCAGGACTTCGGAGACAGAAGCAGGTAGATATCTGTTAATAAATGCCAGTCTAATATAGTTAGTGAGTTCCAGGAGAGCCTGGGATGCACAGTAATACCCTGAACCAAAAATAAACAAATAAATGAAAAAATAAATAAAAGTAGAAGCCTGTAGAATAAGTAAGAATTAACTTGGAATAGATAGTGGGTTTATTAAGCTAGCTCAATGATATCTGTACGCTCCTATTTAACTCTTTTATTTCACATCAAAAAATGTGAGGACAACAGCAAAGCTAAACTCAGCTAATTCATGTGGTGGATAAAGAAATCGCACTGGTTCAGTTCTCACATTAGTATCCTTCCTCTGCTTTTACCACCTATTTTGATGTAGAGTTTTATACAGAGTAACAGTGAAATGAGAAGTTTGGGCCAATGATTTAAAACATACAGACATTACTAATTTATTGTGATTCTTATTTTTTTCGAAACTGTACTACAAAAGAAATCATACTCAAATGTTTGAGCTTGAGTGACAGTTGCTGGGACTTTATCTTGTGATGCTGAGTAGCATCAGTAAGCCATACTTC
This sequence comes from Chionomys nivalis, assembly GCF_950005125.1. Lineage (NCBI taxonomy): Eukaryota > Metazoa > Chordata > Mammalia > Rodentia > Cricetidae > Chionomys > Chionomys nivalis. The sequence goes on along the minus strand of NC_080086.1, from coordinate 157,714,158 downwards.
CCTCTTGTTCCTGCTATGGCTGTGGTGGATGGTCCACATCCTGCATTTTACTGGACTGTTTTGACTATGATGTTCAATAGGTCAGGTTTATTACATGTAGTTTAGAACTGTAATGTGTTCAATCTATGAAAGAAAAAGTTTTATGGAGATGTAAGTCAATTTAAATGAAAAACTATCTTATGAAGTTAAAATAGTGTTTATCTAAAAAAATTAAAAAATATTTTTCTTACAATTTTCATCAAACACTATTAAGCAATTGTAGGAATTCAGAGTTGAGACTGACACAGAGACACTCTGCATAATTACTTTGGGTGATGGTTAATGGCATGTGTGTATAATACAAAAATCAGTGTTTTTTATGATGTTGATTAATATATAACAACTAATTGTTTTCAGGGAACCTTGACAAAAAGTGTTTGAGATTTTTAAATATTACTGAAATCAAGAACCAAATAAAATAATTGCCTTACATCCTATTTTAATTCTAATTTTAAAAATGTAGTCTAGAGAGCTTAATGAAAATGACATTATCTATGACCTCCACATAGTTTCAATAGGATAAAATCTTTGTGTTTGTGACAACTTGTTATTTAGTATAAGTTAAATTTCCATTTTTTTATATAGTTATAAAGTATCTCAAGATAACCATCTAAACAGATTAATAATCTTGGTAGTTTTTATAAATATACAAAGATACAAATTAAATCATACACACAAATACACAGATATCATAAAATTTGTAAAAAGAAAAGTGATTTTGTATTTTTGTTTTGTTTTGTTTTGTTTTTGATTCTCATTCTGTAGACCAGGTTGGCCTCGAACTCAAAGAGATCTGCCAGCCTCTGCTCCTGTATGCTGCGATTATAGGCATGCACCACTACTGCCCAGCAGTTTTGTATTTTTTAAGAGAAAACAATGAAATTTCAGAAAGATTGAGCTAAGTTTAAAATAATCTACAAGCCAAAATAATAGAGCATTTTTAAAAAGCTCCTTAAATTTAAACATCTGTCTTCATCAGTGTTCTAGTAATGTGAAGAGACACATCTTGACCAAGTCAATCAGAGAAAGCATTAAATGGGGACTAACTTACAGTTTCATAGTTTTAGTCTATTATTATCAAAGCTCATGGAACGGTGTCATGCCAACAGGCATAGTTCTTGAGAAGCAGTTGAAAAATAAGAAGAGGGAGGGGTCTGGCTGTCTCATTCTGTCTTGGACTTTTGAAACCTCAAAGCCCACCACAAATGACATAATTTCATCAAGGCTATACATCCTAATCCTTCTAATCTACGTTAAATACTGCCACTCCCTGATTATTAAATATTTAAACATATGTACCTATAGGGTTTACAATATATTGTACAATTCTTTGCAGGAAGGATTCTTCACACGGTAAGTGAAACTACCAACACTGAAGAGACACCGCAGATTGTAGGCTAATGTTTATTCATTTGTGTATATATGTAACTACCATAGTTAAAACAGCTATAAATCTGTAAGAGAGAGGGCAAAGATGGGATAAATGGGAGGGCAGAAAGATAGAGAAAAATATGTAACTACTTTTTAATTAAATAAAAATACTCATATTCAAAATGCCTGCCAAAAAGCACCTGTTATTTTAATAAAAATGAACTAAACTAAACTTAGCTCCCCTAAATATATAAAATGTTACTATTTTTTTTACCTGATGGTAAAACTGCTTCTTAGTTTGATAAACAAATGTGAACATTGTTTTGTGGTCTAACATTGGCTTTAATTTGGTTTCCATGGCTGTTCGTTAAGAAGGGATGACTTTGGTGGGTCTCTTAGATATCAGTGTACAATTATCACTTTAAATAATTCAAGGTGATGGTTGTTATTCAGATCTTTATATCCAGAAGGTAGATGACCACTGTTTAGCATTTCAAACAACTTAATTGGTCCTGTCCTAGTGAAATTTGTCAATGAACTGTTTTAAAAATAATTTTAATTGTTGACAAAGTAAGGAGCAGGCAATGTCCTCTGTTTGGGACAGTGGGGGTGAAATAAGAATCCTCCACTACAAACACAAAGTGTGAAATGATCATAGCATGAATCCAGCTGTGTGTCTAGTTTTCCTATTCATAGAATATAGATTTGAGGTTACTAGAAGTAGAACTTCGAATTATCATTTACAAAAGTCACTAGAAATCTTTCCAAGACATACAATGGGCAATGTGTAGTTGATAAGGGGGAGGTATCTGGTTTATGATGAACTGACATTGCTCAAATGCTACAAGGATGTCAAGAAGCATAAACCCTATCTGTATAGCAAGGAATGTGATAAAGAGAAAACGAAACAAATAAAAAGCAGAAGCAGTAAATTACTGCTATAGAGAAACAAACAATCATCAATCACAAGCTCCAGGATTAAAGAGAATATGTGGTGACTGAGATGGGAGGCTCGGTACAAACAGCGTTGTTTCCTATAAACACTGCTACAGTGTCTTAGAACCCAGTAGATTTCTATAAACACAGCTACAGTGTGTGACAACCCAAACAACTATTTTAAACAACAGAAATTGGGCACATTCAGTATAGGGGGGAGGAGGTGAGTGGGCTTTCGTTTTTACTGTGGCAACAATATAGTAATTTGGAACTGATTTTTAGAGTCTGGGCAACTTGATCTCTATAGTTTACTGGTCTTTGCAATGTTAGGTCAACACTTCAACCTTTTGTAACTATTTCCACAAGAAGGATGAGTGAAATGGAATCATATTTTATAAAAATGCTTTCAGAACTAAATGAAACCGTAAAAAGGAGATCTTGTTTTTGCCTGTCTAGATAATAGAGGTCCCTAAATCAGCAATATTTTCTAATAGATCATTACTTAATAATGTGACAAATCACAGTAAAGATTACTGATGCCAGATGAGCATACCATTCAAGACACTAGCAGAATAACCTGCAGCATTTCACATTCCTTTGGATGCAGATGAACAAGAGGTACAGCAACATAGAAATATGCCTTAGTAATCATTGTGGAAGCATTCTTGGTAGAACCTTCTAGGAGTGTCTAGCACACCATTGGTCCTTTATTAACATCCTTGGTGTAATGGTGGTTGTTGAATGTAAACCACAATCATACAATTGAAGATTGAGATGAGGTTTTTAAGGATTCCTGGATGCACTACTTTAGATCAGAATATCTACTATAATATCTATGAGTATGTACCCTATATTACACATTTCCATAAAACCATCTCAATGTGAGATGTGAAAATTAAATAAATATGTGAAGACACACTATGATATTTTTAAAGAATGGATGCATTTAACACCCTCTCTTGCACCAATTATACAATGCAATCAGTTTCTCCTCTACATCCTTAAAGTCAGTATACTCTAATGGTAGGTAGAATTGCATGTTTCTTCATGTATATCTCCATAGTCTCTTGTCTTCTCTCCAAAATTTAATTTTATTTAGCTTCCTATCCACAAGTCTATGAAAGGTGTGATTTCAAGTTCTTAAAAGAAACACAAATATTTTGACTCTCCTGTGGTACTCACTCCCTGTTTTTATAATTGATGCATAACCCTTCTATAAATGGTTTGTTTATTTATTTGTCTCATGGTAACAATGATTAAATCAGGTCCTTTTGCAGTAAATAAACACTTTACTATTTAGTTGTATATCCAGCTCTAATAAAAATAAAAATAAATGATAATACAGACACTGTTCAGAAAATACAAGATTAGACTTGTATGTTATTATTAAAACTATTTGTGGTGGTGTATAGCAATAAGTGTAAGAATAGCAATTAATTTCTTAAACTCTTTCTCAAAAATGGAATTATGAGAAAAATGCTTTCTAATCTGTCACTGAACTCTTATTGTCCATCCATGCTCTTTATCTGACTTCAGTCTTTTCCTTTTCATTCCTGAGAACACTGAAGGTGCTGGAAGTCACAGATGCTCATAACACCTCCTGGCGGAGTTGTGTGCCTCTCTCTTCCTGTCAGACTCACCTGTACAAACCTCAATTTACATGGAATCCATCCCCTGCCTGCTCTATTTTCTATCCATTGAACTAAACCAGGCTGGAGAAAACCACATTTTTTTTTGTTTGTTTGTTTTGTTTTGTTTTTTTATAGTGTAAATAACATTTTCTTTATTTTTTTATTTTTATTTTTATTCTTTTTTAATTAAAATTTCCACCTGCTCCCCGTTTCCCATTTCCCTCCTCTCCTCCCAAATATTGCCCCTCCCCCCACTCCCCTCCCCCTAACCCCACTCCTCTTCTCCTCCCCCCACACCATTCCCCCTCCCTCTCGATACTGAAGAGCAGTCCAAATTCCCTGCCCTGCGGGAAGACGAAGGTCTTCTATCTATGTTCAGGAAGGTGAGCATCTAAACAAGCTAAGCTCCCACAAAGCCAGTTCATGTATTAGGATCGAAACCTAGTGCCATTGTCCTTGGCTTCTCATCAGCCTTCATTGTCCGTCATGCTCAGAGAGTCCAGTTTCAACCCATGCTTATTCAGTCCCAGACCAGCTGGCCTTGGTGGGCTCCCAATAAATCAGTTCCACTGTCACAGTGGGTGGTTGCATCTCTCGTGGTCCTGATTTCCTTGCTCATGTTCTCCTTCCTTCTGCTCCTCATTTGGACCTTAAGAGCTCAGACCCTTGCTCCAAATTGAGTTTCTGTCTCTACCTCAATCCATCGCCAGATAAAGGTTCTAAGGTGATATGTAAGAGATTCATCAGTATAGGATAGGGTCATTTCAGGTTCCCTCTCCTCAGTTGCCCAAGGTACCAGCTGGGGACATCTCCCTGGACACCTGCGAACCCCTCTAGAGTCAAGTCTCTTGCCAACCCTAAGATGGCTCCCTTAGTTAGGATATATACTTTGCTGCTCCCGTATCCACCCTTCCTATATCCCAACCATCCAAATCCCCCTAGCTCCTCCCTTCCTCCCCTTCTCACGTTTCTCATCCCATTTCCCCTTTGCCCCATGCCACCTCACCCACAAGTTCCCAGTTTTTGCCCTGCAATCTTGTCTACTTCCCCTCTCCAGGCGGATGACTATACGATTTTCTTTGGGTTCACTTTCTTATTTAGCTTCTCTAGGATCACAAATTATATGCTCAATGTCCTTTATTTATGGCTAGAAACCGATTATGAGTGAGTACATCCCATGTTCCTCTTTTTAGAAAACCACATTGTTATATATGCTTTACTGAACTATAATTGTAATGGGCCCTTTGTGCTAACTCTTGGCACAAATTAACTCTAATGCTGCCATTCTCATACTGTCATACTCTTAGTTTTTCTCATTTGAAGGAGGTGTTGATGACAACAATGATGAAGAGGATAACTAATCTGACAAGCTACTTGGTTCCCACTTTTTTACACATCTATAGAACAAAACTCCTGAAGAATTTTTAGTCCCTTTGTCTCTATATTACCCATGAAGATATTGTATCACACCCATTAATGCCTGACTAAACACAGCAGGCAATTTTCATTCCTTATTTGAGAACATATCTGTTGGAGGAAGAGGCTGCTTTTTGGTTCCTGGCCACTTGGCTAGCTTAGACCTGAAATAATCACACAGAAACTGTATTAATTAAATCACTGCTTGGCCCATTATCTCTAGTTTCTTATTGGTTAACTTATATTAATTCAACTTATTTCTATTAATCTGTATATCGCCAGGTGGCTGTGGCTTACTGGGTAAAATTCCCAGTGCCTGTCTTCGGCAGCTCCTTGACTTTTCTCTGACCCTACCCTTCTTTCTCCTACCATTTAGCCTAGCTTTCCCTGTCTACCTAAGTTCCGCCTTGCTATAGGTCCAAAGCTGTTTTTTTTAATTTATTAATGGTAATCACAGCATACAGAGGGGATTCCCATATCACACATCAGCAAATTAGGTGCAATGTTTGCTTTCAGGAATAATTCCTTTGGTTTCTATTTTTTTTTTTTTTTTTTTTTTTTTTTTTTTTTTTTTTGGTTTTTCGAGACAGGGTTTCTCTGTGGTTTTGGAGCCTGTCCTGGAACTAGTTCTAGTAGACCAGGCTGGTCTCGAACTCACAGAGATCTGCCTGCCTCTGCCTCCCAAGTGCTGGGATTAAAGGCGTGCGCCACCACCGCCCGGCTACTGCTTGATCTTCTCTTTAGATGGAATCTACTTTTTCTTGATGGTTAAATGCCTCCAACCATTCCTCTTGTCTCCTTTTTCTAGCTGAGGTAGGTTTTGTCTTCATCCATACTCAGGAAAAAAATAGTTTTATCCATTTTCTCCTGAACATGCATTTTCAAATTTACACTGTATTTTCACATCTTTGTGCTTTAAATCCTTAAATCAACTATGTCAAAAGTGAAAATTCCTTTGAATTTCCAAGAATCTTCTTCATTATTCTCCATCCCTCTACTTATTAATTCCGTCCATTTAGTTTTGGCAAAATATATTGAAAAAATTTAAATTTGTTCATATCACTTTCTTATTCTAATGTGTCATACACGACTTTTCACATATTCTATTGTCTTTTTTCAAATATTCAAATTTAAATTACTAGCCCTCCCTGACAAAATATAGTCAGATTTTGAAACAAATAGGTCTCATTTTATTTGTTGTTGAATCACTAATGCTTGCAATACCTGAAATACAATGGACACTGAATAAATTAATTAGGTAATTAATTGTACTTGTGCTTTTCATAGCATTCTGTAAAAACTATGTGTAAAATGTTGATTTATGGAGATTTATTTCTTACTATTAATTTCCATTAAGTTTTCAGAAACACATTTCCTCGGGGAGAAAAATGACCATGGCTACATCTGCAGGCTCAGATATTTATCTTTAAGACTATTTCTCTTTGTATGTCTCCATCACAGGCACATTCATTTCTCCCACACAACTCCCATTAGAGAAGCATTAAAATGTGCAGGTGTTTCTCAACCATTCATTAGCAACACTCATGTAGTTGATTTTCAGGTCGAAGGAAATTCATGCTAATTCTAAGGTGCTTCTGAATAGCTGGTTCTGTGCAGCAATTGAAAAGTAGACATTTTCTCTTTATCAAAACTCACATGTTGCAAATATGTGATTTGCATTCTGACAATAAGCAATATTTGAATTTAAATGCATTTAAATTGTAGTCGTTTTCTGATTAGTACTGAAATTAGAAAATATTTATAAAGTTGATTGACTTTCAAAGCACTGTTTTTATTTACAGGTCATTTAATTTTTCCATTATGTATAGAGAATCAGAATTATTAAAGAAAAGGTGGCAAGAATGATAAAGCTATTTCTTCATAGACCCTTGTCCATCTGTGTCCTTTACATAAATATGCATGTTAATGAATTTACCCACAGAAGCATGTAGAAGGATTTTGTCTTCTAATAGTCATTGCTTTACTATATATGGAGGATTTAAGTCAATGGTCACAAATACTATTCTGCTTACTAGAGAATCAGTTTAAAATGTCATTATCCTTCAGTAGGCATCATTAAAAAATTCTATGATTAACTATACTAAGAGACTCAATATTATGAAGATGGAAGTTTTTTGTTTTTACATACTTAAGTTAACAAAAGAAAATAAATCAATAATCTGTTTTCTAGAGAAGCTTATTGTAGAGTATCTATGGTAAAAACGTCGGCAAGCATTATCAGAAGGATTTTGCTCAGGGTGACGTGTAAAGGAATACAAACCCTACAGATTATTATGTAGTAATAGGAGCAGTAGGCTAAGTTCCTAGCACCCGGCTGCCCACATGGCTAGCTTTATACCCGAAATAATTACACAGAAACTGTATTCTTTTGAACACTGCCTGGCCCATTAGTTCTAGCCTCTTATTGGCTAGCTCTTACATATTGATCTAACCCATTTCTAATATTCTATGTAGCACCACGAGCTGGCTTACCAGGAAAGATCTTAACTTGTGTCTGTCTGGAGTGGGAGAATCACGGCGACTGACTGACTCGGCCCCTTTCTCCCAGCATTCTGTTCTGTTTACTCCACCCATCTAAGGGTTGGCCTATCAAATGGGCCTAGGCAGTTTCTTTATTAATTAACCAATGAAAACAACAGATTAGAAAGAAATCACTCCCACATCATTATTAAAATATGAACAAAGATGAATAAAATAAAATAGTATGTCTGGAAAAGACAGAAATAGAATTGGAATTATTGCATTTAGAAAGTTAGTGTGCCTGGAAAACGATGTCAATGCATAAAAGTAGCACAGAATATATAGTATATTCCAACATTCACACAGGCAAAACTCCACCACCAGTATTAATAAAACTGAGGGCCTTACACAAGTTTAACATTTTCTATGACACAAAACTACAACACCAGCATTAAAGTACAAGGTTCACCCTATCACAAATAGTAGCTATGAAATAGTCAATATAATTTTAGAGACAGAAAATATAAATTAGAGTTGTAATAAATATGCAAAACATACAAACTTACTAATGTTTTGGAAAGCTATATAATAGTGATTTATTTTAATTTGATATCATTTCATTTTTTTTTGTCACATATTAATTACAGGTTTTGAGTAACTTCAGTGCCCTTTGTATAAATTGAATGTAATTTGGGAATTACATATGGCTATCTATTTTAAGACAAATATGCTGCTCTATTAAGAATTAAATGTATGATGGGTTACATTGACATATTTTTGTATGTTCAACCATCCCTACATGTCTGGGATGGGCCAGACTTGATCTTGGTGGATTCTGGTTCTAATGTGGTTTTGGATTAGCCAAAACAATCCTGTACAATAGAAGAACTTCTGAAGGCATCACAAACCCTGACTTCAAACTCTATTGCAGAGCTACAGCACTGAAAACAGCCTGGTATTGGTATAAAAGCAGACAGGAAGACAAATGGAACCAAATCAATGACCCAATATTAATTCACACACCTATGAACACCTGATTTTTGACAAAGAAGCAAAAAATATCAAATGGAAGAAGGAAAGCATATTTAACAAATGGGTGCTGGCATATCTGAATATCATCATGTAGAAGAATGAAAATAGAACCCTATCTATTACCATGCACAAAACTCAAGTCCAAATGAATCAAAGACCTCAATATAAAGTCAGCCACACTTAACCTTACAGAAGAGAAAGTGGGAAGTACACTTGAATGCATTGGCACAGGAGACCACTTTCTAAATATAACCCCAGTAACACAGACAATGAGAGAAACAATTAATAAATGGGAACTGAAAAGCTTCTTAAAGAAAAGAGCATGGTCAATAAGACAAAATGACAGCCTACAGAATAGGAAAAGATCTTCACCAACCCCACCTCAGACAGAGATCTGATCTCCAAAATATACAAATAAATGAAGAAAATGGTCATCAAAAGAACAAATAAAAAAATGGAGTACAGACCTAAACAGAAAAGTCTTAACAGAGGAATCTAAAAGACACTTAAGGAAATGTTCAATGTCCTTTCTTGGTCATCAGAGAAATGCAAGTCAAAACAACTCTGAGATTCCATCTTACACTTGTAAGAATGGCCAAGATTAAAAACATTGATGACAACTGATGCTGGAGAGGTTGTAGAGTAAAGGAAACACTCCTGAATTGCTGGTGTGAATACAAGCTGCTACAGTCCCTTTGGATATGTGTATGGCGATTTCTCAGAAAATTAGGAAACAACCTTCTTCAAGACCCAGCAATACAACTTTTATGTATATATTCAAAGGATGCTGAATCATACCATAAGGACATGTGCTCAACTATGTTCCTCATAGCATTGTTTATCATAACCAGAACCTGGAAACAACCTAAATGTCCCTTGATCAAAGAATGGATAAGGAAAATGTGGTACATTTGCACAGTGGAGTACTAAACAGCAGAGAAAAATAATGACATTTTGAAATTTGCAGAAAAATGGATGTATTTAGAAAACATATTTAGTGAGGTAACCCAGACCCAGAGAGACAATTATCTTATGTACTCACTCATAAGTGGCTTTTAGACATAAAGCAAAGAAACCAGTCTTCAAATCACAATCCCAGAGAAGCTAGACAACAATGAGGACCCTAAGAGAGGAATACATGAATCTAATATGCATGGGAAGTAGAAAAAGACAAGACCTCCTTTAAAAAAATGGTAGCATGGGGACCATGAGAGAGGGTTGAGGGGGAGGGGAGAGACATTGAGGGGAACAGAGAAAAATGTATAGCTCTATAAAATCAACAAAAAAAGAATTCATCTAACAGGTGTTTTTTTTAGATATCAGGATAACTCGGAAGAGAGTATGTATAACAAATGTCTTCAAACCTGGAAAATTGCAAAATATTTTCAGAGAGATAAAATATAACAGTTAAATGCACTGGAGCAGCTCTACTTCATCTCGTCTTGAAATTCTATGTTGTACTTTCAAACTCTGTATATCATATTCAAGTAAGCATGGGTCTCTCCTTTAAGGTATATACAAGTCAATCTAACACAATTAAACTATATTAAGTACATGTAAGCTTATAAATGCTGCTATATTTACTCTACAATATGTAATACTTAATGACATTGTTACCTGCAAGTGTTTCTACTGATTCTTAAAGATGAATTCCATGATCTTGTGACTGGTTTAAATTCTGGTACTATCTTCTAGGAGGCTCAAATCTTTGCTATGGGTTTTATGTAGGAGTTTACATATTTTGCTATCTAATAAAACCAAAAGTTATCAATGATTAGCTTGCCCTGAATCAACCATAACTCCTTGATTCCAGATTACTCCATATTCAAACTGTGTTCCAAAAGGTCAAAATAACTAAGATGGAACAAAATGCCTAATAGATTGAGGGCTAGCACTTTATGCATGATGATATTTATGTCTGATTGTTATTTTAATAATACTTTTTGAATTTATTCTAAATAAATTAGAGAAAGTTTGGTATATTTAGCACATTTTCATGCAATAAAGATACATAAGCGAATGACTGCAATAGTAAAATATACATAATTCATCTACAGAGGATTAGACAGGGTTTGGATTACTGTTGGTCATGAATAATATTCAGTCTGGAGGAGGTGAACTGAGACTTGGAAACACCTAGTTTACAATGCAATATATCATGGTGAAAATAAAATTATTGAAAATTTAAGTGAGGAAAATTACATATGTCAACTTCAAAGATCATGTGCTGATGTACTGTAAGATCAGTTTAAATATGAGACTGTGATGTAATTAGAACACTGGGATTTAAGCACATATTTTTGGAAGCAGGCCTGATTGCAGCGGTAAGTACGCTTCTAAATTGTAAATGAACTGCTGCTATCCAACATTTAGTCTCTTGACATTATTATTAATATAATTAGTGCCTTTCTGCCTATGAATGTGAATGTGATCATTAGAGAGCGTTACATCAAAATTGTTTTACCTCGGCGACTGTCAATTATATTTTATATATTCTTTAGAGATGTGGACAGAGAAAGAAAGATTGCATGACCATGTAAAAAGTGGAATAATGTTTATTTAACATGGAACATGTATAGTAAGTGGGCCAGGTGAACTATGTATGCATAATTTAAAAGTGGAACTTTATATAATGTACCAAAATATTTTCTAGTAGATTATTTAATGGTCATATAAATTACTTATTTGAAAATATTTATCATGAAAACAATTTTCAAAAGGGAAACCAAAAACAGATACTTTCAAATTGTGCAAAGATTACAGAGAAACACCAAAGGCTACTGGATTTATTTTGAGAAGATGCAAGGATAGCAATCGTATAGATTGTGGCTTGAGTTTTAAATAATTCATATATGCATACATGTTTGTATGTATTTGTATGTGAATACATGTGTGCCTACCAAGAATTCAATTTTATGTTTTATCTGTGCCTGATGATTTTGTAGAGCCTATTCTGCTTGTCTGACCTCAAATGTTTAATATGACAAGTAGAAATTGGACCTTTCATTCAATAAAACAACTTATTTTTGCTTTAGAAATTATGAAACACACCCAGCAGGTGCCTGTAATTGAACACTTAAAATGATCATCATTTTAAAACAAAGAGTCTAGTGAGGTTCAGACATCTTTCCTGCCACTTTCTGGCAGTTGACAGATATTTACTCTCAAGGAGTGAACAAGTAGCCCATGAGTTCCAGGATGTCAAGGAGCTGTCAGAATTTTCACAGATTCTCTCAGAACAGAAATTAAATGTGAGACTGCTGACAATCCTTTTGGTTTCTCATGCAATCATAAAGCATTCAGCAGGGCAATTTGTACCAGAGCTAAGTTCCACCTTTTGAATTCTCCAGTTATAGTACTTAAGCAATTCTGTCTTTCCTTTAAGGTCCGTTATTCTCCTTCTGATTCAAAACATTTTTTTTATTTTTATTCTTTTTTAATTAAAATTTCCACCTGTCCCGTTTCCCATTTCCCTCCCCCTCCTCCCAAATATTGCCCCCTCCCCCCACTCCCCTTTCCCTATCCCCACTCCTCTTCTCCTCCCCCCACTCCATTCCCCCTCCCTCTCGATACTGAAGAGCAGTACAAATTCCCTGCCCAGCAGGAAGACCAAGGTCCTCCCACTTCTATCTAGGTCCAGGAAGGTGATTGTCCAAACAGGCTAAGCTCCCACAAAGCCAGTTCATGTATTAGGATCGAAACCTAGTGCCATTGTCCTTGGCTTCTCATCAGCCTTCATTGTCCGCCATGTTCAGAGAGTCCAGTTTCAACTCATGCTTATTCAGTCCCAGTCCAGATGGCCTTGATGGGCTCCCAATAAATCAGTTCCACTGTCACAGTGGGTGCACTCCTCGTGGTCCTGATTTCCTTGCTCATGTTCTCCCTCCTTCTGCTCCTCATTTGGACCTTAAGAGCTCAGACCGTTGCTCCAAATTGGGTCTCTGTCTCTATCTCGATCCATCGCCAGATGAAGGTTCTAAGGTGATATGTAAGATATTCATCAGTATAGGATAGGATCATTTCAGGTTCCCTCTCCTCAGTTGCCCAAGGTAGCAGCTGGGGACATCTCCCTGGACACCTGCAAGCCCCTCTAGAGTCAAGTCTCTTGCCAACCCTAAGATGGCTCCCTTAGTTAGGATATATACTTCGGGTGAGGTGGCTTGGGGCTAAGGGGAAATGGGATCAAAACATTTTTAAGATTGGCAGTAGGTTAATGTTGGCTTGGCAGTGAACTCTACAGGAAATAAAATCTGTAGAATATCAGTAGTCCAGCAGCAGTTAAGCTATCTTTGAACAAACAATGAATAAAATTTAAGTTTTGTAAGAGACTGTTTCCCAAGATTCACCTACACAGTATTCTTTGATTTCTCTCCAGCCAACATTTAGCATGTGTCATAAATCCAAAAAGCACACACAGGCTTGTCTCCCCAACTCCAGCTGTGGCTACTCTGCCCACTGGTGATTACATCACATACACCCATAGGTCTTAGGTGGCAGTGGGTCCACTCGTAGGTGGTTTTTAAAGATAAAAGCAAAGAAAACCAGCCTACAAACCACAATCCCAGAGATCTTAGACAACAATGAGGATATTAAGAGATACTTACATAGATCTCATCTACATGGAAAATAGAAAAAGACAAGATCTACTGAGTAAATTGGGAGCATGGGGACCTTGGGGGAGCGTTGAAGGAGGGAGGGGAGAGGCAGGGAGGGGGACAGAGAAAAATGTAGAGCTCAAAAAAAAAATTAATAAAAACAAGAGTCCAACTCAAAAGTGAGATATACATCATCTTTCTGCTTCAAACCCTTCCTGACTTAGGGTTTAGTCATAATTTCACGTAAGCATAAATAATTTTCATTTTATATGTGTGAATCTTTTAAATTATGACTCTTGGTTTTTCCTTACCCATTCATCCTGTCTTCAGTTCACTTTTTAAAATGTTTATTGTTCGCTTCTTTCTTCAAAGGAAACCCATTCAAAGGAACCGAAAAATACAGAAATACTGAATGAAACAATGATCCCTTGCAATATTATCCATATCCGTGATGATTAATAACGTCAATTTGTTGAGATCTGTGATCAGCTAGAAAACAAGCATCTTGGCTTGTCTGTCGGGGATTTTCTAGGATGGGTTAGTTGAGGTAGGAGGGGCCATTGTGTCTGTGGGCATCGCCATTACACAGACTGAGATTTCTGCATTGAATAAGGCCAAGTTATCTGAGCACAAGCATTTGCCTCTCTCTGCTTCCTAACTAGGGTATAATATCACCAGCTGCTGTCATGGCTTCCCCAGCAAGACAAATCATCAGAGAGTCACCAGACTGTAAGCAAAACAAATCCTTATTTTCCTTAGCTTGTTTCATCAGGCACTCTGCCATAGCAACAAGAAAATGAACTAAGGCAGTATGTAAGTAATAGTACATTGAAGCTAATCTTCATGGTTAATGTCACAGTGTTTAGCCTGTGTCAGCAAGATGCGTTTTTACCACCTCCTGTCACCTGTTTTCAGAGCAGCTGAAATGACATATATACATGCACTGAATGAAAGGCTGTGTATAAATATGTTACCACCTTTGCTAAGTTTAGAACGCTTCAAGGCCTGGACTCTTGCTTGTATCATTTATTTCTTTAAAATAAGATATAGTAGCATGCATAATGTTAATTCAATATTTGCTGTATTAGTAGATCTATTTGAATTAATATTGTGAATAAATATATTTATAATAATAATAAATGTAAGTAAGCCAATTGGAAGGAAATAAAAGATATTTATATAATCTATTAAACAGTGCAGATCTTATAAATCAGCTAAGCTTATTCCTCTGTGCAGGTGTGGTGTATCATCATATGCAAAACTGCAGAGTCAGGAGATGGTGTCTTCGTTCTTATACCACTGTCTTGCAGGTTATTCCATTAAAAATAATTAATGAAAGGACAAAGACTGCCACTTTACAGTGCTAAAATGTGTATGATTTATTTTCTTGACAAATGTTTAATGTATTGGACAATTTTAAAGCCAGCTCAAATATTTATATTTTTTATTTGATGTAGAAGTTACTATTTCTAGAAAGTACTTTTAATGCACATAAATTTTCATTTTTAATTTTATGAGTTTATATGTTGAATTTTACTATCTCAGTAACATATTGTTTAAATAGCTTTCAAAATTCTCTGAAACTAGTCAGATTTTATTTTAATTTTTAAAATGGTAATTCACTTATTTTCAGAAAAATTATGTTTGTGAGTGTTCTATCTGCATGTATGTTTGTACACCATGTGCATTTTTGTGTCATGGAGGTCAAAATAGGTGTCAGATACTCTGGGATTGCAGTTATGGATTTTTCTTTTTTAATTAGTCAGTAGGTGCTTGAATTCAAACCCAAGTCCTCTGCTAGGGCTATAAGTGCTCTTAATTAACCCTTGAGCCATCTCTCCAGGTGAGCTGGAGAACTCTTAAGGATAAGAGAAGCCAGCATTTCTCATACCTACTCCAAAAGTGCCTTGTGCTTGCTCCGGAAGAATTCACGTCATCTGGATATATGTGAGATACATCTACAGATGGGTTCCACCATGCACTGATCAGGAAGCACTTTTGAGGGTTGCAACTTGAATCATGTAATTTAATGGGGAAACACATGCTACATGAGTTTTATGTACACTAAGCATTGAGGCCTTTTGTTTTATATTGTGACTTTAGATAGATGCCATACCTTGCCAAAATAAATAAATAAATAAATAAATAAATAAATAAAAACTTGAGAGAGCTTGACAATCACTTAATAACTCACCATGTTCAGGTGGTACTTGACAAGTAAACCAAACCAATATAGAAATATGGGATATAAATACTGAAATCACTCAGGATTTGATTCTCTGTCTGGCTAGCATCTAGCAAGAAACAGGGCATTGGGAAAGGATGTGCAGACACAGGTATCAAGACTTTAGAAAGGCCAGGAATACCCAGAGTCATTGCGGATAAATTAGCATGGAGATTAAAGGTGAAACACCAAGGGGTATGGAGAACTCTACTGACTCTAAGTACATGTATACATGCAGGTTTGGAGAGGGGGAGGTTAAGTTTTAAAAAGTTAAGAAAGCTAAAAATCTACAATACACTATAGATAGATACTACCAGTGGCAGAATAGAGGATAATCAGTCTTAGCCATTTAGCAGAAATAAAAGTAAAGTTGATTTTAATATCCTGATATCAGAAAATAATGTATTTTAAGTTCCACTTGAGACATGAAACCATTTTCCTCTTAATTACTATAGCTTTCTAAAATAATCATAATTCTTTTTTTTGTGCAAATCTAAACATTAAGTGGCTTTGATTTTTCAAAATGTGTGGTTTGGTCTATGATCATATTAACTCAAGTAGTCATTCTAAATTTAGGGACTGTACTATCATCTGTTAGCACAACAGCCTGAAGATCTTTCTGAATGATAATATCCCGCAAACACCCTAACTCCCCTCCCCCTAGGATATTGCCATCTGCAGCTCCGGTGCCTCGATGTTGGTACACATGAGTTTAGCCAGCATTGTATACCTTTAAAAGAGGAGCATGTTAATGTAAATGAAAAGGTGGCAAGCTCTATATTTTGAGTCTGGAATGTAAAACAAATTAAAATAGCATAAAAATGGAACTGAAATTGCCAATACAACTTTTAATGATTGTAAAAAGCCATTAACATGATCCTGGTAAATTGATTGGTGGAGCTATTTATATATTTTGTTTTAAAAGTTAATAAACCATTGATACACTGGGCAGAACAATATTCTATTTCATTTCGTTATTTGTAGAAATGGTTTAGAAGCAGAAAATCTCTACTTCATTTTAGAATTCTCTGTCTCTCCTTATGAAAATGTATTTGAGGCCTTGAATCAGATCTGTCTGTGGGAAAAAATGGTACAGTTACAGAAATAGGAAATGTATGATGCTACAATTTACAACACCTCTATGTATTTCTGACATATTTTGGATACTTTAGCATAATAGCAAAAATGTCTTCTTTTGTACTTTTTTGTCTCTTCAGCAAAAAAAAAAAAAGCTTTTGTGAAAAGTGTACAAAAGAATATACAATCTAAAATATATTCTCAAGTGAAAGCAATGGATCAAGTCGGCTTTTCACATGTATTGCATGCTCAGACTTTCCTGGTGGTGGGCTAGAGGAGCCCTGCCAGGAATCTCAGGGTATATGCACAGTGTGCAAGACAGAAAGGCCTTTTATTTGAAGTCACTGAGCGTATTGGTCAGTAAGTCTCTGATTCAGAAAGATGAAGCAATGGGAGAAATGTACCCTTAACTCTCTCTTAGATAAGATATGGAAGCTCCACTTTCCGTCAGACTTCAGAATTGGGTTTTATCTTGTCTCTTCAAACACAAGTCTCAGAAGTGGGCCAACTCCTATGTAAGCACCTTCATTAAATGCCTCTCCTGAATATTTTTATTGATATTTTCTGGGAATCCTATTGCTAAATGTTTTATTTTCAATGAGTTCCAGGATGTTATCTAAATGCTTTCATATTTAGTTGCTAAGCATTAGACAATAGAACTCTTGGAATCTCGTTGTAAAGAATAAAAATGAGACAAAAACTTAAATAAATACATGAACTACTTCCAATTATGTGGAGTAATTATGTCATTAAGCTGGCTATTACTATGAACTGTGTTACTTTATAACATCGAGGATATAATTTATCAGTCCCTCCCCTAGCTTCACATGTACCTGTCCTCTTTATAAATAGTATATTAGCATGAAAATTAGCTTTTATGTCTGACAAACAAGTAAAAAGAGATGAATTTATTGAAAATAGTCATTGTCATTACATACATTTCATAAAATACCCAAAAAAGAAAGAAAGAAAAGGAAAGTATTCAAAATATCATTTGAAAAGTACTAAGAAAAAATCATACAGATGCTTAAAAGAATAGCTATAGAGCACCTTGTACGTTCTGTGTATCCCAAAAGATTCTATTCATTGGCAAGACCTTATTATGTTTTGAATAGCAAAAATGAAAGCGGTTATAATTTTAAAAAAACAGCAGGCGAGAGAGATACAACATCATTCAACGGGGCTCAAGTGGAAGGGTTTTTATTAGGGGAAGAAAATGGGAAATGGGGGGAAGGGAGAGGAAAGCTGCCCTCTGGAGAGGAGGGAGAGAGAAAGAGAGAGAGAGAGACAGAGACAGACAGACACAGAGACATAGGGACAGGAGGCAGGCAGGGCCTGTCTTTCATGAGGGGATGCAGTACATGTGCTCAGGAACATAGCGGTTGACATTGTCAGGACCCTGAGCAGGCCAGAGTACTGCCTATGTGCATTCTGCCAATTTCCCAAGGGACAGCCTAGTATAATGCCTGAATGATAATATTCATCCCTTTGTTTATTATTAAAAGTGTCTTTGAATAACAAGTTGGGAGAGGTAGGATGAGAACACCAGGCGCTCAGAGACAGCTTCTTGCTGACCTGGTACTGTTGTATTTTGGGAGACCTGAGAAAGCTGGGGTGCTGGCCAAGTCCAGAAATACACAGCTGTTTCACCTCACTATCCAGGCACTGTGGGTCCATCAGGTATCTTTTGGACCTGGCAAGATATTGGCAGAGCAGAAGATAAAGTTAACTTTAGGGAATTTTTTTCCCCTAGGTCCTGGTAATTGAGGGAATGTGTACCAGAAAAAAGGTAGAAGGGTTTGGCTATTGATTGGCAGGCCTTAATTGACAGGTGCATCTGACCTGCTCAAGGTGGATCCAAGCGGACTCCCTGGAGTTTGCAAGAGGTTATTGAGAATTAAAAGAATACAATTTTTAGACATATTAGCATTCCCAGTTTTTGTCATTTGTACCAAAATCTACATTCAGAAAAGGAAATACTCACATAGGGGTAGTACACTGCCAGATTAGAAGCTTGTCCAAATTCTACCTATTAGTGTTAAGACTGAAGTTTTGGAGTCTTACTATAACAGTAGCAAAGTAAGAGAAAGAAATCTGAAGCATTTGATTCTTTTAGATATCTCAAATCACAATCTCCTATCAGCATTTAAGCCTTTTCACTGTAAGACTTTCATCACCTGCCTTACACAGCTTAATAGCATACATTTGTGTATTTTATATCACTTTCCTAGACTAAAACACTCTTGGATCCTCACAACTTGAGCTTTCATATCCTCACATAAACTTATACTTAAAAGCACATTTTTCTATATAATTCACCAGGAGATACAGGAGGCTGAGTACTGAGTGGAGTCATTGTAGACTGAGTTTCTTTTAAATCATGCAATGGTAAAAGTTACATTAAAATCTGTTTTGTGAGTTTCTCTTCTCTTCTCTTCTCTTCTCTCTCTCTCTCTCTCTCTTTCTCTCTCTCTCTCTCTCTCTTGTCTGGTAGCAAGGTGAACTGTGTCTAGACTTAGTATTAGCTCTATCTACGAAAGTTAGGCCTGTGACCTGAATTTCATGCTGAGAACTGTAAAGGCAGCTGAAGCCTTTGTTTCTGTAGTTAAATTGATGAAACTACCTCTAGCCTAGTCTTCAAACAATATCAGTGTTATGAGAAGGATAAATTTTGCCTGAGTTATGATTAAAATGATAGAGACTTAGTTGCTGGCTATCTAGAAAGCCACTCCTGAGTCTTCCATGGTCATTGAGGGCAGAAGTCTGAGGGCAACATTAGTCTTCAGCTATCAAGCCTAGGCCTGCCAGGTCCCAGAAGATCCAACAGACTTCCTGTGGAGTAGAAACTTGTGGGAAGACTAGCCTACCATTGTCTTGGCAACTTGTGGCCATTGATTCTTCAGTGTCCTGTTTCATTCATGGTCTGAAGAGGATCTTGGCAGCAGTTGAGATGAACCACAGTTTTGACTCATTGAATGGCCTTGCCACTTTTGAAGCAAGTTCTGGGTAGAGGTTTTTCAGTTTCTATCAATTTTCTTTGGGTACAGAAAGAGCCAGGAGCTGGCATGTGTCTCTATTACAAAAAGCTTTTTTAATTAAACATTTTAAATGTCATATTCTGCCGACCTCTGAGCGTTTGAGAACTGTCTATTAGGTATATTTGAGTAGACAAATTTTGTTTCTACTTACTAGATTGAAGCTTGACTCTGAAAATATACGCAAGGTGCTGGGTAAGGATTATCTCTGTAATTAATTATATTAGTACTTAGTGTGACTAAAATTAAACAACTTCATCATTTACAAGATGACTGATGATTAACTTAAAATTTTTAACAGTCTACAATATGTTAGCAATTTTCATAAGACTAGGAGTTTATATTATATTCCTGTCAGGTTTAGCTTTAAAAATAATGATCTTGAATTGAGGTTTTTCCAGTATTAAAATAAACCTTTTAATCATTGAATGGGCTCAGTCAAAAAACCAAAATAGTCATTCTGTGAGTAAGAACAGAACAAGTTCATACCAACCTGTTAAGTCTGTCTCTTGGGAAGGCAAAGAAAACGACAAGGGAAAGATCTCAGCACAAAATGGGAACATGAGAAACGTAGGTTGTGAGTTCAGGTGTGGCCCATGGGCAGGGACTGAAGGAACATAGAGTCCTGCATGGCCCTTGACATGGAAACCTCTGTCCAAATGCCTAACTTAGGAAAGAGACCCTCTCTGGAGACCAGGCATACCATTATGGAATATATATCTTATTTTTCAAATACCTTACTTATCAATCATGTATTTTTATCATCATACAAAATTTCATCCAAAATATTCAGTATTTGATGCTTCCTTAGTCTAGAAAGAGATACAATGAACAGAGAGATCTCATTAGAACTAAGAAGTATACGCTTTAACCTTGACAAAAGATGTCTGCCAGCCATTCGACTGACTACATCATGATGAGGTCACCAGGCAAGATGGCAGAGAGCCATGTGGTTGCTGTTTAAAACATGTTTTTCTTTTTTTTTTAGCTTATTTTTTTATTTATTTATTTATTTTATTCTTTTTTAATTAAAATTTCCAACTGCTCCCCGTTTACCATTTCCCTCCCCCTCCTCCCACATATTGCCCCCTCCCCCCACTCCCCTCCCCCTATCCCCACTCCTCTTCTCCTCCCCCCGGTCCATTCCCCCTCCCTCTCGATACTGAAGAGCAGTCCAAATTCCCAGCCCTACAGGAAGACCAAGGTCCTCCCACTTCCATCCAGGCCCAGGAAGGTGAGCATCCAAACAGGCTAAGCTCCCACAAAGCCAGTTCATGTATTAGGATCGAAACCTAGTGCCATTGTCCTTGGCTTCTCATCAGCCTTCATTGTCCGCCATGTTCAGAGAGTCCAGTTTCAACCCATGCTTATTCAGTCTCAGTCCAACTGGCCTTGGAGAGCTCCCAATAGATCAGTTCCACTGTCACAGTGGGTGGGTGCACGCCTCGTGGTCCTGATTTCCTTGCTCATGTTCTCCCTCCTTCTGCTCCTCATTTGGACCTTAAGAGCTCAGACCGTTGCTCCAAATTGAGTCTCTGTCTCTCTCTCGATCTATCGCCAGATGAAAGTTCCTGTGCCATTCTCCTTGGCTTCTCGTCAGCTCTCATTGTCCGCCACATTCAGAGAGTCCGGTTTTATCCCATGTTTTTTCAGTAGCAGTCGAGCTGGCCTTGGTGAGCACCCAATAGATCGGCCCCACTGTCTCAGTGGTTGGGTGCACCCCTCATGGTCCTGACTTCCTTGTTCATGTTCTCTCTCCTTCTGCTCCTCATTATAACCTTGGGAGCTCAGTCCGGTGCTCCAGTGTGGGTCTCTGGCTCTATCTCCATCCATCGCTAGATGAAGGTTCTATGGCGATATAAAACATGTTTTTCTAAACAATAGTTACATATACATATATGCACAGTTGAATCCAAGCTACATACACATACACACAGAGTTTAATCTAGCTGACACTCATGCATATAGAATTAAATCCAAATCACATATGTGTACACAGACACAGACATATATATCTTAAACAGGAGTTGAATAAATTTAAAGAGAAATTGTTGGGTGCTGAGCAAAATGAATTTGACTTCTCCATCTCTGACTCCCACATTGCTGCTGACCTAGACAGGACATTTAAAGAGGGAGAGTAGACAGACACAGCAGGTTTGGAGCAAAGTAAAAGAAAGAAAGTGAAGAGTTATTTCTTGTTTTCCTGCCTGGTCCAAGGAATACTGAGGCCAGTCTCAGATCCAGAAAAAGGGTCAGAGGTGAGTAGCCCCACCAACAACTCAATTGCCAGAACTGAATGGAAGGTGAAGTTGAAGCCACCATTGAATTGAGAAAGCATATCTGCTGCAGGTAAAAGAGAACAAATTTGTTGAGGGTGGAGCAGACTTGTAGAGTCCCTGAATGAAGTGGAGCCTTTGGTGGGCCCTGGCAAGGTATGCCACAAAACAAACATACCACGTGCAACAGAGTTACTACAAGAGGAAATTAGAGACAAAAAATAAAAATAAATAAATAAGTAATGTAAAAAACAAGAGACAAGGCAAAGAGAATGAGCTCTATCTGGCAGGCACTTTTTAAAGGTGCCTATGTCACATAGCTGATGGGGGGATCTGGAGACATGCAACTGCTTTGGCAGCAGAGGAAGGCTGTTCGTACAGAAACTACCATTTGAATTCTTTAATGAAAGAAAGAGAGTTGGAAGTACAAAACCTCAGAGGTTTTTATTTATTTATTTATTTGTTTGTTTGTTTGTCTATTGGAGATATTTTACTCAGTGAAAGGGTTTGTAGATTAAAAGGCTACCTAGTTGAGTAGAAGGTGAGGGAGAGAAAAGTAAAAGAAGGCTTAGAGCAAAGACAAAACAAAGGTTGAAAATAGGGTACCCCCTTTCCGTCTATCGGATCACTGGCAGAATGTTTCAAAGGTTCGACAAAATATCAGGAAATAGTGTACCAGGAAGTGGCCATTTGGATTGATATCTAAGGGGTATTTGGGCAAAGGCATCTCAGAGTGGAGGATGGGCTTATGATGGTAGGTACATTACTCACAAATGAAGCAGAAAAAAAATCAGATCCAAACTCCTGGAACTTTTCAGTATCACAAAATTTTCAGGGAGGATCAATTGAGTAGGCACAGGCTGATCAGGTGTTGAGGGGAGCTGCGGGCTGTGTTCCTGCCACCCAGCTCCTGGCCGCCTGCCTTGCTTATGCCCCGAAATAACAACACACAAACTATTCTTTTAAACACTGCTTGGCCCATTAGCTCTAGCCCTTACTGGCTAATTCTCATATCCTGATCAACCCATCTCTAATAATTTGTGTAGCACCAGTCTTACTGGGAAAGATTCAGCATGTCTGACCTGGTGGCTTGCTTCATTGCGTCTGCACTGGAGAGCAGAGGCCTGGCTTCTGTCTGAGGTATCTTACCTCACTTCCTCTTCCTCCCAGCATTCTGTTCTGTTCACTCCACCCACCTATGTTCTAACCTATCAGGGCCAAGCAGTTTCTTTATTAAGTAACCAATGACCTTCCTCCATCATTTTCCCTTTTTCTATTTAAACAAAAAAAGGGAAGGCTTTAACTTTAACATAGCAAAATTACATATAATGAAACAGTTATCAAGCAAGAATTACAGTTACAATATTTACATCTATTTTATCTTTTATCATAACAAAGGAAAACAACTATAACTATCTATCTATTCTTCAACTCCATCAAAGACTCCAGAAGGATATAATATTACCTAAGTAAATGAGAAGTAAGCAACTTACAAAACTCTAGAAATCACAGAGACATCTTGCTGCCTGGGCAGTCACCCAAAGTTCCTCTGTACCGTTGGGGCATCCATCTTCAGCCTAAAGGCCATGGTATTCAGAGACATTTCCATGAAGCAGGAAATTTCAAAGGCAGTTCAGTCACTATCTGCTGTATCCTGCAGAATGTCTTGCAGACTCTTTCATGAATCAGGAACCCCGAAAGATCATCTCACCTTTGGGCAAGTTCAGTAGTCCTCTCTCTCTGCAGGTTCTCTGTGTCCAGTTTATGCAATAGTCCAGGCAAGAGCAGTTTCTTGCCCAAATGGCTATCAAACTCCATAAGGTGCCTCTTCGATGCCCATCTTCTTCTTGAAGTAGATTGGTGCTGCCAGGAGCAGACGTGTCTCATTGTCAGAAAACCTCTAAGTTATTAAAACACTTAAAATGCCATATTTTATAATCTTTGAAATATATGAAGAATGCCTATCTAAAATATATCTATGTACATCTAGAAAATCTAACTAACATGACTACAAGCTTGACTATTATTGATAATTATCCATTAACAACATTACATTTTTACATAAACTACACAATCACAATACCTTAATCAAGGTCAGAAATACATATACCTATAACAAAATTGACCTTAAATTTAAATCACTAAAGCAAAATCCATATGCAAATTATTCATATCTATATCATATCCCCCTTTAAATGTAAAAGAACATTTATAAACAATATTTGAAAACATGGGTCAGTTTTTTCTCTTCAAACTGCTTCCTGCTGTACGGGGGCGCTGTTATTTAGGTCTTTCATGGTATAGCCTGTGTGCTAGATTTATCTCAGTCAGCAGTCGAGTGAAGTAATTTTTTGAAGGTGTTCACAGTAACCCTTCAGGAGGGCGTGGTCCATCATACCGTATTGGAATAGAAGCAATCCACAGGGTCTCATCCTCTGTGAAAACAAAAGAAGAAACTCTTTTTCCAAAGCATCATGTCCTTAGATCCAAATTTTAATGTCAGGGTATTTTCAAAATATCTATCTTGTATAAGTTCAGCAGCATTTATAGACAAATATCTTTTAGCAGATGTTGCTCTTTCCTCACCATTAAAACAACTCAAAGAGAGCATAATAGCATACAGCATCAAAATTCTCTGTTTATTTTCCATCTTTGTGTGGCTTTATTTTAACTCTATTTTGTTTATTTTTACTTTTTTTTATTCTTTTTTAATTAAAATTTCCAACTGCTCCCCGTTTCCCGTTTCCCTCCCCCTCCTCCCACATATTGCCCCCTCCCCCCACTCCCCTCCCCCTATCCCCACTCCACTTCTCCTCCCCCCAGTCCACTCCCCCTCCCTCTCAATTCTGAAGAGCAGTCCAAATTCCCTGCTCTACAGGAAGACCAAGGTCCTCCCACTTCTATCTAGGTCCAGGAAGGTGATCATCCAAACAGGCTACGCTCCCACAAAGCCAGTTCATGTATTAGGATTGAAACCTAGTGCCAATGTCCTTGGCTTCTCATCAGCCTTCATTGTCCGCCTTGTTCAGAGAGTCCAGATTCAACCCATGCTTATTCAGTCCCAGTCCAGCTGGCCTTGAAGAGCTCCCAATAGATCAGTTCCACTGTCACAGTGGGTGGGTGCACGCCTCGTGGTCCTGATTTCCTTGCTCATGTTCTCCCTCCTTCTGCTCCTCATTTGGACCTTAAGAGCTCAGATGGTTGCTCCAAATTGGGTCTCTGTCTCTCTCTCGATCCATCGGCAGATGAAAGTTCCTGTGCCATTCTCCTTGGCCTCTTGTCAGCTCTCATTGTCCGCCACATTCAGAGAGTTCGGTTTTATCCCATGTTTTTTTCAGTAGCAGTCCAGCTGGCCATGGTGAGCTCCCAATAGATCGCCTCCCCTGTCTCAGTGGTTGTGATGGAGGTGGGTCATCTTTTTATCTGTTGTTTTATTGGTTAAGTAATAAAGAAACTGCCTTGGCCCCTTTAATAGGACAGAAAATTAGGTAGGCAGAGTAAACAGAAAAAATGCTGGGAGAAAAAAGCCGAGTGAGGAGTCGCCATGATTTTCCCACTCCAGACAGACGCAGGTTAAGATCTTTCCTGGTAAGCCAGCTCGTGGTACTACACAGAATATTAGAAATGGGTTAGATCAATATGTAAGAGCTAGCCAATAAGAGGCTGGAACTAATGGGCCAGGCAGTGATTAAAAGAATACAGTTTCCGTGTAATTATTTCGGGGCATAAGCTAGCCATGCGGGCGGCTGGGTGCTGGGGACGCAGACCCGCCGCTCCTATTACAACAGAGTGGCACCCAACCTGGTATAGATATGAATAATTTGCATTGGTATAGATTTTAAGGTCAATTTTGTTATATGTATATGTATTTCTGATCTTGATTAAGGTATTGTGATTGTGTAGTTCATTTTAAAATGTAATGTATAATTAGAAAATATAGGTTGTTAATGGATAATCATCAATAATAGTCAAGCTTGTAGTCATGTTAGTTAGATTTTCTAGATATATAGAGATATATTTCAATTAGATAGGCATTCTTCATATCTTTCAAAGACTACAGAACATGGCATTTAAAATATTTTAATAACTTAGGGCTTTTCATGATAATGAGACACGTCTGCTCCTGGCAGCACCAATCTACTTCAAGAGGAAGATGGGCACCAAAGAGGCTCCTTAAGGAGTTTGATAGCCATTTGGGCAAGAAACTGCTCTTTCCTGGACTGTTGCATAAACTGGACAAAGAAAACCCACAGAAAGAGGACTGCTGAACTTGCCTAAAGGTGAGATGGTCTTTCGGGGTTCCTGACTCATGAGTCTGCGAGACATTCTGCAAGACACAGCAAAAAGTGACTGAACTGTCTTTGGAATTTCCTGCTTGACGAAAATGTCTGCTGGATACTATGGGCCTGTAGGCTGAAGATGGATGCCACAATGGTACAGAGGAACTTTGGGTGACTGTCCAGGCAGTGAGATGTCTCTGTCATTTCTAGTTTTTGGATCTCTTGTTTGCTTAGGTAATATTATATCCTTCTGGAGTCTTTGATGGAGTTAAAGAATGGATAGATAGTTATAGTTTTCCTTAGTTATGATAAGAGATAAAATAGATATAAATATTGTAACTGTAATTCTTGCTTGATAACCATTTTGTTATATGTAATCTTACTATGTTAAAGTGAAAGCCATTTTTTGTTTAAACAGAAAAAGGGGAAATGATGGAGGTGGGTCATCTTTCTATCTGTTGTTTCATTGGTTAAGTAATAAAGAAACTGCCTTGGCCCCTTTAATAGGACAGAAAATTAGGTAGGCGGAGTAAACAGAAAAAATGCTGGGAGAAAAAAGCCGAGTGAGGAGTCGCCATGATTCTCCCACTCCAGACAGACGCAGGTTAAGATCTTTCCTGGTAAGCCAGCTCGTGGTACTACACAGAATATTAGAAATGGGTTAGATCAATATGTAAGAGCTAGCCAATAAGAGGCTGGAACTAATGGGCCAGGCAGTGATTAAAAGAATACAGTTTCCGTGTAATTATTTCGGGGCATAAGCTAGCCATGCGGGCGGCCAGGTGCCGGAGAAGCAGCCCCGCCGCCGCTCTTGTTACAACAGTGGTTGGGTGCACCCCTCATGGTCCTGACTTCCTTGTTCATGTTCTCTCTCCTTCTGCTCCTCGTTATAACCTTGGGAGCTCAGTCCGGTGTTCCAGTGTGGGTCTCTGTCTCTATCTCCATCCATCGCTAGATGAAGGTTCTATGGCGATATGCAAGATATTCATCAGTATGATTATGGGATAGGTTCATTTTAGGTTCCCTATCCTCAGTTGCCACAATGAACTAACTAGAGACATTGCCCTGGGCATCTGGTAGTCATTCCAGGTTCAAGTCTCTTGCCAACCCTTAGGTGACTCCTTTAACTAAGGTATGAGTTTCCCTGCTCCCCAATCCAACCTTCCTTTAACCCCAATCACCCCAATTCCCCCAGTTCCCCTCATCCTCTCCTTCACACTTTTCTCTCCCCATCACCCCTCATCCCCATCCCACCCCACCCCCCAAGATTCCAATTTGTTGCCCATCAATCTTGTCTATTTCCCATAGCTGGGAGGATATCTATATGTTTTTTCCTTGGGTTTACCCTCTTGTTTAGCTTCTTTAGGATCACAAATTATAGACTCAGTGGCCCCTATCCATGGCTAGAAACCAATTATGAGTGAGTACATCCCATGCTCTTCTTTTTGGGTCTGGGTTACCTCACTCAGGATTGTATTTTCTATTTCCATCCATTTGCATGCAAAATTCGAGAAGTCATTGTTTTTTACCGCAGAGTAGTACTCTAATGTATATATATTCCACACTTTCTTCATCCATTCTTCTATTGAAGTGCATCTAGGTTGCTTCCAGGTTCTGGCTATTACAAATAATGCTGCTATGAACATAGTTGGACAAATGCTTTTGTCATATGATAGGGCATCTCTTGGGTATATTCCCAAGAGTGCTATTGCTGGGTCCAGGGGTAGGTTGATCCCAATTTTTCTGAGAAACCGCCACACTGATTTCCAAAGTGGTTGCACAAGTTTGCAGTCCCACCAGCAATGGATGAGGGTACCCCTTATTTTTACTTTTTTGAGACAGGTTTTCTGTATATCTTTGTCCTGGAATAACTCTGTAGACCAGGCTGTCCTTGAACTCTCAGAGATTCACCTGTCTCTGCCTCCCAGGCATTGGGATTAAAGGCGTGTGCTACCACACCTTGAAGTCTTACCTCACTTCCTCTTTCTCCCAGCATTCTGTTCTGTTTACTCCACCCACCTATCTTCCAACCTATCAGGGCCAAGCAGTTTCTTTATTAACTAACCAATGACCTTCCTCCATCAATCAGGGACTTGTCAAACACAAAGAAGGGGCGAGAACTCTGAGGCCAGGAGACACATAAGTTGTCTGGTACTGAAACCATGAATGAGAGACAAATGATTAAGGAGGAACAGATTGGCCAGTGGGTAATCACCCAAAGGCCCAGGGGCCTTAGGGCTCTTAACTGAGCCTCAAGAGACATGTGGTTGCCTGATATCCGGGGTTTTTAAAGAGACAAGAAACCCTGGTCAAGAAACGGGAGATGAATCCTCACTCTTGTAGAAAGGCCAGGGAAGTGGGCACTCCAATCATGTGCTGGATGGAGTGCTGGATGGAGGGGCCCAGCTATCCATTTGTTGAAGAAGGGAGGTTATCATAATTTGGACGGGGTTTCAGGGTCCTGGCATGCCTCAGACTGCCAGTGAGCAGGAGGAAGTACCAGAAGAGCCTGCCAACGTTACGGTACCAATGTAATAATTTAAAAACAAAAACAGCGAGTGAGAGAGATGCCATCATGCGACTGGGCTTATGTGGAGAGATTTTATTAAGGAAAGGGGGGAGTGAAGAAGAGAGGGAAGAAAGCAGGGGAGGAGAGGGGGTAAAGCTGCTTCTGGAAACAGAAACAGTGGAGTAGAGGAAGCAAAAGAGAGAAGGTAGATGGGGTCCACCTTCTATGAGGAAACGTACTTTGTTGCTATAGAGATGTAACAGATGATATTGTCAGGACCCTGAACAGGACAGAATACTGCTTGAGTGCATCCTGTCATGTCCCAAAGAGGCAGGCTAGCATAATGCCTGAATGCTAGCAGAAACTTCAAGAGCTATTGATGAGAAAATGTATTTTGTTGTATACATTTTATTTTCTAAAAGGCAGTTCTTTTTACACTAACTAATGACTGCTCAAAAGTAACTTTTTGCACTGTGCCATTAAAATTGTTGTCCATCATGCATGAGCAAAAAAAAAAAATTACTTAAGTCTTTCACCACTACTATGGGCTTCCCTAATTGATTAAATAATGTAGTACTTTTATAAGAACCAATAACTTTTCTGATAAAGTTTTTTGGTTTGTTTTCAAAAATTTTATATGATATTATGTAATTTTGCTTCATTGTGTAAGTGTCTTTTTTCTGACTACACACTTATTATTTATTATTATTAGACTAAAATCTTGTTTATGTTCCTAAATTAGCTATTACTCATATTTTTGTTTCCTTTCCACTTATTGCAAATGATCCAAAATATGAGAACAATTTAAGAGACTTATTGCAGTCAAACTTATATATTATATTTTTCAGTTTATATAATATTTCTTTTCTCATTGGTGGGTCTATCAGAAAAGATCTATCTTTAGGGATAAGAGTTTACCTTGTCACACAGTAAAAGACACTAGAGCCTATTATGTCAGGTACATGGGAAGACTGGGCTCATTGCCTTAGTTAAGAAGAGGGCAGACAGGAAGTGTGACTATGTCCCCAAGCCTCAAGGGCTACCATTACCAGGGACCCACTTTCTGTTACAAAGTTTTGCCTTTTAAGCGTCCCATGGGCTTCCAAAGTAGGCAATAAGTATGAAACTCAGTTGTCAAGTACATGAGCCCATGGGAGACATTCCACATTCAAGCCATAGCAATTCATTTTTTTCAGAAATTCTGTAGGAAGTATCACAACCTTGCAGAGACACATTATCCTGATTTTAATCACTACGTTTTTGAGTATCTACTGTGCAAATGCCCACTTTTGTATTTTTGAGTATCATCATTGGACACTATTTTGTGAGCAAAAGTAATCATAGAAGTCATATGGGCCATAGAAGACATCTATCTTACATTAAATAGTAGTGTTTTGACCCATGATTCTCCAATTTATTATTTTTTTTTCAGATGTGTGAGAAAATTGCAATTAAGTCTTCTCAACTCTTTCTCGTGTATTTTTCTCCATTTTGCTGAAATTATAACTTTTGCTTGCAGCAAGACCAAGTATTCCTGTAGAAATACAATTTTAATTACATATGTAATTTTAAAATATTGTATTTATATTATTCAAAGATTAAAATGTGAAAGTAATTTTAGAATACTTTAGTGCAAAATGATGTTTGAATCTATTTGAATACATTATGGGCAAAATGTTATTTGAATCTAAAACAAATATAAAATGTATCAGTGGGATACTTGATGAATTTTCTTACCATTGGGACATATCATATGCCTCTATGCCTATTTATTCGAGTAGCTGCTTTTCAATACTTGTCAATCATACTGAACTATAACTACATTCAGGAAGTAAACAAAATGTTTCCACAATAAAAGTTACAGGTTGATGATTTTTATCACCCTCTGTGCTCTCCTTCTGTATTTTTCAACTGGATGACTTTTGGACATATGTGAACTGAAAATCAATTAAAAAGTGGAAAACTCTAAAGTGAGTCAGATCTCTTGGATCTGGATTGACATTTTGTCCTGGGTGCTGTGAAGTGAACCGGGATCCTTAGAAAAACACCAAGTGCTCTCAACCCCTGACCTCAGTCCCTGACAATTCTTTCTTTGTTAATAGTCTCCTGCAATAAGCCTTAGTATATGTTTAAGTTTCTGTGATGATAAACTTTAAATCCTAAGCATTTTAACAGTAATTCATTTATATGTTTTCTGCTTTTATTATAGTCAATTTTCCATTTCCTACAAATGTGCAGAGTTGTCAGGAAAAAATAATTAAACAGTCATGTTTTAAAAATGTAAACAAAGATTAGTCCAACTATGGACTATTTTCATATAAATTTATTTGCATAAACTAAATGCATGGACTTCACTAAAGAACAAGTGAAAAAATATATATTAATTGTTGAAAAGATAGATAGATTTTACTAATATGTGGTCATAGAAAAGATGTAAGGAAATATTAAGAATGCATTTATCTGGTTGGTTTGGCTATAAAAAGCAATTGCAAAATCATCAAGAAAATACAGGATACAGGGACTCTGGTTGCTCAGGTGTGAGCAAGTAATGAAGTGATATATGAAAGGGCACGGTCTGTGGTCCGGATTAACCTGGCAATTATAAAATCATCCAGCCAGATGCAAGCCAACAGGGAAGATATTAAGGTACACTTGTTGAATGTGGGTTTGAAATCTGTTTCTGTGAATGCTCATAAAGAGACATCAAAGTCAAGGTAATCCACCATAATATATGACCCCCCCTGGAAAAGAAAGCTATGCTCAAATGAAACTCACTGTAAATTTTAGTGTTATAATGTGTCACTACCCTGAATGACTTAGAAAAATGAAGTTTTAAAGGGTAGCATTACTGAATAGAGTAAATTATAATCATTATAATATAAATTCAAAAACTTAGGCTATTTGTTTTTAATTTTTGCCCTAGCTTTGGTCACATCCAATTAATTTGACTGCCTATATTGAGAACTCACTAATTTAAGAGTACAAATAATGGAAGAAGTTATAATTACTTTGCTTTTAAAGAAATAAATAATTATCACTAAGATATTGTCCTTTTAAACAGATTTGATGCATGATCCTGACATTTGTGGCATGCGAAGGGCAAGTTCCATGCAAGGAATCAGCAAATTTGAGCATCTGTTAACACAAGCAACACTTCATCCTTGTGTTATCTACATATCTTTCAGCTTTTACAGTAGAGTTCCTAATAGTTCTTCTGAAAAGATTAGAACACCATTCAGCAAACACCTACATTTAACAGGACTGCCCAATCATTATCTGAAGCTACTCAAAATCTCGGCCACTGCAATGACAAATCATCATGCTTTGCATCTTGCAAGAATAGAAATTTTGCTCATGAGTCTTGACATTCATGCCTTAAATAAGTATATGTTCCATGCCCTCTCCTGTGAATCAATAGAGCACCAGTATATTTTGGAGCAAAGGAGAAAAGACAAAGAATTATTCTTAATGAAGCAGTACAAAAGAAACAAAGCATTAACCCCTGTCTAATATGTATATAGAGTCAGACTCATACATCAAGTGTATACATATATGTAGCGGGTGAGTAATTTGACTCTGTTGCTGAAAGCACCTCTACCCTACCTCTGTAGCACATGCCCCTCTGGTACATTCCATTGGGAAACAGAGATTCCTTCTCACTATTTTTCTTGCCAAGAGAGCTGGCTTAGAAATGGGGGATATGGAAATGCCAGGAAATCTATCCACTGGTAGGAGCACTGAATCAGTGGGTGACAGCATTGCAGAGAGATAACTTTAGCACACACCCCATCCTCTGTTGTGATGACCTAGACCATGGCACTCATGGTACCAACTTTTTTTTTCTCCTGGCCATGGGTCTCAAAGCTCTCCACATGTCCAAAACAGGCACTCTTTCAAGAAAACATGTTTTACTAAATTCCTTCTCTCATGTCTGATAATTTTTTCCTTATTCTTGTTCTTTTAGACATGTACTTGCATTATATATTTATATAATGTTGTATTATAAATTCTTACCACTAACACATTTGTTCAATATCTTTTAAGGAATTCTAGTTCTAAAGTGGAAATTTTAACTTCATAATTTCCACCTTTTATATAATATTATGAAAGATCTTTGTTTAAATTATTAGTAGTTGAAGAATCTATATGAGAAAAACACAATTATATAAAAGTAAGAAAACGGTGAGATATAAATAGTGTGTTAATTACTTTTTCTATTGAAGTGATGAAATAATTGACGAAAGCCAGTTAAGGAGAGAGAGGTGTCTTTTGGATCACAAGTTGAAGGGTATTCTTTATAAAGATAGGAATTCAGAGGCACTTGGACATTGAAGAAGACGGTCACATTTCATCTGTAGTCAGGAAGCAGAGTGGGTTAATTCTAGTATTTGCCTTTATTTCTTTGTTACACAGTCCCGGACCCTAAGCCCAATAAGTGATGCTGCTCAAATTTAGGGTGAGTTTTACATTTCAATTAATCTGATCAAAATAATCCCTCACCAGCATGCCTAGAGGCTAACCCCACCTAGAAAATCCATGCAGACCTCTCCAGAAACTTCTCTCTTGGGCTGTCATAAATTCTGTCTGCTAACAATCAGTGTGAACCAACAACAAAGGAAGCAATGGAAGGGAAACAAACACAGAGGAAGAGAGATCTCATCCAGGGAATGTAGCAGATGAAAGCAGTTATAAATAAATCAAAGTATTAAGATGAGCACAAACTGTGCAGGAGTCATATTTATTCCAAAAGCTTGCTACAGATGTGTACCATAAACAAGAGGGTAATTTCAGTTGCCATAGCCCCTTCAGTGGTGTAACATAGAGACTGACTGGGAGAGACAGAGAATTCGAATATATATACATTGATTTTTAATAATTTTTAAAATTTTAGTAAGTAAATACTTTGCTTGCATGTAGGTATATGTATCACATCCTTGCCTCTGCCTGTGTCTGAAGAGGTTAGAGGTGGGTATCAGATCCCCTGGCACTAGAGTTGTCGATTGTGAGTCACCATGTAAGTACTAGGAGTCAAACCAAATCTTCTGCAAGAGTAACAACTGCTGAGCAATCTCTCCAGCCTCATAAGGCACTATTTTTGATTATTGACCTACATCAAAGAATAGGGACAAGCAAGTGAAATTTGCATTAGAAACAATAGTTGTCTAGTAAGAGAATAAACTTTTTTATTTTATTTTTAAACAACAAAACATAAAATATACAACATAATCAGATAAAATGAAAATCATATCGAAATTGAAAAAGACAAGCAAACAGAAAAATATAATAATCCCAATAGAAGGCACAATAATCAGAGTCCCATTCATTTACACATTCAGGAGTCCCACAAAAGTACTAAAGTGAAAGCTATAATATATATGCAGAGGACCTGGTGCAGACCCATGTAGGCCCTGTGCTTGCTGCTCTGGTCTCTGTGAGTTCATATGAGCATAACTCGGTTGTCTTAGAGGGCCTTGAAGAGTGAACTTTCTTTCTTTCTTTCTTTTTTCTTCTCTCAACTCTTTATTTTTTAAATTTATTTATTTTTTATTGAAGATTTCCACCTCCTTCCCTCCTCCAACTTCCCTTCCCTCCCCTCACTCTCCCTCCCCCTCCCTCTCCAGTCCAAGGAGCAGTCAGGGTTCTCTACACTATAGGAAGTTCAAGGTCCTCCCTGTTTTCCCCAGGTTCAGGAAGGTGAGCATCCAAACAGACTAAGCTCCCACAAAGCCCGTCCATGCAGTAGAATCAAAACCCAGCGCCATTTTCCTTGGCTTCTCTGTCAGCCTCCACCGTCAGCCACATTCAGAGAGTCCAGTTTGATCACATGCTCCATCAGTTCCAGTCCAACTGGTGATCTCCGGTTGTGGCGGCACAAGCCGGTAGGATTTGCTGAAGGAGGCAGAGGCAGGAGGATCACGAGTTTGAGGCCAGCCTGGGCTACACATTTTTGGTGCCTGAACTGGCCTTATCCTATAGCCACACTGATGAATATCTTGCCTATCACCATACAACCTTCATCTGGCGATAGATGGAGATAGAGACAGAGACCCACATTGGAGCACTGGACTGAACTCCCAAGGTCCATATGAAGAGCAGAAGGAGGGAAAACATGAGCAAGGAAGTCATGACCGCGAGGTGTGCGTCTACCCACTGAGACAGTGGGACTGATCTAATGGGAGATGACCAAGAGTGAACTTTCTAACCCAAATCTTGTATCCACTCCCATGAATCAAGCTTTAATAAAGTTGTTTATACAGGGATGAGGTATGGTATTTGCAGGGACTGTGGGGGATAAATTTGAAATAGTTTTTTATACTATCCAGCAATACCAAGGATTGACCTGTCAAAAAGAAAGATTAATATGATGGTAGGCAGCCGGGCGGTGGTGGCGCACGCCTTTAATCCCAGCACTTGGGAGGCAGAGGCAGGCGGATCTCTGTGAGTTCGAGACCAGCCTGGTCTACAGAGCTAGTTCCAGGACAGGCTCCAAAGCCACAGAGAAACCCTGTCTCGAAAAACCAAAAAAAAAAAAAAAAAATATGATGGTAGGAAATCTTAAAAATCAGATTATGCCTACATATCTGTGTAATGCTTTATCTCTTGGTAAAAATTGAGGCAGTCAGATGCTCTGGAATATCACACCTTTCCTCACACACTGTCACCAGTCTTCGCAGTATCCAGTCAAAAAGAATCCATTTGCTTTATTTAAAATACATTTAAAGGAGCTAGAGAAATATCTCATCAAGAAACAGACTTACTTACTGCACAAGAATGACGACCAGAGCTCAGTCTCTATTAACCACAGAACTCTCGAGCCATACATGACGATACATGCTAAAATACTTGTTCTGGATAGGTAGACCTAAGTAGGAAGCTCTGGACACACTGGCTCCTACAGAACAAAGATTGACCACTAGAGTCTAAATACATGTGCACATTCACCTATACTCCCTACACATCTCTCTCTCTCTGTCTCTCTCTATCTCTCTCTGTCTCTCTGTCTCTCTCTTTCTCTATCTCTCTCTATCTCTCTCTGTCTCTCTCTGTCTCTCTCTATCTCTCTCTGTCTCTCTCTATCTCTCTCTGTCTCTCTCTGTCTCTGTCTCTCTCTTTCCCTCAGCAAACAAACGAGCTTTGCACAGTTTCTGCCTTGAATCATATTGTCCAAGCAAACAGAGCAGCTATTACACAGAGCCTATCTCATAACCACCGTTTGCAGTGGAACATTCATAATAAAATTAGGTAAGTTTCATCACATGGAATTACATTTAAATTTGTCATACAGGGGGTCTGGTCACCACCAACTTTTTCTTCCAGTTGTTTGTCATAATAATATTGAGCCCAAAATATATAGGAAAAATTTTTAGGTTTCATAAAATTTGGCTTTTGTTATGCCTTACCTATAACAATCTCTTTCACCTTTAAAAAATCAATTCTGGTTATGAAATGTGGAGTTTGACCAAATCACAACTTGCTAACACCAGGCCCAGGAATAGTCTTCAAAGAACTGTTCCAAGCTTATTGAAACTGAACACAAATGTTTCTAAGTCTGCATTTTTTTTTCAAGAAAAGAGACAAAGATTTTTAATCAGGATATAAAGGGAGTGTTGTGGGAAGTGTCTTAAGAACTGCTAAATTGTGAAAATTGGAAGCCCCTACTATTTTGAAATCTCCTGATCCAGGATGCAATGACTCACTACTTGAGCAACAACTGTGGATGAATTTTTTTTTTCTTGAAACACCTTCATCCATCAAATAATGTTCTATGTAAACTGAAAAATGTTCATTCAAGTGGGTCACATATAGCGATGGTTCTCTGACACTTAATTAGAACAAATTGTTAGGACAAACTAAAGTTGTGTTGTGTAATACCAAGAAACATGGTACATTGAAGATCTGAATCACGGTTATGAAAAACAAAACATATTTTCCTCTTGCATAACATATGGAATTCACATCTGGAAAACAAAATTTCTCCTAAGTCCCCCTACAGTGTCCAATAATTTTGTGAAACTATGTATAAAACAACAAATCTAAGATAACAGAAGGTGGTTTTAAATAACTATCTAAACAGTATCCATCTACTTAATATTTTACAACTTAAAAAATCTAAAGCATACAAAAATGACTGAACTAACATGAATTACTTGTAAATGTATGTTTTTGTGATTGAATTTTTATATGTATTGTGCATACATATATACAGGCAAGATACTCATACATAAAAATATATATTTTAAAACTCTTTTATTAATTTTACTTCCATTATGGAGAAATTTTTATTTATCTTGATTTCTTGAATATCTTTAGAGTTAATGAAAATTGAAAAAATAAATAAAATTAGGATTACAAAACCTTTGAGAAAAGTTTCATTGCATGTTCATCATCCCTTGTTGTTGCATCATTCCTTTAAATCATATTTCCAACACTGGATACTGAACTTTGTCACTGGAGGGTCAGTTAATTGAAGTACTATAGTTAAGAAAACAGATATTCTTATCAACATCAGGTTGTTTAAAATATGTAAGAGAAGGACATGGTTTGGTGTTCAATCTAGCAGAAAACTTGCACAATTATTTATGTAATACATACCTATTTCCTCTCTTGAAATTTTACAAATTAAAAAATAGTTGATCTTTCTTTTAATTTCCTTTCCAATGATTCATTAAATTAACAGAGTTGATAAAATGTAGTCCTTTTCAGACAGTAGTTTCAGATTACTTACAGTTTGCCATTCCTACACTGTAAATATGTCTAAGAGAAAAACAGTGCCAAGATTTTCAGACGGGTGTCCCCTGTGTGTTAATTAATGTCCTGAATCTAAACAGAGTTGGCCTATCTCTATACTCTACTCAAGAGCAGCAAAATGATGTTATGTGTTTGCTGTGGAATAGAATATTTATCTATGTAAAGAAAGCTGAGTGGCCAATAGCTAACCATAGAAGTGATAGGTGGGGCTGGCTGCTGAAGAGAAAAGGGGAGCCATCAAGCCAGTGGCTAGGCAGGGACCAGCCAGCTAGAAACTTGGGAAGCAGGAAAGCAGGATGGATGACAGTACGTAGATGAAGTAACAAGCCTCAGGACAGCACATAGATTAGCAGACATAGATTCATTTAAGTTAAGAAAACCTAGCTAGAAATAAGTCTAAGCTAAGTCTGAGCATTTATAAGTAACAATAAGTCTCTGCACCTTTATTTAGGAAACGCCTGGTCATCTCCTCCAAAAAAGCCAGCTAAATATGTTAATCATGGCCATATATGTGTTCTTTAAATTCAGAGCAATTGAATAGTTTTATGGAATACATATTTGATTCGAATCTTTTTGAAAATGTATAAATATTTATGTAAAAATATTTAAGCCATAGAGGTCAGTGTAAATGTTCCAAACACAATGCAGAACAAAATTTTATGTGGAGTTTCAATAAGAAAATAATATCATTTAAAAAATACCAGGAAAGTTTCGGAAGTATTTCTCACTTTTAGATAAACAGTCAGAGAATAGTGTGCAATATTTAACTTATATCATCCTTATTTTTAATAAACTCAAAGGTATTATAGCTGTAGAAGGATTAAATACAAATTTAATATATTGCATTCACATTCTTTATTATTATTTATGTGCACTGTTTAAAGCAACGGGTCTATTTATTCACTTTCAAAATAATAAGAGAGAGAATAACAGTTTTGATCTAATTAAATCCCCTGATGAATAACACCATTGTTTACCTTCACGATTTGTGTGAAGTCTATTCAATCATTAATGATATGGAATTATATTGTATTATGATTACAGCATCTGTAACTCTAATACTTCTGAAAAGAGAAACATCAGCAATACTACATTTAATGTCCTTGGTAAAGGATTGTGTAAATAGTGAATTAGCAGTGGACATTTCGTTGTTTTAGGTAAGTCTGGCTTGAGGTATACAAGGCAACTGAATATCTTTTTTTTTTTTTTTTTTTTTTTTTTTTTTTTTTTTTTTGGTTTTTCGAGACAGGGTTTCTCTGTGGTTTTTGGAGCCTGTCCTGGAACTAGCTCTTGTAGACCAGGCTGGTCTCGAACTCACAGAGATCCGCCTGCCTTTGCCTCCCAAGTGCTGGGATTAAAGGCGTGCGCCACCACCGCCCGGCAGCAACTGAATATCTTAAGAGGTTGAGGAGAGATGGTGTCATTCAAGTGTCAGCATTGTATTTTCTCTTGAAAGCTTTCTTCTGAAAATATTTCCCCCCCTCTCTTACATAAGTGTTGCATTAATTTTTTCCTAGAGAAACATGACTTAAGCATCTATTAATTCCAAATAGAGAACCCACAACAGCCCAAATAAAAATGAACTAAAGAATTCACTGGGAGTGGGGATGAGATCATTTTGAAGAGCAGGATTGATTCTAAAACAACTGTATCACCTATAACCTATCCCATCACAGGTGATGACTCACAAATACTGCTTCCGTGCTGGATGGAATACTTCAATTCAGAAGTGAATGCAACACAACAATAGAATCAACTAATATGACTGACATTCTATTAATAATTTTATTCTTCAGAATTTTTTAAAAATTTGTATATATTTTCTAAATTCATTGCTATCATTCATTTACTTATCTGAGCAACCACATAATATTATTTTCATTTAAGAGTATTTCATTTTTTTGTTTTTGTTTTTTCGAGACAGGGTTTCTCTGTAGCTTTGGTGCCCGTCCCGGAACTAGCTCTTGTAGACCAGACTGGCCTCAAACTCCGAGAGATACGCCTGCCTCTGCCTCCCAATTGCTGGGATTAAAGTCATGCGCCACCACCGACCGGCCAAGAGTATTTCATTTTTATAAGTGAAACCATGGATTGTTGGGAAATAGATAATAATTTAATTATTTAATTGGCAACACATGAAAAATACAATGTAAACATACATTGTCTCAATGAGATAACTAACATTTCAACATCATTCATTTAACCAAGGACATAGTTGAAAAATTTCTTAGGCTTTGCATATTTTTTTCTACAATGTTTTCTAAAAAATATTCTTAGTAATTGCTGTAGCAAAATATGCTCAAAAGACATTCATTTCAGACTTCTCTCAACAGAAGATACAGGAAATACTCTAGAATCCATCCATCTAATGTTGTAATAACTGATATCATTTAGATCTTGACAAGACCTCTGATATCTGTGTGTGATCGTGGGAACTCACGGCTAACCATGCAGTGTGGTTCTCAATGCAGAGAGCTGAGTTCTTGCCAAAGACAGAACCAGGCTGTGCATTGATAATTGCTTCCTGTCTCCTTCACTTTTCTTTGCATAAATGTTAATGATAGCCTTGAAACCCTAAGAGACTCTGTAGCACTTTTATCTTCCAGTGTGAAATAATGCCTGAAGGAGGTTAATTGACATCAGTAATGGGACTGATAGAAGTTTCAGCCAGAACTCCTCTTCATAGATAATGCATTTTAAAGCTTTTTATAAATCATAAAACTGTGATCATGTATAGTCCATGTATACTATGACAAATGTAGTTGTGTACAGACTTGATCTAAGAGAAGAGACTCTTGTATTAGCTTGATGGTAGTTAGCATGTAGAACTTGGAAACTACAGAGCTTATACTTTTTAGTATTGCTTTGTACACTTACAGTGTTCTTTTGTTACATGCTTACTGTTTAATTGATTGCATTTGAATTGAAAGTACAGATCATTACCATTGTCAAGTCAAGAACAAAGGGGGAAAAAGACTCCGTGTCCTCATCTAATGGTCACTGCACTGTGGTGTTTTGTTTTAGAGCTTTCTTTATTTAGTTGCACTATACTGTGACACATGTCTGTATTGACCTCAACTTTGTTTCTTTTTTTCTGCAAGTGGATAACTGTTAAACTAGGATAAATTCTGGTCATATTAGCATAAGGATTTATGCCATTTTTGTTTAACTTATTTTGGATTTGCAGAATAGTGTGAAGATACTACCAGTAATATACATTTTTTGTATGTAACCAACAGCCAGGACTATTGTTATTGTATTAACATTGGTCATAATTTGTGAATCCTCATTCACATTTTGAATCCAATAATTAGTGAATCAGCTTGGGGATTACTTAAAGCCATTTGTATTCCTGAGACTACTATAATGGATTGACTTCCATTATATTTAGTTATTGCATTATCAGATCTTTTGGATTGTGACAATTTTTCAGACCTTAGTCAATTCCAATAATCATAAAATTTTGAAAATGTTGTCAGGTATATTATACAATACTCATCAATGGGAAAGGGTTTAGTGATTTCTGGTGATGCAATTGGCACTGTGCATTTTAGAGAGAAATACCACAACGGAAAAGCAGCACACCGTGTCTAGGTGTATAGTAGTATAGTATACACACTTATGGTAGGGTTCATTTTGGTTATCTGGTAGAGGTAAGATTTGCTGCGTTTACTACTGTAAATTTGAGGCACTTATACTGTGTTCTGGAAGGACTGTACTATGCACAGTTCAGAAATAAAGAAAAACAATGGTGTTAAACTGTTTAAATGCTACAGTATTAACAAATTATTATTATGTTTTATAATATAAATTACTTAGAATTATTCTATGTGAGAAATATATAAGAATTATCTTTTTAAAATTTATTTATTTATTTAATTATTTCTTAAAGATTTCTGCCTCTTCCCTATAAGAATTATCTTTTATTAATTTATTCAAGTAGTTTTCTCTTAAAAGCTTAGACACATATAGGCATTTATGCTAGACTTTGGGAAATATTGAATTTTGGCTTACATAGACTCTTGATGAAATTGTTTTACCATTGGCAAATGAAAGCACTTT
The DNA here is from genome assembly GCF_950005125.1 of Chionomys nivalis. NCBI lineage: Eukaryota > Metazoa > Chordata > Mammalia > Rodentia > Cricetidae > Chionomys > Chionomys nivalis. The sequence continues at coordinate 157,672,446 of NC_080086.1, read as the reverse complement.
TAGTTTTCTGAGTTTTGTACATTTTATGCTTGTTTATCTGTTATTTTTGAGACAGAATCTTGTTATGTATGCTTGACTCAAACTGAACAAGTAATCTGAACTTTCAATCATCATGCCCCAGGCTCTTAATATCAGAATTATGGAAGTGTCCCACCAAGCCCAACCTGTGTTCTTTGGGCAAGCTTCTGTCAGCAAAGACCTCTTTGAAAACATTTGTTTAGTTTTGTTGCTGTACAATGTAATCAAGCTTACACTGAGTAATTTCTAATTCCTTCCTAGTATCTATAATATTTTAAGGATATGTGGCATCTATTTTTCAAAAATAAAAGTAAAAACCCAAATATGCATGCTAGGTAGACTCATCAATGGCATTTTTCTAGACCCCTTTACAGAACAAAGGAACAGGCATAAATCTAATAATCTCTGTGTAGAAAAATCTTCATGCATTTCTATATATCTTCATCTTTATCGGTGTTAAACTAGAAAACAAGGCACATATCATTCTCTCTAAATATGTGTCATGTCATATTAGTGTTTCTAGAAATTTTTAATTGTAAATTCAAATCTCTAAGTGAGTTACATAGGTTACTTAGTCCCTTTCTAGAGTACATGAACAGCAGCACCAGAGCTATTGATGATACCAACAAGTGGAACAGACTTATCAAGCAGAATTAACTTTTAGGGTGAGTTCCTTTTAAACTCAGCATGAAGACTTTACTCTATGTTAATGTTTTCTGTCAGCATCTTCCCTATGACCTCACCATCTTGTCAGCATGCTATCTCTAATGTTTTCTTTGTTCAGATAATTTTATTCACATTCTACAATCTGTCCGTCATCCTCTGACTTCTTAACTATATTTGTTTTTTTCATAAGTTGCTATATTTTAGTCTGTAAACTTTCATGAGTTGGGGCAATAGAATAATTTCATATGCTTAGAATTATGCCATTATATAGTAGGGTGGTTAATTTTTGATTGTCAACTTATTCTTTATTGATATATGCCTAGGAGAGCAGTAAATACCTAAGGTATATATGGAAGTTCATCTTCAGAAATAACTAGAATTTAAGGGTTCTGACCTAATCAACTGATTAATCCTTCTGGAATTTAATAATTGGGAAACAATTGAAGTTAGAAAGTGGAACTTAGTTGAAAGAGTTGGGTAACTAGTATAGTGTTCTTTAGGGATAAATCTTGGAGTGATCTCTCTCTGTAACTTCTTGTCTACTTCCTGGCCACCCAATGTGATTTGCTTTGGTCCACACATCATTCCATTTGGACAAAAAAAATTTCTAAAACCATGAGCCAAAATAAATGTTTTGTCCTCTATTAGATATTTAGTCACAGAAATGATGAAAGTAATAAATATGGAAATTTTAATGTATTCGCTGAGTAGTTCTATGTTTGCCATGCTCAAATCTTTTTCCCTAGTGGTGAAACACTATACTGTGTGTTATCCTGAAGCTTTGACCACATTGCCATGGTAACGGACAATGAATATGGTGTCATAGCATTCTCATTTTTTTTTTCTGTCAAGCAGAGTTCCATCTACTGGTCTCTCTGCCTTTTAAAGAGTATCTTGGTTATTTCAAGTGTCTTGTCAACTGTATTATTGATATTCATGACGAGAATGTTAATATTGTGTATTGTATCTACATGTAATATTTCAATCAACTGTGTAAATTAGTGAGGGGTGTGGTCTCTAGATTGTGTGAGAAAACTGTGTCTAGCTTTGTAATAAGATATGCAAGAATCTTTTGAAATGGTTGTCCCTTTCTGCATTCCCAGTAGCAATGAATGCAAATTTATGTTCTGAATCCTAAGTAGGATTTAATGCTCTCAGGTTTTGGATTTTAGCCATTATAACAACAGTGTAGCAGAATCTCAGAGTTCTTTTAACCTGCAGTAACTTATTGACAAATGACATCAGGCCCATTTCCATATGTTTGCTTGTCATCTGTTCTTATTTTATTCATACTATTTTCAGAAATTCTGTCTGTGTTGGAACCAGTTGTTGAGTTTATTTTTGCTGAGTTTTAAGTTTAATTTCTTTAATTTGGATATTTGATAAATTATGTCTTCTAAATAGTTTCTCCTATTTGAACTTTGTCTTTAAGTGTTTATAATATTTTCATTTAAAAATAAGAAATTTTGGTCCAATGAGAAAATTTAATGCAAATTCTAGTCATCAACCATGGTAAGATGAATTCCATCTTAGTGACCACTTGGAGGACAGAAATAATTGATTCTGGGAAGTTGTCCTCTAATCTAAACATATATGTGCGTGCACACACACACACACATACACATATACACACAAATGAACACACATACTAAAGATAAATTATAAACAAATAAAAGTTAATTAATTAATTAAAAATCATAAATTTTAAATCAGTACAATTTATGTGATGGTTTCATGATTATTGGTTTGACTTTGTTCAATAGTTTATCTCCAAATCCAATAATGTACAGCTTTTCTGCTCTGTTTGCTCCTGTGAGATGTCTCTGTATAGATAGAGAAATAAATAGATAAAGATATATAGCAGTATTTTGTATGTAGTTCTGTGTTTCACAATGAGTTAACTTAATATGTTACTGAAACAAGTCCTCTTCGTCTTCTCACATTTCTTTCTGCCTACTCATCTTCCACCCTCCCTCATCTTTCTCTTCTTCTTGTCTGTAATCTTCCTAATCCTTCTTGTTCTGTTTCATTATATCTTCTTTATGGATACAGGCTATGGATACATGATTTCAAGTAACTAATTTATCTCTGGACTCCTTGTTATATAGAAAAAGATGAGCATATACTCTTGATACTTGTTCTTCCACATTCAAAACACTGAAATGATGGTGATGATGATCATGTGTCACCACATCTGGAAAACCATATCTTGTAAATATATGAACCCAAGCACAATTTTTTCTTTAACTTTCACCAAACAAGAATGTTTATAATGTCTCCCTTCCAAGACCTTTTTCAAAGATAAGATGATTAAAGATTAATTGTGCTCAATGTATTTCCTACTAAATGTCCTACTCTGCTCAACTGAATGAATGACTTTTGTGACAATACCATACAGTTTTATACCTGTGCTTAAATCTGGCAAATTAATATCCTTCAACTTTTATCCTTATTTCTCTGTTTTATTTGTTATTCTATGTCTTGATACTTGAACATACGGTGAACAAATGTACCATTGTTTGCTGGAAATCTACTATACATTATAAACACTTGACAAATTGTATGTCTTGTAAGAAGAATGAAGAAAAATTGTGTCCATAAAAACTGATACCATCAACCAAGATTGAATAGATATGAAAAGTTTTGCATCACAGTATTTAGATTTTCAGCTTTATTTTACAAGAAATGTATCAGGAAGGTATTTGACTTATAATGATTACTAGCATACTTTTATTATTATAGAGAATGAATAAAGTAAAATTAAAATGCAGAAGATGCTTATATATGGTAGAAGAAGAAAGAATTCTAAGGTGTAGCGATATGATGGAGGGTAAGAGGACTAGTTAGAAAAAAACAAATAAAAAGGAATTGGATGTAGAAAGTAGCTAAGATAATTTGAGGAGTTTGGCAATGTATGGAAGATCTTGACTGTTTAACATGAAGAATTTTTAAATGACAATAATTTATTTTTTTGCTTAATTTATTTATTTTACATTCTGACCCCTGTTTTCCCTCCCTCTTCTCCTCTTACTCTCTTCCCCTACATCCCTCCACTACCTCCCTGACACACAATCTACTCCTGTTTCTGTTCAAAAAGGGGCAGACTTCCCGTGGGTATCAATAAAGCACAGTACATCAATTTGTGGTTAGACAAAGTCTGAGCAAGGCAATCCAGTATGAACAATAAGTTTCCAAAATCAAGTCAAAGCATTAGGGACAGCCCTTGTTCCCATTGTTAGAAGTCCCACAAGTAGACCAAGCTACAGAACTCTCATGTGTGTGTGTATGTGCGTGTATGTGTGTGTGTCTATGTAGAGGTCTTAGGTCACAGATGTGGAATTAATTTAAAATGATCAAGAAAACATGACACATCCCTTGAAAATACCAGAAAAAAATAAAAACAAACACACAGTAAATTAAACAGTAGAGCAGCAGATTTCAACCTATTAGGCATGATCCTCCAAAGAGTATCAGGAAACACAAATATTTACTTTATAATTTATAACAGTCAAAAATAATTATGAATTAGCACTGAAAATAATTTTACAGCAGAAACTGTACGAAAGGGTCACAGCATTAGGAAGGTTGAAAACCACTGCAATACGATGTTTTAAGACCCAGCCATGGCAGCTAAATTCCAGTAATTGACATGTTGGCAGCAGCAAATTCTCAATATTTGGTAGAGTTCCATTTAGCAAGTTGAAGACTATTTTCTTCCAAATGAAAGAAGGTCTTTCTAAAATTAATAATATTCCAATAGACAACAGAAATGGAAGACTAGCAAAGACATATGAGGCAGTGAGTATTCCAAAACAATTATTTTCTTGTTACCATGCAAACAAAAGGGTGGTTTTGAAAAGATCATATTTTTTAATTTCAGAAAAATATGGTTTCTGAAATTCCCATAAGTAACTCAGCCATGAGCCATCAGCTACCGGTAATGAATTCTCCTACAAAGACATAATTTATTCCCAGAGCGCTCACAAAGCCTGGAAGGCTCCTGGGAACCTGACGCTGCAAAAGAGCCCTATCTTTTTAGCTGCAGAGCCATACTCACAATGCATACTCATGAGCTACATATTTAATAATGGGAGGTTGTTTATCTTTGGTATACTAGATAGGAAATGGATGAATCATTACTTATTTCTCGGAAAGATAGCATTGTATTTTTCTTCAAATTCAAGCTCCCGCTTTAGTGTGTCAAACTTATGTTTCTTTATCTAATTGAAGCAGTGCCTTGCACATTTGCATACACACAAATCAGAGACAAATGAACTGCCATCTCTAAAGTCAATAGGTACTAACATCGAACATGTTGACAATCATGAGTTTTCACTTTGGTAAAAACTGAACATTAATTCATAAAAGCCACATTCCATGATGTTTCTAAGCAAAGGCTTTCTGAAAGATACACAAAATCTTAATTAATAAAAATGAATTTAAAATGTAAAATGGTTGCTTTGCAGATAAATGTTTTATGCCTGAGTTTATTTTTCTATTTGGAGACAGCTATTTTATGAAAAGCAATTAATAATGATAGACAAGTTTAAAAATATAGCCAATGGTACATTGCACATATCCAAGTGCGTAACATTTTAAATATACATATAACATTGTGATTTTTCCTTTAAGTTTCATGATACAGAATTCAGTAAATCTAATTTTTTGTAGCAGGAAATATGGGTGTTCATACATAGCATTAATATCATAATTGATCATCATTGTATTCTGTCTTCATATTCTCTATCATCTTAAAATGCTGAAGACAAACATAAATATGTATGCACATGCTTAAATTTCATTACTGATATAAGTCATGTCATACTTATTCCTTTCCATAGTTTGATGATCAGCAGTGACTTTCATGAAAAATCAAGGATTGTCTTAGAAGTAAGCATCTATAAATTTTTAAGATTTCTGAGAGTTTTAGAAACATTGTAGACTCACAAAATCAACCACTACAGCAAAACCTATATGATATTTGGTATGTGGCTCTTAAGTGACTTTGAGATCTTATATAATGTGTATATATTCTTTTAAATATGATTATACATCAATCGATAATTATATGGACCTATCCCAAATTACAAATATGTGTTGAAAGTAAAACTTCAGCTTACCTGCAAATACTTAGCACATTAAGGACTTTCCTAAGACTTCATTTATCTAAGTTTGGCAAAATTATAATCTACAACTACTTTATGGATATAATAACAGACTACTGAGGTAATAGGGATTTGTGTTCCCTAAATTATATTCTTAAATTGGCCTCCTTTATGAAATCTGAAAGAATAAAGAATTATAATTTTATTAAACTTAACCTTTTCTCTTATGGTATATGAACTCATTCAAAAGGTATTTACATTTTCCTTGGGCCTTTTGTAGTAATTTGGACAGTTATACCCAAGCATCCCAATAGTAAGTAGTATGTTGATAAAAGAACAAGATATTTCTATTGTGTGTGCAGAATATTTTCTCATCTGAACACTGCATTACAGCATGAATCAAGAGAGAGTATTATAAATTCTTGGGATGAAGGATGCTTCTTCGTGTGTCTCCCTAATTATACTCCTTGGGAATTACATAAAAAGTAAGAATAGTTGAGGTGAAAGAAAAATTCCTGCTGGGGCTGCCAAACACCCAGGGTCACTGAGCTAGAAGAAGTCATGGACTGTGGGCCTGTGCTCGAAATTATACTCAAGTGAATGTATTATGCAACCCTGAGAAAAGATACTTAAGATTCTGAACTGCACGTACATGCTTACATATGCTTTATGTGTTACTCAGCGAAGCGGGCATTATCGTGAACATATTCCATGTGTGTCATTGTTAATTGTCAATTTTAAGTTTAATCCTAGTAAAAGTCTCAAGTGAGATTTTCAAGGAATAAAGCTAAGCAGGCTCCAAATATTCAACACGTAAGTGAAAATCAAACAAGATTATGGTGGGAATATCAAAGAGCATTTATAAAAACATACAATCATGTAAGATGGGTGTTTAAGAGTGGTGAAGGAAAGTAGAACCCTGTTGAGGCTGTGGGAATGGCAAACAAAGATGAAATTGTGCACTTAACATATGGTTACTAAAGGCATGTGACTTGTAACAAGTTAATATTAACTGGATCATAAATGCCCATGTAGCTAGGGTCTGCCTACAGCAAACATATAGAACTTATAACACATACCAAAATAAAATTCAAGAAACAACATCTGACCAAAGATAAAAGAATCCACAAATCCTAATGAAATGGTTTTCAATTTCGTTAACATAATATGATGTTAGAAGTGTTTTACTCTCTTCTTATCTGTCTATCAAGTCATGAGTGGGGATATTTACCTTTATAAGTCATAAAACAATATACTTATTAAAACTGTACAATTATATGATGAAGGCACTGCAGACCAAATTTTCAGGTCACCTCCAACTACACAAGACAGTGCTGCTGCTTTTTAAGTTTCAGGCTTGCTTTTACTTATTCATTTAATTCGATTTCAGATATTTGGTTCAGTATAGACATATATTACCTTATGCAATAGCATAGTAGATCAGACAAATGCTAACTAATTATACCAAGTAAAGCAATTTTGTACCATAACAAATAAAAACATATTTCATTAGGTTGTGTTGAAAATATGAATTAAAGATTTTTTATATCTTAAGTTAGAGATATGTTGATTACAATAATTATCTATTCATATCATTCTTCCATAATTTTATTTATTTATTTACTTATTTTGGATTTTCGAGACAGGGTTTCTCTGTAGCTTTTGGTTCCTGTCCTGGAACTAGCTCTTGTAGACCAGGCTGGACTCGAACTCACAGAGATCCGCCTGCCTCTGCCTCCCGAGTGCTGGGATTAAAGGCATGCACCACCACCGCCCGGCTATTTTTTTAAAATTAGATAGTGACTTAGGTAACATTGAGAATAAAATTTTAATTTTTAGCCATGGAGTTAAAAATAGGACATGTAACAGCTTCAATCTATGTATTCTATAATCTGCTATTTTAGCATATTATTTTTGTAGAATTATGCCATGGAGTTAAAAATAGGACATGTAACAGCTTTAATCTATGTATTCTATAATCTGCTATTTTAGCATATTATTTTTGTAGAGTTACATCCTTCTCACCAATTTCACTATTTAGTTCCATCAGTTTTAAGAACTCTAAAATAAAATTACCTTTGAGAATTTGGAAGATATTTTTTCTCTGTGTGGAAATTCTTTGACAAAATGAGCCTGTAACTGTTTCTACTATTTAGTTTTTCTATGCAGCACAGTTTGCCTAGGAAAAGCAGATGTATCATGTATATGGTGGTATGTGTGGATTTGAATCTCTGTCTCTGTCTCTCTCTGTGTCTTCCTCTGTGTGTGTGTACATGTACGTATGTATGTGTGTATGTATGTATATATGTATGTATGTGGTGTGTATTGCAACCAATTCCACAGTACTTTATCCCATTTTTCCAGTATGTATTTATTAGTACTTTGTAAAACATCTCTGATAGTACTTCAAGAAATCTGAATAGACTGGCAAGTGTACTCCTGCTATACTATCAGATCTAACTGGCTCCTTAGGATCCAGTCAATTCTTTTTTTTTCTTTTTATTTATTTTTTATTCTTTTTTAATTAAAATTTCCACCTGCTCCCCGTTTCCCATTTCCCTCCCCTCCTCACAAATATTGCCCCCTCCCCCCACTCCCCTCCCCCTATCCCCACTCCTCTTCTCCTCCCCCCACACCATTCCCCCTCCCTCTCGATACTGAAGAGCAGTCCAAATTCTCTGCCCTGCGGGAAGACGAAGGTCTTCTATCTACGTCCAGGAAGGTGAGCGTCTAAACAGGCTAAGCTCCCACAAAGCCAGTTCATGTATTAGGATCGAAACCTAGTGCCATTGTCCTTGGCTTCTCATCTGCCTTCATTGTCCGCCATGCTCAGAGAGTCCAGTTTCAACCCATGCTTATTCAGTCCCAGACCAGCTGGCCTTGGTGGGCTAGTTAAATAAGAAAGTGAACCCAAAGAAAATCGTATAGTCATCCGCATGGAGAGGGGAAGTAGACAAGATTGCAGGGCAAAAACTGGGAACTTGTGGGTGAGGTGGCATGGAGCAAAGGGGAAATGGGATGAGAAACATGAGAAGGGGAGGATGGGAGGAGCTCGGGGGATTGGGATGGTTGGGATATAGGAAGGGAGGATACGGGAGCAGCGAAGTATATATCCTAACTAAGGGAGCCATCTTAGGGTTGGCAAGAGACATGACTCTTGAGGGGTTCGCAGGTGTCCAGGAATATGTTCCCAGCTGGTACCTTGGGCAACTAAGGAGAGGGAACCTGAAATGACCCTATCCTATACTGATGAATATCTTGCATATCACCTTAGAACCTTTATCTGGCGATGGATCGAGGTAGAGACAGAGTCTCAATTTGGAGCAACGGTCTGAGCTCTTAAGGTCCAAATGAGGAGCAGAAGGAGGGAGAACATGAGCAAGGAAATCAGGACCACGAGGGATGCACCCACCCACTGTGACAGTGGAACTGATTTATTGGGAGCCCAGTCAATTCTTAATGCCCTCTCAGGAACCTACAACCTAGCTGGTCAGTTTTCACAATCTCTTATTCACATATAGCTTATTTGATCACAAGATCTTGCCCCAAGTTTATAACCTTTGTCAGCTAAGCATTTTTAGCATCTTGGTAACATAGGTCCTGTATCCTCCTTACAAAATTCTAATCACATAAGTTTCAAAAATTTAGTTTCATTTAAAATTAAACTTAAAAATATATTTGAAACATTCATCTGCTAGAATAAAGTTACATATATATATATATATATATGTATATATGCTTATTTTTCAGCATTATAAATCATAAAAATATTGAGGTACTATCAGAGCTGATTTTTAATTAAAAATTTGCCTTTGGTTTCACAGCATACTCATTTTCCTTTGTTTTGCATGGGAAACAAAGGACCTGAGCATACTTGAGCACATTCTCAGAGTCTCTCAGAGCAACCATTGTGCTAAAAGTCAGGTTCCACTAGATCCTTCCACATCTCATTTTAAAGTGAGGCGTTGGAGGAACTAGTGCCATTTGGCTCTAGAGCAAGGCTCCACTGTGAATTCAATGGAATGAACATGAAAATTAGTAGGTTAATGCATTTCTGTTTCTGAAAATTTTGCTATTTGAGAAATACCACACGACAGCATTTATGCCAAATCTACAGGAAGAACATCAAGGAGATAGCTTTGTTCAGTAAATGGGTAGGATACCATATGGCTCTGATATTAGTGTGAAGTTAATCACAAGCTGCATGATCGGTCATCTTATAATTCCATAATAAATTGTACATATAAATGCTTTTGTTATCTGCACAGCATGCAAAATTTGGTAAGAGTAACCTTTAGGGAAAAACAAATGAAAAAAAACCTTAATCAGATGTTGGTGTGAGAATGGTGCCTCGGAACGACAAGTCAGCTGTCTGCATTCTCGGGATTTCCTCGGCTATTTTTACCCACTAAGAATGTATTCTTTAAAATTCAAAGAAAATATATCAAAGAGAAAAAGTTAAATTCTTTGTACACCAAGTCCTCTGATTAATCCATGTAGTGGAGGGCCATGTGGGCACACCGTGTTGCAGCCTCTACCATTTACAAGCCCAGAGCAGCTCTGCTGATCCTCCTTTGGGCAGCCTTGAATCATGCCTCATTCTTGGCCCAAAGAGTTGGGACTGTGTTGCATCTCTACAACACATTGAGATATTTGTAAATCTAAGTGTTAAGGAGAGCCCATGGTGATAATAATAGACCCTCCTTAAAAAATAATAATGAACAGTTTATCAATAAACCACCTGGCAGGATGCCTACAATAAATTTGATCTAGTATGTCCTTAGAGGAATTCAAACACATTCTAACCTTCTATAAATGAAGGGCATCTGCCCTTTTTAAAGATGTCAGACTTAGCTTCATAATACCTACCTACATTTTTTCATAGAGCACTTTGTTACACATATGCTGAATTATGTACTGGCTTTCAGAGAAATCCAACATAAGATTCTCATGTAAGCAAAATATATGGGAACCATAATTTCAGAGTATTTGAAAAATCAGGACTACCCTCTGTCTAATCTTTAGCTGCAAGAATACTGACAGTCATTTGTAAGCAAAGACAACTCTTTTGTTCCCGGCTGCCCAAACCCAAATAACTACACAAAAGCTATATTAATTGTAACACTGCTTAGCCAATGAGTCAGGCATATTCTAGCTAGATTTTATATCTTAAATTAACCCATTTCTATTAATCTTTGTATCATCATGAGGCTGTGGCTTACCAGTAAAGGTTCTGAGTGTCTGTCTCTATATGATGTCTCTTTGACTCTGCCTATCTTCCACTCTCCCTCTCTCCCTATCTATCTTGTTCTGATTTCCTACCTGACTTATTCTGATTCTGCTAAGTCATTGGCCCAAACAGCTTTATTCATCAATCAATAAAAGCAATACTTAGACAGAAGGAAATCTCACATCATCTGACGCTGAAGCTGCACACTAAACAAAATGTCAGAGCTTTAAGATAAACTGATCAGATTTGTTTTCCTTAAAACTGGAGAAGATATGTTCTCTTTTCTCTGCAATATTTCAAGTGAAAGGCAACATGTGATCTATAAACATTCACATACCAGCTGAGAGGTGTGTTCATGCTGATTGCTTCTACTTTCACAGTGCCAGACAAACAAATACAGAAATTAGCTGATATTACCTTTGAACAAATGGTCTTTTCTTGGATATGTGACATTTAATTTGATTATTCATGAATATTTTAAAGGCTTATTTGTCAATTGACATACATTAGATTTAGAATTTTAAAAATACAACCAATCACTGAATGTTGGTGGTAAGCTTCTATTTCCAATTTGTAGAGAAGAGAAGACAGAAATAAAATGACTTTATTAGTAGTGTTTTGCTTCTTTTTGATAAACTTTCAGTCACATACCTGTACCAAGGAAAATAATTTTCTAAATCAAATACTGAGATATAGGAATAAGTTTTTATAACCTTTGTGCCAGCTAAAGCAGTGAAATTTCAATCTGAAATAAATAAGATACATTAGTGATTAATAAAGGCTGGGTGTTCATTAGGCATATGTGATCAACTACGAAAAGATTATTTAATTAAGTGGGAGCCTAGGCTGTTTGGATGCTCACCTTACTAGACCTGGAAGGAGGTGGGAGATCCTTGGACTTCCCACAGGGCAAGGAACCCTGACTGCTCTTCAGGCTGCTGAGGGAGGGGGAGTTGACTGGGGGAGGGGGAGGGAGATGGGAGGCGGTGGCAGGGAGGAGGCAGAAATCTTTAATAAATAAATAAATAAAAGATTTCTGGTAAATTAGTCACATAATCTCCATGGAGAATTATGAAAAGTTGTAGGACCCCAGTAAAGTTGTAGGTGTTAATTTATTTGTATTTAGACTTGCCCCTCTGAGAGTGAAGAAAAGATCCAGAGGAAAGAACAGGACATTATAATAAGGTTGGTCAATGAATGCTAGATGATTAATGAAAGGAAGAAGTGAGAAATATTTTAAAAATGGGTTATACCATGAAAATATGTAGCCACAATTTACAGTTTCTGTATGTAGACTTAATAAAGAGTCAGTCAGGTTTGAGGATTTATCATAGCACTTCTCCCACTCCTCCAGTCCCTAGCAATAAGGAGTGACTAATATGTGGCATATATGCACATGATTGCAGGCACACAGCACATGCATAAGCAAGCACACGCACATGCACACAGACAGAGAGACAGAGACAGTGATGGTGCCCCAGAAATCTATGACATTGAGGGGAAGAAATAAGATTCCTGAAGGGATAGGGGATTGTGGTGTTCCTCTGATCTTCTTAGGTAAGAATGACTGGAGACAAGTGATAGGAAGATGAGAAAGGAAAACTAAAAACTCCTGTAAAAACTAATCACTAAATACTCATGAAATCACAAAAGGAGAATACTCTATTTATCAATATTTTGTTTTGTGTGTGTGTGAGGGGGATGTGGGGGGCAATGCATTTATGGATACACTGTATGTGTAGAGACCAAGGGACAATCTTGTGTATCTTTCCTGGGATCAACCCATTGTTTATTGAAATGGGGAAGCTCATTGGCCTGGAACTTTCCAATGAGTAGAGAATGTTGAGCAGTGAAACCCAGGAATCTGTCTGTATTTACCTGTTTTATGGAGGTCACTTGTTTGTTCCCAGCTATTCAGCTCCAAAATAATCACACAGAAGCCTTATTATCTGAAATATTGTCTGGCCAATAGTTTAAGCGTATTTCTGGCTAACCCATATCTTAAACTAACCCATCTCCATTAATCTGTGTATCGCCACGAGGCTATGACTTACTGCATAAAGTTCCAGCGTCTGTCTGTGATGGGGCTACAGAGCTTTTCTGACTCTTCCTTCTTTCTCCCAGCATACTGTTTAGTTTTCCCCGCCTACCTCTGTTGTTCCCTGCTATAGGTCTAAAGTACTTTCTTTATTAACCAATAGTATTCACAGCATACAGAAGGAGAACCCACATTTACCTACCCAATGTTAGGGCTACAAATGCATGCCTGGATATACCTGGCATTTTATGTAGCTTCTGCAGATAGATTTCAAGTCCTCATGGTGCATAGCAAGAACTTTAGCAAATGGAACTATATTCCCAGACCTAAGAATTCTTCTTAAGAATATGCAAAACATCAAGAGTTTCTTTTTCTTAATTATTTTTTAAATTTCATCTTATGTTCCAACCACAGTTCTCCCTCTCACCCATTCTCCCCCGCCAATATCCCCTTCAATCCATCTTCTATCCATTCCTGCTAATGGGTAAGTGTTCCCACAGGGAATCAACAAAGTCTGAAACATTAAGTTGGGCCAGGACCAAGACTCTCCCTACATTAAAGCTGAGCATGGTATCCCACCATAGGGAATGGGATTCAACAAGCTAGATCATGCACCAGGGTTAGAACTTGTTCCTACTTCCAGGGGCCTCTCAGATAGTCCAAGGTTCACCATTGTCTCCCACATATTGAGGGCCAAGTTTGGTCCCATGGAGGCTCCATAGCTGTCAGTCTAGAGGTCATGATTTTTCATGAGCTTGGTTCAGCTGTCTCTGTAGATTTTTTTCTTTAAACTGGAGTAGATGACAAGAAGCTCCTCTCAGTTCCTCTCATAGCATAAAATTGTTAGTTAATTTTTGTCTTCATTTTTGATCCCAGATTGTAGAAAAAGCAAGAGAGCTTGCAGAACACACATAGACACACACACACACACACACACACACACACACACATCCTTTGTCACTGTCCTCAGCCAGGTAGTAGGTTTTTCCTCTCACCTACCGTAAATATTTACAGCACCAGTTTGGAAAAATATTCATTTCTGCCAACAGCACTTGAATTCTCTTCACCAGCACTGGCTCAATTCAGAAGATAAAGTGAGACAGGTGATAACCAGATTAGAGTTTACCAGGACAAAGGTCAGCTGCCAATGTATTGAAAAGAATGTGAAGGATGAGGAAATTAACAATGATCTTGAATGTACTGGCCATTTCCAAGATTGTGTGTTTGCCAAAACTTGGCAGAGCTGTATACTAAAGTGGGAGAATTTTCTGACAAGTGTATTATACTCTGATGTAATAAAAATTAAACTAGATGACTCTAAATATTTAGCTATATTGAAAGGATATTAACAAAATTATCTTGGGTTCCTTGTCTTCTAGTTCTGTACATAAATAGCTAAATAAAATCTCACTTGGACAGTGCATGCCAGCAAAAGTGGTTTTGTTAGTTTGCTCTTCAAGACAGGGTTTCTCTGTAGCCTTGGCACCAAGGCTGGCCTCGAACTTATAAAGATCCACCTGTCTCTGCCTCCCAATGAAAGGATTAAAGGCCCGGATTAAAGGTAGGTGCCACCACTGCCCAGCTAGCAAAAGTGTTTCTTCCCCAGTCTATGCTCAGATCCTAAATATTATGCTCTCTTAATTATCAAGTATGCAGCTAAAGTCAACCACTAAAGTCACTTTTGGCTCTGTTTGGCCTCACTGGTTCTTTGCAGGAATCATTTTGTTTCTAGGTCAAATTGTCTTCTACACACAGTGAACTCTGGTTAAGCCAAATCACATTTTGTTCAAAAGCTCTGTCATAGAGGCTCTGCTCTGGCATTTCATTTGTTTGCCTAGAAAATGTTAGGACTCTCTTTGTCAAGCCTAAGCTGTGATTTCAGAATCCTCTCATAACCTCGAGTATTAACGATAGCCCAAATATAAAGCTGGCATTGACCCACTGATTTTGCCAGAGGCACACATGGAGAGAAATGTACCGTCGTAAGATTACTGGACCCGCACATATAAATTGCATAGTTCTCAATTTCAAAAAAATACAATCTGTATCTAAAATTCAGGCAATAATACCAGCAACAGATTTAATTAAATACAAACCACTGAAGAAATGGTGGTTTATTCCCGAAAACCAAATATTAGAATTTTGCTGAGTGGCACACTCTCAGTGATCAGAGGCACACTCCATAAACTCAGGTAGCACCATCATCATTCATCAGGGCCAAGAGATTCCCAGAAACATTAGTCAGGACACCTTGTAAAATAGAGAAATTGCAGAAACGTAAAGTTTCTTGAGTTTAGCTTCACATTTCTCATAATATATGAGTGAAAATTATTTGAAATACATTTAATAAACAGCAGGATTCTTGGAACGGTGTTCTGACACTGGTGGGGAATTTACCCCTAAACTATATTCTCAGTCATATCCATGTTGTTCTTCTTATTTCATTTTTCTTTAAATTTTTGCCAGCATTTTACTTATATTTCCATAAGAAGCCCATTGTTTGTTGGCACTGTCCCCACCAGCCATTTTCTTTTTAATAGTTCCCTAATATTCAATCAGAAATTATCATTCAAGTTACTCTATACCATTTGAATTACAGAATCTTTGTTTGTTTTCTTAGGACTTGATTGGTTTATACATTGAACACACACAGATATGTAACATATCTGACCAGAGTGTCTCTGAATCACATAGTATGAGAACTGATTCCTAATTCATATTTCCCTGCACCTCAGACTGGCCAAGAAAGGCAATTGGATGAAGAATTGCTAATCTTAAAATATGATAGGATAATAGCATCAACAACTGACATCATTGCAAACAGCATTCATTCTATTTGATTTTTAAGTGCACATCATATTCACGTTTAAATTAGTCGAATTGTAGAAATCCATTCTCTTATCAAATCAAATTGTAATCTGTAATTTGATGTAGGATTCCCCTGTATATAATGTGAATATGTTTTCTTACCATTGGTTAATAAAGAAGCTGCTTTAACCTATAGCAGGGCATAATAGAATGAGGAAGGAAAACTAAATTGAGCAAAGAGAAAGAAGGTGGAGTTATGGAGATGCAATGTAGCTGCCTAAGAAAAAAGACACCGGAATGTTACCAGTGATTCACATACTAATAGAAATTGGTTAATCTAAGATATAGGAGATAGCTAGGAATACACGTGAAGCATTTGTCAATGTTGTAATTAATATTGGTTCTTTGTGATTATTCAGGGCTAGGTGGCTGGGAAATGGGTGAATAGTCTCTGTTTAGAGTAACTCAAGTATGAGATAACATATGGAGTCTCCAAAGGCATTTTACATTACTATTGGTCATCTGCATAACCCTTGAACTAAGTTATGCCATGAGGACAGGCTATATCATATCCTTTAAAAATGACTGTGTTTAGAGGAACATTATTATATCCCTGCCTATAAGCTCATATCAAGGTTACAAGATACTGACTGAACTAAACAGAAGTTTATGACAATTTCCAAATGAAAGCATAGGAAAGAAAGAACAGACAATGACTTAAAACATTAAGTATTATAAGAAATACCTGTATCCCCAGTGTCAGTTCCTGAAGCTATGACAGATGACCTCTACTTTGCTGGACAAGGTGGGTGGGCTAAGTTAGGCCTGAAATACACATTCCATTTTATGAGAATAATTTTCATTGAAACTTTATTTGGTAGTTTACCAAAATATACATCATGGATCTGACAATATTTTTTTCTAAAGATTTCCACTTAAATTTAGTGAAAACTCTTTGATTTTGTGTGATAATAAAAGTGATTGTATGACTTTTATATATTACAGATAAAAGGAGAGTATGCTAAGTTTTTATTTGAATTTTAAAAATCATGTCATTTTTACTTCTCAAGTAGAATTTCTTATCCCTTTGTTCATGAACATATTTCCAGAGAAGAAAAATAAAAATATAAATATACCTAACAACTTGCTGAGAATGATTTCATCTTGTTCTTTCATTTTGCCAATGGAAACACTGAGATCTAATCACACAGAGAAATTTAAAATATCACCATTTATATTTAGGGGAATGATATTGTTATGAAAAAAGTCTGTTTTTGAAGGCCTCTTGACTATTGCTTAAATTTAAATTATTGAATTTTATATATGTGGAAAGAACCAAGACTTCAAGGAATGTATAGAAAACTCCATGTTCAAGCAGAAAGTTTAAAGTGTCCCCTAGAAATAGTGTAAATAGGAAGGTTGAGATTATATCCTTCTGTAACCTTAGTGGGAAGAAAGACACAGGTTGTTAGAAATTCCCAGTTCTTGTCCTAGCAAAGCTATAATCCTTTCTAGTACCTATTTCTATGCCTCAGACTGTCCACATAATTTCTGGATGTAGGTATATACATCTGTTCCTATCTGCCTTTCTAATGACAATTGAACAAGACATGGATCTATGAGCATAGCAGAAAATCATCAGGATTCATTTTATTGATTTTATGAGGGGTGGGTAATCATGTTTAGTTCTACTCTAGGTCTCTATAATATATAGTCTCCAGTTCCTGGCCATCCAGGAATTATTGTGCATGAATTCCTTCTGATGGTGTGGGCCTCACATTAAACCAGACATATGCTGGACAGTACCACAAATTCTGTGCCATCATTGACCTAATACAATTTTGTAGGCAGGAATGAATGTAGGTCAAAAATTTTGTGGCTAGCTTGGTGTCCAGTTTTTTCTTTATGTACGCTGCAAAATATCTTCCCACACCAAAGAGACTAGGACATAAGTTTGAAGGCTCCATGCAGAAATCAGCTTGATCTCGCTGTGTTCAATGATCTCTGTGTGTATTGGTCTTGGCAATGGGGCCCTACTGTAAGTTTATGGAGAGCAACTCTTTGTCATAGCATCAGCCTGGGTGGTTTATGGACCTCCATGTGACCCCCTCATGCAACAACTCATCAGAATGCAATTCAGGCCCATCACTCCAAGTAAAATTCCCAGCATCTGTCTCTGGGAGCCCCATGGCATTCCTCTCTAACTTCACCCTTCTTTCTCACAGCATTCAGTCCAGTCCTCTCCACCTACCTAAGTCCTGTCCAGTCAACAGGTCAAGGCAGTTTCTTTATTCATTAACCAATGAAAGAAATACATTGACAGAAGGACCTCCCACACCAGGGCTTGATGTATACATAGATATTGTTTCAATTTGATTCATCATGGAACATATTATTTAATCTATGTACAGTAATTGAAAATTTTGTTGGATATAGTAATCAGGACTGGTCTCTTACAATCTGCAGCACAACTTCCAAGACCTTCTGGCTTTTAGGGTCTCTGTTGAAAAGTCAAAATACTAGTAAGTCTGCCTTTGTTACTTGCCCCTTTTTCCTTGCAGATTTTAATATTATTTATTTGTTTTGATTCTTATGTGGCAAGATGAATTTCTTTTCATGTCCAATCTATTTGTTATTTTGTATACTTCTACTTTTATAGACATACCTTCTTTAGGTTGGGAAATTTTTCCTCTATTACTTTGTAAAATATTTCTGTCACTTTGAGCTAGAATTCTTCTCTTTTCTCTATTCCAATGTTTCTCAATCTATGGATCATAATCCATTTGCAAGTTGAATGACCCATTCATAGGGATTTCCCAAGACTCAGAAAAGGTAAGTATATATATTACAATTCACAAAAGGAGAGAAACTTCAGTTATGAAGTCACAATGAAAATAATGTCTCAGCATTAGAAAGGTTGAGAACCACTGCTCTTTTCCTGCTATTCTTGGGTCAATTTTTTCATACTGTCCCAGATTTCCTGGATGATCTGCATCAGGAATTTTTTAGATTTAACATTTTCTTTAACCAATATATCCATTTCTTCTACTATATCTTCAAAATTGTGATTCTCTCTTTCACCTCTTATATTATCTTGGTGAAGCTTGCCTCTATAGTTCCTGTTTGCATTCCTAAGTTTTTAATTTCCAGAATTTCCTCAGTTTATGCTTTGATTGTTTCTATTTTCATTTTCAGATTTTGGAACAGTTATATTCTATACCTTCAACTATTTATTTGTTTTTTGTTGGTTTTCTTTAAGGGATTTATTTTTTTCCTCTTTAAGAACCTTTATTGTCTTTTTGTATTTTGTTTTAAGAAGTTTTTTTTTTGTACTTCAGCTATTGGAATAGTCAGAGCCCACTGTGATATGGTTGCCGGATTCTAGTGGAGGCATATTGTCTTGTGTGTTATTATGTTTTTTATACTGATATCTAGGCATCTAGGTTTGGGATCTAGGTACCAATTTCTGTATTTGTCTTCATTAGGTAGATGTTTTATTCCTTGGTTTCTCCTTCATCTCTGGAATATCAAAGAGTATGTTGACTGTCTTACTGGCCTGATCTATTGGTGTGTTCACAGGGAGTACTTGCTGGTATTGGAGGCTGGAGGAAGGGAGGTGGGTGGTGTTTGTCTCTGTGACCCACAGGAGGTATGTAGAGAGAGGAAGGGAGGCCACAAATGGTGTTCTGTTGCAGTGCTGAGGACAACCTTGAGGACTGGGTCTAAGAAAAGCTTTTTAAATGATTCCAGAGAGAGAAAAAAAAAAGATAGACATAGAGACAGAGAAAAAAAACAGAGAGAGATTTCCATTTGGAAATACTAACCAATTTTCCCATCTTCTTAGGCAGTTAAAAATGATCAAAATAAGAATTGTATATGTGTTTGGAATTCAGTATAATTGACAACTAATCTAGCTATTATCTGTCTATATCTGTTCTGTATAGATACAGTTATATAAGTATATATATATGTGTGTGTGTAGTGTGTATATATACTGTTCATATCAATTTAATTAACTTCTCCATCTGATCATCATTATATTATTTTTGAAGTTTTTAAAATCCTCTTTTCTAGTTATTCACAAGATATAAAGTAAGGTATTGTGAACTATCATATTTAAACTATTATATATTGTGCATATGTATCAAAATTTCATATTAAATTACATATATTCATAAAACTAACAAGACAAAGAACAAAAGCTTAAGGGATAAAACAGAAACTAGTGGAAATTAGGCTTTCATGCTAACTACTTCAAAAGGGTAAAATATTTTACTGGAAAAATGCAGAGTATGACTTCATTCTCTGTTAAGGAGAAAATGCCTCTAACCACTATTTTCAATGATCACTTACTGTGTGCCACATCCTGTGTATGCTAACAGCCTTCAAAGAATGACCTCATCTCATGCAGTCCCCTAAGAATCACCCGATAGAAATGCTACTCCTGAAAATCAGTAAAATCCTGTTGAGTGTGCACTACTCTTTACTCAGCATTCAACACCACTTTTTAGAGCCATCAACTGACACTTTAGCATTATTGTCATCTACACAGGAGCCTGGAACCTTCCCCTGGGAGGAGGGTTGAAATGCGTAATTGCTAGTAATCCTAACTGTGGTTAGTGGTGACTGAGCACTTCATGTGTCCCCTGCATTAGGGTCAATTCTTTAACCCACCACCTTCTCTGGTTCCCTAAACTTGATGGTGTTGTCATCACAGTGCTAGGAGAAAAGTATACTGAGATTTTTGATGGTCAAGACAAGTGTAGCTACGAGATGGTTGTTTTAAAAGTGGAAAGAGAGCACACTGATGGTAGAGTCTGCTTCATAAGAGATGATGAGCACCAGTCTTTGCTACTAGAGATAAACACTTCATAGGGTGAGATCAGAGCTTGAGGAAGTCATCTAAGGGCTCTTACGGTATCATTTCAAATATATGGTATGCCTGTTTCTCCATATGATTATTAGGGCTACTTAGAGATAAATCAAGAATATAGATGCTTTACTTCTCACAAAACACCTTAGCAAAACAAATTACTAAAGAATAATACAAACCGCTAGTTATCTGTAAGGTTCTGTTAAGTTAGCGTACTGGTGAATATTTTGATGTGGATTTTGCAAATGTCTTATACTAAGCATTGATGTGAACCATGAAGAAAAGATAAGATTTCTCTCTATGGCAAGTATCCATGACACTTAACAACAGATGCGTCCTGAGAAGCAGACAGTGTCCCTGTGCTTGCTCCAATCTCTTCTTGCTTGGTAGACTTTTCTCTCCTTTAACGTAAGCATTTAACGGGAGAACTTAACCTTGAGTGCTTGAAGGAAGAATTGTTGATGATTTTCTGCACAGAAAAATAAAAGGTAGCCTTAGAGAAAGG
The DNA here is from genome assembly GCF_950005125.1 of Chionomys nivalis. Lineage (NCBI taxonomy): Eukaryota > Metazoa > Chordata > Mammalia > Rodentia > Cricetidae > Chionomys > Chionomys nivalis. The sequence continues at coordinate 157,651,203 of NC_080086.1, read as the reverse complement.
AAAAGGAAATAAATCTCAGTGTTGGAGGTAATGTGGAGAGAATAATAAGCAAGCACAAGGGAGACAAAAGCTGGAAAACAGACCTATCTATTAAGGATCGTGAGAGGAGAAGAAAAAACTGTCTAAAACATGTGCAAGCAAAGCTTCATGAAGAATAAAGCGGAGACAGGGTTCTGAGACTTGCCTTTGGAAAGGAGGGAAAACAAGCCATTTCCATCACAAGACAGCATGCTTGGGAAGTTCTTGGGCAACACAGTAAGAGAAAGAACATGCTATGTGTTGAGTATTATCCATATTCTAGAAACAAGTGCAGAGAATTTAATTTGCCTCTTTTCTCTCTTCGGATTCCCCCATTTTCCATCTTTGTATTCCTCCCTCTGTGATTCCATGAGGTACGCCCTACAGGTGTTGGGGAGATGTGCTCCATTGCTTATTACACTCTAGAAGATTGATTCTCCTTGGTCTCCACTCTGAAGTTCTGTGTAGGAGTTTGAGAGGCAGTTGAGAAATAATTTTTTCTTTATGCTTTTGACATTTCAGACAGAACCACAATGTCACAAAGCTGGTAGAGATTCAGACAGGTGTGTATCTACTTGATAAATAGTGAGCATTTTAAAATCTATTTGGGCTTTTGTTTTAGCTGCTTGAGAACTTAGATGTGCTAACTCCAAACAGTTATTCAGATGGCTCTAGGAAAGTATTCATTTTTCTGAATCATTTGGTTTAGTAAATGAGAAATTCAAGAAAAAATATCATGGAATAAAATATGGGTGACAAATAATAGAGATGACGTATACAAAGTTAGGGAGCAATCTGTGCTTGTGTCTATGAATTTATAACATATTTGCACATAATAGAGATGTAGTATACCAACTTAGAGAGTCCCCTGTGCTTGTGTCTATGAATTCATATCATATCTGTGTATAGTTATTTATTCAGAAAAAGAAAAGTACATCAATTCTCACTTAAAATGTAGAAACTTAAAGGGAAAATACCCTTACTGAAATTGATGACTAAAACATCCAGGAACTAGGCAATGGTGGCACACGCCTTTAATCCTAGCACTCAGGAAGCAGAAGCAGGCAGATCCCTATAAATTCAAGGCCAGCCTAGTCTACAGAGTTAGTTCTGGGACAGGCACCAAAGCCACCCAGAAAAACTCTCTCTTGAAAAACAAAACAAAACAAAAAATCTAAAAAAAGCCAGAAAACCACTCAGGAATAACCTGACCTAATAATGGAAGCTCTTAAAGGCAAGAAGGACAGCTGTCTTTCATAAAATATTTTTTAAAATGCTCAACAATTTAGCCGATCAGAGAAATGCAAATTAAAACAACTATGAGATTCCATCTTACACTTGTAAGAATGGCCAAGATCAAAAGTACTGTTGACAACTTATGCTGGAGAGGACATGAGGTAAAGGGAACACTTCTGAATTGCAGGTGGGAGTGCAAACTGGTACAGCCACTTTGGATATTAATATAGCAATTTCTCAGAAAATTAGAAAACAACTTTCTTCAAGACCCAGCAATACCACTTTTTTTGGTATATACCAAAAAAAAAAAAAATGCTCGATTGTACCATAAAAACATGTGCGCAATTATGTTCATAGTAGCATTGTTTGTTATAGCCAGAACCTGGAAACAACCTAAATGCCCCTTGACCAAAGAATGGATAAGGAAAATGTAGTACATTTATACAATGGAGTACTACACAGCAGAGAAAAATAATGACATCTTGAAGTTTGCAGGCAAATGGATGTATCTAGAAAACATCATATTGAGTGAGGTAACCCATACACAGAAAGACAAATATCATATGTACTCACCCATAAGTGGCTTTTAGAATAGAGCAAAGAAAACCAGCTTACAATTTACAATGCCAGAGAATTTAGACAATAATAAAGATCCTAAGAGATACATGGATCTAATCTACATGGGAAGTAGAAAAATACAAGATCTCCTGAGAAAATTGGGAGCATGGGGAGGGTAGCGGAATAGACAGGAGCAGAGAAAAATGTATAGCTGAATAAAAATCTATTTTAAAATTGTCTCTAAGATTTCTATAATGAGTACATGAGAACACTGAGTTTATATAATTTCTACCTCTCTCTCAGTTACCTGCAGTTCCAACCTCCTCCCCTATTTTATCTTGGATTAATTACCTCCTCTTTCATAATTATTTTTGTGTTATATATATATATGTATATGTATGTGTGTGTTGTTATATATGTATATATAATGTATGTTATATATATGTGCATATATGTGTATAGGAAATCTTTTACACTTGTATGTTGAGAGCTGACCATTTGGGACTTTATACCTTGTCAAGGTCTTGTCTCCTAGAGAAAAGCAATTCTCTATCCTTCAGCTGTCTTGCTGAAATTCTTATTATTACATTTACAGTGTACTAAATGAAAGAACCAATTGATGCATGAATATGTAGACTGAAGAAAAATTTGCCATTATAAATGCTTTCAGGAAGCTCACTACCAGTTCCAGAACAGAAGTTTGATAGCACCCCAGGATAAGAAGTGAGAAGAACCACAGTGTAAAGGGAGGAGTAAAGTCCTTCATTCTTTCCCAGAAACATGAGCCTACATTCCCATGATCAAAACTATAGCAAATAAACTCTCCACCTCCATGGTGCTCTGCATATTTATAGGGAATAAAAGCTAGATCCATGTGACTATAGAAAAATTGCTTCACTCAGAACCATAGTGAATGCAAAACCTAAAGTTATGCTAACCCGCATGCCATGTTACTGACCTTTTTACACCTAACTATTCAATGTTTATGTTGTATTCAAAAACTTTATTATCTTTAATAATACTTAAGTATTATTAATGTGCATGTGTGTCTGTGTGAATAACATGTGAGTATGGACATACTAGTGCCAAAAACACACATAGAGTTCAGAGGACAACTTTTGGAAGCATTTTCTGTTCTACTGTTATGGCCAAGAATTAACTTAGTTAAGCAGGCTTGCTTGTCAAGTGCCATTAGTTGCCAAGCTATCAAATAATCAGTATTATGGACTTAACCCATTTCAGATTTTTGGAAGTACATTCACCTCATCTACTCATTTTACTTATTTATTTGCATGTTTGTTTCCAGTTCACACATACTTTGCACACTCAAATAAGTGGGGCTTCTGGATTGCTTTAAATTGATGGAATAGCTTAATAAAATTATCCCTTTCTCCTCTGAGCTTTCTCAGATATGCTTTCTCTAAAGATTTTGACTGAAATTTCACAGTAAGTTTCGTGAAGTTACACATGTCACGACTATAGGTAACAAATGAATTCCAATATAAAAGCCCCCAGTGGAAAGGTTTCACACATTAAACTCACATTACTGATTTATAAGCTTTTGTTCCCAACTTACAAATGCTTTGTCAAACCTTAGTAAGCCTCCCCTGTTCTTCCTGTTCTTATAAAGTAAAATAATAGGTTTTTTAAAAGCCTGACAAAATTAGGCCAAGAAAGCCCTTATTTCCAAAATACCAAGCAAACGAAAATGTTACACAGGGTTAGAGAGATGGTTCAACATTTGGGAGCATGTGTAGTACTCAGAGATGACCCAGGATTGTTTTCAAGCATCTGTTGTATCCAAAGCACCTGCTACTCCACCTTCAGGGAATCTACCACTCCTTTCTTGTTTAGGCAGTCAAACTCATAAACACACAAACATAGACTTATATGTGTACATGTACTTTCAATATACATACATAGACATAAACACATATGTTGTCTAAGTAAAACTTGAAAGAAGAAAGGAAAAGAAAGTACTATAGTAACTGATATGTTTGAGAAGAAAGTTCAAATATTTTTAGTGTTCACCATTTTATTCAAATGCCATAAGGTTTTTTAATGTGTGTGTGCATGATTGTGACTATGCTATTAACTTATTTATGGCAATTATTGTACATAATTATTTATAATAAGTTCTTCAGAGGGCTCATAAAAGAACCAATCTATAATTACTTGAAAAATTAATACCAATAATTAGTATGATCTATAAAGATGTAATTTATAGTATAAAGTATGGATTAATACATCATTTAGAATGGAATGTATATCACCTATAATAACATATTAACATATATGAATATTTATGTAATATATTTAAAATAAAAATTAAGGATGCCATTTCATTCCCAAAAAATATCTTTAAAGTTCTCTTATCTTGGGCACATTCTCTAAATTTTATGACAGGCATGGTAGTGTGGTTTCTGACTAAAGCCACTCCTATGTGCACATTAAATGCACGTATCTGAGCAGGTGCTAGTCTCTTATGGAGTTCTGAGTCACCGATATGCCGCCTGATTGTGACAATCATGTGCAGGTGGACACAGTCTCCTGTGAACTGCAGTTAGAGCTTCAGAAAGGCATAAGTCAAGTTGGGAGGGAGGGAGAGTGCTAGTGACTAGGAAGAAAGAACAAAATCAAAGTGAATTTAGGCCAGCTTGCCCCAGGACAAACCTGTCTGAGAGTCTTGGAGGGCACTGGAGATAAACGATGTGCAATTATTCTTCAGCTGGAAAGGCTCTGAGGCAGGGCAGAGTAGCAGTGGCCTCAGGAGGACAGGGACTCTCTGACATATGTCTACATCTTATCAGAGGCCTGGCTGAGGGCACGGTCTGCAGGTCAATAAGGGAATGGATAACAAGAAGAGCCACATCTTGGCAGCTGCTGCTGACAGGGAGCTGGGGAAGCCTGTGTGGCTGCAGTTTCCCTGACCAAAATTAGTTCCCTGCCTATTTGCACAGCTCTTAAAGGGCCACGTTCTAAACACAGTCTTGTAAAATTATTTCCCATTCACCTATTTCTTACTTGTTAGTGCACAATTAACATAAATAACAATCACTTAATCTCAAAATAAATATAGACAGAAATATGCAGACAAAACCATGCTAATTTCTACCACTATAACACCATCAATGATCAAACAATAAAAATTGTTGAGCACAGTATTTGGAATGGGATTGACCACTGGGAATGTGGAAAGATGGCACGACTGACTTGGGAATAAGGTGAGCATAGAATCCTGGGGCTTGAGCTCAGATTTGGCCCATTTAGATCCCGACTGCTATAGGCAATGTTTTCCTCTATAATATATGCAAGTCTCTATATCTGCTAATTTTGCTTAGAATATTTTCTTCTTATTGTTCTTTACAATCAGCATCTACATGACCTTGATTCTTATGTGAGAAGCAGAAGGTGCCATGATCAAGGGCAGAGGACATAGGTTTCCAAAGGTACCCAGCAAGTAATGAAGTTAATAAATTTAGGTGTGGCTCATTTTTCCTTCACATGACTTATTGGAGAAAGAACCTCTCCCATCTAGTACCTAAACCTGAGCCAGAAAATGTCCATGGGGGACCTGAAGAGAAATCTCTGACATCATCCATGGAAGTCAGACCCTGATAACACAGGGTGGTAGGCAGTTACCTGTTTTCCTTCTCAACAACATAGAAGCAGTTTAAGTACAGTGCTTTATTTTAAAATGTAGATGTGTGGATCCAAAACAAATGGTCTTCAAGTGCTGCTTTGCAAAATGTTTAATGTCCCCACCTCAAATTCTCAATATGCAGGTGATGGAGACACAAACACACAAACACACACACACACACACACACACTATCCTTGAGGGAAAACAAATTGTTTATAACCCTGTAAGGAAGTAGCTCTTCTCTTTATACCTACATTCAAAAGAAATCTCTAGGAGAAAATTTTAAATCAGGAAATATGTAGAATCAGGAAAACATAAACAACATTGTTTCTCTGACTGATTATTTTGTCAGTCAATTCTTTTCAATTCAAAAGTATTATTTTATGAAAAAGTTTATGAAGGTCATAAATTTAGATGATATAAATTTGAGATTAAATTGTTTTTAATGTAGAAAGAAAACTGGGATATTTTGGAAACAATGGAAAATTAATTTGCAACTGTTTTCTTCAATGTGTGATGCATATTTATGACATACACAGGAAAAACTAAATCATATTTTGGATCTTGAAGACCTGATGTAGCAAAATGCTAATTTGCTTTGAAGCTTTTTGATGCATCTAATTTAATTTATATGAAGCACATTAATGTGAAATGATAAAATAATTATTAAAATGGAAATAGAAAGAAAAGAGAATGAACCAAATCAACAGAGAGGGAAGAGTGGCTGATGACTGTCTTTCACAAGATAGGTTCCAATTTAATCAAATTAAACCTATTATTTGCTGACAGATTAAAGGAAATGTTGTCTTTGCTTTATGACAGAGGGGAGGGGATAGAGAAAAAAAGCAAAGAAAAGTAAAAGCTAGACTGTCAGAAGAATAAATATAAGAATAAATTGATTCTGGACATAGAAACAGAACACTTAGACACACCTTGTTTCTTAGTCTAGATTCTCTAAAGAAATAGAACTGATGGAACAATTCCCTATATATTGAAAGGGAATTTATTAGAATGGCGTATAGGCTGTAGTTCAGCTAATCCTACAATATCTGCCTATGAAGAGAAGGGTTTTTTTTTTTTTATTTTATTACTTTAAAAAAATACCAATCCAAATTCCCACTCCCTTTCTCCCATTCCCCTTTAACTCCTTCCATAGATCCTCCTACCCCACCCCTTCCAATCCTAAGAGAGGGCAATGCACCCCACCCTGTGGAAAGTCCATGGCCCTCCCTGCTACGTCTAGGTTGAGCAAAGTATACATTCAAAGAGAGTAGGATCCCAAGAAGCTAGTATATGCAGTAGAGACTAATCCCAGTGTCACTATCAGTGGAGAATTCTGTAACTGTTTAGCCCACGAGGATGGATGTCTCACTTGTCTTCCGTATACACTGAGATCCTGAAGAAGTGGCCTCTAATACCAGTGAAAGAATGTATTTGCCAGTGAAGGTGAAAGCAAGCAAGCAAAGAGAGCAGGCTTCCTTCTTCCACATTTGTTATTTAGACCAAGATATGAAAGAGTCAATCAGACTAAAGGTGCATCTTCTTCCCATCTCAAAGACCCAGAATAGAAGTGAATCTTCCTTCTAAAAAGATTTCATTAAAAAAAAAATCCATATATAATCAAGTTGACAATGTGAGATATATCTTGTTCAGGGAATGTTCTACAATTTTGGTGACCTAATTTTGTCTTGAGAGAGGTTTATATTAAGCCAATAAGCATATTGATTAGATTCTATTGTCATGAAATCATGAAAAAGTTTAGCAGAAGCATAGCCCACCTTGTTCATCGGTGACAGCCCTTGTTAAAATGGTAATGAACAACAAAACATACGCTATTTTTGAAACTGTCTCCTTATTTTACTTTAAATATTTCTTTTATTTTGAGATTATAATATAGTTGTATCATTTCCCCCTTCCATTTCCTCCCTCCGCTTTCCTTTCTCCTGTCCATAACCTCTCATAGTATTTCCCCCTTGTTCTATTTTAAATCCATGGCCTCTGCCTTTGATTAATTGTTGTTATATGCATTTATGTACATACGTGTGCTTATAAAGTACAGTTTCTAAAAGGCAAAAAGAAATTAAAAAGAAGAAAGTAGGAATGGATGTTGACACTAGACATTTTGAATTTCAGAAACAATTCTTATGAAGTAGACTTAAAATAATTTACATTTTCTCAGCAAGAAAGATTTCCTTTATTTAATTCTACTAATTTTTCACCATGGGTAGTGATGTTATTTTAATCTCAAATTACATAGCCTTGTTTTTAAACTGTTATAGTAATATTCTGAAATGCTATCTCTTTCTGTATCATTTCTTTATCCCACTGATTATTGAATATCTTAAAGAAAATGTGAAGCTGATTATTGTACAGTCAAGAATACAAATTCAATAGTTTATGGCAAGGCATGCATTTAATCAGATGAAAAAGCAAACAACTTAGTGGAAAGGAAAACCGCATGATCATGCCTTGGGCAGGGTAACATGCTCACTGCTCTCAAAGCTCCTAATGTTAGAATGTAACTAGGTGCTCTAGAAACAGTTGATGATATTATGTAGATGATTCCTTTCTGAATTTACAGGAAATAAGGAAAAAGTTTTCCTACCTTTTCTGATGTTTCTGATATCTGCAAAATAGGAAAAAGAGAAAAAATTACAAAACTCTTCAAGAGAATGTAACTTAGAAAGGAGTATCTTAAAAAATATGGGCTGGAGAGATGGCTTAATGACTACAGTGTACACTGTTCTCTCAGAAAAGATGTTTTTTTACCTAAGTTTATTTTTCAGCACCTATTGAGCTGCTCACAATTCCCACTCCAGGGACCCAATGATTCTTTCTGGCTCCCTGGGCACAAAACACAGACATTTTCTCTCTGTTTCTTCATCTTTGTGTCTCTGTCTCTCTCTATTTCTCCCTATCGCTCTGTCACATACATAATGAAAATAAAATCATTTCAAGAGTAAAAAAATTAAAACTATTATTTGGATTTTATAAATAACATAGTTTATTCAAATATATATGTATCAGGCCTATAAGTAAAATGATTCAGGAGAAGAACAGTAATGACATGGACTGTTAACTAACAAATTAAATAACAAGTTAACATGTAAAACAGCATTCCATCTCCTGAGCATTAGTGGATATCCCCATAAATAACAGGATTCCACATTACACCAAAAAAAGAGAGACTGCAGGATTACGATGCTGAAGACTTGGACAAACCCTTTACTGAATTTTAGAGGCTGTGATCATCATGGGTGCTTTGGAAAAAAGGGAAGCCATGCCCTGCAACTTTGAACATAGATTTATTCAACACTCCTGTGTGAATTCTTCTCAGTGCTGCATTTGCTATGACTCTGGTACTGGCACAGCATGTTAAAGGTTATTTTTAGAAGCCATGTCTTATCTTTCTACCCACCAGAACAGAGATGCAAAGATCAATAAATAAGTCATCCAGTCACAGTTTTTATTGGTAAGCTAGTATTCCTGGGCTGGACAACATGTTTGAAATTTTCATAAATGCTGTTACTTAATGGGGTGACACAGTAAAACATCTTCCTGCATCACTAAGGAAGCAAATGGCCAATGAAACCATTTACAGTCTGAAGCTGTCCTCCTGAGGAGACAGATTTCTGATGTCATACATTCAATGTCCTGATAAGGTATTAGCAAAGCAGAAATGAGGGAAAGGGAACTAAGGCAGAATGGAAAGTATGAAGCATTAAGTATATAAGAAGGATTTTTAAGGTGCAGAACAGGTATCCAAATTACAGTTCAGGATGGATGAGACAATCACAAAGAAGAAAATCCTGAAGTTCCATTTAAAGAATGACAAGAAAGAGAAAGATGTGGACCTACCTGCAGTATTAAGTCCAGTTTTGAGGTATCATGATTTTATTTGTGTTCATTTAGTTATGTAAACATGTCCTTACACACAGGGTTGGGGTTTGAGGAAACAGACCTAGGTCTCTCATTAGCACAAGGTGTGATGCTTCCCTTCCACCTTTGATTTTTCAGGTGAGAAAATTACCAGATTTCTAACAAAATGAATTAGCAAGTCAATTCCTGTGAGGTTTTCCAGATAAATTTTATTAGGAAGTTGGATTTGAAACTTTTTGGTTTTGCTGAAACTTATGACCCCTTAAAAAAAATCTATTTCCTTTTGGAGATACTTGTTTAGTTAGGGCATTGTTAGTAGCTGATCTACTTTTAAGGAAGAGATTTGAAGGATATCATATAATCATTTTTTGAAAAGTTTGGTCATGTAAAATCATCTCATACTTAAAGTAGAAGTGGAATGAAGTATTTGTAAATGTGGAGCATTTCAGACAAATGGATCATAATACATAAAAATGTAAGATTATGAGGAATAAAGGAAAGCATGTGGTTTCAGACTTCTCTTGAGCACTATAAATCAATGAACACAAGGAATAATAACACTATTTATATGTACATATATATCTATATGTGTCATATAGTGATATATATCTATATATGTATATAAATCAAATAGAAGATCAGGTGAAGAAAGATGAACTCTTTTTCTATTCTGTCACGCCCATTTCCAAACTAAAGATTCATTTCTGGGAGCAGACCTCAGCTGGTACATTGAACTCAGTAGACATTACATGTCTGGTAAATCTTAAATTGTCAAGCAATGGTTATAAGTCATAGGAATACACTTTAGGATAGCAGGGCAGCATAGCAATCCTTGTAACATCCTCCTTCCAAGCCTGCCTTCCATTTGGGTCCATGCTCAATTTTCAACTCTTGTTTTCACTGAGAAGGTGGCTTAAAGTCCTGTCCCCCAGTTCTAGGTCAGAGTCACACACTTGTCTCTTTGGTTTTACTCCATTTTTTCCCGATTACTAAGGCAATTTAACTTGGCTACATTTTCAATATTTACAGGAAACGGAAATATGTTAGCAGATTACATAAAAATATAATATTAAAGAGAACATTAGGATTTTCTGTAATTTTAAAATATACAAGATATGTTCTTACATAGTAAAAAAAGCACATTTTTAAGCTGGGTGGTGTTGATGTCTTTAATTTCAGTAATTGGGAGGCAAAGGCAGGTTGATCTCTGTGAATTTTAGGCCAGCCTGGTCTACAGAGTAGGTTCCAGGACAGCCAGGGATAGACAAAATAAACGAGTCTCAAAAGACAACAAAAAATTAACAACAGCAATAAAACATATCTTTGCTAATATTAGGCAATAGGTACAAACTACGATTTGTACAATGTACTGAATTTAAAACTGTTTTCTGGAAAAAGAATATTAAGGGTTCAAAAATGCACTGGAATAATACACAGCTGATTGCTAATATGATGACAAATGACTAGAATATTTACAACTAATGTCACTTGGCTAGGAGCTGAGGAGAAACCTCAACAGTCCAGATAACTTGTTCTTGAGAGGACCCAACTTTGGTTCCGAGCATCCACATGGTAGCTCACAACAATCGAACCACAGCTCCAATTGCAGAGCATCTGACCTCTGTCAGCAACTGGCACAAAGAAAGTTCACATACATTTATGCAGTTGAAACACTAAGACACAAAGAATCAATCAATAAATATTTTTATGTGCATCTTTTAGAGTACCCTCTGTAACAAAGGGATCTGAAATAATCACTTTTGTACCTGTAGGCCTTATATATAATACATGAATGGCTCTAGGAAAAAAGAAACCGTAAGAGGGAAGGAAGGACCACTGAGGTCCTGTAACCTGTGAGTGATAAAATCTGAGAGATCACATTTCTTGGCTCTGCCTAGCACTCTTTTCATTACTAAGCTTGCTTGAGCTATTTGTTCCCACTGTCTGATGATATGAATTAGAGTCTGAGAACAGCTCTTTGTATATTTTAAAGAGATAAATCCCTCTCCACGTTTGGCAGAAGCCAGGCTCAGTTAGTAAAGCCGAGGCCCAGGGGAACTCTTCCTCTCACCCAAGTGGCCTTTAATGTTCCTTGCTCATGTGTGGAGACAGAACTCTAATGACAATAATGGACGCGATGTCCTTGCACATAAACATTTGGCTCTTCACAGCAGGAGATGTCTTGTCAGTGCAGGGGACAAAATAATGGTGTAAAGATTTACTGTCAGAGAGCTGAGCCAGGCTCAGCAGGATGGCAGCGCAGAGCAGATAGATGGCCTGGCACGCAAGGGTCACCTGTGTTTATTCTGATGAATGTGTGTGACTTCCCTGGTCCTCATCATTACAGTGAGTTGTGTGGGTTTTGTAGCACTTGTAAGTTGCTACTGGATATATCTTTGTACAGAGACACAAGTAGGATAATACCTAAGGTTTCCAGAAATAAATAATATGCTATTCATGTAAGTGATTTGCTGCTTGATAAAAAGGACATGAATATTAAGAATTGAGAACAAGATGAATTATATTATATATACATGGAACGACAAAAAAGAGGATTTTGGAAATTAATCTTTGAAACTCTTCTCAATGGAATTTCATACAGACTTTTGATTACATGATTTAATATGTCTGTTATTGATTTTTAAAGGGCAATTTGCTTGACGGAAATTCTTGTGATGGGTATAATGACTTTGATTATAGTAGGAAGGAGATTTATGGCATTTTGTATATACGTAAGTGCTTCTTTTACAAATTATTTAATTTTTTTTGAGACAGGGTCTTGCTATATAGCACAGTCTAGCCTGAAAGAAGCTATGTAGAGCAGTGACAAGGCTGGTGCAAACTTACAGAGATTTACCTACCTGCCTCTATCTCCCAAGCCCTGGAACACTGAATCCTAAAGACACTTGCTGCAGCATTATATAACTGCTTGGAAATAGATGAAAACCCAAAGTGAATTTATGGATGATCACTGTCATTGCTGTTTCCTTATATGTGCTGTGTGTGTGTGTGTGTGTGTGTGTATGTATGTGTGTGAGTGTTCGTTCATATGAGTTATGATTCATGTGAGTTTAAGTGCCTGATAAGGACAAAAGAAAGTGTTAGATCACTGGAACAGGCGGTCAAATGCATTTTGATATGGGTTCTCGGAATAGAGCTTTAGAACTTTGAAAGAGCAGCAAGTACTCTTAACCTCTGGGCTTTCTCTCCAGCACTGAAATACCGTGTTTAATTTATGCAGTCAGAGTCTTGAAAACCATTCCTAATGAAAATAAATCCCAGAGGCTAGGAGATGACTCAGTGGATAAAACTGATTATTGTTCAAACAGAAAGACCAGAGTTCAAATCCCCAGCACGTAGGCAAAAGCCTGATGAGTAAGGCAGCCTGAGCCCATCCACAGTTCACAGGAAGCAGAGACACAAGGCATCTCTAGAGCAGGGTTCCTAGTTAGACTAGCTGAATCATAAACTCTGGGTTTAAACCAAAGAAACGACTTCAATATACAAAGGAGACAGAGACTGAGAAAGATATTCAGTGTCACCCACGGGTCTCCACACACATGTGCACACACTTATGTGAAGCTGAACACACATGTGCATCTGTTCAGACAAACTAACATCAAACACACACACACATACTGGCATACACATTAGAAGTAAATCCAATTTATCTTACGTTTGATCTCTGGAAATACAAATGACAACGAAAATCTGTAATTGAGAACATTAGCCTTGATTGATCATTCTGTGCAGTATATTATTAAAATAATTCCCACACAAATGATGCCAGAAATACAATAGGTACACAACACCAGCAGATATGAGAACATCCACTAATACTTAATTTTCTTTTATGTTTTAAATCGTTTTAAAGATATTTATGGAAAACATTTCATGAAATTGTCTCTAATTATAAAGTGTAGTCCCGATAAGAACAGTAGTCTGTGATTTACTCTGTGATTAAATAAAATTAAATTAAATTAAATGTGAGGATGGATTTATTGTAATGTTTCTTCCCTGTCTTTTGCAGGATCTCTCTAAAAATAGGAGGAAATGTGATATGTTTTGTTTGGGTGGTGTCCACTGAAGCTTAGCAAGGTCAGGCTTCTGTATGGTCTATTATCAGATATAATTTCTCTAAAGCAGATGGCAAACAGGCAGAGTTAGAAATTGGTAATTTAGTATCCTGCTCTAAAGACAAACCGCTGAATAAAATCACAACCCCGTTAAACACCAAAACAACCTTCAATCATTCTGCTCTATTCTGCATGTCTCAGCTGTTAAGTTCTTTGGTTGAAGTCCAAAGTACATCTCTGATTGTCCTTCTTGTTCTGTCTATGGAGATCATTGCATGCACACAAGATACACAGAAATACACAGAGACAGAGACACACATATGCACAGAGACACACATGTTCAGAGACACACACAGACACATGAAGATACATAGACAGAGACATACACAGACACAGAAACACACACGGTGACACAGACACATAAACAGCAGAACACACAGACACATACAGATACATAGACACAGACATACACAGACACAAAAACACACACGGTAACACAGACACATAAACAGCAGAACACACACACTCACAGAGACACACATGCTCAGACACACACAGAGACACATACAGATACATAGACACAGACATCAACAGGCACGAACATGCACACAGACAAGCAGACAGACAGATAAAGAGACAGACAGACAGACAGACAGACACAATTTAATATCCCAAATGGTTTTACATGGAAAATGAACTCAGTAATACTGTCTTTCATTCTCATTCTTATTCATTTTATCTTAAAAGCCACAGGATTATGAAAAGAAGAAATAACTAAATGTTAATTCTTGAAACAATCCATTTGACTCTAAAACAGTACAGTGTTCACAATTGTCACTGACACATGTCAAATTCTGGAAACAAAACAGAAGTAATTTAGTTTCACATGTCACTGAACTCGTTTGCACAGCCAGTGAGAGCTTTTGTGTTTTCTCAAGTTGTGTGATTATTGGCTTCTGGCTTAAGGACTGCAGAAGCATGATTGGTGTCCCACCACAAGGAAAGTAGAGCAAGGATAGTCCTGGAATATGTTCTCTGATTTTGACATCTAACTGGAATGAATTCTATCATTCAATCTCCTATGCATCTCTTGAGTGCAGGAATTGGAAGGTTGTTTGTGTAAATCACAAACAATAAATATAAAACATCAAATGAACAAATTAGGAATTTGAAATTCTGGGCTAATCTGAAGTGTGGGTGCTTAAACAGAATTTGAGAATGAGTTTTACTTAGAGTGTGACTTCTACAGAAAAATGAATGTAATTGATGGTCTTATTCAGAGAGTGTTCAGATAAAGAAAATGTTAGTTTTAGTTTATTCCAGTGACCAAAAAGCACCACTGCTTATTTTTGTATGTGACATTTAGAGAGTCACTGACAAAGCAAGGGGAGATTAAGGGAGGTAGGAGAATAGTGAGGAGGAAGAAGGAGAAGAAGGAGAATAAGGAGGAGGAGGAGGAGGAAGAAGAGGAGGAGAAGGGGAAAATGAAAGGGAAGAAGAAGAAGAAGAAGAAGAAGAAGAAGAAGAAGAAGAAGAAGAAGAAGAAGAAGAAGAAGAAGAAGAAGAAGAAGAAGAAGAAGAACAACAACAACAACAACAACAACAACAACAACAACAACAACAAAGAGAAGAAGAAGAACAAGAACAAGAGTTCTGAGTTACCATAGAAAAGAAAACTAGAAGCAGATGATTGTTTTCATGTCTAATCTAGTAATGACATAGCTTTACATACAGAGAACTATACTATCCACAGAAGATGGAAAGGGTAATTATTTTCAGATTTGGTCAAGGAAGCAAAACCATCTCAAGACAACAGCCAAATATATTTGATGACAGAAAAAGCTGACAGGTGACATTACTGGATAATGGGGAGCAATTCTCTAAACCTGCATTCCGTAAACACTGTGCCCTTGTGGGAAGGAGCTTTGCATGTGCAAAGAGTGGGAATAGCAATGGATGCCGGGAGCACACACATGCCTGGAAGATGCTCTAACCCTGCTATACATTCAGCGCACTTGTGGCCTTTAACATGGCTGCTTGGAGAAAACTAGTGTTTTCAGTTTTACCTCCAAACATGACAAACCTAGTTGGCAAGGGGATCATGAACATATTAGTTTTATAATTCCTACCATCTAGAAAAGTGTCCAGGGAACATTAAGGGAGGGTATGCAAAGCTTAGCTATCATCTGGCACTAATAAGATGAAAAGTTTCTATGGCAACAGAGACTTGGGCATAACAAATGGAGAAAACGAACTTAGAAGACTAAGGAAGACTTCATATCTGGTAAGTGAACAAATGCTTGTCCTACAAACAACAGCTATGATGAGCAGAGATAGGATTCCCAGAACTCATGTAAATGCTGGATGGGACTGGCAACCAGCTCACAATTTCAGTGCTTGGAAAGCAGAGACAGGGAATCACACAGGAAGACTCCTGAGATCACCTCTGGGATTCGACACATGTGAATATACTCTTGCACACATATGTGCACATTAAAAGGATGGGGATTTGGGGAGGGGGTCCTTGTTCAGATATATGCTGTGCTGGCAAAGAGATGGATTTACTTGAGTTCTTTACACTATCTAGCTATATTTCAGTGAGTGAATCTTTAAAGCAATGATGTATGTTTCTTCCAAACTGTCATTTGTAACTTAACAAAATCATGTATAATTCAGTCTTTGTAAATGACAGCTGCATATTCCATTTGGTTTTTAGATGTCTCCCAGTATTAGAGACATTTCCTTTATTATAAACTAATTTAACTCAGTAGAAGTAAGCACAATAATCCTCACTGGTACTGAGGCAGGAGGCTTCATAAAGTAAAGGTACTTTCTGCTTCTGTTTGACAAAGGGAAGCTTTGTAACCTCACTTCATCATTGATTTTATAGGTCAAGTTGTATCCTTCCAACTTTGCTCATGTCTTCTGGTTCTTGTATGTTCACTGTCTTGAGAAATTTAAGCTGGAAATGTGAAGCCATTGTTCTTCAGTGGTTCTCACACAGAGATGTACAAGGGAAATGGGGAAGATGGGTTGGAAAAAAAAAAAACCCTATTTTCATTCTTGAATGTAGCGACCCTGCATTTCTGATGTGATGATAGATAGTCACACAGTGCAGGGTTTGCTCCTCAGGGATACTGAGCTGTCATTACTTTCTCAGTTCAGGAGAGCTCTCAGGAAGGTTTATCCTTAAAAAAGAAGCTGCAGTCTTGGTTATCTATCTTTCTGGAACCGTGCATTCAGTTTCGTATAAACTTAGCTCTTAGTCAGTTACCCCTGAACTAAAGTACTGTTTGGCCAATTTTAAACATATAGACCCAGAGGCTTCCTTGTTTTCCTTTATGTTCTGTTTCTTTAAAACAAACAACTTTTCCAACTTTTATGGTTATTTTGTTGTAATTTAATTTGGGTGTCGGGGTTATCCTATGTGGTCATTCTGGCTTTCAACAAGCTAGTAATCTGCCTTCCTCAGCCTCCCACATATAGGGATTACAGTATATACCTCTTGCCCTAGCCATATTATGCATTGAAATTTATTTTTTCTATATGTTCAGTCAATGCTTCCTTGATTCTTGGCTCTTGCCTGATGGACTTTAATGTTTAGCCCGATGAATGTCTCTTCATTTTCTCTTTACAGGAATATCATAAGATATTGGGGTCCACACTTATCTAATTATTCTTTTTTGGGGATGTGGACCTCAAAACAGGGTTTTGCTGTAGCTTTGGAGCCTGTCCTGGAACTAACTCTTGCAGACTAGGCTGGCCTCGAACTCATAGAGATCTGCCTGCTTCTGCCTACTGAGTGCTGGGATTAAAGGTGTTCACCACCACTGCCCGGCTTAAACAATTATTCTTAAATTGGTACAGTGGTTTTAATTGTCACAGTTTGTTTGTGTGTTAATGTTAATCTCAGTCTCCTGAAAGTCATATGTTTCTGCCATAGTATATTTGTGAAGAATTTGTTTATCCTTACCAGAAAAGATGAGCTTTTCTGGTTTGTCTTGATGTCATGAATACTGAATATACTTTCTGTAAATTTGCATATATAGATTATTGTGAAGGTGAATGCCATCTTTCATAGTTATTGTCAGCCTAAAAGTAGGATTACTGTGTACTACATATATGAATTCTTTGTGTGTTTAATTTTGCTAGGAACTGACAACATACGATTAGACCACTTTGTATTTCTCACAGAAACATGAGTTGCATTTGCCTGAAATCCTTATCAATACATGGTATTGTGCAATTTTACACTGAAATGTAGACAGACAGGAATAAGGAAGTGATATAATTCACTTCAACAGAAATAATAGCTTTCCAAGGTATATGCAATCAAGTAATATTGAATAATTTTCATATCTTTTCCCAATTTATCTCTTTTCTCATGAAGCATATAATTTTCATGTTTGTTTTTAAATTAAGTTTCATAGTTATAGAGTTGTGGAAGTTTATTTTGTGTGTGTTTTATCAATAGTTAGTTATACTGTGGTTTGGCAAATATTTTACCTAGTCTGCATTTTTATTGTGTGAATAGTACTTTCTAAGAGGAATCAATTTTAATTTTCATTTGTTAATGATTTTGTTTTGTTGTTCTCATCTTTATGATAAGAAACTTGTACTTAAGTCTATGTCACTAAGAATTTCTCCCAGCTCTTTTGAGAAGTCTTATAATTTGTTGTGGTACAAAACTTTTCCTGGGAAGACACAAGACATTTACTCACCCAAGATAGAGATCCCAAAACAGACAAAAGTAGAGATGTCACCAAAGTCTGAACTTGGGGAGCCATAAGTTTTATTGACATTACTTACAGGAATAAGGATAAGGGGTTACTTGTAGTGATTGAAATGACTCAAGGATGCTGAATCACCAAAGCCCACCCCAGCAAAGTTACTAACACAAAGCACACTGCACAGCCTGCAGGCAGCTCAACATGATAGAAAGTGTCCTTTCTAGGTACCTCAGTTGGCCTGAACCTCTTCAAAGCAGTTTGGGTTTTGGAGTAGCAGGTCTGATCTCAGAGTCTTCTTTGCAGATTGGCTTATCTGAGAGTGACACTTATCCATATTTCTTGCTTACCTTGCTGGGGAGGTGTCTAGTGAATCTAGTCAGGTTCAGGGACTTCCTGAAGCTACTTAAATTGTTTCCAATCATGTTTGAGAAACTTTTCAAACAATATAATGTTTTAATCTCCAAGCAAACTGTTACACAATACTATTATAAGCCTATAATCCAATCTGACTTTATTGAAGTTTTTACATTTTATTTCATTTTATTTATCTATATTCAATTGTTCCTAAGTATTTGTTTGAAATATTTCCCCTTTTAATTTACTTGCTTTCATTTCTCTCTAAAAAGAATCAACTTCTTATAGGATTTTAACATGTAGATCATCTCACTTATCTGTATTTACATCGTTTCTTTAAAACAGGGTTTCTCTGTGTAACAGTCCTTAAGTATCCTGGTCCTCTTGTAGACCAGACTGGACTGGAACTCACAGAGATCTGCCTGCCTCTGCCGCCCGAGCACTGGATTAAAGATATACACCACCACTGCCAAGCACATCATTTCTTAAATACAAAATTTCCCTTATGAGTTTACCTTGTGAGGAAAAAAAATGAAAACTGCAAAGGGATAGAAATTAGGAATCTGCAGTCTTCATGACTTCTCCTCCTGGGATGTGTTTATCCATCTTAAGTATTTTGCATCTCCTTGTACATTTCACAACAGACCTGCAATTCTATCAGGGAAAGTGGGCTGGGTGAGTTTGATAATAATGTTAATCTGGAATTATCTCAAAACATATTTATGATTGTTTCAATTTTAAGTCTCCTGATGGGTAAACATGCTATATGGCTTTTAAAATGTGTCTATAATGTTTGCACTTATAAGCATGTGTGCTTAGGCATAGATTTCCATACATACTTTTTGTACACTTTTTTTGTTGTTGTCATTGGATGTGATTTTAAAGGTGTTTTTATTTTTACATCTGTAGTATTGACAGTTTGAATCTTGCTTCTCTTCAGGTAGCCAGGAGTTGATCACAGATTCTAATAGTTTCAAAGAACCAGCTTCTCACCAGGATTTTAAAATCAATTCTTAAATTTTGTTTTGTTAAAAATTGATTGATTCCCCAAGAGAGCTCTTCTATCCATTGTAATTTAGAAATCCCCGAGAATACACACTTACGATTTCAGTCTTTTAAAATTTGTTTAAATGTTTGTTTTTTACTGAAAATATGGCCTGTCACTGTGAACAATTCCTAGGTATAGACAAGATTCTATTTTTATATTATTGAGTATTCTCCAAATACTTTATATTTTTAAATGTTATATTTTTATTTATTTTAAGTTCATTAGCCAAGATTGTCCTGAAACTCACTCTGTAGCTGAAGTTAAACTTGAAATTCTGAACCTTCTGCTGACACCTAACTAGTGTGGCATTATGGACATGTGCATTCATGTTCAGGTTATGTGAGCGACGGGATACAAACCCAGAGCCTGACGCACTGAGGCAAGCATTGGGCAACAGAACTATATCTCAAGATATAAAAGTGAATTCTTGAAAGATGATTTTCAGATGAAAATTATGTTACTATAGCACAAAATCTTAGATTTATTTAGAGGCAGACTGAAGAGCAGTAAGAATGCTCTCAGCATTGCATGGAGCCATTAGTCTATTCTGTTGTAATAAGAGCGGCGGGACATGCGGCTGCCCGCATGGCTTTACCCAAAATAATTACACGGAAACTGTATTCTTTTAATCACTGCCTGGCCCATTAGTTCCAGCCTCTTATTGGCTAGCTCTTACATATTGATCTAACCCATTTCTAATATTCTGTGTAGTACCATGAGCTGGCTTACCAGGAAAGATCTTAACCTGTGTCTGTCTGGAGTGGGAGAATCATGGCGACTCACTGACTCAGCTTCTTTCTCCCAGCATTCTGTTCTGTTTACTCCGCCTATCTAATTTTCTGTCCTATCGGGGCCAAGCAGTTTTCTTTATTAATTAACCAATGAAAGCAACAGATAAATACAAGACCCACCTCCATCACTATTCAAATTGCTCTGCCATTTAGGTTTTGCAGTAGTTATTTTGACACTGATCTCAAAAGAATGCTATTAAATTCTGGACTTCTTAATCCATTTTTGCAACATTTCCCATACAGAAAGTATTAAGTGATTTTCTTAACTATTTCCTTAAGTATAAATATGCTCCATCAAGTATATGCAAAAACCGAATTTATAGATTTCTCTTTGTTTGGGATTTCATTTTGTGTATTTTAAAGCATATAATGCCATCTTTAGTGAAGAAACATTCCTAATATACTTTATTTCTGTGAATGTTGGTTTGGGAGCTATAGCTACCACATGAACTCTCTCAGAGCAGGAGTGCTACAGAACAAGCATCAAGCATGCAGTGATTAAAGGCTGTGAAGGGTGATATAACACACAGTAGCTCCCTCCAACTTAGACATGGCTACTAAAAAGACTTCCAAAAGCCTCTTTTTTATATTTAACACCTTTTATTTATGCTTTTTCTTTAACGTTAAACTTTAATACCCCTAAAAGATTTTTCTCGTGCAATTTTGTAGTTGTTTTCTAATTTAACTACTTTAAACTTTTTTTTTGGCGGGGGGGCAATTCAGACGGCAAAGAGATGTGGACATGGCTTTTAAGTAGTTCTTTCCTTTCAATGCTCTTGTAGTGGTATCAAATCCTGATATCGCCTGAAGGCTATGTACTCACATTTTGTTACTTAACTCATCACACCTTTCAATGGGCCTCAGAATAGAGAAGTTATAAAAGCCCTCTGCCTTCGTCCTCTGATTCTTCACTGTGTGCAATTGTTCCAT